>NC_051846.1:206489691-206503312 GCF_002237135.1 Teleopsis dalmanni
GTTGTAGTAATCCAAGTTATTTATTAGCCTATACAACTTATAATAATCCGGTGTATCAGAATATTATAGTAATCCAAAGGACTTATTAGTCTATACAATCGCACAATATACTGCTCATCAGCATATTAAAGTAATCCAAGAGACATAAGTCGTATTAGCTCTATTGAATTTATTAGCTCCTTATGTTGCTTTACATAAGCGTATAGGCAATTTCGAAATTTTAATGTAATTTAAAAATAATATCTTAGCTGTTTGACGGAACATTCCGTCTTGAGCGGGCATATTGACCAATTAGATGCTGCTTTTGATGGCTACGGTCATGGTGTGAATCAGAGAAGAAACTGAAGTCAGTTGCTCAACTGCTCTATCACTACCCGTCACTCACTTCCATTTTTGGTTCTCCTTCTTTAAATATCCGTCTTATACCTCTAATAAAGGCATTGAAGATATTATCTGTTATATTAACGCAACAAAGTAATTCTCGATCCGAAGTAAAGACATATTTACTTAAGCACTTTAAAACAATTTAAAACATTTAATTTAAAACAATGTTACCACAGTGGGTCCATTTTCAAAGCTTAATTGATTGCCGTTTTTGAACGAGGCAGGCTAATATTATAAAATGCAACAAAATTTACCAAAAATATTCAAAACTTTTGTACCACTGTCAAAAACATCCACTAAAATCTGCAACACTCATGGATGTAAAATGGCAAACTAATCTCAGTATTCAAATATGTTTATCATCGATTCAATTTACTGCATCAACTTGTGATTTCAAAGATTGAAAGCTTGTCCACTAAGTTTACATAGCGCTGTATGACGACTTGATTTGGTTCTTTATATTTTTAAATCAATTAACTTAATAAAGTGATGAATCACTTTATGATACTAAGGGCTATAATTCCTCCATGATAATCTTTTTCAAATACACCTGATTTGGAACACCTATGCTGCAAGAAGCCGTGGAAGATCACAAACCATATGGTATAGTACAGTTTTTACATTTTATCGATAGCGATTATTAGGTGGCAATAGATTATATTGAAATTTATTTGTGAAATCTTGAAACTCGTAGAAAGTAGTACGGAAATAATAATAGAAACAGTAATTATAGAAAGCACAGTTAGACATGTTACAAACTTCGAATATTAATACAGCAGATAATAAATAATAAGTTCGTATACAAATTCAGACAGAAATTTAAACCTAATATTGAAGAGAAAATACTAGATATCTGATCACCTCCTAAATAGTCTTAGCCTCTACACAAGAAGTAATAACTGAAAGCAGGCGGCCAACACACTAGTATTCTCTAATGCCATTTATTGCACTAGATAAAAAAAACAACTATTTTATATTAACCAGTTAAATTACTCATCACTTAACGTTCGTTAAAGGCTCCCAAATTGTAAGGGCTGAATTTAACCAAGCTATACATACAAATAAATAGTTAGAAACGAAAATAGGTCACCACAATGGGCCGAAAATAGTAATTCTATTCGTAGACTATTCCAATCACTTCTTCAATCAACCAATCGAAGCAAAAATGTGTATCTACTTTCTTCTCTTTTGTGATTTTTTTTTTATTTATGTATATATGTAATTATTTATCTTTATGATATCCAAAACATCATAATGTTGATAGGTTACCGGAGTTTTGGCATTAATTACAGCTTATTTCTTTTCTTCAAAAAGATTATTCTCGTATATGTATAGGTAGATTATACTTTTTCTTCATTACTTATTATTGAAGTTCTTCGCTATTATCTTGAAATTATTTTTGTTTACTATATTCTAGCTAGAAATTATAGGTCTTAACATGCGAGGTTTGGTTAGGTATATTATAGTATAAATGTATTACAACCCTTGTGTGTCAATCCTCATTCTTCCTCTTTCTTAATATGTCATCCTTCTGTTACACGATTTTGTTCGGTCTCGTCTTCTCCTATTATACTATACTACAATTTTTAGACTTCATGTTTTTATTTCTTTATAAGTCCTTCTTTAGTATTTTTATCTTTGACTACATTTCGCCACTTCTTCTTAACAAAAATTTGCTGAAAAACTATTCTATTCACTTTTTACTTGCTCTTCTTCATTTATTTGGTTATATCTTGTATTTTTTCGGAATATTCAGGACTAAAGATTTACATTTTTAAACCTGCTTATATATTTTTATCCACTTCTAAGAAAAATTTCTGCCGAAATTTTCTAACGAACTACAAGTATTTTTTCACAAGAAATAATATTATACAATCCTTGTACTTCCTTAAAGCAAGAAAGCCATAAAACTTTAAATGTTTGCTTTGCTTCACTTCCGCGGTATTAGTGTGGCTTTCTTAATAGCGGAAACGGATATAATGGCAAGCAGACACGTTGCTGTTGTTGTCGTTCGCGTCGTCGTCGACATAAGTTTGAGGCAATTTGGCATGACGCTGTCCTGGTCTATGTCGACGGCATCATTTATGCAACTTCAACTAGCCTGGCCAATTCTGATTTTTTCCAAATTCGTTAAAGTTTCCGCCCAACAACAATGCAAAGTCAAGTCGAAGCATAGCATAAAATCATAATTTTATGTTAGTTTTTCTATGCAAACTATGGATTCGACTTAAATGCAAAGGATCATAATTTCTCCTCAACTCCTGCCCCTGTTGCTTCAGCGCTTTTACCATATTTGCTACTACGACAGAAAGAAAGTAGAAAGTTTTTCGCGCAATTACCGTGTTATTTTATTATGAGTTATTTTATTGCACTTTGGCAGTGCATAATTTTGGACTCAGACACACAAACGAGTGTCTGTGTAATGCGAACATAACAATTACTCCTGCTAAATGTCAGTGGCAGCAAGAAGCTTTTTCACTGTCCTCTAAATTAATAGGGAAAAACATTCTGATTAAATTTACAGAATGTGCAAAAAATTATAAAAAGCAATATTTTTTTCTTATTCTTTTAGGTTTTTCAACACCGATTAGGCACATATCAGTGCGTTCATTGTTGCCAAACACGGATCACTACATCACATACGAAGGCTCAACTACACATCCTGGCTGCTGGGAGAGCACCGTTTGGATTATAGTTAATAAACCTATTTATATCACTAAACAAGAGGTTAGTAAAAATATACAAATCCTAACTACAATATTAATCACTCAATGATCTGTGACAAAAAAATTTAATTAAAACCAAACGCTGTGCATAATTATATCGCCAAATAATTTATAACAAAGCTTGTTTTAATTATGTTATTATCGCTTTAACCGTAGCCACTGTAAATTTTCATTATAACCAACCTTTTTAATACCCTTCGCACGCAAATTTCGAAAAATAAACTAATCGTGGTGACCCATCATATAACATGATAGCAACCTCAGATATATTCTTCATCATATACACCATTATAATGCTGTAGGCATGACTCATATCCGATATGCTGTGCCAATAATGATTTCTTTTAGTTAAAATCGTTTTTTCTACCAAAGACTTAGTTGTGGACCAACTAAATCCCAAATAAGATTTCAATCTATGAAAATAAAAGTAGGTCTCTTAAATTAAATGGTTGATCCGGTCTTGTAGGACTGTCCGCGCACTCATTATTATTGATTTATTTGTGGTTACGGGCCCAGTAAAGTACTATTCTGTTTTTGTTAAGCAGTTAATATAGCATACCGTGGTAGATCACCCATATTTCTGAAGAAAGCCTCCTGGAGACCAATGCCTTGATGGCTGCTTGGCTATCCGTGTTGATCTACGGAAATCTACGGAGATCTGTATAGATCTACAGATCTGCTTTCTGTAAGATATAGAAATGAATGTCTTTAAATCTTTTGGGGACGTTGAGTCAGGTCCAGACCTAAATGACTGGACTTAGAAGGCACAGGGCCATACACACAATGCGTACAGATTTTTATAGTTACAGCCGAAAACTTCTACACCAACAATTTCATTAGTGTACGGGATTTCTCTTACTCTATAATTAGACATGCCATTTTTCTACAATATGATATGGCATGAAGATTTCTAGATTTCCGCTTAAATGTAATTTCATATTCATGTGAAAGACACTAATTTCCAAATAGATGCAATTAAATAGTATCCAAAAGTCTATTTTCCATATTTTATATCAATATTATGATTTTTATTATTAAATTTCTTATCTTAAACTAACATATTTATGTGATTCCGACTTTAAATCACACAAGACCTTGCCACGTGTTAACTGGTCATCACCTGTTTGAGGATTGCAGTCGATAGCTTTCCTCGAAATATTGTGTTCAGGTTTACTGAACGTATGATCAATCTTCTTCCACTTGCAGCAAATAAATAATCATCTACATCGCCTTTTGTTTCGTAAAATACATCGATCAAATCGTGTGATCAATTCGATTCCACTTAGGGCGAAGAATTTCCGTGACTCCTATTTCACTGAATAATATTTACTTAATCTGTATGAAGAGTATTTTAGTTCTGGTAATGCCAAAGCTAACTTCTTTATTTAGTTTGCTTGAGTGTGGCGTTTTAATTTAATATTAGTTGTGTCAGATAAATAATTATTTAATTACCTTGTTAGCCACAAAATTTTGTGCAAATGTCGTATTAATTTTGCAACAAATTGAATTTGCAGTATTTTTGATTGCATTTCCCGGAATTATTCCGTGGCGGTCTCAAGCCACACAGATGCGGTAACGGAAATCAATTTAAACCGTGTTCATATGCACTATTTTAAATGGTAAAAATTATGTATTAATTGTGCACTTCATAAGCAATTAAGGACCTTTCAAAAAAAAAAAAGGACACTTATTTTATATGTGTTTAATTGCAGTTCATTTAATTGTTCCTGTTAAAGTTTCGACATATTTCATTTACAAGCAATTAAGTGCTAAGTGGTATTAAATTGCTCAAAAGTGTTTATATGGGTTTTTTTTAAATTAATTATGAATTGATAGTAGGTAACTTAAAAAATTTTTTTTTAATTTTAATTGCATATATATGAATAACTAAAAATCAGGATATTTTATTTTTACGAATACCATCTTATATTGCAAGCTTTTTTATAACTTTAAAGCTATGCATCTTTAAAGCATTTTTTAAATAGAAGTTCACATCTATCTACCAATTATCAATTGTTTATATTAAAGTAAAGTTCAATATAGACAGTTCAAATAAAAAAAACTTTCTTATATACTTAGAAGAAAAAGTTTTTTATTTAGCAAAAAGTTTTTATCTTTTACAGTAGATCAATAAATATTGTATCTGTAAATAACTATTAAAACTAAATAAGTGTCATGCTACTAATAATTAAAGAGAATTATATATATTTATTTTGTATTTTAATAATTTTTTTAGACTAAAATTATATCAGTTAACTTTTACGAACTACCATATATACTGCAATATACAATTAACTTGCGTATATATACTTCAAATTTTTTCAAACGTAATTTTATTTGTACTGTACTATTTTGTTTGCAGTTATATCAACTCAGACGACTGATGCAAGGTTCAGAGACTTCACCTAAAGCTCCATTAGGCAATAATGCGCGTCCTCTACAAGGACTTCATCATAGAACAGTAAGAACTAATATAGACTTTAAGAGAAACAAGGTAAATATAAAATTATTTAAAATATCTTCTATGTTTATTATTTAAATATCTTCTATGTTTTTATCAGCAAATAAAAAATACTTAGAATTTAAAAAATTTTTAAAAAGAATTAAGTGACTATTACAAATATTTCAAATTAAATACTAGACGCATCATAGGATTCATATAGTCCATAAATATAGATAATTAATGTATAGAATGGACTTGTTTTATTAAAGAATGTGACAGAAATATTAAAAATATGATATCTTAGAGAAATGTAATTTAATATAAAAATCTTCATAAAATCAATCCTCATTACTTACGTATATTTCTTCTTCTTATTGCATTGCAGAATCAAAACTCATGCCCTTCCATGTACAAGGATATGTATTACCGAGCGAATCGCTGGTCACCGGACACAGGACTTCTAATTCGTTGACCGCACTATCTTCACAAAGAAATGCCGAGACGGATCCGCAGCAGTACCAGCTACCAAAGTAGCCACGAAAGCAACAACGATCATAAAAACTATAACAAATTTAAATTATTACTATTATTACTATTATATATAGTAGAAGTAGCAACAAACGAAAAATATTTTACAACAAATTAAAGATGACAGGAAATAAATTAAAATCAGAAGCCGGAAATGTGGCAAAACTAAAAAATATAGAGGAAGACTTTAATTTCGTCAACTTTGCAGACAACTTCGAAATGCAGACCCAGGCTTCTGGTGTGTTATTGCTTGCTTTACTAATCAAATACTAAGCCAACTTGCAAAATATTTACCTATAAGCATTCTTTTTATTATAAACAATTGATTTTTTTAAATTAAAAAGTAATAAGTGTATTTTATTTTAAAAAAAAATTATAATTATTATTATTTGTTACATATTATTTTTTAAAAAGAAAATTGTATAAATCGTATAATTTTATTACAGTTTAAACATTATAAAAATCAAAAACAAATTTAATAAATATGTATAACCGCAGTTAAGTAAATCATTTGTTTAGATGCAATATATTTATATAAAATATATATAAATAAATAAAAATTATATAAAAAAGCCGAGAACTGGTTGGGTGGACAATAAATATTTAAACAAAAATAGCGAAATATATTGTATTTAATATAAAACATAAATAAAACATAAAAAAACGCAAGAAATATATAAGCTAAACATATTGAATATATATGAGTAAAGCAGACAGCAAAATATACTAATGCGTATATAGCATGTTCGTTGTAAGCTAATATATAACCTCAAATACTTAATCAAAATTATACATATAATTAACACTTATCTTTATAATTGTGTTTACTCCTTGAAAATTTTTACTTTCCATTGCTATGTAATAACATAATGCTGGATACTCATACCGAAGTCTATTATCCTACATATAGAGACGATATACGTCGTGCTTAGTTTTAAGTACTAGATAAAATAAATTGTATTAACTATTATTTTTTTTATGAAAATTAATCATAAAATAAAGAATATATATTTAAACCAAATATGGTTATCCTGGCTAGGCTAGTGTTGTAAATGCTACAGAATTTATTTTGCTATTATTGTTCTGTCATGGAAGAGCTCAATTGTAGAATGTGTTGTCAGCTGTGGAATTATTTTAGCTACTACGATATATCAAGAATAGGAGCAATTATTTGTATACATATGATTCTATGTGGTTAATTATATTAATAATTTTTTATTTTAATATAGCAAATTAAATTATTACATATATAAATGTATTTGTAAACTAAATTGATATATTTATATATATATTATTATATATATATATACATATGTACCAAGTATATACTATGTATTTTAGTTAATAATGAATGTAATAAAGTTAATGATCACTTGTGTAAAATGCAATAAATATTTAATAAATAATGTATTCGTATATAGTCAAAACTATTACATATGTATGCAAAAAATAAATAAATTTAAAAATATATTGTATAGTTATAAGTTACATATTACATAAAAATATTAAAAAATAATTAGTGTATGCAAATAAATAAGAATGATTATAACAAAACTAAAACTTGAAGCTTTTTTATAGAGATTTTTATATTTTTAAAAATCATTTATAGGCGAATTATACTAGTTTACCTAAAAATATTTTAATCCAAAATATTTCAATCCGCTGATTAAGCCATAATCAGTTCGAATGATTATGAATGCATAGTATTCAACATATAGATAGATATGAATTCTTTTCTTCTGATGCATAAAGTATCTTAATGTAGTAGTAATGTTTATATTTCCATTAAACCTATTTCAAGTTGTTTTACTCAATCATTATTAGGAATATTTTTAGCAGGATTTTGAAAGCATGTTAAGCTCAGTACAATATCGAATCAGTTGAAAGCCCTAATAAAGCACTTTGAAGAATATCAGCTTAATTATTGGTAACATATTCAAACAGATGACCACTAGTTATCGAAAAAAAATGTTACTAAAGTGTACAAAAATGTATATGTGTTTCGAGCCTGTTGGGATCTGTTGAGAAAAGGGGATGAGGTACTTTGAAATATTTCAATTCAATTGTCGTTGAATATATTTAAGCAAATGATCCTGGTTACCAAAAAAAGTATACAAAATTATAGAATTATGTGTTTTGAGCCTGTTCAGGTCTGTCGTAGACATACCATGAAATATTTTAGTTTAATTGTTAATGAATATACTCAAACAAATGAACCGTAGTGTTTTGAGTTTGTTCGGAACCTGTTAAGCATTTTGATAAGGTACTTTGAACGATTTCACTGCATTAACTAATGTACTGATGTTTAAAAAGCGTTGTATTCGCTTTAATTCGTTGTTAGGCTAAGCTATATATTAGATACTCAATTACAATCAAGATTTTTGTTTATATAAATCGTATGGTGAATGCGATCTAAGAATACAACTAACCTATCTTTATTTTGATTTAAATTTTTCTCAATAGTGCAAGTATTTTTAAATATTTGTATGCATAAAAAGTTCAGATATATATCATGTTTAAAAAAGTACAGACGTGTTACGTCTCTAGTCCAAATAACACACCATCGCACTATAAGTGATCTCTTATATATTGATTAGTTTTTCGATAGTAACTTGCAGCTTTTCACTACCCCAATGCAACAGTTTTGTGTTTTATTTATTGATTAGTGAAAGAATTTTTTTTAAAAATAATTAAAACATTTAATTATTAGTGAAAGAATGAAAATAAGTCATTGAGGCGAATGTGTTGTGAAAAATCGTCATCAATATTATAGTAAGATTTCACAATTCCAACAAAATCAGCGATAGCAAGGTGCGAAATATATATGACTGAAACAACGCTGCGGAATTAAAACCACGAAATGAATAACCTTCATATGAAAGAAAAATGATAAGTAAAAAAATTATAATAAAAAGAATAATAAAAATAATGCATAATAATAGTAATATATTTATAAAAATAACAAAAATCATTTATGTATTATTCCAATAATTTTAACGACTTTTTTAATGACTTTTATTTAAAAAATTAAAACTTTTTCACTTTGACCAAATTTCCATAAAATTTTGAAATTTTTACTTCATTGAAATTGCAAGTAGCTAATAAAAATTTATAGCCTAATTTGCGGCGCACACACTCATTATTAGAACTACTTTGTACCAATTTTAATTAAAATGCAATTAATTATTAAACGTTTCCATTTTGCTTTGTCATTTATGCTCAAAATTAAATTTTGTGTAAAATTCATTAATGAATTTTACTTTAATACAATAAAAAACGGGAAGCAGACACACACACCAACACATTTACTTAAACAAACAAATTATAATGCATTTAAAATATTTATTTATTATTTCCTTTGTATACAAAATATGCTCACAAACACCCACACACACACACACGCATGCCGCTTTTCAGACGAAAATGCAATCTCTTCTGTGTTTGAGCGAAATTCCAGTGAATGAATACAATTGTATAAATTTTATAATTCTATTTATGTATACTTGTCACTTATTGTTTACATGTATGCGTGTTTATGTGTATGTTTGTGGGTGTGCGTCATTGCAGTGTTAGAGTGCTTTCAAAATTTAATAAACAATTGATTGCAATAGCTAATGTCAGTGCTGTTGTTGTTGTTGTTAGTGTTGTTGTTGATATTGTTCCATTGCGTTATTTCATTGTTTATGAAATTGAAAATTGCGCCTAAAAACAGGCAAACAAATTTCTTTTATAAACTTTAAATCGTTAAAATTTACGAAAGAAATCACAGCGGTTTAGGCGTTTAGCGTAATTAGTAATTTTGACTACACTTTATGTGCTGAAAACAACGGCTTTAATTTTAATTAGAAGCCTAGCACTACAGAAAAGGCTACCGCAATGGTTCAATGGTTGTGAAAATATAATTTTTTCCAAAACAGTTTTTTTGTTTCATTTGAAGTGTTTTGGTCAAACAGTTATGCTTAGAAAAAAAAAGTTTTTTTTTAATTTTTCTTTTATTATTTTTGATAAAGTAAGGTCTTATTTTATGTAATAATATTTCATTACGTTTCTCTTCTACTTGATTTCATGGCGAATTAATTTGTAATTAGTTTTGATTCAACCGCTGTAATTACTTTGAATAAATTTCCCTTTTTATGTTATTTTTTATGTATAAGTATTAAGGAATGGTTAAATCAACTTAGGCATGAAATTTTCAATATAGCTTTCCGGAAATTAGAAATTTGTTGAATTTAGAAATCCTTTAGTGAATTTGTGAATAATTCAAAAAAATTCAAATTGAAGCGAAGATTTGAATATATTTATAAATTATGGTAAAAAAAGTTATCTTAAACAAAAATATATACTTTAAAAAAAAATATTTAAAAATATTTTCATGTAAGTAAATTTCAATTTACATTAATTGTTAAATTATTGTATTAAGAGAACTTACTTATATATACGAGTAGCGCATAAGAACCTTACCACAGAGTCAAATATAAAGGTTAAGAGTTAAATTTTTAAGAAAACGATTTTCACAATAATTGTATTTGGATTGTTATCAGCCTCAAAAGTTTATAGATTTAAATAGTGTAATGCTTAATCTGATCAGACTATTTTCATTTCGTGTATGTGCACAGGCAATACATTCTTATTCTTTATTTTTAACTTGTAATTTTATAACTTTTTCTTATTGTTTGTTGTTATTACAGTTTCTAACAGATCTATGTACTCATAATCAAAACGTTTTATTTTGCTTGATTTTATTTAATACTTCTTTACCCATACCTTCCAACCTCCTCTCATTTTTTTCAAGTCGCTAATTTACTCATCTTTTCCTTGGCCTGCTTTTACTGCATTCCTCAATATATGCTCTTGCATGTCTTGAATCTTTCTAGATATAATACGTAGTATTAATGTACAATAATATATAAAAATAAATATATATATTTTAGTATTTTATAATTTGAGTTAATCTAACCTTTATTACATAAAGGTTACTTATCAATTCAGCATTGATTTTAGGATACTTCTCAGAATATCATCCCAACGAAATAGATTTGTCTCAAGTGAAGTAATGTTCTTATTACCAAGGAGAGAACACTTTTCTTTTCTTCTTTTAATACACTGAGGCATTATTGCACGTTTAGGGTTTGTTGTTGCATAAGAGATTTATGATAACTGCAGTATTTTCGTCCATTTTTCCTGATAATATGCTGATATTATCTTTGTGAATATAATAACTAAATTTTATCACCTTCTTTTATATATTTTTTCAACACTTTTTCAAAAATTTAAACTCGTTCTCCAGTTTTGGAAAATATGTATATCATAAAATAAAGGTGCAACGTAAGTGCTCTAAATTGCTTATTTGATTTTAATTTAGTTACATTCCTTATCTGTTCGGCTTCGATTTGGTCCAGAAGGAGGATTCTAATTAGGAATTCGTCAAAAATATTCATTTTCACTTCTTTTAATAATTTAAGTGCTTATTGCTCAGTTAGGGTTAGTTATAGGATAAGGGTTCTGCTATGATCGTATGCACTCTTTCATTTGATGCAATTGCTCCTCTTCATAGCAAACCTAATTACCAAAGTACCAAATTTGTATCAATACAATAACTTTTAAAGTTGTTTTAAATTTATTTTATTAAATTAAGTCGCTTTAAAGTTTTCAATGATTTTTTGAAGTAGAAGTGCATCTTAAATGCACTAAATTAATTCAATGCTTCATTGCTTCCGACTTATCGAGTGAATGAACTTAATTCAAAAACTCGCGTTGTGTAAGGGAAGGGAAATATTTAATTACCCAAATATGTTTAATGTTTACATACTTACTTATACAATATTATATAGTTGATGCAAATATTATTATTTGTGCATAATCAGATTGCATAATAAAAATGATTTAAATTAAAATGAATAATTTTCATAAGCATATGCGCTGATAATATCAAGTCCTCCTACTCGTATGTTGGCGCATGAATTATTATTTAATTTTTTATTTTTAATTCTGCATATTCCATGATTATTTAACCTTACTCCTGTATTATTTAATAAGGTAAACATTTGCCAGTATGAACAGGACAACACAGTGCCATGTGAAACTTGCTACATATTTCGGATTTCAGACAACATATTTTGTAGTTGCACACCATCCACTATCTGCTAACTACATTTAATATATTTCTTTGTTAGCAAACTAATTAAAATGAAAATACATTCAAAAAGTGTTAAATTGTGCAACAGCCGAGGACGAATATCCTGCAACCGTGAAATCTGGTTGAAAATGATATTTAATTTTGTTTGCAAAAATTTTCACTTTACGGTAAACGCGCTTGGCCAGTATTCTTGGTTCGTACGAGTCTATGTGGTGACCTGGAATCAAGAGTAAAATTAAAGGCAAATATGAACTTCAAACGATACCAAATGGAGTTTGGAAGCATTAAAGGTTTTACATATTATTTTGAGATTTTATTTTAATTCAAAATTTGTGGTGTGGTATTGTAATTACTTAATGGATTACATTATAATGAAGTTTTCATTAAATTTTGTAGTTTTTAACGGAGTACTTTTTAACCATTATGGATGCTTAAAATTTGAAACAACTTAGTAAAATATTAACTCAACCAAAAATCAATCAATAATAAAAAGATTAAGTTACTATTACTTTTAAGGTTCTCTATAAGGAAGACATTGATTTTCCATAAACGATTTTTTACAAAACAAATACATTTGTTACTCTAGTAAGACTATGGTAGATTACTGAGTGTAAATTATCATTGAAAAAATAAGCGTTTATTATTTTGGACTTTCAGTTTTGCTTATGTGAAATTGTCTACTTCATTCAACAAATTTTTGGAAACTAATTTTTTACTAATCGGCAGGAACTGACTTTGATTTACTGAATGAAAATATTTTGTATACTCATCACCAGGAATTGCTTTAGGTATATCGGTTTAAGCTTTTAGCTGATTGGGTTGGTATCTAAAATATTTCCGTTCATTGTAAATTTCGATATAAACAGTAGACAAAGCTACAAAAAACCAAATACAAATACTGAGAATGATTGATAAGCATATTGCCTTTTTGACAAATAAATCTCGTACCGGGATAGTATCATGATATCTTGATATTGTACCTCGCTAAGAAAGCAACTAACCTATTCTCGATTTTTTTCAAATCCGTCAAATTTCGGCTGCTCTTATCCGTAGAATTTCCAGATAATATTCTACGTTCGCTGACCATCACTGCTATTATAAGACAATTTCCTTTGATTTGAAGAAAACAGTCAGCATAGTCTTGATTTGAATGATCTGAAAAACTGAAGACGATTGATAAGAATGATGTCTATTTGGTAAATATCGTGATGGTTTTATGCCGCAGCTCGCGAAGTTCTTCTCAAATTAGTCGCAATCCGGCTGTCCTGAAACGTTGAACTTGCAGATAATAGGTATTCCACTTTCACTAATCATAACCTAACTTATAAGACAAATTTAATATGAATAATTTCCTTTAAATTGAAAGAAACCATCAGCATTGTCTTGATTTCGCTGATCTGAAAG
>NC_051846.1:206503412-206740917 GCF_002237135.1 Teleopsis dalmanni
CTCCTAAATTATATCTTAAAACGGTCTCAAATTGATGCGCCGTTCACTCCCTTTAAACTGTAATCAAGTAAAATGAAGCTTAACTCATTCAACTTTAAAGACTCAAATCTACTATAATTTTTTGGTGATTAAATGAAAATTTTTATTACGACAAAAATATTACTTTTGCGTAATTTTTTTGATTTTAACGATAAAAATGTAATTTACGTATATCATTTTATTGTGATTTCATAAATTATGAAATAGTATTTTCTCAGTCAAGATAAAATGAAAACATATGTGAACTTTATTTTAGTATTCATTCAATTACAAAGCAAACGAATAAAATAGTTACAATACACGCACCAATTCGTTCTTATCGGGAATGTGCCATCAATGAACCCAGCGCAATTACCTGTAGAATGCGCCAAAAAGTAACTGAAACACCCACATTTTCCGTATAAATTATGCAGAACTACAGATAATTTATTCTAGCACAAATAAATATCAGCAAATAGACATAAATTAAAGCAATGAAACTCACTAAGCCAATTGCTAATTATGATAAGCGGCGTATGGAATGCAAACTCACACAGATACACTAACACAAACAAATTACAAGGAATTCGGAAAAATGACGGCACAATTAAGCGTTCTAGATAACAGTCAACTAACATACACAAATGGAAGTTATTCGAATATGGAATATTTAAATGCATAAATTAAGTATGATTAACATCCGGGCAGGGGTGTGAAATCAATTTTCATGTGGGATGATTTTTTTTAAAAATTCCATGACGACATAAGCTAATCATTTTACACTCAACTTGCTAACTTCAATCAAAAAAATGTTAATGAAGTTGCAGATGGAGGCTGTTGTTGAAGATGGAAAAGTTGAAAATGTCTTACGCAGGAGTCAAAAACAGAATCAACAAAACGTCAATACATTATTCAACGACGTAATCAATTGGCAGCGACAGATGATGCGACAAAATTTATGAGAACACGATTTTTATCTTCCATTTGTAAGGAAACAGGATACAGCTTAATGTGGGCGTGATAACTGACTTTGGGTTAATATAATTAGTGACAGGAATTTTATTAAAAAGCGACGTCAGTATCTTGTAGCAGTTGCCTGTGGGTGTTTAAATTGTGTTGATTATATTTCATAATTGACATTCAACTGCATGAAATTAATATTATTTATTAATATTAATAACTGCGGTCCTGTGTGTCGGAGTGACAAATTTATTTATATCTCTTATATAAAACAAAAAATACAAAACAAAATTGTTTTCTTTTAAATGAAATCAATTTGCATATAAATGATAACACAGATAGATACATAAACACTTCTTTATTATTCAATTTCAAAGTTTTTTAACAGAAGTAAGTATTATGCCTTAAGTCTAAAAACATTGTTACTTAAAAATATATTGAAAAACAAAGAATACGACAATGACTTGATAGTCGTATATATAAATAATAATATATATACTCAATATTGAAAACGCTACTATACTATACCTTTTACAAATGACCAGAATCAACAACTGTTAATGTCGAGAAGTACCTCATCACGCCATAATTTTTATTCTCATACTTAGTAAGTAACTATTTAGAACTACTTTATAAAAGGAATTCTTAATTTCGCTTCTGCTAATAAATTATGATATAAGAAGTAAACTATTTGCTATAAATTAGCTAACTTCCATTAATGAAAATATTTATGAGAAAATAACTACTTATATAGGAGTATTATTATTAATATTGTTATTGTTATTATTAAAAGCCAGATTCTTGATCCTTAAACATTCAAGCTTTAATGATTTTGTTCCGTAATATTTATGAAGGAATAACATTACCACTTGAGTAGCGAAATCTTTGAACATCCGATTTCCATTTCACAAAAACGACAGACATCACCACAGCTTGTAGTGACCAGTAAAATAAGAGAACAGTGTCCTTAAGCTTAGTAAAAGTATTCCTTATTTGATAATCTTTTCGTTGAGGTAAGTTCTCATTTTGCTTGCTATTGGTCTATATCATTAAACCAGTGGTTTGCAATTTTGGTCTCCTCCCATTTCTTCATTTCATTGAAGTGGCTTTTAATTAAAACAGAAAAGAACGTAGGAGAAAAGGCATATTTGCGACTTTCTCGGTTAGACAATCAGTCAATTGATTTTCTTCATGTCTGTCATGCCCTGGGACCAACTCTAACACTATGGTATTGATGTTCTCCGCTGCACTAAAAAGTTTTACACAATTATTAATTATATTTTAGATAATCGTTACAGTTACCGCCTGACTATCTCACAATATATAACTGTAAGTTCCTTACATTTTATTAGAAATATATGAGTATTCCTTCGCGTGTTTTTCAATGGCATGTATTCCTGCTTGAACCATAGTTCAATAGGCACCCATTGGAATTAATTTTTAGAATCTAGTAGCAGTGATTTCTGCCTGTTTTATTGTTCCCACATTTCTACTTATTTGTAAATTTTATTCGTGAGCTGGGTGTGAAGGGGCTAAAAATGACTGCCTTGCTTTTGTGGCTTGCTTTCACGTCATGCGGGTTCTAACTGAGGGTTTTAGCAGGGGTTACACCCAAATAGTTTGCTTTATTGGAAAATTTAAGTGTATGTACAAGTAAGTTAATCAACGAAAATAACCATTATTGTTATATAGTACGTAGATAATGTATTGGTCTAATTTCAATTGCAAGATTTTTCTATTGTAGAAAATAGAAACAAACTATAACTACAATATATTTAGCTGAAATCGTAGGCTGATATGAGTTCTCTGTGTGACTTTAATGCTCAGATATAAAAGCAGTTACGATTGAGTGTAAAGAAATTAACTTCTCAGAACCCAATAGCTAAAACTTTTTTCTTTTTAACAATATTTTTTCATATATAACATTATTTTACATCATTTTAGTTTCTGCTTTTTCTAACCTAACAATTACAGTATATCTGGTGTGTCAGGAACTCTGAATAATCTGAAGATCTACAACTCCAGGGACTGTTTGCAGTAATGAAAATCTAATCTAATCTACACTGGCGGGACCTTCTTTCTCTTTATCATTATTTAACAATTGGTAATATATATAACAATATTTAATCTTTACTCATCTAACATTTTAAATAGTGATTAGGAAAACAGTATAGCCTCTAATATACTAACAACTGCCTTTTTTTAAGGTAAAAGCTTGCAATATTTACTAAATCATCAAGGAAAAAATTCTATATTTCTATTTATGATTTAAATACTTTTAAAAATTGCAGAAATAATATACTTAACTAGTAATAAATTTAAAATCATTTTTTCTTAGAGTTGTCAATTCCATTTTATGTTGCACTCTATTTGATGCTTCATTAATATTTCAATAGTTTTTTTCTTTTTCCACAACAGAATAGCAGAATACATTAAATGGAAGGCAAAGACTACTTCATGCACAAACTGTTAAACTAGTTCAATATATTAAAAATACAAGACAGTGCAAATACAATCAAGTCATGATTTTCATTTGCATCTTAAAATAGAAGAAAGGAGTTTAAAGGATGTGAGGATGTAAGGATGTGCCAAAACGCCAATATGCCAACAAATCGAACTTAGTGCAGAAAAAATTCCACAGAGAAAAGAATGCCAACCCAATAAAATGCAGCACCAAATGCATTTGAAGAATGCAAAACTAAGAAAAAATACTTCGTGCCGACTAACAAAGCATTAAACAAGGACATTAAGGACATTGTGCTGTTTTCGTTTTATACTTAAAAGAAACGTCGTTTCTTTGCAGATTATTAAAAAATGAAAATAAATTATATAGAAGAATTTCCGATAAAATGCACGCCAGTTTTAGTTTATGAGTTAAGCAAGGATTACTTATGTTGAAATATTTGAAATGTGTAAAATGTTCATTGAATATTAATATGCGAAGCATGATATTCTAGCATAGCAAGGATGAAAATCGTTCATAATGCAAATATTGTAAAATAACTGCTAAAAAGATGTTGGAATGTACCACCAACAACAACAGTTGGTGCTAAAAGTATCCGTACGAGATGCTTTTACAGAATACCGCAATGCATAATATGTTATGCGTCAAGGATACGGCAAAGCATATTAATGGATGCGATAATCTGGTGCTTATCTGAACATAAATATAGAAAGGACAACTAGAGGACACTCGAAAATATAATATTACAAATATTTATTTAGAGATAAAATGCTCTACACGTGCCGTTTCCTTTATGTATAAATTACACAACATTTATCGTATTATTTTACAAAATTCAAAAATTTTTTAAAAATATCCTGTATTTACATTTTGTTCTCTGAGCAGTGAATAAGCACTTCAGAAATATTTATGTATATTTTTGTTTGGCTGTGATAACTTACAAGCGAACAGTGACATTTAAATATTTCAATTTTATGGAAGCTGAGGCGAAAGGTGTTCTGACACTTGGTACATGAGACATAAGTGACGGAGGTTTAAAACCAATTTAAGGAAATTATTTATTTTTGAAATGCGTACAGGAAGAGCTTATAATATTCCAATTTGTGTGTAAGTGTGTAAATAATAAAAACAGTTTGTTTAAATGTCAATCAATTTTGGTAGAAAAGGAAATACCAAAATTGATATTGAAAAACTGAAAAGTTATCTGTAATGAAATATGTTTACGCAGATTAATTTTACATCCAATAAAATTCTGGGATTTAAATAATATCTTATATTTGTGCGTTCCAATTACTACTAGTTTACTCAACGAAACCCAAACACTATTGTATTAGCTTGGAAAGTGAGCAATATTTTTATTTACAACTTATAAAGGCTAAATATACATACATTCAGCACAATGTTTCATTTGTCAGCATCCTATTGTGATTAGCAAATGTACGTTTCGATATCAAGACTCTTATAGAGAAAGACTCCTGATAATTAAATGCATTAGTTTTTAAAAGGTCATCACTAAGTTTTCCATGGTGATTTATCTACTACTGAGTTACTATAAATACTAGCTATTCATTGCTTAGATAGTAAGTGAACTAACGAGTCAGATAAAATAGGTTGTAATCTATCAGAGACTACCAACTATAGATATCTTTAGAAATATTTTTACTAGCTCTCCTGTGAATAAGGTATGTATAGTCGATTAATCACACTTTATACTGCAGAATATTTCACAAAAAGTAAATACTAAAGTATTTTGGATACTAGACATTTTTAGCACCAGAACGAACTTGCCAGATATGAATCCATTGTAACGAAATCATGTTAAATAAAGAAGTCTAAAGGAATGCTATGCTCGACAGGGTACTAAATTACTTTGTTAGCCATAATTATTGCAAACTTTAATAGAACCAGTTATTCAGATGAGGATTCAGTTGAAAGATATGCAGATTGTTATGATTTAAAGTATCTTCTTAAAATGAGCTGCCTTAAATAAACTCGAGTAATTAATCTATTTATATTAGACTGATGATTTAGGAATATCAAAACCATCTTAACTTCATCATTATATAATGCTTTATATATTCAATTATAAGCACTAAAAATAGACATTGATCTTATAATAAAAGTGTTGTAATATATACCTGGTCTCATTAGAATTGATGACAATAAATCGACAGATAACATTGCAAGAACTGGTTCAGCCATGCAGTTCTGTGAATCTCGACACTATTATAGGCTCACGACTAGGTCTGTAATCAATTAATTAGATAAAAAACTGAAGGACTCTGCTACGTGTGTGAAGAATTAAAACTTGTAGTTTTCAATGATACAGAGGTTGCTGATAGTTTACTTGACGAGTCATTTTAACCAGAAATTCCTTCGCAATATCAAGATGACTTCTAAATAAAATAAGTAAAATAAAAGTCCGGCTTCAATATGTATCAGAAAAAGAATACTTTCTCAAAACTTCACTTCTTCACATCTTGTCTGATATTATTTAATTAAATGCCTTCTAACCTTCATTTGAAAAGCAAGATGTCTTTTGATCTATTAGTGGAGGTTACACTAGTTTGGAGTAGCGGCTTTTTTTCTATTGTGTTACCATGGATTACCATGAAGAAGTACCTCAAGAGGGCCGCAGTGGTTAGCTAAAAGAATGATAACCAATGAAAGACACGTTTCTTCCTTTCAATTAAAAGTGAATTAACCTGAAAAGTCTATAAACTTGACTCAAATTTTAAATTTCAAGATTAACAGATCTGTCCGATCGATCATAAATGACATCCCAAGCATTTTCAATCTTCTAATGGTCAAAAATAGGCATTGACAAAGTAGATGAAATGCGGATTTCTACACCTCTTTACATCCACAACCACGACAAAACTAATTAGGGATGGTTACTTATATATAATAAATATACTCTTGTGGTTGTTCAGATAACTTTCTATGTACCTCACTTAGCGATTTTTTGCCATTTTGCCACCATATTTCTCGCAGAAACCTCTAAGATAGAAGAACTCAGACTAAATACATCCTGTCGAATTAAGATAATTTAATAGGTCTTTCGTCTTTATCGATAAACAGGCTGAGGAGCTGTCAAAGAAATATCTCAATGGAGAAAGTTTTTAATGGTTTTTTTTCCTGCAGATTTACACAACTTCTGCAATGAGGATTATGAATGATGCACAGTTCTCTGCGTGGGTTTCTCTTCACGAATAAACAGAAAGAACTGCAGTAAGCCTTGCAGTGTTCACTCGATTGTGGTAGTGTTACACTGGAAGCCTTGAATTAAATCATTTTATATACTATTTAACATATACATAAATTTTCCATTCAGTAAACAAATTAATAACATTTATATTTCTTCATTAAATAGCTTTAAATGTACTGGTTACGTTTTAAGCTACATTTCCAACAATTAGGGAATTCCTCTCTAAGCGGAATAAGCGCCCGCACTACCCAGAGTTTTAACTAAAGGTTGCAATGAAAACAAATGTCCTTCGTTTGGTTGCTCTGCAGTGGGTTTTAAACTAATAAATATTAATTCCGTCTCAAAGGAACGCAGCGCCACAAAGCAATTTAATTAAAAATTAAGAATTATGTATAACGTAAAATTTATTTTAATATTTTATTATATTATCTGCAAGTTTCAAACTCACATTAAACACAATGTTTATATCTGTGGGTTGGAATATAAAACTAAAGCACCAAGAAAAAATTCCTAACAAATTTTTAATTGAAGTTGAGCCAAACCATTAAATAAAACTACAAGCATTTTTCATAGCTTAAAAGAGAGTATAAAACAAAATAAGAAACATCAAAAACATAAATAAAAATATCAAAAGAAAAAATGTAAAATATTTTACAACAATGGCAACATTTTAGTAGGAATAATAATAACAATTTTTATGAATTAAGACTTGCTTTCCTCTGTTCTGTTCGCGCAGCACCTAATAACACCTAACAAAGCCACCCGCTAGTCTGATAAGTGCGAATGATTTGACGAGGAAAGAGTGTAAGCCATAAAAACATAAAAAGCAACAAAATTGTACTTACTGCTGCCAAATGCGACGCGTTGCTATTTTTAAAAAGAAAAGCCACAAGACAAAACCAACCCTGCATGCTCTTAACTCCGTACACAACAACAATGAGTACAAGTACATACTCTACTACTACTATACGACGAGTGTACTGTGATAACAACAAACGCTACAACAATGGCAAGTTAGTGTAGCAACAACAACAACACATCAATAAAACAAAAACCAACAAAAACGAACAAAAACCAACAACCAACAACAACAGGATGCAATGTTATTTCAAATGAGACTCGCGCGTACGTACGCAACAAGGTCACTGGAAAAATCGTTAAAACAGACGAAAAATCTATCCCCAGTATACACACACAATTTTCACAATTCTACTTAGCGTACATGTCATTTTGTCAAAATACAATACATAAATAAATATGTCCGTTTGTGTTATTTTTTACACATTTTTTCGCATTGACAGAAGAATTTTTACACTTGAAAAATACTTGTTAGCTTGAAATTATTCAAAATGTAGACCTTTTCATAATTAATTTATAAATTTCATTTACAATTTAAGAATATAAAAAATATTTTATAAAATATGTTTATATGTGTGTATCTCTACATATAATAAAATAACAAAACACTACTTACCAATTTATTGCTTTTAAAATTGTTTCAATTCCGCACATTTCCATTATAAAAAAAATTTTTTTTGTTTTCTTGGTAGAAAAAATAATTAATTAATTAATTAAAAGTCACATTGGTTTCAACTTAACAACTTTAGTTAAAGCAATTAATAAAAAATTATTCAAATGTATCCAGTTTCTTAATTATTGTTGCAGATATACTATATATTTATGTACATATGTATATAAAATTAATTTTCTAAATCGTGTACTTCCGTGGACACCTCTTAACACTTCCAAGTCTGTACTGCAACTGATAAAGATTCAAGTTTCTGCTTGGCAAAGTCCATGAAAATTTTCGTAGCTTAAAGCTGCTAGGATTTTGGTGAAAGCTTCTTGCTGTGTTGAGTATATTTCAAAATTCCTGGAACTGGAATATTTCCCACACTTGTTGAAGTTTGTGTGCACTAAATGCGCAAGCCTATGTTTTGATCCGGCTTCTTCACAAGTGTTTGTTGACAAACAATTCTTGTTGTATTTAAAGGGAACACGTGCATTCTCGATTAATGCGCAAGTCTCGGAACAATTTGTCGTGTGTTGAATATTTTCACTGAGCTTTCGTTATTGGAAGAGTGAGAAATCTTGAACAAAAAGTTATTAAAACGAAACAGTGTATAACCGCTAATACAAATAATATTGACTTTAATGATCGAATGATCGGTTAAGTAGAATGTTAACTTTTGAATTGATGTCCTTTTAAGATAACTAAAAGTTTTAAACCATCCTAATTAAATATTTTATTTAAAACATATATGTTAAGTCAGACATTAACTTATTTATTCAGTCTAAATAAAAAATTGTTCAAATTTTGTCAAAAATGGGACCGAAAACAATATGATTATCTCACACACTATCTACTTTCCACTTGAAATTAATTAAATTTCCTTATAGAAAAAATTTTCAACAATGTCCAAATTTTATGAAACCCGTCGAGATTTAGAGTGGGAGATATGGTAATAAACTGGTAGGATAGCATTAAATATCTAGACATCACAGTGTACAAACGATTCACATGGCTTAAACATGTTCAACTGAAAAGAATTAGCTGTGCCAAAATTTTTCATCATTTCCAACCGCTATTCAAAAATGAAAATCTTAATACTAAAAACAGGAAGCTGATATATAACCAAATAATTCGACCGTCACTTCTATATAGGTGTGTGTAGCGTTCAGCAAAGCCTCAATCACTAGTATTTGACAGCTAGAAATTGCACAAAGGCTCTGAGAAGACTTTTCAAGGTACCATGGTACATAAGGACGAATGACATCCTTAGGGACCTCAAGATTAATCCGATCAAAAAATACATAAAGGATAGAGTCCTGAAATTATTTGCGAAAACGGACAGACTTACCAATACCTCGTTATCGAATCTCAGAATGGTTACAGGCTCGTCGGGGGGTTCGCAGATTTAAGGTCTATTATTGCTTAGTCTGATGAAGTGATAAACAATAATCCAGTCAAGGCGTACAAAGGGGTTATGAAGAAACCTCACAGTTAACAGAGAATAAAAGTGCTCAAGTGCACTGACTCAACTAGCCTCAACATATGTTAATAACAATAATAAGGTTTTTATTTGGAGTTTTAGCACAATTTTTCGTAAGAAATAAATGTTAGAACTAAGCTTTAAGCGTATAATTTCTTCCATAGCGTAGTGTTCCATTTTTTAGAATAGGCGCCCCACTAATTCTGAGAAGATTAGCAAGCTGAAACATTCGGTCCACCAAAAAGTTAAAGGATTATTTGTTGTAGAAAAAGCGTAGATATAGTTGAATATTGAAAAGTGACTCGAACGATATTCTGTGGATATTGTAATATTCTTAAATTCAGGCCTCTAAACAAATCTCCATTTTTCAGAATCACCAACAAAATCATATCCCATATATGTACTCATATATATCATAACTTTGCTGTTATACTATAATTTATACTACTAATTATACTTCTTCAACTTGATTTTATTTAAATTTTTATAGTATTTTATACCACAAGTTTTTATATAAGAGTTAATATGAAAACTATCACTGTAGAGTTTCTAAATAAGATATGTCACAACAAGAGGTATATATATAATATAAACAAAAATATTAATGGCTTATTAAAATTAGTTGATCTCAAACCAAGATCCCAATAAATGCACAGTTACAGCGATATACATATATCTATCAACATAATTATATTACACAAATATAATCCACATAAATTTTTTAAACTATAATTACAACAATTCTCAATTAAAAGTAAATAAATGCAACAGAGCAGACTTTTACGAAGACGATATTCTTAAGAAATCAGATTTTCTGCTTATCAGCTATAATCTCAATTCAATAAAAACATAGCAGGATTCTCCAGATACTTTTTCCACATATTTGAAAAGCTTGCCATGGTTACTCCATCAATAACACGATGATCAGCCGACCAGCTAACGCTCATAACATAAGCCTTGACTATTTGATCGTTTTCATTAAAGCGCGGCACAACCTGCAATTATTAAAATCGTTGGAATAATTCTGCATGAACTTGAATTTCAAAGGATATTATTTACCTTGGTGCGTCCCATGGCTCCTATAGATACTTGTGGCGCCATTATGCAAGGGTGTGTGTAGGTACCACCAATCTTAAAAAAGTAATTAATTATTTATAAATAATTTATATATTTTTTATTAAAACTTACAATGCCAATATTCGATAAAGAGAATGTACCATCAGCAAAGTCTTGTGGTGACAAGGAACCTGTACGTCCCCTCTCAACCAATGCGTTAAGATCAGCAGCGATTTCCATAATATTTTTGTTTTGACAGTTTTTTATATTTGGAACGACCAAGCCTTGTGGTGTATCAATAGCCACACTTATGTTGTGTGCACCTTTATAGATCAAAGTTTCGTTTTCCAAATTCAGAGAACTATTTAGAATGGGAAATTTGGTCAAAGAAACCGACGCGGCTTTTATAAAGAATGGCATAAATGTTAGTTTCGAGATGCCATTTTCTTTAGCCACATCCTTTAACTGATTACGGAAATCGATCAATTTTGTCATGTCTATTTCATCGCTATAAGCAAAGTGTGGTATTTTCTGTAAAATAAAAATTAGTTGTGACATTTTTTCATACAATTCACAAAAATTAAAAAACTTACTAGTGATTCCGACATGGATTTCAACATAGCTTTACGTACACCTTTGATTGGTTCAACACGATCTGCTGCTACTGGAGCTGCTGCGATTGACTTTGAGGTTGAAGCAGTTGCTGTTGTTGCAGCTTTTGCTGCAATGGTGGGATGTGGTATATTGGTGCCAGGTGGCACTTGGCCTAAAAATTCCAGTACATCACCTTTAAGGACACGTCCATTTTTGCCAGTTGGTGGCACTTTAGATAAATCAACTTTATTTTCTGTTGCTATTCGTCGCACAGCAGGCGTTGCCAATGTAATCTGTCGTCCAATATTTTCAGAATCAACCTTACTGCTTGAATCGGTACCACTACTTAAATTCTTATTGTCCTTATCAGCTTCGGATTCCGAATCTGAACTTTCGGAACTCGAACTGTCGTCATCTTCCTCTTCCACTTCAAAATCTAATAGCGGTTTCCCCACTAATGCAATCTCATCTATTTTATGATGGAGTTTTAAGATTTTTCCATCATACCGACTTGTTATTGTAACGGAAGCCTTATCCGATTGTACCTCACAAAGATTTTCGAATTGCTCAACAGTATCTCCAACTTTAACGAACCTAAGTAACAATATACATAAATAATGATTTTTATTACGTTATAAAAATCCTAACATTAAAACTTACCATTCCTTAACAGTAACCTCACGTATACCTTCGCCAATATCACTTAAATTAAAGGATACAATTTTTTCTAAGCACGGAGTTAAATGCAAGCCACGGAATTGTTTTGTATATGTCTAAAAAAATAAGGAAAACAAAATAAATTTGAAAATTTATGAAATTTTATAAGGATATTGAAATTTATACGTAATTTTTGTATAAGCTTTTAAATTACTTATCGTTTGGTTTTTTCATTAACATATATGGTATATATTTTAAATAATATATTTATAATTCTCATGGCGTTTTTATTATTTAGTTCAAACAACGGCAAAGGTTTTTTTTATTTAAAATTCTCATATGGTATGATAGTATTCGCGCTTAACTACTAGTAGTTAATACTACATAAAATATTAATAGACTACATAAATACATGGAAGATATAAATTAGACGCATTCAGTATTATTTAAAAAATCATTACTTTTCCTTTTCATTAAATTTAAGTATAAATTACAAATTTATCTTAAATAAATGAAATAAATAAAATAATATTTAAATAAATAAAATTTATCATAAAAGAAATCAACTTAACAGTCGCAGTTTTTGCTTTCAGAGTTGTAAAAAAACAATATTAAGACTGGTTGAAACGAATTGGCATCACTTTTAAAATATGTTAAATTCTTTTTTAACAATTCAAGAATATAATTTAAATATAAGAAAACAAAACAAATATTAGAAGGGCAATGGCAAGTATTTTTATCTTATATATTTATATACATGTATATATTTAAATTTATTAGTAAATTAAATGTTAATTGATTCACAATGATGTTTGAATTTGGCTGCACTGAAACTTAAGACATAAAATTGTTTATGAGTAAAATCTAACTCTGAAGATTTAAAGAGCATTCTTGTTGCTTTACATGTTTTGTTTTGTAAGTTGCATTTTTTTGCTACTCTGAAATAAAAATTACGTCTAATATTATGCGGATCAATTTACATAATTTAGTGCCATTGCAGTGCGAATGACCATAGCGAATGGCAGATACTGTCAAAATCGTTTCATAAAAATTTTATAATTTTCATGTTTTTAAAATTATATTAAACTGATAAAAAATAGTTTAAAAATCTTATAAACCCTTCATTATTACAATTTTTTAAAACACCGAAATTGTTTTGTTTATATCATAAAAATCATATGTTATTTGTTATGAAAACAAAACACTTCATTACTTTCTGAAGAGAGCACACGTTCGGTTTCTATTTTGTTTTGTTCTTATTTTCGCAACTACAAGTGTTCTGATCAGACAAATGTCAATTAATTGAAAGGTTATGTAATTAATTTTTCTTTATTAAGAATGCCTTCCATATTTTATTAATATAATTGTTTAAAATATTGTTTTTATACAAAATTAATACATATTTTTATTATTTTATTTATTTTGAAATAAAGATTTATGTTTTAAAAAACTTTTATGGTTTTATTACATTTTTGAGGCCACTTAGTTGACGTGGGCAGTATTTTTTAAGTAGAGATGTAGTCCCGTTTCTTAATATGTAAGAAGCCATTTAGAATATAAAACTTTAAAATTAAATTAACAATTACAATTCTTATTTGGTTATAAACCGAAATTATTTAATAATATATAAGGAAAAACAAAAAAAAGACGGTGCTGCCGCGCTTACAAAACAACGTGCCCGACAAAATTGAGAATCTGCTAGCAACTGAATTAAAATTTTTGCAGAAATCTAGAATAGTGTAGCCTCAGAGACATATAGCCGGTCTACATGTGTTCTTTTTACCCTACAAAATAATTCGTTATATAAAATAATTCTGCTTAATTTTTATGTTGTTGTTTATTTTTGTTGGTGTTGTTGGCTCTTATACATCAGCACTGACCGATTGCGTGACTGAAAAGAGATGTTAAGTTTATAAAAGTCATGAATTGAATAATTGTCTACACAAATTATATATAATGATGTTTCTCAAAGTCAAATGAACGACAAATATGTTATTGCTTTCAATGTTCTTAACTTACGTTAAAATCAACCACAAATGTAATGTCCTCCGATCATTTCATCGCTTGCATCATTTATAGATGGCACCAGAGGCATCGATTCTACAATATCTTATACGATAGTTGTTGTCAACAATATAGCAAGCGTTTGAGAGAAAAAAATAATCAATTATCATATTTTCTTAGTTACAATTCTAATTTAAGCTATAAAAATAAAAGTTTGCTTACCAAATTTGCATTTATTTTAATCCTTTTATGATTTCATATATTATTATTGCTATTAATCTGAACTTCTTAATCTTATATTTAACACTCAGATCTTACTGTTCTTACTGTACAATACGAATAAAAGAAATTTCTACCTAATCATATGCTTACATTTACGTGAGTCAAGAAGTTTAACCACAAATAGGTTTAAGTGTTTACACTTTGACTTTAAGAATTTAGTAAACAGCAAATCAAGAAAAAGAAAAAAAACACTATTTTTTATTTGCTTTCCAGTTTGATTTACCGCCGTGTTCACTTGTCTTTATATACAATTCAGCAAGTAAATAATAAATAAATCAATGAAGTTTTCTGTTTTCAATTAATAAATAAAATCGAGCAAGAAAAGAAATTACATATTCATTTGCTAATTCGTTTTTGTTTGCAATTTTTTCGATTGATGTTCTTATTTTCTCTTTGTTTTTTTGAGAACTCGAATCAATGATTGCCATGATTTGGATTGCAGTGAAACGAGTAGCATTTACTAACAGCTCTTCCCATGAATAATATGTGGATTTAGTATTGCATATGTGACTAATCCCACTCGTTTATCGAGTCCGTGGACGGCTTCGCACTTCCGTTTTCAAAGTGTGTAATGCTGTGTACAATTATGAATATAGAATTCTTTCGGCTGATTTACTCACTTTTGAATAATAACTATCTATTTTATATTGTCTTTGTCAAATCTGATGATGTAGATTGACAATTAAAAGTAATATAGCATTCCAATTGCTTGGTAATTTTTTTTTTTGAAATCTATAAATGACTACTTATTAGAAACGAACAAAACTCTTACAAAAGTATTAAATTTTATCAAAATTTCAAATTATAGTTATAAATTATATATAAAAATTATTGTTTATAGTTTACTCTGGTGAAATTTCCAATTTATTGGCACTTTATACTTTTTTTATTTATCATGCTAAATCTGTTGCAAAAATGCTAAATCGTTTAATGGCTACATAGAAAGGTTGCAATGGAAACATTCTTTATGATAAGAATAAAGCTCGCTGAAACTGTTTAAACCATCTCCAAAAAATTACGTGTAAATAAACTGGTAACAGCTGATTTACTGATCAAATTTAAAATACCGCGGAGCATGCTAGTTTGCTAAAGTGTAAAATATTAACATATTTAACTTTATATGTGGCACACATTTATAATTTTAACATGAACTTGCCATGCTAAATTAAAATTGTGTAGTGGCAAATTCATTTATTAGTCCAATTAGTAATGTAGATCAGATTTTACTTTAGTTAACGCAAATTAACTAAAGCAGAGTTTCACACCAAGTGTCTTCTGCATGTATTGTATTTTTTAGTAATCGGCAACTGAACTGTTCCCAAGTACTTATTATTGTTTTGTTATTAATAGCACGCGCTTGAGTAAAAATATTTTATTAACAAAAGATGGTAAATAGTGTTATTCAATATTTAATAGTAACTGAAATATACTAAAATAAATAAATTATGAAATAATAAAGTGAATAAATAATATTGAAAGATTTGACGAGCCAATAAATACTACTAATTTGCTTAAAATTTAAATGGTAAATTTTTAGTATTTTTTTCATTATTATTAATATTATATTTAATTACAGACAAATTTACGTAAGGAATTGGAAAAATGCAAACATCCGAACAGTCGCAAAACCAAGGCACTTAGCAAAAAAGCACGCAGACAAAACAATAAACACAAAAGTCGCCTGGGCCATGCAATAAAAAGTAATTTGACTGGCGAGAAGTTAAATTGGTTCCTTGAACACATCGACCTGGAACGCAAGGAACCCTTGTCGCCGGTTGAATTTGAAGAACTTGTCTTGCTGTATTTGAAACGATTCGATGAAGAATTGGAGCAGATTAAACTGAAACAGTCAATTAGCAAAAATCGTTCCAATCAACATATAGCGCGGGAAAATGTTATAAGAATCACATTGGAAAAGGAAATGAATGAGTTTAAAAGCGGTGGCATGGGTAATTAATTACACAATTCGTAATAATTTTGATACTAAATATTTATTTATCTTTATAACTTATCTAGAAATGATTAATCTCTGCGATCCAATTAAATACAAAACTCTACTAGATTGGGATGGGAGTGCAATCAATGTACAACATTTAAAACTCGATTTGATATCACAGAACTTTCTGCAACGCCTAAAAGCACAGACATCGATGGAAACTGCAACCATGGAAGATACGGAGATAATGTTGCCAAGTGGAAGTAAAGATGCAATGGAAACGTGAACGCTCTTAAAATCATTTAAGAAACAAATTTTGATAAAATAAGCCATTTTAATAACAATATAATGATAACATTTAATAATAACGTTTAAAATGTTATGTTGTTTATGTAAAAAAGGAACAATTCTTTGTTAAAGTACATAAATAATAAATAAATTCAAATGTATAATCCTGTTACAACAGTACATAACTATTTTTTTTAATACTATTTAATAAAAACATCACAGACATGTCAAGTCTTATTTATTAAAAATTATTTCTGCGTATGTAGCTATAAGATATTACATAAAAGTCTTAGTCATTTGTATCATCAATTTCAATCGTGGCTACGCGCTCTTTTTGTGCAATATCTAGTTTCTTTAATTCCAAGTCATTTAAGTTTTGTTTCTTCTCATTTTAACTTCAATTTTTAAAACTCTAATTGTAAACACATGTTGTGGGTTCATTAGCCACTAGCTTTGATGTTATTAAATCATCATCTACTATTGTTGGTGGTGGTGACATTAAAGTCTGCGTTATTTTTGATTCTACCATTACGATTGGTTTTACTGGTATTTAAATCAATGGTTCGGATGATTGTGGTATATCTATTTCCTTTTTCACTTTGAGAGATGATTGGTTGATTAAAGATTCATCTCCTTCATTTTGCCCAAAAATTTTATGAGGCTTTTCAAAAAGTGAACACATCTTATGGATGGAGTTTTTCTAAGCATATAAATACAATTAAAATTCGTTTCAATAAATTTTGAATTAAGTTTAAACTAGCCTATCTTCAGGATTGATGCAAATAGAAATAGAAATTAAGAACTGGCGACAACTTTTAGCCTTAAAATAAGTATTCTTCAAGTAACTTATTTTATTTTTTATTTGTTGCCAATATAAATTTATACCAGTGACTTCAGCTAGATGTTCATAATAAGCTTGAGATGTGGGATTCTAAAAATTGTTTTCAAAAAGTTTAATAATTTTAATAATAAGTTTAATAATAATGTAATTAACCATTTTTTTAGCTTCATCTAAACTCCATTAATGAGATTCTTTGCTCAGTTTTAAACTCACTATTATGCAAAAATTAATAATTAAGTTAAATAAGTTTAATAGTTATTATTATATTTTTTATTTTTTAAAACTTTGTTGGCATTACTTAACGACACCATAGACTTTTATTTAAATTTCTTTTGTACAGAACAACATAGAATCTTCATTCAAATACAGAGTTGCATTTAAGAAAAGTGATTTAATGTTGGTAAGTGCATTATTGTTGTTGTTGTAGACTATATTATTTAGATTTTTACTTTATTATAAAGTTGCTGCTTCTCAAAAGCGAATATTTTGAAAATACTGTTAAAAAACCATTAACGCTATATGCATGCATAATCACTGTTGTACAATATTCTATCATAACAAATAATTTTTTTTAGCGTACTGTACTTTATTGAGATTAGTTCTTTATAGTGTTCTCAGTCAGCTGCTTTGCTTACCGAAAAAAAAGTTGAACTTGAATGCATATTTTGCACGAGCATTTGTTTTACGAAATTAAATGTCATTGAAATTGTTATGTAAATAAATCAAGTGACAGTATATTAATACGAAAATTATTTTTAAAAAAGTGCTATAAAAATAATTATTACTTATTTGTTAAAAAGAAAATTGTAATTTCACAACTTAAAACTAAGATTTCCTGCACAAAACATTAATAATGGGTAATGCTCCAGTAAAAGAGGTGTCGCAAGCCGCAGCTGTCTCGGCGGCCAGTGGTGAAACCAAGCCAAAATGTAAGGCTTGCTGTGCTTGTCCTGAAACTAAACGAGCGCGTGATCAGTGGTGAATGTTATTGCATTTAATAAATTAATAGTAAAAAAATGAACTGACCAATAAATTATTTCAGTATTTTGGAACACGGTGAACCAAACTGCTCATCGCTCATTGAAGCACATAAGCAGTGTATGCGAGATCAAGGCTTTAATATCTAAAATAACAACATTTAATCATTTTTTCTATAAAATTACCAAAAATATTTGTTACTTAAAACATGCAGAAGAAACAAGATGTGTTTTACTTTCCAGGATGTTAAGTGAAACGCAAATTAATGGAGATGTCGTCGTGCGTTTGTATGGATAATAAACTGAACTGTTCTCAAATAAATTTTAATCGTAATTACCAAGTTAGAACTTCTATAAATTATTTATTTAATATGTTTAACATAAAATAAATTAAAACAAGAATATATAAATTAATTTAATTTTAATTTTAATTCCTGCTTCATTTATTGTCAGCCGTTTAGCATTTATTTTGAAATGAACTACAATAGACATCTTTCAAGGCTCGATATATCTAAATTCATCACACTAAGAATTGGGATGAAGTGGACATTTAGATTATAATTGTATAATTATATTACAATACCTTATAACTCGATATATGCGAACTTCTATAATATAATAAGAATGTTATTATAATAAAAAATTAAATTAAGTTGAATAGCTTATTAAGGCATAAATTCTAAACACAGTAATCACCCTATAACGCGGCCCCCAATAACGCGGCCCCCAATAACGCGTTTTCATATTATGCGATTGCATTCCCCCAAATAACGCGGGGACTTTTACAGTACATAATTAGCTTAGCGTACCTTCGCACGTGTGTATACGGGAATACCTCTATAACGTGTTTTCCTAAAACACGGAACCAATCTACCACGTTATAGGGGGGATTACTGTGATACTTTTTATAGACCTGAAATATAAACACAATAGAATCTTTTCAAAATAATTTTATTGACCAATTCTCACACCGAATAGAGAAGATAAACCAGGTACACCATTATTAATCACTAATTATTTACAAATAATTAAAATTAACTATATATTTAATATATAGTTTTTTATATATATTTAAGTGTCTGCAATGCTACATCGCATGCCATATAAATCGTTATGGCAAACGCTACTCCAAAAGCGATTACACGCGATGGCTGCGGTACTGGGTAGAAGGCATAGACCAAAGTGTGCAAAATACGGGCTACAGCGACCACACGGAATAAGTTACATGCGATACTTGGATTTGGATTTGTGCAAATATAAATGATCGCCATAGTGAAGTAGGGTAAAATATTTTCCATATCGTTGCGATGAGCTCTAAAATAAGAAAAGTCAATTTATTATATTACTATGTTATTTTAGAATTAAAATATATTTAAGATCTAAGATAAGATATTTACGATATTTTTAATAGTGTAGTAAATTTTATTGATTTTACCTGCGAACACGTTCCACATGTGGATCATTAAATTCCACCTCTATGTTCTTGAAGAACAAATCTTCTTGATTGGGAAAGACCTACGAAAAAAAAGTCGTAGTAAATTTAAAAAGTTATTTTGTATTAAATTTTTTGTTATTTAATTTTATATGACAATAAAAGAATGATTGTAGTAGAATAGAAAAAGAATAGTAGAAGTTCAAAATTTGCCAATTTACCTTTCTTAAAAAGTTTTCAGGAAATAGACCCAAAATCTGTAATTGTTCGATAACTTATAAACAAATGTTTAAATTTAGGCAAAAAGTAAAATTATAGACTTTCAATATTATTTTATTATGTTAAGCTTTTAATTAAATAGTTAGAATTTAAAAATTTTATTTTATTTTCAATTTATTTATTTCTTAATATTTTTTTCCACACTACTATCTACATAAAAAAATGAAAACATATTTATAAATATTCCAAGTTGTGTATATATACCACAAAGGTTCGATATGAATTGAATATATTAAATAAAAATAATAGGTAAGGTTTGTTTATAACGGTGACTTCATAAAGCTATTATACATTACTATAATTGGAAGATCCCTATGTATCCATTGTAGTTTGAAAAACAGCTACTAAGTTTTAATATGACCTAAGAACTTGCATAAGTGGAGTTTATACAGTTCAAGAAGTTAGAATATTAATCCTTCAATAAGTATGTGCCGGCACTAACAAAATAGGTGTGACACACCTTTCTTAATATTGATTGCATATTATTTCAACGAATTAACATACAACGGTTGGTTCTAGCTTGACCTTCTCTCTACTATCCACATTACGAGATTTTGTGGATTCAAAACGACTTTTTTAGCTAATTGAGGAGGACTCGTTCGTCCCTCCACCACAACTAACTAACTAACATTCAACGGTTTTTTTGGCTTTGTTCTGTCGTGAGATTGAATGAAGATGTCAAAAGGTATTTGAAACAGTAGTTAGAGGAAGAACGCGTAGAGGTAGACCGGGTCTCTTGTGAAATAATTAAATTAAGGGGCACTAACTGGACTTGATGTTTGAGACTGTCGAAGACACACACGCAACAGAAGCGTCGGGAAAGATATGCTGCTTAAGACCAAAACTCGGTAACGGGTGGTTATGGCCAAATAAGTAAGTAAGTAAATGGCCTTGCATATTAATTCAAAATATTATAAAATGAAATATAAATAAATATAAACTGCTATTAAACCCACAAATAGTTTAACTGGCTTAGGAGTAAGGTTTGTACAACCACCTGACCGTCGTTAGATAGTAAGGTTAATAAGACAATCTGATTGTTTGAAGGGAAGGTTTGCACAATAACTTCAATTGCTTAAGGAATAAGGTATATAAGACAAGTCGAAGTTGCCAATCATTGATCTCTCTGAACAGTTATTTAAATATTCTAAATATATGGATATGAGGCAAAACTCAAATAATGCAAAAATAATAATTGGAAATAAAAATTTGACTCTATAACAATTATTTTCGTTTGAACGTTCTCACTTCATTTTTATTTATTTATTCTAATCCTTTGTAATAATGACAATATCCAACAATATATTTGAAGTACATATAGGACATTATAAGGAACTAATGTCGAAGAAGTGAATTTAAGGGTTTCAGAAGTGATATGATCAACATTCCGTAGCTACTTGCTATAGACGAACATTGCCGCTAATAACTCAAGTTGTAGTTTTACTATTCTTAGGGAAGTGAGAATCCAATAGACTTCCCTAACAGCTAACAGTGTTTTACATGGACTTTAACAGCATATAAAATATGTTTATGTCGTTACTTGGCAACATTTTCTTCGAATATAAAAGCTATAAGTTTACAACTTTTTAGCTATATAAGATCGGAAGTTCAGGAAAAATGTTAAAAAATTTATTGATTTTATGAATACATATAAATCATAGCAATTATATATAATACATATTTTATGCATGCTATATATGCTATGTATTAGAAATAAAATACTAACTCACCTTATTTCTGAAACGTTGCAGTGCAGTCAGTAATGACATCAGAAGCATTTTTATCACCAAAATGCTGGTCCAAAAAAGAAAACAGCAGAAAACTGGATTATCAAGGGTCAACAAATTCATTGCCTTATCAATGGCACTGATCGTTGACATTTGTGGTGGCACCACTGACGTTGGTTGGACACTTGAAGCTGAGCTCATTATGTTGCAATTTAAAAGTGAAAATAGCTGAACCAAAACAGAAACAGAGAAATATATTACAATACACCTTCGAGTCTAAAACTACACTGGCTTCTAGATTTTCGACAGAATTCTCAAAAACTCAAACTACTCAACTAGCCAAAGCCAATCTTGATTTTGGCGAATAGCAAATGGCAAGATGCCAATAGAGGCAAGCGACTAGCCATAACTGGTTTGACGGCGTAATTAAATCGCATTTAATCGTAGAGATACGAGTTCCTCGGTAAATAAAAATAGAATATTTAAAATATTTGTTTATTTTGTGTTTTCACTTTTATTAAGTTTTTGTTTTGTGCTTCTATTATGGCATAAGTTTATAATAACAACGAATAAAACACACTTCACCATGCTTGGGTTACGGTCTGGCCGTTTTGTTCTAAGCGTCACCCAAGCGCGAACTTAGATGTAAGTTATAGTGCGTATGGAAACATAGAAAGCCATGTAAGCCGTGATGAAGAAGGTAGTAAAGAAAGTGATGGCGCGTGTCGGCTGTGGCACGGGTCGAAAAGCGTAGACCAGCGTATGCACAATACGTGAGACGGCTGCAATGCGAAATAAAATACGTGCCAGTGTTGCATTCGGACCTGTTGCTATATAGATCAAGGTCATGATCAAGAGCGGTAAAATGTTCTCCATATCATTCCGATGTGCACTGCAAAAACAATAGTAATACAAACATAATGCAGTGTAATTAAAAACGACATTAATTGGGAATTCACAGTGGAATATATCAGGAGAATGATTAGGAATAAGTAAGCGATATAATATTAAGTGATATTATCGATACTTAAATTATCTTGTTATAGTCATTGATATCACAATTTTGGAGAAAATAAAAAAAACAACTAAAATAGTTGATATACATAAAAATACATATCTGAATAATTACTGGCGAATTCTAGTGGTGTAGCCAAATCTTAACCCTCAAAAAAATGATTCAAAATATTGTTCAGAATCTTTTCAAATACCTAATTCAAAATAAATTAATTTTATAAATTATTATTATGTTAAGGCTAATTGAGTCAGTGCACTTGAGTACTTTTACTCTCTATTAACTGCGAGGTTTCTTTTAACCTCTCTCTACGCCTTGACTGGATTATTGTTTATCACTTCATCAGATTAAGCAATAATTGACCTCAGATCTGCATACGTCCCCGAGGAGTATGCAACCCTTCTGAGATTCGATAACGCGGTGTTGGTAAGCCTGTCAGTTTTATAATAGTAAATAATCTAAGGGCTCTATCCTTTAACTATTTTTTGATCGGATCAATCTTGAGGTCCCTGAGGATTGTCTAAAATCTAGTGTAATTGTGTGATATAGAGTTCAGTTTTAGTCATTCCAAAAAATTTTTAACATCCACTTAAAAACTGTGGATGTGTCTAATTGCAAGTCTAACTTCTGTTGAAATAGACAAACCGAATCCTTTTATGGTTTTAAAAAAGGAATAAGCGCGGCATATATTATCATAAATCAAGCCTCACTGTTCTTGCCCTTTCTATTCCGTAATTTGGTTGTTTCTTAAAATATCAGTTTCTGTGTGTTCTTGACAATTGTATTAGAAAATCGGATGTGCCTAAAATATTCTTCTTAATTTTTTGTATTAGAAAACTCAGTTGTCTCCCCAAATACACCTTTTTGTTCTTGTCGCTTGTCTTAGATATTCCGGTTGTTCTCGCGAACACTACTTCTTGCCCAATAGGAGTAAGAGTAATTAAGAGAGTAATATATCTAACCTAATACAAGGCTACAAAAGATAAACGTTTTTACTGAAATGAAATCACTGACGTATACTAACAAATAGCACTGTCAAACACAGTTCAAAACTACCCACCAATTATATACCTATATATATATATATATAGGGAACTAAAACTACATCAGGAAATATTATACTACGTACGAGTATAATATTTATATAACGTTTTGATTAAGGTCTGAATTAAAATTGTAATTGTTTTTTTTTTGTTGACCTCAAAACAATTTTTAATCAACTACACAAAATAGTTCTATTTATCTATCCCTCTCTATCTCGCTATCTAACTACTCTACTTGAAGTCATTACATATTTGAACTAAAAATAAATTTATAAATTAAATTGTTAGCTATTAGTTTTAAATGTGGGGTCGATAATTAGGGGGTGATAATTTGTGTTATATATGTATAAATAGAAAATGAACTCACCGCCTTACACGTTCCACGTTTGGGTCATTAAATTTTACCTCATCCGTTGTACGCATTTTTAAATCTTCTGGATTAGCGAAGGTCTGAAATAAAAATGTAGTGGGAATTGGAAAAATATATTTAATGAAAAATTTATCTATTTGAGATTTATATTTTATAAATATTGTTTCGATATATATAATGTTTCGATAAGAATTTAATAAAGTTATAAATACAATCTTCACTCTAACCTTATTTTAATTAAAAAGAAGTTGGAAGATTTTACATTTATACAAATTAAACAATGGTTTTACTAAAGTTACCTTGAAGCTCATATTAAATGTACAATAATATGAATTTATCATCTTTGGTAATACAACTCGTGTACGGTCTTTAACTGGGGATTCTACAAATCTTTCCACATACCCCAATTGAGTGCTAATGTCTTCCAGTTTGACGCCATTAGGTACTGTCTGACATAGTGTCTCCAATACACTTAGTTTGTACACAGAGTGCTCCTACCTCTTTAAGTGCCCGAAAGGAGTCTACAGAAAAGGACCTCTTAAGAATATTTGGTAAAAAAGTGGTGCATTATGAAAAAGTACACAAATAGACTAGGTTCTACTCCAATTTATTATCAACATGTCATTTATAATAAAAATATTAATTTTAATCCGCACTACAGCTATGGAAAGTAAACTCGGCTATTTATGGAACTATATTATTATGGTAATTATATCGAATCAAGATTTAATAATCACACATAGTGTATGAGCAGAGTTTTCGAATCGTATATTATAAAAATATAAAAAATTATGAACCTTATCTCTTAATGCTAGTCGACCTATATATTACCTTCGTGCCTATACGTTGCATAGCAGTCAATATGGACATCATTAGCATTTTCAAAATCAATATGCTTGTCCAGAACAAGTAGCAACAGAATACCGGATTATCCAATGTTAGTAATCTAAATCCAGCTTTATCCAGATCAGGTTCTTTAGTTGAAATGGTCTCCATCACTCACTCTATCCTGAAAATTCTTCACTTCTGCAGCACTTGTGTGACAAGTTGAAACCTTTATTTTGAACTGTCCTTCTTTTATCCAAAAATGTTGAGCGTTGCTGTTTGAAGGTGATTATTTGCCATGTGTTAATGTTCACAATATTGAGTCGTGTGAGTTATAATCGATGGAATTGTAATTAATAATTTATTTACATAAAATATTAATGAAAAAATTTTTCAATGAAAATAAAATGTTTATTCATATTATGGAAATGTAAAAGCTGTAAGCAAAATATTTGCAAAAACTTGCAGAACTTTTTCTTGGGCACCATAAAGAGGTTCCTTCCGACCCGAAAGTACATTTCATAGCGGCCATCAGTTTTGTGAAAAAGCACAAGTGCCGTTAATATTGAAAGTATATATCCTTCAAAACTTAAGAAGTTTTATCTTTTGTTAAATAATTTTGAAATAAAAAAATAATATTAAAACTCTATTATTAGCTTTATAAATTACTTTTGGGGTTTTGTAAGAAATTTTCTGTGTTCAGTTTAGGGACCTCATTTTATTGAAGAGCCATTTTTGGCAGATCTCACGTACACAAGATGTTATATTAAGATTTTTATGTGTTCCACATAATTTAACATTAATTAATGTTTTTGCGTTTAATTACGAATAAATCAGTTTAATTATTATTGCCTGATAACCTATCGAAAAATTTGATAAAAATAAAGAAATAATAGTAAAAGAAATGCAAATTCTTAATAAAACTTGATAGGAGAGTTCCTGATATAACTAATGAAATCTAATCTACGTTCTTAAATAATGTCTTAAGTGTTTGTATTTATAGTCGGTTTTTATAATATAAAAATAAAAATAATATAAAAAATAAACTCGAAAAGATCAAGGTTTCGTTTAAGAATTTTGATTTCATTGCTCTTTGAGATATTTTGAAATCTCACAAGATAATTTTTTTTATTTTAATAATATTTTATTAATATTGAAAACAAAAAAAAAACATAAACAATAAATATTATATAAGGAAATTAGTAGCTAATTATTTTGTTTATTCTTAATTAATATTCTAGGAAATAACAATATAAAACAGTAGGTCCACAAAAGCTTTTTCTCAATATACAAAAATAATTTAATTTAAGTTAAAATCGGCTCTATTCATTAATAAAGCCACGATTTCATTCATCCGCAAAAGGAATATATTATTTGAGTTTATAAAAATCTTCCAAATTATTATACCATTTTTATAGAACGACAGACAAGCCTATCAAAATAGGCATCTCTGCCAATACCACTTATTAGTTTATTTTATTATGAACTGTATTATAATCATTCCACTGTTTTGCAAATATGAAATCGATTTGTCGAGACCTTTCAAAGCCCCTTCTTCTAAGTGCCTTAACCGCTTTGAACATTGGCTAACATTATTAATGTTTTTTTTTGTCGAACATAAACCTTGCTTTTTTAATCACTTTTCCATCCGAGTCAACTCTCTCTTAACGAAACCATTGTTTGAGGTTAACAAACAATTAATAGTTATTGAAGACTTAATCCAGAGAATATACAGGTCGAATAGATACATTATAATAAAAAACATTCAATGGTCAGCTAATAGTATTAAAAACGGAGTAAAAATTAAGTTTAATTGATCTCCATTCACTTTTGATATACCGATCTCTTTCTTCTCTTCTCGCTTTTCATTGCAAGTACTACCTAAGTCCCTAAACAGTTACTCAACTCTTATAAATACGAGTACTCCCAAAGTGTGCTTCAACTGTACACTAAGTATACTATCTTTATTCTATTCTTCATACGAGTTTTGTTATTCTTGCTTTCCCTGTCCCTCTGGGTTATAACAGCAACAAGAATTGAAGAAACAATTCCGAATTTAATAGCCTGAATACGGTATTGATATCTATTAAAGAATGGCATAATCGATCTGTTAGATTTTAGCGTAATCTGACCATTCATGAGTATTGTTGAGGGGATATCTATCTATTCTCTTAAAACGTCGTTCATATCTATCAAAGAACGGCACAATTGATCTGTCCAATTTTGTGAAACCACGATTATTGTCAAAGAGACATCTATCTCTTCAAAAACACCAATAATATCTATTAGGGAACAGCACAATTGGTCTACCAAATTTTGGATTATCTGTAACTGTCTACGATTATTGTAAAGGGGACAACTATCCCCTAATTCAGCCCTAAAACGCCACTGATATCTATCAAAGAACGACACAATTGTCTATTAAATTTTAGGATATATCTAATCCTCTCTGATTATTGTCAAGGGCGCTCTATTCAACAATTCACTCCCTGAATATTCCACTGATATTTATTAAAGTGCGATACTCTCTAATCCTCGGCGAGGCTATGTTAGCTGTTAAAAGGTGATGAAAATCTTACAAAATCCTACTTGATGAGGAAGTATTACAAAATCATTACTTGCTTAAGTGTATTTTATATAAAACACTAAATTTATTTCAATAATAAATTATGAGCTGAAAATTCATTAATGAAGTTTCTATTTATTTTTTAACAGAATTTTGTAAACAGAAAATTAACAAAACAAGTACAAATTTTATTTGTAAATTTCATCAGCAAAGAACACAGTCTTGGGTATACCGCGGCAGACACAAAAACAACAACAACAAAAGGCATTGCATTATTTCCCACGTATTGCCTTTGCATGATTTTACACATGAAAATTCCCAATAAGCCAGCAAACGTAATGTAAAAATTTAGCCGGTGAGCAACAGCCAAGCAGAGCAGCAAATAAACACGTAAAAGTTCAAAGTCCAAATTGGTTGAGTTTTGTGACGAAAAAGATATCTCCAAACACACAGGCGACAGGTTAAGAGGACAGCAATACACGTAAATATTTTAAAGAGAATTTGTTCGCTTTTAAGAGATGAAAGACAAGTACAAAGTGGAACAAATAACTTAAATAGAAAAAAATAACAAAAAAAAAGATTTATAAAATGGCATGTTTCGTGCTACTTTAGATTTAGCTTTGATGCATAAACTGCCGTACATACATAAGCATTCTTTTATCGATCGATTGATCTATAAAAGATCAACGTGTTCGTTTTATAGCCTCTGTTAATGTGTTATATTATTTTTCTTTTTTAATTACATAAATACATACGTACATATACTCTTGTATATTTACTGAGTTCAATCGGCACAAAATATTTTTGCCATAATATTTTGTACAATATGATATTTGTATGTATGTATGCGTGCATATGTATAAGTACGTATGTACATATATGAGAAGCCATTGCTCAATAAAGCACAGAAAGACGTATCGGTGCCAATTTCATATCTCTTTCAAAGCTAAAAAACTTAAGTGTACTGAAACCTTTTCTTAATGTTAAAAATTACAATATTTTTTTAACTCGTAAAGCAAAATGTGAAAATAAGAAGAAGATAAACGTTGATTCGAGATTAAATGATGATTCAAGATTTACTAACGATTAAAAGTTGAATGTTAATTAAATGTTTGACGACGTTTAGAACTTGAATGCAATATTTGTTTATAGAGCAAAAATAGCCCTGAGAATGAAAGAATGAATACACCAACATTCTTTCTATTATTAGTCATTAATAGATCATCCAAATCACTAAACATAATGTTTAAATTAAAGATTGCATATGAACAGATATTTCAGGAACAAAATTCGCAAAGAGAGAGATCGCGTTATGAAGAGTATCTAGCAATAGACCCAGTCGCTTATATAAGGAGTGATCATTTTTGGGTTCAAACCATCCAAAAATATTTTGGATCATTGCACAGTAGATGGTAATGGTATTTGGGGGTTTTCGGGTTAGGCTAAAGCCCCTATGCACTGCGACCAGTTTGATGTATTGTGCACCTTGCACTGTAATACTGGATAAATTAGATAGTTTTGATAGTTTCATTTGAGCTACCTATAGTCTAGAATCGTTCTGTGAAATAAATTTAGTCTATGACATAATGAATACATCACAAAACGTTCGCTATAATTAAAATAACACATATGTACCTATATAATATAATCAGTTCCTCTCACGGGCTGTTACGTATATAGCGTTAGAGAACTTTAATGAATTACATTAAATCATTCACAAATGCATTTAAAAATTGTGAGGCGCTTCATCCATTTGATCTGACTGAGAAGATAATCATTTTAAAAAAAATTTTTGTGAATTATCGAAATGACAGATAATACAAAAAATAATAAACACCAAATAATGCTAACCAAATAATTTATTTCTACCTACAATGTCACGAGCCAGCAAATGTTCTTTGTGTTTTATATATGGACGTAATGAATGAGATCTGAATAGAAACTTAAGATTTGATACCAAATAAGTGAATATGTGAATGTTTGAGTTTAAATGTGATTTAAAATACTAATCAGAAGTAATTGCAGTTTATGTCATTTGTTTCTCTACTTATTAGTACTTACCAAAACACACTAATGCAGTTATTTGTGTCTGATATATAAAGTTCTAAACTACAGGTAAACGAATGGATACTGAATAAAGTGAATGTTTGTTAGTGTGTAAGTACATATAACATAAATAACCAAATTACCCAAATTGTCTTTAAAAAAAATTGTATTCCATAACCTTAGACAATTCCATAATCATAGAAAATTACACAAACAATAACGCAATTTGAATGAACTTATTGAATTGCCTAAGTGGTCTTTAAATACATTATCTTCAAGACAGTCTGCAGATACTGTCATTCACTCCAGACAATTACACAAACAACAACGCATATAACGGGCATATCGCATAGTCTCGTGTGATGCTGCTGATTGGGTGTATGCTAGTGGATCTAGAAGAGCTACTGGTCAGGCGTTACTTTTTTCCTGTGCTCGCATACACAAAATGCTGAACGTATGCAATCTTGTTGGGTTTCATAACTACAAACCGGAACAAGTACAATATTTATTGGTGACTTTAGTGGGATCACTCCGAAAAATTAAAGTAGATAAATAGTCTCTATATGAGAATTTACCGGGAGATGCGAATTGCTGACCTTTGTTATACTTGTTAAACCATTTGGTTTTCTAGTTGATATTGAGGAGATTGGATAAGTTTCCTTTTGTTATCTCTTTCAAGCCAGTGAAAAAGCGATCCCCAAGACATCGAAGTGGCCTTGTCTACAGTCCTGGACAGAGACTCATGAAGTGGTTGATAGATTCTACCTCATCTTCATCTTGGCAACTCCTGCATAATCCACTTGTTGGAACTCGCCACTGTTGGAGCATAGGCGCAATGGCACAGTGCCCCTTTAGTACTCCAATAAGTACACGAACTGTAGGTTTGCTGAAGCCTAAAAGGCTTTTCGGTTTATTTTTGTTCAAACTAGGCCATAAGGTTCTAGTGATCTTACAGTACAAATGTTGTCACAAAAAAAAATGGTGATCTATAGTTCATAATAATAAAAAATAAAATAAATTGAATTTTCGGAAGTCCATTCATGTAACAGTCCAAATGTTACATGAGAAATTAATTAATCACAATGATGTAAAGAACTATTTTGAACACACAAATATAATCTCAAAGTCTAGACATAATTGCTTAATATTTTATTAAAATAAAATTCATATGGAAATTGCTCTATCTCGCTGTAATCTTATCAATAATAGGCTCCAATTTACGATGGAATTACAGAAAAATAAATAATTTTACAACATTCTATAATGCAATGGAGAGCAGTGAAACACAAACACTGACGCTGTTCGAACAAAGTTCAAAGTCTGGAAATCATGCAATCTGTTCTCAGAAATAAAAAGCACTCGTACACCGTATCGCCATAAAAAACATGAGCAAGCGGGGTGACCAATCGCCAGACTGATACCGACTACCAAACTTAATCAACAGTGTTTATATATAATAATTTATTATTAATGCTCGCTCGTCATATGCTAGTGAGTAGTGAGTAGTGAGTACTAAGTTTGTCCTTTAGTCACAATGAGGCTACCGAAAATACCATATTGAAGACTTCGCTGATAACAGTCCTCCGCTTCTTATCGCAGCGACAAAGCGAAAATCTACGAAATTTATTTATTAAAAAATTATTTTATTTCCTAATCAAATGGAAAATTATTTGCGTTTTTATTGCATTTTAGTAGTTTATTGTAAATTTTGTAATAGTTCTTATCGATAAGTACGAGACTACAACATTTGATTTATGTTGCAATGTAAAACTTTTATAGAACCATAAATAGACGAATATATATAGTAGAACATATTGTACAAAAGTCGCAGACAAATTTTGTTATTAATATTTATTTATTGATAAAACCATAGACTCACTTGATTTTATAGATGTGATTTTGTAAAGTAATGTTTATACAATATAATCTAATATATTGAATATTTCTTAAAGTTTTCATATTATGTACAATCTATTGGCAGTATTTTCCAGCTACCCTTTCAGTTACATTGAGTCTCTTGTACTCTGAAATGGAAATATCTTCATTACAAATATAATTATAGATATTTTTATGTTTTATTACTACAATTATTATGTTATACTTATTATTATGATTTTTATAACACCCTCCAAGTCACAGCTAGCTGCACTTAAACGTAAAAATAGAATAACGGTAAAAAAAGAAACAGCTAACTGGACCAAAAAAACTAGTATAATAATAAGCGACAGGGAATTTCAGCCTAATGTATGTGTTTGGTGCACTAATGAAAGCAAACACATAGTGCTGTTGTCTATGAAACCACATTTAACACAGCCGTTCCAATAGGAATTTCTTTCACAGGCGATATAAGTAATATCACCTTAAAGTATCTACGTCAACGTTGGACTGACAACTTTAACCTCACCCTACACAGTTGTATCTTTTAATAACAATATTTTTTTTTATTTTATTAATAAAATTTTTTTTTAACTAAAAGTTATATATAGAAATTCAATCAGTCAAAATGAATAATAAAAATAGCCTAGCCTTTGTTGGGATTGGATGCGATTGAATTGCTTCTCTCAAACCAGAAGTCAAGTTCTTAAATTACTTATTATAAACAAACTTTAAATTTAATTTCTCGCTATTAAATATGTTTTTGAAGACCCACAATTTATTTGCTACAAAATATTTTAATTAAAATAACAAAGAATGCCGTAAGATGCCTGATATGGCGTACGTGACTTTCGAAGTGCATCGCGCGTTATCAAGTCACGAGTACATAACAAAAGGGCGGGTAATACTACTTCGCCATGTTAAATGCACTTTACTTTTATAAAGACCTAATCATTTTATATTAATTTTCAAGAATTCACAAAAATATTAAATATTTGATTTAAATTTTTATATTATTTTTTGTAGTTCTTCTGATATATGGTAACTGCATGAGTCCATACTCATATTAGGTTATCAGTTTTTGTGCAGAATGTTTTAATATGGGATTATCACAATATCAATGTGTATATAAGATCCAATAAATGCACTTTTCACATTTTACGGATATTAAAGTTATTAATTATTTATATATCATTGTTGTATCTCCTCAAAGATCGTTCCGACTTTGATACATATATCAATAGAAACAATAAGGAATCTCAAGATTGATCCGATCAAAAAGGACATAAAAAATAGAGCCCTGAAATTATTTGCGAAAACTGACAGACTTACCATGACCGCATTATCAAATCTCAGAATGGTTACAGGCTCCTCGGGGAGGTATGCAGATCTGAGGTCAATTATTGCTTAGTCTGATGAAGTGATAAACAATAATCCAGTCAAGGCGTAAAGAGAGGTTTTAAAATTACCTCGAGTTAAGAAAGTGCACTGGCTCAAATAGCCTCAACATTATAAGATATTCATCTCTTTATCCAAAAACAATGTCTATATACTACTTTTAATTGGCTTAAACCCTAATGAGACTATAACTTTTAGTGAATATATTAATTTTTTTTAATTATTCTTTAATCCTTACATAATATTATCGCTTTTGTAGCCAGTCTAGTGCCATTTAATGGGGTGGCGATTATTAGATAATCTCCACAACAAAAACACTGCGAAAAATACATATACTAATATTATATATTACAATTCCCATGGTACAATCCTTACTGTGCTACCTTTCGTGAGACGCCAAAAATTCCACCAAGCAAATAGCAATTTCGAACTAATATTATTTAATAGGTGTTATTAAGAAAAAATTAGAATAAATCATAGCAATTATGGATTATAGTGGTATGGATGCAAAAGAGTTTATAAGAATTGAAAAAAACCCGTATAAAAATATAAAAACCTTGTCACCATCATGAGTTGGAGTAAAATATCGTGGAGTGCAGAGCTTCGCATGTATATTGGATAAATTGAATAGACAAATTGAATAGACATTCGTATTCAGTATATTACGTGATTATACCCTGACCTTAATTAAATTAGATCAGTTTTTAAGGTCCTTGACTAAACTACTTAAGACGGGATTTTGTCAGCCGGTCTATTTAATCAACTCTCTTAGATCCAACGAGTTTATTGCGTTATCACTGCTTAATATACCACCTTAACTGTTTACTTGTGAATTAATTTTAAGGCTTTACTAAAGCAGAGAAAGTTTTTTATCTTATTGCTATATACCTCTGTGAAAAAGTACCAAATATGTTTACCTAAGAAGTTTGCTCTGCTTCTAGTTAGAGCTGAGTAGCAGCAAAATATTCCATTGTATTCCACTGTTTCTTTGTACCTTTCATCTGCACAATTTTACCATATTCATAGGAGAAAACTTTCAACTTAAGAGCGTAGATAGATATCCATAAGTCACCGTTTCAGAGATATCCTCTCTTAGTAAGCTAAGTATATCGTTTTATTTTTTTCTATACATATTCTAACTAAGCTAGTACGATCAAGTTTATTGTTTTTAGTCTAAAACAAACTGATTGACTTGACTTATTGCTAGGAGTCCTTTATCTTTATCCTTTTTCTGATATCCTTTATTTGTATTACCATAACAAATAATAATGAAATTTCTAAGAGGCTAAATCGGCTATATATTAAAATGTTTTTAAGAACGTTCCATTCCCGTTCACCAATATCGTTGTGTGATCGTTGTCAGTAATCGCAAAATTAAAGAAACTAACTTAAGTTAGATACAGTAACTTTGATTTCGTACTATATATAGGTCTAGATCTTAAAATTGTAGTTTATATACTAAAAGAAAAAGAACATGTAAAATTTCTGTTCCTGTGTTCACTAGCTTCAGATTTTAGACGGCGATTCATAAAGTTTACTTTAATTTCCATGTTAATTCAAGATTTTTTACATTCTCATCCATTCTTTGATTCATTCTCATTTATAGGAATCTTAAGATCAAAGTCCAAATTAATGGAATTCTTGTTCATATAGAAGTTGACAAAATTTTAAATAATTTGTGAAATAATTAACTTATCTACGAAATAATCTGAAAAGACGAGAAACCGCATTACTCATTTTATATAAATGTTATATATATACATATATGTACATACTCGTATTCATATGGAATATTCAAAGTCTATTAAAACGTCTCATAGATGTCATTACTATATTAACTTAAAGTTGAAAACTAATTAAAATAAAAATTTTAATTTTCAGTAAATAAAGAAACCTACAACGTATTTCTTAAATATTGTCTATATACTATAAATAATACATATTATACATATAGTCTATGTATTGATATTATTCATCAGAGAGGTGACTATTATTTTAAATACATATGTATAGATGTGGGTACATATAAGTGTACATAAAAACAGCAAAAAGTTTTCCATACTTATATATTAAAATGATGGGGTTTTCATAAATATATTTATATATATATATATGTTATTAACAATTATATCGAGTCTTCCCGTGACAAATTTAATTGGACGTACTTTAAAGTGAAAAACTTTTGATTCTTTCCAGTAATGACAAAATCATTTCACAATTAAAAAGTGTATAATATTTATTTGAAAATATGTTTGTTGGTAATTTGTTTATTCCAATCACGCATTGATATTCTAAATCTGAAATCCAGGGACCAAAGGCTCATCACGTTCCGGTGAATGTTTATGCATTCGTTGACTGATCGCAATCGCAGCCATTAATGTCTAAATCTAGATGATGTGCTAAAACTATTATTAAATTTTATTTTGTTTTTCAAAATAGTAATCGTCTATATTGAATTCCTGCCCAATAATTGCTCAACACTTTGTGCGGTTGTCAAGTAATTTTTTGTTCAATTTACACTTAAAAGAGATTACGATTATCATACGTGCATACATACGCATACATACATACACAATACCAAGTGCAAGTTCCATCGAAAGCGTTCTTATCATATACATTAATGTGCCTTTTTTATTACTTTTAATTCTCCGACTTTTCATGTTTAATATGATAATTCCAATTTTAAGTATTCTGATTTGAATAATTTGAACTGTGAGTAATATTTTCACATTTCAATAATTTTTAAATATTACTTAAACTCCCAATAGGGCATTTGTACATACTTATTTCTTTCCCACCCTATCTAGAACTACCATCTTCTTTCTTGTTAGATTTTTACTGCTTGGTGAATCAATGCTTCTAATTTTTCCCGATCTGTTGTCACGGTTCACCAATTTTATTCACTTATCTCATGAAGGTCACTTATATCATTCTCGATGAATTTTTTCCTCGGGCTGCCGGTCCAAATGCTTCTTTTACTGCTTACTTATAGCGCAAGCTTCTCAAATTCTGAGATTTAATGTATCACGACACATTCATTGCATTTGGGCCGTATAGTTTTCGAGGAAGATGAGAGTATAAGACGATCTCTTCTCTTAGGACAATTTTAAGCCTTCTTAAAATATTTTTGATAATTTTATATTGGATATTGTCTATTTTTAATATATAAATGTTAAAATAATGTTTTCATGTGAAATTTGAGTTTTAAATTACTCTCCGGATGTTTCCACGGATGGGAAACGTGAAAAAATTCGGCTCGTATTCAATCGCACATCCAAGTATTCATAAACAAATGCTTAAGAAGAATAATGAAAAAATATTCGCCGGAGCACATATCCAACACTGATCTCTGGAAACGCACAGAACAATTACAAGCTGCCACTGAAATCAACAGAAAAAAATGGAAGTGGATTGGTCACACGCTCAGGAAAACTGCATCCATAACAAAGCAAGCCCGACACTGGAATCCACAAGGTAGTCGCCGGCTTGGAGCTCCAGCTAAGCCATGGCGAAGAACCGTGGATCAGTAGCTTAAAGAGACGCACAGTACTACTGGATGCCTATTACGAGAGAAGCAGGGAACAGAATGAGATTTAGAGGAAATGTTGAGGCACTATGTTCCACTAGAAGAGAAGGACAGCAGTTAGTAAGTAAGTGTACTACACTGCCCAGCGGCACCATTATGCCAGCGCTGAAAAAGTAAGCGAGGAGGTAATAGCTCTTCGTTTTTATTTTTCTTTGTTTTCGACATTTGTGTTCGACATAGGCAATTTCGGGGTTGAAATTATAAAAGAATGAAGAAGAAAAGCATGAGTTAAGAATTTCTTGTTTTGCCTACATTGTATACATTTAGTCTGCTTTTGATTTTAGTGAAGTGCGAACAGTGAACAATTTTTAATTTTTAAAATCAAATAAAAAACAAAAATATAATTAAAATATAATTTGTAATTTCACATAAACTCACTGTAAGTATATGCAAAATTAAGTAAATATATTTAAAATGATAATTGTAATTTTTGTTTTGTATTATGTAGAAGCTTCTGCGTCAAGAACGATTAATTGACCAATGTGCTGCGAATGCAGTCATTCTAAAACAAGGGGTAATCAGCTGTAGTCATGTAGTCAGCTGTTTCAATTGGAAAATTTTACAATTCAAACTGAGGAGGATTTAATTCAATTTAATGAAGAAATCACTGCCGTTGAAGTAGTTGTAAGTTAAATTATATATGTTTCTTACTTTCAATTTCAACTTATTAATATATTCACATGTAACAATTTTACTAATTCATACATTTCTTTTCATCTATTACGTTATTTATAGACTGCATCAATGAGACGCGTTATTAAAAAACAATCAATTACGCGAAAAATTTCCTGGAATTTTGGAGAATGGTTCCCAAGGCAAGAAGTTCTTAAGAGCATTAGAGAATGTGACAGCAGCACTTTTTGGTATGGTATATTGTACATAATTAACTTTAGCGTATACAATAACATACTTTTGTATTTACAGATGCTTTAAGTACAGATGGTAAGCCGGAACAAGTGATCGAGTCGAGTCTGGAAATCTCTTCAAGGTGTTAGTAACAATTTCCAGAAAAATATTCATCTATATAAGTATGTTATATTTTTTTATGTAAATATTAATATTTTAATTGTATAAAACATAAATATAAAATATAATTTATCCAAAAAAATTTATAGTATTTTATTTAAAAATCAATAGCATAGGTAAAATTGAAAATTTAAGCGAACATATCAGCGCTGATATGTTGCATTACAAATTCGAAAAAGTAAGCTAACATGTCAGCGCTGATATGTTGCATTACAAATTCGAAAAAGTAAGCGAACATGTCAGCGCTGATATGTTGCATTACAAATTCGAAAAGGTAAGCGAGCATGTCAGCGCTGAAATGTTGCATTACAAATTTGAAAAGGTAATCGAACGATTCAGCGCTTGCCCGCAATGACATGCACGTGTTAAAGTAATTAGGAGTTTCATTTGAATAATCAGCGCTAGGCATTACCATTCAGCGCTGAGGGAATCGATTCCCTCAGCGCTGAAAGTCCCGCTGGGTGTTCACATGCCTAGGTATATTTGTTTGGTGATTCAGAAACGCAGCAATTATTTTCTTATTTAAAAATTATTTTCATCACATATATTACATGAGATTATTTTCATATGAGAAGCAATGAGACAATTTCGTATTGGGTTGTTGCCATAAGTATGTGTGTCAACAAAGAAAAAAGTATTAAAACATCAGACTTCAGTCTAAAAAAAGAGACGTTGGCAGTTGCCAACGTAGTTATTACGTTGATTTTATGACGAACTACGAACTGAAAGTCCAAAACTCCAAATTTATCACAAAAAATTGCAAGCAAATATACACACACAAGTCTCACATATATATGCTTTCATGCTTACACACAATTTTACATATAGAAAATATGTTTACAATTTAAGATAAGTGCAAGCGAAGAGACTGCAAAGAGAGTTTACACATGCAAAGCTACTGGACGATAACGAAATGAAGTGAGCAAAAAATGTGTGATCGCTCGCAAGAGAGAAGTGCGCTGCAAACGAGACGGGGAACAAGTTTTTATAAAATATCTGTGCTGAGCAAGCAAAGCAATCAGAAACATTTTGTCTGCGTTGAAGAGTAGTTCTATGCCGCAATAGAATTAATTCAGTAAATGTAAATCTTGTTAAAAGAAAAGAAACTTAAGGAAAAAATTCAAAAGAATTAAAGTGAAAAAATAAATTAAAATTATTTGTGCAAATTTATAAAAAATTAAGTGCAAATTGACTATTTTTTAAATATTAAAAAAAATACATTTTTATTAAATTACAAAAAAATAAAATAAATTCATATATAAAAATGGCAAGTGCAGAAGCTAAGCAAAATGAAAAACCAACTGAAAATGGCAGCGCCGTTGCTGAACAGGTTAAGGATACACAAAACCTTTTACCACATTTGGAATCATTAGAACGCATCATTAAATTGCCAGTAGTTGGCGCAGCTTGGGATAAAAGCCAAGACGTTTATGGCAAAGTAAAAGGTGAGTTCAATAACGCCATTTTATGTTGAATTTGCTTTAAAATATTTTTTGGTTTTATAAAAAATATTTTAAAAATAAATGTAATTATGTTATAAAAAACAAAAAACAGTTAAATTTTGATTTATAATGCAATTATAAAATGGGGCACACGAAGTTTTAGCACAGTTATTAGTTGTTTCTATGCCGCATTTCACAAGTATAACAATTTGCATATTTGGCTTTTGTTTTTGTTTTTGTTTTGTATGCCGAACATACATTCTGTATGTGCCGCCATTTGGAGAGACCACTACAAGGCAAAGGCAAACATTGCAGTATAATAGTTCAACAGTTAAATTCTAACTGGAATTGTAATTGTCATAATATTTGTTCTTGTACACCTCACTTGAGAATGTTTGTGGCAATTTATGTACAAATTTATAACAATTGAGCTCAATTAAGTTCAATTATGCATTAAATTGCGAAACTCTATTGAAATTGTATTGAAATTGAATTAAGCTGATGTTTGCTGTTTGTTGAATTTCTTTTTCATTTTTATTTTTCATTTTACAATTTGCATTTATATATTTTTAACTGCATAACAATAGTATTGAGTTTCCCTTCGAGTTTATGTGTGAGCGGGTTTCAAAGTTCAAGAATTTCACTTATAAATAAATTAAAATTACGTTGTTAGTTATTTCTATTTATTCATTTTGTTTTTTTTTTATTTTTTTTATTTTTTTGTTTTTTTGTTTTTGTGTTAACTGATAAATAATGGGTGTGTCATGCAATGAATAAATGTGTTATTTGTTGTGAATATTGAAAGTGAATGGCCGGCAAAGATCTTGACGATAATTGCTAGATGCTTCTGTATGTAGATTTTCTATGTAGGTTTTTTTTGTTGTTTTCCAATTAGAACTTCTCAACTGGCATAATTTGTGCAAGGTTTTTTCCCAGAGGTTTCGAGATTTCTTCTTATAATACACAATACAAATAATGGGAAAAATATTTTTTTCTATTTGATTTATTTATCTTTAAGTGAATTTTAAAATTAATTATAGGTTATTAAAATATTAATATAAAATTGCATTCTAGCATTAAAAATAATTTTTATTTTGCTAAAATATAGTATAATAAACATACTACAATATATAATTAGAAATTGTTTAATTTTTTTTTTGTTGTTGTTGAGAGATGCCAATTTAAATTGTTTTTAATGCATTTAAATAAAGATGTTTTTGCAGAAGCGAATATTAGTCTAAAAGCTTTTAAAAGTACATTTTGCTAAAAATATTCATAATTTAAGTACATAAAATTTATGGTGGAAAATCACTTAGTAGATGCCACGTGTCTAAAAAGAATCTTGTAGATTAACAAAAATTTTGACCAACATTAGGGTTTTGATGAGTTTGAATGGTCTGATGATTTTGAATAATATTATTATATCTCTAAGTACTTCTAAAAAATTCTAAAAACAAAATAGATCATCATAGATTTTGACCAACATCAAGGTTTTGATGAGTTTGAATGATCTTTTAAATAATATTATTATATCTCTAAGTACTTCCAAAAAATTCTAAAAACAGAAACAAAAAAAGGTTGCTCTTTAAACGTTTTTATATCTAAAAGTAATTCTAAAAACTTAAAAAAATATAATGAAAAAAAATTGTTGTTGCTTCAGTAGTTCAGAAGTTTTTAAAAAAATAAGATTTTTATTTTTTGTTATAAAATATTAATATTTCGTAAGAACATTGTTTATTAAAAATTCTACATTCGTTTTTTTTTTATTTTCTTGATTACATTTTAATAGGATTTAATTAGAGCTGGTCAAGAAAATGTTGGCATATCACCTGTAATTGTTATTTATTCTTCTTATTTTTAATATTAATAATTTATTATAATTTATATATTGCAAAAGCTATATTAAAACCCAACAATTAGTTTAAATTCACTGATTAACAGAAAACCCCATGAATTAGTGATTAACATAAATTTATTTAGCGATAATATATATATTTTTTATATTATTTAAATATAATTTTCAAGGTCATCTTATGACATGTTTTTGTATTTGAAATAACATGAAAATATAAGTTCATTGACCTTAATTTATATTCTATTTTATTATATTTGAAACTGTGATATTATAACAGTTAACATTTTTACTAGAACAGTTTCAGTTATATTATATTAGTTTTGGACTGTATTTAAATAATGATAGAATTGAAAGCAAAGCGTGAATCTAGTTTGTTTTAATACAAATAAAAAAAAAAAGAAAAAATACAGGGTCGTATTAGGTATAGCATGATAGGAAACGAAATGTTATAAAACTTAGTGCAGGATCTGTACATAAGAGACAGCATTTATGTACAGGATCGATCCTTCTCAAACCACCTACTGGCATTTGAGTTTGGATAAATAAATAAATAGATTTAATTAAAATAAAGTCTAAAGCCTATAAACTTTAGTTAGGATATTGTTTTAAAAACGATTGAAAAATTAAGAAAAAAATTAAAAAATTACGGCAAAAATTAAATAATTAATAAAGTTTAAATTTCAGATTAAAAAAATATTGATTGATTTATAGTTTATTTATTTTTTTTTAAACATATTGGAACTTAGTTATATGAATTTATTCAAATTTAATTTTCTTAATTATTATCAACAAATTAAAAATAAAATTTTAGTAATAATAAAAAAAAATTTAATATGAACTAATTTGTTTTTGCTGGATGCCTATTATTTTTCATAAATGAAATATTGTTTATATGTTCCATTTTTAATAAATCTACATAGGTACAGTAAAAATTTTGTTGGGTGGACACTTAACGTTAGCTAACTTTTATCTATTGAAGACGGCTATCTCGTCAAGAGGCATTAAATTTCTTGCAAAAATAATAATTTGCTCTCGAAAAGTTGTCTATTTATGATGAGTTCCCGGCTAAAAGGGATTAGGGACCAAAGAGTAGTGTCTGTTAGGTATGTGTTCGTTTACGTAAAGTATTTGTTCACTAGGGTTGTTCATTCAATATGAGTGCTTGCTCAACAGAAATATTTGTGCAATAGAAGTTCGTTCAATAGAGGTTTTCATTTAATAGTGATGTTTTTTAATAGGGATATTTAATCAATAGGATTGCACGAACATCTATAGTTCGTTTATTAAATATGCTTATTTAATGTAAGTGTTCATTTAATAGGAGTATTGGGCTTTTTCAACAGAAGTGTCCATTCTTCTTGTTGTAGTAAAACTTGGACCTGCTCTCATGACTTTATTTTAATAGATAAATGGGATTTCGTTGTCTGTAAAGAGACGTAGACGTGTCCAAACGCTTTTGGATTTAGAATGTTGGGGTTGTTTTTTTTCTGTTTTTGTTTTTGTATCTCGAGCAGATCTATATTCCGGAAAAGATGAATTAAATCAAAACATACATGGGTAAGGATATGAATTAGTTAGAAGTAAGTGAGCAATGTCTAACACGCGTCTGTAGATACAGTAGTTGATGACTCTCTCTGTATTCTAACTGAATGGAATATAGTACCTAGTGATGTGATTTAACTATGGTTATGCATTTACTTAACTGAGTGAACGGATTATGATGTTACACATGATTAAGTTACAATCGGTAGCTACTATATTCCATATAATTGGCCTACAGCGACAGTAGTCAGATACTATAGCTAGTGATTGTAGTGTGATCGTGTGTAGTATTCATCATCACATTTCAACAAGTTTGTAGTTTTGTTAATAACGTACTTTGTGTGCTATATTTAGAATCTTCTATCACATCTAATAGATCTACGTGCAATATTACCACAATAAGTAAAAACAATAACAATAATAAGTAATAATAATTAAATGTAAAAATATACTTTAATGAAAAATACAAAATATTACATTAGCAATAAATTACAGTTTACAAAACATCTGTAAAAAATAATTAAATTAACTATACTTTTTGTTGTTGTTATTATTGTATACGTATTAACAAACACTTTGTATATAATTTACATCTGTTTTGAATATTTATAATATTTTTCTTATAAAAAAATTAATTCATATTATGACTAACAAAGCGATTAAGAATTTAATTATCACATTCAATGAATAAACGACGATGGGGAAGCGTTCTCAGAAACTTACCCGTTTAAATGCAAATACCCGTACTCGTACTTCTCGTACTCGTACACAGTCCAAGTTCAGTGCTGAAGAGGAGAATGAAAAGTAAATATTTTAAATTATATATTTTATAAGTTTTGAAATGTACAAAGTCCAAACTTCATTAAAAATTGCCAATACGATTTGCATAAAACTTCGATAATTTTAAAAAAATTACGACTTTGCATACCGAAATACATAGATTAAGATGGGTTTGGTTTGGCTTGGCTTGGCTTAATGAGGTGCGCTTCGCAAATTCATTGGAAATTTTTTTTTCGACTTCTTTGAATTTCGTATTTGTTTATAAAAGTGTTAGACTTTGTGTTATTGACTTAATTTTATTTATTTTAATTTTTAATTTTAGTTCTTGAGAATAAAGAAAACTACAAGTATGAAAAAAAAATTTGTCTTGAATAATTATTTTAAATTTTCTGGGTTCAAGTTTGTTTCTCAAGTATTCTTATCGGTTCAAGTGGAATTTGTACTCAAGTGGAAGAAAGCACGACTTTAAGAAATTCTCGATGCTTATGAATATTGTTTACTTAATATTTAGGAATAAAGAATTAAAAAACGATTTTTTTGCCTTTTTTTTATTATATTTTTTCTAACAAAGAAAGCGATTTTAAACCAACATTAAAAACCAGAGTAATATCTGCTCTGTTCAGATATATTATATATTAATATATCAAAAATATATTATATTTAAAAAAAATATGTATATTTAATATATTTTTTTATATAAAAATTTCTAATTCGAACAGTTTAATTTAATATAGTTTTGCGATAGATGGCGCATCTATTTATTTGTTGATCGCTTCAATGTAAAACTTTCCAAGTTTAAAATGCAATATCCCAAAAACTAAGCGAAACTCATGTATTATATATAGAGGAAACAGTTGTTCAGAATAGCTGACTTTACTTAAATCTGTAATTTAACCGGAAAACCGAAACCGAACCATTGAAGTGTGTATGTTGACAAGTAGTGGAATTTATATATAATATATGACTAGGTATATTTTACTTAGAAAACTACAAATACGATCGGAAATGTCATAATATACTTATAGAAAATATAGTTTTAAAATGAGAAAAATATAATAAAATTATAGAATAGAACATTATAGAAAAGATATAGAATATAATATTTAAAAGATGGTAGAGCAGCATTTTTAACTCTAGTGTCAAGAACTTTAAATTTTTATATTTATATTCAAATATTAACTAAACTCTAAAATTAAATAAAAATAAAATACAACATCAAAATAAATATAATAATAATAAAAAAATCATTTATAAAAATATATAAACATTTTCATGACATTATCGAAGACCACGTTTTCATTCTATTCCCACTCGAATCGATAGATAAATTCGTATCTATTATATTTTGTACTAAGTAGTTTGATTGTTAAAGTAGCTACAAATTTTATTCTATTTTATTATAAATAAAATAAAATAAATAATATTTTTGCAAACATTTTAATCACAATCTCTTAACATTTTTTTTTGCTTTTCCTTGACATACAAATATATTGAAATACAAGCTTATCGCTGCTGCTCCTTCGTTCCCTCCTCCAGCCACATTTGTTCATTTATCTCGAATTGCAAGTACAATAATTGTTATTTATAACATTTTATATAAATTTTACTGCAAATAAAGTCATCAAATGATTAATGCAAAATATCGTACGAGCTTAATTACAGAGCCGGCCGGCTGCGACGTAGCGCTATGTGCCAACAATAAACGAATAAAAACAATCACCAAAACAATTTTAGAGATAATAACAGCGTGTATTTTTCCAGAACTTCTATGTACTACCGTACAAAAGTCAAGTGAGAACTCGTCATTCGACAATAAAATCGAAACTATTACATGCGGAATAGTTTGGCCATAGACGTAGTAGTCACATCTTTTTTAGAGGAATGGTAAATTCTCTTTTAGCTTGGGTATGTTCACAGAGGTTTGAGCTGTGTTTACATTTGGATGGGTCTATGGAGATATCATTTCATCTGTGGCTGATAGTGAAGGAGACTTTTAGTCGTATTTTTTTTTTTTCTGACTTCAGCTTTGATTGTGGTTAGAAGAAGAAAACTAGACTGGCTATTCTCGTATAATATTAGAAAACCCTCAATATTACTCTGCTTAAAGCTCCTATTCTCGTCTAATAATCTAATCGCTTTTTTTGTGACTATCCGGCTAGGAGGCAAATACTTCTATTCTCGTCTTATATAAGGCAATCCTAAACAGAGAGAGCATGCATTCTAATCTATTTCCTAATTATTTACTAACCTGATCTGTTAGATTAGGTTTAGTTACCACAAAAGATTTTTATGGAATACTGGACCCGGAAACTTCTTTCCACGTTTGATATTATAAAATCTTCAACAAAATAAATCCTACACCTTATTTTTAAGACAAAATGTCTTTTGTTACTATAGATAACTAGGCCGTAAGGTTCTCTTCCAGTCTGATATTAGGAAATCCTCAATGAGAAACATTCTAGCCTGTTTTAATATTAAAAAATCCTTGATCTGTTTTTAAGAAATGCTCGATTAAAGAAATTTTCTCTGTTTAAGTTGTAAGAACAAACGATTACTAGACCCAAAATCCCAATCTTCGCCTGATATAAAGAAATCTTCAAATAAATATATTTCGATCTTCATTTTTAAATCTGCATGTTTTTTGCTTGGTTGGGGTCAGTTGTCAGTACTAAAGACTGCTATTTGTTTAGTGGCAGTTGTTTTATTCCACAAAAGATGTTTATGGAATACTGGGTCGGAAATTTCTAGTTTCATCTGATATTAGAAAATCCTCAACGCTAGACTTTATAATCTATATTGTTAAAGCTGTATGTTTGTTGTTCGGTTGGGGTCTCCTTTCGTAAAAAAACATTACTATAGATTGCTGGGCTGAGTCTTATTATTAAGAGAGGCATTCTGGCTTTCACATGTTGGATTTACTACGTTCAGAGTGTTTCATTCTACTGAGAGCCCAGAACCTTGACATGTTATCCTATCTACTATTGTATGGTAGTGACGTTAGTGTGTGAATAGTGACACTATATGCATCTCATTATTTGAGATACTACCTAAGAAATAATGAATGCACCTAAATTATTTGTTTGCAGTGCTGCACTGATATAAGTGCTATAGATACTATGGTATATGGTATATAAAACGTTCTAGAGTTTTGGTTTGGTTTGGTTTGATAAGAGCGAAGGCAGATTGACTTTTTGTTGTTCAGTTTAATGTGCCACTTTTTATGAATTTGTTTTTGTAAACTTCATTGTTTGGTGCTGATTTGTTAATTTTTTATATAAAAAAAACCGTTGAAGTAATAAATTCGCGCTCTGTAAACTAAACTGATTTGATTTCATGTTTTTCAGTCAGTTATCAATTGAACTGCAAATGACTGATTAGATTTAATTACGTTGAATTGTACTTATGTTTCACTGGCTCTATATTCTCTGGCTTCATTTAATTGATTGGGGTGGGGTTTCGACAAAGCAAAGCAGGGGAATTTAATTTCACTGAAATTTGTTGTTGACCCATTTAAAGTTTAAAAATAAAAGTTTTAAGTGTCTGATATTATATACAATAAATTAAATAAGCTTTTTAAAATATACATTTGTTGAGTTGATAATGATATAATAAAATTGTTGTATAAATAATGATTAATTCGTTCAACGTACTAGAACTATATATATATGTTCAGGAGGGGAAAGAAAAAATGTACTTAAGGGTAAATTAAATTTTTATGGTTTTTCCATATATTCAATTTTGCTTGGAAACTTCCACAGCTGAAATTAGCAAGTATACTTCATGAAGGACGACAGAGGGTTTTGCGGGTGTCAGGAAATGTATTTAACGGTTGTTTAAATTTCTTTAAACTAAAAATAATTTAGAAACTTGAATCAAAGTACATTATCATATATATTATGAATGGGTATCATAATAGATCTTTCAAATCGCTGTATATGGTAGTAATATATTAATTTATTATGTTCCACCGATCATGATCTATTCATATTTAGATAAAGTTTCTAATCAAGATGTAACGAATGTTATATTTAACCAAAGCATTGTTCTGTCATTATAATCGAAGTGAACCAGAGACGTAAGATCAAACACTTTTTGAAGTTTTCCTACTGCAAAGGTAAAGTTATACAACTGGTCATATAAAAGAAAGTACAGCTATACTGCGTCAGTATGGGCTCCACAGCTCTGCAAGAAACTCTTAATTAAATATTTAGTCATGCTATAACGCAGCTCTGTGCATTTTAACTGACTACCATCGCATGTCACTAGTTAATCATCTTTATGTGTTATCTAAACTGTTCCTAGTAAAAAAGAAGTGCCAGCTATTGTCCGAACAGTTAGTGTGTCACACAATCTAGTCAGTAAATCCTAACTTCCATGTTGTTATAACCTATCCTATCAATCTTTTTATTTCATTCAGCGTACAGACAAACTAGATTTATTTATTGACCATTCATATGTTATACGATATTTTTATCTAAATGTTAAAAGTATGCTTACAAACTATTAGATTATTTTATTAATAAGTGTATATATTCAATTATGCTATATAAATATTTAATTTTTGTTATAATTTATATTATTTAATAATAATTAAAATTATTTATTTCTTGCAGGGAAAAATCGAGTTTTCAACTGGGCTTTGAGCGCCGCTGAAGATTGCGTTACTCGTGCCGTGACAACAGCTGCACCAATTGTCTCAAAACTTGATCGTCCTATTCAATACATGGATCAAACTCTCGTTAAAGGCATTGATAAATTGGAAGTTAAGGCTCCAATTATCAAGGACACACCACAAGAGATCTACAATCAAGCCAAGAGCAAAGTGATCGATGTTGTCCAGCCACACATTGATCGTGTGGTCAAATTCAAAGCGGCAGGACAACAGAAGGCAGCTTCTCTTAAGGAGTTGGCTTGGCAAAAGGCTAATGAAGTTTTGGCTACACAATATGGTAGCTTGGCTGTAACTGGTGTTGATACTACAACAGCCTTAGCTGAACGTTTACTGGAATACTATTTCCCAAAGAGTGAATCCGATGTGGAGGAAGATAATGGTAAATATCATAATTAAAATGATTAAGCAAATTAATGAAATAGAAAAATTCAGTTTACTTAAGCGAATTAAATAAGAATGTAATCAGACCCTTACAATCTAGTTTAATCAGTTATTAGATTTCTTTGAAGTGCTAAGTCAGGTTAATCGTAGAAAATTGTAGTAATATTAATATTAGGAAATTTTGGCGTACTTTGCGCTCTATCACGGGTTCGGTATTATCAAATGATAGTAGCAGTTCATTTGCTAGAGCACGTTCCTTGTACGACAACCAACCAACTCCCCACTTTCTCTAAATTAATTACTAAACGAGTAGAAAAGCCTTTAGTAGATCTAGCCGTACGAAGTCTATTTTTATTTCGTTTTGTCATTTCAATTCCAATAAAGCAAGTAATCTGTACTTTTCCCCAGTTGATAAGATAAAATTCATAAGCCCATAACAAATTGAAAATGATTACAATTTTTTGTTCTATTTGACTTTTTATAAGTCGTAATAAAATGCGTCATAAATACATTATATGCCAAAATATTTATGAAATTCGTACTCTGTAGACTCTTAATTAGTTTTGTGGAATTTACGATAAATATTTCGCTTAAATGCCGTAGACAGTCATAAATTTTTTTCTAGATATTTTCCATCAGTCATAATCTCCTGGCGTCTTTTCGAAATTAATTTTATCTTTTTAAATTACTTTTTTAATAATCGTTTTTTAATTAATAATAAATCATTAATGTTTTATTCTCAGATAATAAGCAAATAAATGTCACAAATGGCAACCTAGCAGAAAATGATAGTAAGTTTCTATGATTTTGTTTAAGTCTCTGTACAGCTCACTTTGCATGTGACTAATATTGTTTTCTTATAAACGTTAAACACCTAATATATGTTACTAAAATATATTAAACTTGTATAAACATTAGACAAAAAATGTTCGGTAGTAGTAAAAAACAACCTAATGTATTCACCTTATAGAGTGGGTAAAGGAATATACAGCTACTTAATAAAGTTCGATAAGTTTTCAGTTCCGAGAGTAAACTGGGACCACTAATCGTGTACGAGGATCAAATACTCGTATCACTCATTATTTCTACTGAAGTTTTCCGTTGTAGTGGTAATAACCCGCTGAGACCTGAGAGCAGATAAGATGACAGGATTTACAAGACGAATACATAGGTCAGAATGTGAATGGTTGATGGTTGAATATAGGTGGGGTGGGCAATAGGTAAAAATCTCCAAAGGGATTTTACAAGTGGAATCTTAGCATTTGGGACGACAATGAAATGACATGGATTACAAAAACTTATGGTAAATCAATTTACGACGACTACGCACAGCTCATTATCATCTATATTGCGTGCTTTCGGGATGTAAACGCATCTGCTTCTAATATTGTTTAGCTATCTTAGAATATGTTGCTTTATCTAGTTTAAACACACTTATTTAGATTGTAAAATTGGCTCCATGGGCAGACAGATTCAAGTCGCGATTGCCCCACTCAGCGGGGGTTACAATAGATTTGATATCATAACATAGTAATTCCGATGATGATTACTACTGAATAATTTAAATCTCTCATCATCATTACTTAACGCAACAGTACGATTAGGGTTTTAGCTTACTTTTTGATTCTGCTCTATTCTACTGTATCTCTGGTAAAAATAATTTTCCATATGAGTATTGAAAGATACCATATTAGACAAAGAACAGAACTAATAAAATCTTACCATATTAAATATTAAAAATTCAAAAATTATTTAGTAATAGAAATAATCCTGTTAGAAACAATCTATTTTTGTGTCTATCTGAAAAGTTTTATAGCTTTCGCTATCAACTATAGTTTATTACTTTCTTACAAAAAAAAACAACAAAAAAAAAAAATAATTCATTTAGCGAAAACACTTTAAAAAGCCGCTTACTAATCGAATTATTTTTGGTTACTATCTGCTCTTCTACTTTTAGTTGATCATGAACTTGAACTTGACAGTAGATTTTTAGTAGCTGCCTCCACAGTATTTCTATCAATGTCATTAAGAATTATAACAGAAATAGTTGAATACATAAGAAGAAATCCAGATATATTGTATCTTATCGATAGGGAATTGAATAATTTTTTGGTAAGCATAGGTTTCTCCTTAACTTATTTTTGCTTAAGTTTTGTTGTTTGTTTTTAATAATTTAATTTAATTAATTGATTAATAAACTTAACAAAAAAATTAACAATTCTATTTTGTATATTTAAATTTTAGTACCAGTTCCCGCAAGCGAGGACCCAGTACTCCACACCGTACAAACAGTTGGCAGACTCTCCAATAAGATCTCGCGTCGCGTCTATAGAAATGTCTCCCGCCAGATCAAGCAAGTGCAAAAAGGAAACATAAACGATTATCTGAGCTCATTGATTGCTGCTCTAAGACTACACCAGTATATCAATTTCATCAACTCATCCATGGGTACAAATAGTGAGCAGTCGTCGTTGAGCGATTCACCGTCAACTACATCGGGGACAAGCAATAGCAAGCAAGGAGCGGCTACTAAGTGAACTTCTCGTTCACCGAAAAGTTTAGCCAAACCAATTGTGTTGCATTCTTTTTAAGTTTATTAATATTAATAATAATAATAATAATAATATTAAATTTCGCATAAATAATAATAATGAAACCACCCACAATTTAAGTTTAAGGAAATTTTTGTTCAAACATCGATTTTTTTATTAAAATTATTTTCTTTGCTCATCTATTTCTGCTTGTATTTCTAAAGCCATAAATTGTATCTTTTAAAAACGTTTTTAGTCTCGTAGTTTAGATACACCATATTATATATTGATATATATGTATATATTAATATATATATGTATTTATATACTATTCTATATATATAATATTTTTATAAAATTTGTTAGTTTAGTGGATCCGCGTCGCGTCGCACATACAAATGTAAATATTTATTAAAATTAATTTTAAAGAAAATTTATTGTCATTGCATTTGCGTATGAGTAAAAAATGGATACGAAATTCTATTTTTAAATTTCACATATATTAATTCTTAAGCTTTTAGTTCTAATATTAGCTGTGCTAAACCTACATTGATATCAGTACATGTACGCAATTTAACAAGAATATAAAATATGAATTTATATTGAATTATGAAATATATGAAATTTATATTAAAACCATAAAATTCTTTTTTTATTTACTTGGTGAAAAATTATCTAATGGCGCACTAGATAAAAGATAAAAGATAATAAATATCTTTATCTTTAGTAATAACAGGTTAAATTATCAAGGAAAATAGTATAGAAGCAATCCGAAACATCTCGAAGTGTGGATTAAAATCGCATAACAAGCTAATGGGAGTATCCTAAATGTATTGGAGTAAAAGAAGGAGTCAGAGAGAGAGAGAGAGAGAGAGAGAGAGAAAGAAATAATTTTTTATTTTGTTGTATAAAGAGAGAATCTGAGAAAAAAATTTCATTAATAAATGAGATATATATAATAATATCTAAAGTTGGGTGTATGATTCCAGATGTATGGATTAGTTTTCCACAATAAACTGCTTCGAATATTTATAAATACACTATAGTGAATATATCAAAGAGAGAGGGAGGGAGAGAGAAGCAATTTTTGTTTATTTTGTACAATATTTAAGGAGTATCCGAGGAAAAATTTTATTAATGGCCGAGATATATATTGTATAAAAGCATACTAGACCTTGGTTTGTACCCGTAAATGTGTGGATTAAATCCTGGATATATGAGAGTATCAGACTTAAAGAAAAAAGAAGATATGAAGTAATTTTTGTTTCATTTATCGTATTTAGAGAGAAAGTAAAGACAAATTTTATAAATGGTGAGATATATAGGTATTATAATTAACTGATTTTGTACTTAATTCGTCCCCTTAGATATGTGTATGAAGTTCTCAATAAAAGAACTTAAGAGAGTAAAAGAACAAGAGAGAGAGAGAGAAAGTAATTTTTGAGTATTGTATAGAATCTCTATGGAAAATATTTACGAAAGAGAAATAGCTGACAATCTAAATCGTGATTTTTACTTCCAGATGTGTGGTTTAAGTCCAAAGATTAAACTGTTGAAATGGATTTAAATATTTCAGAGGGAAGTAAAAGAAAAGCAATTCGTATTTATTTTCTAATCGGAAAAATTGCATATTTTCTGTATTCTAAAGAATGATAACAATGCGGGTATTGTAATTATAAGTGAGGTCTCCCCCAGTCGCAAGGAAGGAAGCCCAACAACAAGAGATAACACGGACTAATTTGTTAGAAGGAATGTAGTTAATGTTGGGATCTCAGATAGAATGCGTGAAAAAAGAATAAAGTTATGAAGAGTGGGTAAAGTTAGTAGGGAGATATTCCATCTCATCTGTGTGAAGTATCAAAATAATGAGAATAAGTTAACTATTGATGACTTATTAAACTGAACGATTGAAATAGGCTTCTTGAGAACCGCTGAACTCTGTTCTTCCTAGTTAGTTTTTTAAATCTTTTAACAGATTTAGTATTGGTAGACTTATTGAAACTAATCTCGATCTAGATGAAAGAATCCTTATTTCCGCTATAGGTAGCGGGGACATATATCAATGTGGCTCAATTTAGAGCTCGTAATGACGCTGTAGTCGAACGAAAAGAGATGAGCGACATTATCAGGCGTGAAAGTGTTGTTCGGACATACATTGGTAATAAACATATTTATGACAAGCAATTGTTAGGTATATCTAGATCTCAATTAGACCAGTATAGTTTTTTTTTACTTATAGGAGACATTATCATTCTCAGACATTTTTAAATGGAAGCCTATTAGAAACTGTTTTGTAATATAACTGTGATCTCGAAGCAGATACTAGTTACTATGTGAAGTTTTCTACCTTTTATAACGAGGGGTAGACTCAATTGATTATATCTCTATTGAGTTCATTTGTTAATGTATTTTTGAAATGAAGAGTTGGATGTATTTAATATGTATATACGACTCTACTAACTGTAAAGCACGAGAGACGAAATCGTTTTAACCTTGTTATGCTCCGTTTCCCTCATTATATTCCCTTTCCCTGGTTAGGCTCCCTTCGGTATCGTTTTAAAGTTTAGTGATAAGTAGATTTTTTATATTATTATCTCTGGAAGATGCGCAAATATAGAACAATTACCAAATTAATATACAATTGGAATCATTTTGTGTAAGGGTCACGGCTAACAGTTTTAATAATCAAACCGTACAGATCTCTAGGTCACAGTCAACGAGATAGCGAATGTTGTTGAGACTATACAATTTTTTTCTTAATTAAAAGTGAAACACCGGCAGTATATGGGCGTGGGTGTAAGAAGATAGATGGAATTAATATGGAAAATCTATTTGACATTTAAGTATAGTTTAAGCCCCGATTTCGTAGTTGTAACTTTGAGTCAGGAAAGTTGATGGCTTAAGCACGGATTCAGTCAGTATTGAGACTCATGTTATGATTGTGAGGTTGGCCTTAAATGTATCTACGTGTAAAATGATGGTTAAAAATTGGTTTTGTGTGTATAAAGATCTGCAAATTGTGAAAGAAATTTATTGGGTTTATTCGGTTTGCTCGTGTTAATTCGCAAGCCGCAGAAGAAACGTTAAGTACAAACATTTTTTTATGAAACTATAAAATTAATTACAAAATTGCAAATCACAAATGTTGAAATTTAATATCAATTAAACGAACAAAAAAAAAAATAATGAAGACTGTAAATTATATACGAAATTACGCAATTTTCTAGTGAAATACGTCGTTGTAAATTATTAGCAAAAAATCCGCAAATTAGTAAATCGAATCGAATATTTTTCAGAGAAAAAAAAATGATAAAAGATAATAGAATATAGAATATTTATGTAATCAGCACGGAAAGTGATAAGAGAATAGGTTTCTGTTTGCTTAGCAATTCTTGAGTGCTTCTGAGACTTGTTCAGAAAACAGTTTTTTTTTGGAATTTTTTGTTCACAAAACAGATATTTTTGGTATTTTTGTGGTGATTTTGTATTTGTTGAAGATTGAAAATGTGGAATATGTTTCGTTTTTGTGTTCTGAGCTTAAATTGATGCAATTAATTAAGTCTCGCCGAGATTGCAGGGTATGCGAACTCGGCTCATGTTAGCAACAAGATATAAATTCAATAAGAAAAAATATTCCACAAAAACAGAAGATGAAGACGGCAATCTTAAACCGCAGAAGAAACAGCAACTGAAATCTGAGCAGGGGACGGCGTTCCCGTCGTCGTCTTAGCGAAACTAAGTTCGTCAAATGCGATAAGAAATTTAATAAAACATAATAAGCAATGAATTATAAATTATTTATACATAAACATACATAAACATACATACTTCTTCAAATATAATAATCTGGTTCCAAAGGTTATCTTCTGAGTAAATGACTTCAGATGAGGCTTGCATGAGGTTGGACCAGATTTTCTGTTTGCACTTAAAAAATAAGATTTCAAAAAAAAAACCACATAATTTTTAAAGTATGCTCGTACTTTCGTCTTCATTGGGTAATTATCCATTTAGGTCAATTTTGTCTGGTCTTTCTTTGGCTTTCAAGTCCCACATTAACAATTTTTTTTGCATTTTGAAACAGAAGTCCGACCTCCATTTATAGTTTCTCGTCGCGATTTTTAGAGAAAAAAACATTGGATTTTTTGTGCCGATTTTTCGTATGTCGTTGTAGTGTATGTGTATACGTCCTTTGAGGATCCTGTTTTTAATTAATTAATATTCAAGACAAGTACTCACTTCGATTTCATGTCCAAAATGAATTTAAACATTTTTGTTTAGCATAAATATTCAACATATTTTAAACAAATTATGTTTCTTTTTGTAGTTGAAGAATTCGAAAACAAAGTTCAAGATATAAAATTGACAATGTGAAAATATTTGCGAAGTCAGAGGCGGTTCTGTAATCAAGGAACGAAAAGTGAAGACGTGTTATTACCATAAGTAAAAAATTTGTAAGTTGCAAGACCACCTCTTTAAGAGTTTCTTTGGTTTCATTAACTTTATGAAACAATTTCATATCATTCGAGATTTTCACGATGACATATTAGGACAACAGGTCAAAATGGATCCCTAGAATCCCTAGAATGATAAACTTGAAAAATGTGTAAAAGTGCTACTTTATGGAAGCGAGAAACATGTTTCTAAGTATAAATTTCATACATTAAGTGAACCAAGCTCTTACATTTACTTAATATAAGTATAAGCTTTATAGATTAAATATGCCAGGTACTTACTGTCAAGAGAATTCTTATTAATTACAAGAACTTCTCTTCTGAGAAGTTCCCGTTACAATAACTTGAGACAACAGATCTAAAAGGATCAGTAAGATTACTATAGTAATCTCATCAAAACTTAAAAAAACGACTTCTTCATTAGACTCGTCATGAAGAGCTTTTGTTTTTTACTAAAGAGATTGCGTTTTATAGGCTAATGGGTTAATAGATCTAAATGAATTCCTATTACCTATATTTTAACAGCCAAAAGTAAAATTTTAAACTATAAAATTGAGAGTGGTGGATTTATGTGAATTTCTTAGCAATATATGAAATACCAGAGATTATGTTTATAATGGATGATTAACTAGGCTAGTAAGAATTATCAATAAATAAGGTTATACATAAAATTCTATATGTATATTTTTTACATTTCTAACGAAAAAAATATTGAAAAATACGATTATAAAGATTCTTAATAAATTTTTTTTCTTAATTTAGCTTCCCTAGAACTGCAGCAGATTGATTTAATAGAAGAATATAAGGTCAAGTGAGGGTTAAAAATATCTTAAAGTCTAAATAAATATTCTTCTTCTTATTTGGCACTATAGTCCAGTGTGAATCTTACTTACTTACTTATTGCTGTCCTTCTCTCCTAAGTGAAGCATAGGGCCTCAGTGTGAATCTAGGCCCCCTTTAAAAAAGGTTGCGTAGCGGGTGTTTTTTCACGATGCGGGGCTGCTGACCTTGCGCTCAATCCGCAACCTGGAGGACCAGATCTCTGCAAATCTGGTAATAAATATAGGAAACATAAATAGTAGTTAGAGCTTACAGAGTGCAGAGGTGAAGAATGTTTCAACTTTAAAAGGGCTGAGAACCCAAATTATAGAATGAAGATACTTATTAATAAAATGAACTGAAAATTCAGGGCATTGAGAAAAAGATATTCTGATAATTTAATTTTAAATGAAAGATTTATGTACACATTTTGCTATTTGAAAATGTTTTTATCTAATAAATAAAAGATATATTATATACGAATTTGCAAATATTATTATTTTTCATATAAAAGCATCTATGGTATATCAAATGTTTTATATGGGAAACACAGTACACAGAGACTGTCGTTGGTTGAACGAGTATTTTTTTATTAAATACTTTCTGAAATATATTAACAGACAAAGCCAGAAGAAAACAACAACAATAATATCGGATTTTGTGATGTACCACAAAAATAAATTTAGATCATCTTGGACTTTAGCCCCGCAAGTTTGGAAGCAACACATTTTAAGAAAAATTTGAATAAAAAATTAATAATGTGAGATGATTATCAGCAAAAATAATAAATTCAAGAAAAGAAGAGATACTGAGGAGAAAAGTGAAGAGATTAAAATGTGTTGCTCTTGATGATGGGTAGGTTCATCTGTTCCTAAATTAGAGGATTTGGATTTAAGAGAAGCATTATGTAGGTAAAAAATAACATGTATTAAAAGAATTGCTGAACGAATTTGAAGGGTCAATAGGAAATTTGCTATTAGTTTGGAGTGCTTAAGAACAATTTCAATAAAATAATTATAAACCAAAATTTTTTTATTTTTTTTAATACATACAGATTTCAATCAATATTTCACATCTTCCAACAATATTTTTTTACCATTTAATAAGATATTATTTTTTGTTTTTAAGTACAACACATTTACAAGGTCTCATTTAAGATCAGTAAACGCTGTCATTATATTGCCGGAGAATATTACATCTCCTAAAGACACATGGTTCATTAAGATCTGGAAAGGTGTCCCATTGTGATACATACTAAGTTTTCTAAAGAATTTAGTTAAAGAGATCCCTATTTAAACCGGAAAAAGAGCTGGCAATATCTTTATAGCCTATATCGGACAGACATTAATGGTATAATCATAGTGGATATGGAAGAGCGATCTCATAATAGATATGTTTAGTCTGGCAAGTGTTGGGTAGTAATAGCGCATAACATTTTTCTTTCTTTTCTTTCTCAGATCGACAGGTATGAAGGTAGTTTTTGTAAGGCATACCTTATCAGTCGGCTTATAATTCAGCTGCTTAGTACTTCTCTGATTGTATGCGGACCATGTCATACATATAATTTGGCAAGTGTGTTATTACGCAGCATATTTAGCTGGTCATTTTAAAATATTTGTACGTATAGCTTTACCAAAAGTAAAATAATACCCATAGGTATTTATTGTGATTACTGTATTACGAAGCCATATAACACTTCTGGCTTTACACGTGTCCGAATCCGAAATTCAGTTCTAATGTGATTGATCTAATGGGAAACAGTGAACCACTTTTGTAGAATTCATCACTTTACAGTTCTCAGAAAAATTCTTATAAACTGTAACTCAATTCAGTTTGAGATATCTTGATATTTGCATCGGAGAAAACTATTGTGTTGTCTTTAAAGTTGGGTGGAAAAGGTAATTTTAACCATTATATCCTATATGGTCATTCGGACGATTAATTTGTAGTTGTTTTAGTTTTGCGTCATTTGAGTGAATCTCGAGGCTCTCAATAAAAATTATGTTACCTTAAGTGAAGTCTATTCTTAAATGGTAGAACAGCGATGGGAATAGCGAATGGCATTTGGTAGTCGATGACGGGTGGCTCCATGACTTTAAACAGAGCTCTACTAAAACTACATTATACTGCTATTCTGCTGTTATTGCTGTTATAGTCTGTGAGCATCTGCTTGTAGAATTTCTTTGTGGGTGATAAACAGCACTTGATCGTCGAGATTGTCGAGTGGCTCCGGGACGTAAACCCGACCATTCTTGGAATCCCTACTCTCATTTATATTGCATATAAGATAACACAGATCACTACATTTCCAACCGGATTCATTAAGATAACTGAGTTTGTACTCACTTGCACTTGCTAACACACTAGTTGTGATTCTTCTATACCTAAGCACTAAATTAATATTTAAATGAATTACAATGAAACTAATTATAATAAATTTAGTTGAAAATAAGAAAAAAATATATATTATATATATTAAATATATGAAAAGGAACAATTTAAAGTTATTTATTATTATTTTTTAAATTAGAAAAAAAATTGTTTACAATTATTTCTAAGCCATAAAGTTCATTAGTCAGCCTATGTCGTCTATAGAAAAATGAACATTTTTATACATATATAAAAATACCGAAATACGTTTTAAAACGAAAGTATTTGTCCAATAGACACAAACACGGGCTAAAGTCTATTTTTTTGCAAAAAAAAAATTATTGACTTGGCCGTTTCGTATATTTTTTTTGGTTCATCATTAAAAATTTAATTATTTTTTCTCTTGCGGCTCGGCGTGTCGTTTGGAACAAAATAAATAAATTAAAACTTGTGTTTAAAAATAAATTTTATTTATTTTTTTGCATATTTTTGCTGTTGTTTTTTTAAATGTTATAACTTTTTATTTAATTTTTTTGTTTGTTTATAACGGTTTGCTGATATGTATGCATTTTTGTTGATAATCATTTGAATTCTTTAAACTTGAACGAGAATATATTTTTATATTTTTTATCAATATTTTCGGCTGAATATTTTATAATTTGTTTATTCATTATGTATTTTGTTTATAAGAATATGTTTTAAAAAAATGCAGAATACGAACGGAACAGATTACAGCTAATGGGCTGGTTGTATCGTCCATTTCCGCTCAAAACTTTTAAGAGAATATCTAATTCAAAAACATTGAACCGGAAGATAACGAAAATGAATTTATGTAGAAAAAAATCAAAAAGTTATAATTTGATTTGATTTTTTTAAATTTAATAGGAGGCTAAACGCACCATTTTTACAAAAGTTACAATGGAGTGGATGGAAGTAAATACTTCCCCAACAGATTCGAACTATAGATCAATTCAGTTTAAGTTGATATGTGCTGTATAACCATTCAATAACGGCGTATAAAAAACTACTGCAGCTAGTTCATAGTTTAAAATAGATTTATAAAAGATAAGCCATGGCCGTGGTTACAGAGTCTACCACCAACCGATCTCTTGTGCTTATGCAATAACCCCACCCTCCCGCGTACTCCCTGTCCAGCTGTGCCATGTTCATGCTTTTTGGCTTAGATAAACTGAGATCTCTAGGTACTAATCCTCTTGATCACATCTCTTGCTCTTAAGGCTCTTGCTTTCTGGGTTAGATAAACCTAGACCTCTAGGTATTAAGCCTCTTGATCACATTTCTTCCTTCTAATACTCATGGTTTCTGGCTTAGATAAACCTCGACCTCTATGTATTAAGCCTCTTGCTCATATCTCTCACTCTTAATTAGTGAAATGAAGTTTTTACATTCAAGAGAATGGAATGAAAGTAGTTTTAGTAGGTTAAAAGTGGATGACTTCCAACTAGTGCAAAACAAAAAAAAACTGTTAAACACGTTGTTACACCCTGACATGGATCAAGACTGTTTCTGCTATATGGAATATTCATCTTGTTTCTCAGAGATGATAGGCGAAGGAACAATTTATAATATACGCACAGTCGTAAATAAAATATCGATAGAACTATGACTGATAAACGTAGACTTTATTGGATATCAAGATACGAATATTGAATCTGGTGGTTACAACAAAGAGAAAGGAATTATTAATTGACAAGTCATTTCAACATTAATCTATGTTGAATGCAGGGAAAAGGATTTTACATACTGCTTTACTTTTCGTCACAACAATATGCAAGGTAAACTAAACGAGTTGAAGAGAAGAAGCTGAACATGGAGTGAGCTTTTTAAGTGAGAGAGTGGAAAAGACAAGGTCTCTAAAAGTATATACCAACAGATCCGATGACTTGATTAATTAATTAACTATTAGACTGCACTTCCTAAATCGGTAACGTTATAATTACAGACAATCAAAGCTATAATAGTTGTTTATTTGACAAAAGCCACACCAGCCTTTGAGCAACTAAGAAATCTTTTCTTTCTAACTTTCTGCCGACAGCAATAAAAGTTCATATATTTAGCTCTAATGTGGTATCGGCCCTTGCTTTCTGGCTTAGAAAAATGTAACTCGTTAGGTACAAAGTCTATTTTTTCTCCTCTCTCCCCTGATTACTGGAATGAAGTGGAAATCTTCTCCATTCATACCTAAGAGGTGGTTTAGTGGGGTTAAGTCTCACACGGTGGCTTTCGATGCTTCCACCTACTGTCAAAAAAAAGGCCCTTTTCGTATACTATAAATATTTGTTAGCAGATATCTAATAACTGACTTAATTCACTGATCGAGTAACAGTAAGAGTCAATAATATCTCTTTAGTACAGAAAGTAAATAAGCAACATTCAAATTGATTTTATCAATTTAGACACCAACAGAACTATTGAGTCCACTTTTTGAATTAAAAGTATTTCTCCGAGTCTGATTTCCTTCACAAATTACATTATTGAACCTACTTCAGTTCGTTTTATTTCTTGAGTCGATATAAGATATTCTACTAGACATATCTTTTATTTATGCATCTATGCCATGCATGTGTTTTGTGGTCTCATTCTCTTCCCAAGAATATGTATAAGTTTCATTAAAGTAAGTTCTGTTAGTGAGGCCTTCATTATCCGACAATTTTGTCTGCAAGCTCACTGCCGGAAATTCTAACGTGAGTTTAAACCTGTATCATCTATTTCGACTTCAGCTTTTCAAAACATTTCATCACTAGTCTTGCTGTTACCTGATAAGAGTTGAATGGCTTTATAGCTGTTTGGATATCAGTTGGGATGGTTATTCTATAGTTCTGAAGGTTATGTTCAAGATTGAATTAGACACACATATTTATCGCGTCATCTGATTGCGATATAACGTCTATTCATTATAGAGTTATCATAAATCATATGTTTAAATCATCCCACACCCGGTATAGTTTGAAGAAGTCTACTTCATTGTTTTTTAACAATTAAATTATTTCTATATAGTTAATATAATTAATTATAAATAAATATAATAATAAACTTTATTGAATAAACCCAATAACCCAAATAAATTACAATAATATAGGTACATACATATAGTTCTACTATTAGAATTGCGAATAATTATTCTTTATTATTTACAAAAATAAACTTTATTAATTTTATGGATCATAGGAAATTTGTCTGATAAAAAAGAGAAATTTTTGATAATGTTGAATAAAAATAAAAACATCAAAGATATTCCCAATGCTCAATGCCCAATGATGGGATCTGCGACGACGCCTGCCAAAGCAAAAACAGCGCAAAGTTACTAACAAAAATAAATAAAAAATATTATTTATCAGCAGTTTGAGAATGAAAGATTATAAATAAAAAACAGAAAAACAATATGAAAAAAACAAAAAAAAAAAAACAAAAGCAAAGAGCAAAAGAATTTATACTTTATTGTGTTATATATTTGAGTTCAAAAAAGTGGCGTGACTGTTGTTGTTTTGAACAGTGGCGTAGTCACTTGAGTTTTCAAAGGTGATGCATTGAAAATATAATTTATTAACAAATTTAAATTAATAATAAAGATAAGTTTATTAAATAGTAAAGTAGCTAATATATTTAAAACATCTTACATACTGTATTCTCTTGGGCAACATTGAGGCAGCACAATGAGTATACGATGTCTCTACCTGGAACTGAGAGACCACATAACCTAACCGAACTGTCTTTGATATCGTTAATAGAAGCACATGACTCATAGTTTTCTTATCCTAAACATTGGTTTAGGGTTTTTGCTTTAATATATATCTTGAGATTAGAGTTTATAGGTTTAACTACAATAACTCTTGACATCTATAATCTGTAGAGAGTCTCCTGAATTCTAACCTTTCAAATTAATTATAAACAAATATTTATAATTTATAATATTTTATTAGTTGTAGACAACTTATGCTATAGTATAGTAGGCTAATGTGGAATATATATGTTACTCAAAAATCAAGAAACTTATATACACAGCCATACAAGAAAAGACATCTCTAAGATTGTGGTTTGTATACCCGATCCTTGGCTTTTTGGAAGGCATGTTTAAAGGCCTTCCTTTAAACATTGTATATTGAAGAAGTTGTAAAGACAAGAGGTAATAAGAAACAATGGATTTAGCTTCAGGCGAACATGTATTTAACTCTCTCAAAGTGGTGTTCTGCTATTAAAATATAAGCGTTCTGCACTTTAAAAGAATCCCAAAATGGTTTCAAAGGTTTAATAGTTGAGGTTTTGTGTTGAGAAGTGATATAACAATGGACTTATGGTGTGCCACTTAGACTCAACCAGACATAAACCTAATTTACCCCAAGTTGTTTTTACTAATAATTAAATTAAATTAAATTAAAGTTCTCACCTCTTTTAAATATTATTTTATATACATGTGTATTTGTATTTTACTTTTAGATGAAGGACTTGATCCTAACTTAATAGAAAGGGGTTTAAAGTAATATTTTTAAAGTCTCCAGTTTTATGATCCTTTAATTGATGTCGATCGCGCTATATCATACACTACTGTATTATATAGATATAGATTTCTTTCGGTAATCTACAGAGCAACTTCTAAATATACAGAGCAATCTATCTACAAGTAACATCTACGGCAAATAATTATTTACATATTATTACTACATAAAGATATTTTTTATATAATTATACATATTTCCATAAAATAAAAAATAGTTTTACATTATTTTTGGCTGTAATCAAAAATCCTTTTTTCATATTTTGCAACTTTTGTTTTAACAAACACAACTGACAGCTATCATTGAAGCATTCACTGAACACACGTAACAAGAATTTTTAAAAATTGACAATGAAACATAGCTCGTTCGCGTAACAAATTGATTGTTTTAGAAATTTTTTAAATTTATCAGTTCGTTTATTAATGCGTTACTATATAATAAATCATAAAATAAATATTTATAAAACAGATATAGTTTGTATTTTAAATAAAAAATAATACATAATATTAACAATACAGAATTTTATTATGCGCATACCTCAGTGCATGTTGTACAGTTACAACGTATAAAATTCGTTACAGATTTATAATGCATATTGAAAATGTAATAGTTATGAAATATATAGGTAATAAGCGTAATGCATATAAATATTTATGATGTATATAATTATTTATATATGATATGTTAACAAATGTACGCAATACCATTTTATTCTTTTTAAACGCTCAATAGTTTATATAATTTTTACAAAATATACATTAACCGCTTAATTAAATATAAATGAAAGTTTGTTAGAGTTTTGGTATTTATTTTTGTTTACATAAAACTTATAATTTGGATATAAAGGACGTGTGCGAGTTAGGCTAAGTTGCGTTCTAAATAAGGGAAATTCTAAGATGAGCCGATAATGTAGTGATGTGTCGATACGTGTTGATAAACGGCTAAATGTGTGCAGTGCAAAAAATCCCAAAAAATCTCCCATTTGGTTTAGCATCAACTTAGCCTAACTCGCACACGACCAAAATTTTTTAATCAATACGAAAGCCTTGTGTGAAATGTTTATATTGATTAGTTGGCGCAACAACCAAATTAAATTGAACATACCCTATATTTATTTATCAGTATCACAAACCATTTCTGTAGACCGTTTAATAAGATCGTAGCAAAAGACCGTTTAAAAGACCGTATATCATCTGAGTATATATAAAGCGTACAAAAAGCAGTTCCACGCTTCAATGTCTATGGTGCGTAATATACGGTCTGTGACAAGAATATAAATCATTGTGATAAGACCGTGTATATAAATATCTGTTTTTACGATATTTGTAAACAGCTTCAGTTCAAGCGAGTTTATGATTAAATTATATATAAAATTATGTTGTGTTAGCGAAAGTAAAAGAATTGAAAGTCACGATTCCGTGACATTTTAGAAGATTTCGGCTAAACTTTCTTTATAATCTAAAATCTTCTTCAGTTTACTGAAATTCACTTTAAGGTCAATTATTATATGAACCTATTACCAAGAATTATAGAGCAGACATGGCTTGTTCGTGCGAGTTCCATAGAACGTAAAAACTTTATAGGATGTTTTTTCATTCAGATTTTATTCGGCTGTGAAGATTGCAAATAAATGCTCATATGATATCAATCTTTTCTCTATTATTCCTTAATGGAACTAATGCCAACTTAGATTATGTTGAATAGACTGTGATTGTTATTGGGTATTTGAAAGGTGTACTTCTTCGAGAACGGGTGTAAGTCAATTTATTTTGCTATATACTTTATTTCATAATCGGGAGAGGGCTTTAAGATTTTCATGTTTAATAATCAAAGAAAAATGTAAGATCTTCATAAATAAATCTTTTGCAGATAAAGAACCATAAGCGTAGGCAATATATTGGTGGATAGGTGGACAAAAAAGAAATAAATATTTTCAGTCCGAGTTTCCAGCAAGCAACCAAGACATTATTTTATCATCTAATCGAGTTAACGCTGAGCATCTTTGCCTGAATTAAAACAAAGATTCTCAATCTTAGTTTGATTGTGGGCTCCTTCAAAGGTCTTCTCATAGTGTTTTCAATAGATGTATATATGGATGGAGCTTCTAGTAGGTCTTCTGCGCCCTAAGCTTTTACTAAGAGCGGTGTCTTTACGCAAAGTAAAATACATAAATACATTGTAAGTCCACCAAGGGAATAATAATAATAATAATAAGAGGGTCTGCACTATATCATCATCCAAACGAGCTACTGCTAAGCACGTGCGCTACAAAAGTCCCAATGAAAACGATTTTTTTCAGAAGATAATTTTTGTGTGAAAAGTAAACAGACCAAATATGAAGAAAAGAAAAGAATTTCAACAATTTTCTAAAATTTTTAAGACTTTATTTAAATAGTCTCTAGCGATTATTTGGAAAAAAAATTAAATTTTTTATTTACAAATCACAGAAAAATATAGAAAAATATTTGCGGATGCATCAAAGGTTGAGAGAAGTTGAAGTGACTGACGGGATGGGACTGAACTGAATGGGAAACAAAAGCCTAATCAAAAGTAAATAAATTAGAAGAGAAGAAAACAAAACAAACAAAGTAGAGATAATGTCAATATTAGGGAAAATCGGAAAGGCACATATTTGCTTGTGTACAGTTCTTTACACAAATACGAGTACACAGATAAGAATGCATGTGTGGGTTGTGATGTGTTAGAAGACGGAATATTCACTTCCTTGTGGTTACACTTAAGAAAGTACGAGTATTTCTAAAAAGTGATCTCTTTCAGGGTTCCACTTCGAACCCCAAAAACCTCACTGATATTTTGTGTAGTAAAGCAGAAAATGGATAGTTTTCCAGTTCCAAGTTTAATATCTCGAGATGCGTGAGACGTAATTATGGCAAAAAAGGGCGTCACTGTTTGAATTGCTGCTGCTTGTTTGCACTAACTTCCCCTCCGCTCGGCCCTGCTTTTACATTAAATTACTACAATTTTAAAATTAACCGCAAGTCATTGAAATTTTTGTAACTTTCAAATTTTCCTGCCATGACAAATTATAAAGTCAAGCAAACACATATACTCGTCCAGTGAGACGCAAGATGCGGGGCGCGAGACGCGAGACGTACATGACGGTGGACGCAAATGACCGTCGGAGCGTTTTGTTGATTTTAACACTTTAGGATGTTTTAACAACTGCAATTAGCCTTCTTTTCTGAATGTTTTTTGCTCTTTTAATTTAATTTTTTACACTTTACGTAGAGACTACGTACACGCCGTCGTCGTCGTCATCGTAGTAGTCGTCATCGTCGAACCATACGTGTTTGTATAGCAAAAACGAATTTATTGCCCAGATCGTTTCTCAGGCTTCAATTTTTTCCTACATTCGATCGTTCGTCGTTTGAGCGGCTGTCGGATGCGCATGCGCAACTTCGCTTTGATCTTTGCGGCAGGCAAGTTAATTGCACGATCGCTGGCCGGTCGCATTTGTTATGTCTTTGCGAGTTTTACGAGTACAGCCTGAGTTTTCACAGCGACTGGAAGGTGGCAATGATGATGAGGACGATTACATTTCGTGGAGTGCTAGTGCGGTGAAGTGAAGAGTAGCGCTTTTGGTAGCTGGTAGATGGCGAAAGATCTGCCTCGGTGGCAAGTTCAATCAAATTAATTGCCACGCAAGAGGTCTCGCGCATGAAAACATTTGTTTTATTTATTTTTATTATTGTAATTACTTCTCAAAGTTGAGCACTCAGTGATGATCACAGCAATGCAGTGGTTCCCAAGCGATATGAGTAAAAATTTTTAAGCCAATATTATTATTAGTATTTATTATATTTAAAAAAGTTTAGGTGATATTAAAGCCTACCTGTTATTATTATTTAAGTAATAGACTATTAAAGCACCCCGACCTAAAAGATCTATTGTGCGCCTAAACGCCCAACTAGGACAATTTTAGATTATTTATAAAAGCCTACCTATACTATAATAATAAAAGCTATATATAAAAGCCTATAAAATGATTGAAATTCGTAGAATGGGATAGATTTTGGTATATTTTCCATAATCTTTCCAAAAAGTGAAAGCCACAAGTTTACATAAATGAGGTAGTGAGTACTTATTAGATTACTTGAGAAAATTACATTGTACATAGCTACAACATATAACAATAATTAATCAAACTATCTTAGTTACAATCGAGTTAAAAATACTTTATATGAAGTCTTTAAACCACACCTTTTCTCTTTAGTTAAGGTTGGGTTATACCGGTTATAGAGAATCAATTAGGACTATTTGCTCAGTGTGCTACAGTATAAAACTCGGGGTTTTAAGAACCACTTTAAATTGTTACCAAAATCTGACATGTTCTGCAAAGAAATATCTTAAAGCTGGTTAGATCCTCTAAAAAGTTTGATTAATCATCGATGCTCATATGTTACAAAGTAACAAAGCAGATGTGAGGCACTTTCTTCGTCTTCCTCACAACTGTGACAGCAATTAATCAATATGAAATATAATATTTAAGTATAACTATCCAAAGCATAACCTAAGCAAAGACTCGTCAATAAATCTTCCCAATGCTTGATATCCTGATATATTAATTCTTAGAGATTCCATGAGTTTTTCTGAATAAAGGGGTACCACCTCGCTCACACATATGGTCAAATAAAATAATTAAATCCTACGCTCCCTCTTACTTCAGACTTTTAAAAGTAGTGGTAATAATCATTTTAATTAAAAATCTAATCAAAGTTTAAAATAATAAACCAGATTGATTCTGAACTATGTAAAATTGGTTGTATAGGTTGAATAATTTCTAGATTTAGTTCTATTGGATTTCAACTCTATTTGGCAATAGTAGACGAAGAAGAAGATGACTTGTTCTATACGAATATCCTTCTTCGGAGAAGTATGAGTCTTGCAGTTATAATCAGTTCAGATAATGCGACGTAAATTTGATACATTATAATTGGCAGATAATTGGTTTTGTGACTAGCCGCACCAGGGTATGTGCACAATATAGGTTTCATTGTTTTCTGATACTCGGCTACAGAAATTATCTAGATGGTGATCATTTCATCATTTGAATTTTTTTATATGTTATTTAGGTCCATCCCATCCTTAGTTCAACATAAATTTTGGTTTGTTTTGCTGCGACTTACAACAGTTTCCACCTTATGGTAATTCGTTAAGAGACGATTAGCATTTTAGATGTCAGTAGCGAGCTTTTTCTCTTTTTCGGGAATTAAGCTGGTTATGAAATTATTGTTGACTCTGCAAAATAGTTCGAGGTCTAAGAAAAAATTGCCTGCTATTCTTTTGGCTAGCTAATCCATGCTTTCATTGTTCTCACGGCCTTAGTAGCCTGGTGTTTAATTTAAAGATATACACTTCTGTCTGGGTATGATTTTGTTAACCTCCAAGTATTCCCAGACTACTGCTACTAGTAAGAAGATTACATATACATATATCAGTAATCTGATTAAATTACCTCTGCGTAGTTTACTCTGAGGTGGATGCAGCTCAAAGCGTGAATGTCCGTGTGAGAATTGTAAGTGGATATTCCTTCTATAACAGTTATTTGAAATCGATTATTTGGAGTTTTGGACTCATCAGTGTACAATATCTGAATACAAATTTAAGCTAGTCTCTGAATTAAAATCTTTTTCTAAATAAAGAGAATAATTTCATTATAGTTCGAAACGTTGTGAAAAGTTTGGGAGTCCCACAAAATAAAATTCTTAGTGAAATCAGAATATGGTGATTAGTTGAAAAGAGTATTTATTTATAATTAAGGTAAGATACCACCAACAGGTATTCGTGTAAATAATCTTGTAAAAAATTAAAATTGGCATAATTTGGAGTAAAGGCAGGAAAAGCATTTAATCAGTTTTGTGGCCGTCGCAACAGTGGATTGGGCTTGGGGCAGACAGTCAGTTACATTTGAGCCACCGCAGAAAAACAAAGTTGAAAACAAATAAAACATTAATTTTTTACTACTCGTACGCCTTTATTTTATTTTATGCAGGCAATTTCCCGCAGTTTTTTCCACGTCAATTTTTTTAAATGCACTTCGTGTTCAATGCGGCACAATTGAAATGTTAATAAATTTGTGGCTGCTACCGCTTTTTCTGCCGGTGACTGCGGTGTGCAGCAACGAGTTTTATTGCGAAATGGCAAAGTGTCATTATGCCGGCAATTGCAATGGAGGCTCTAAGGCCATCGCTAGTTTTTGCCTGAGATTCCTATGAAATGCGTACTAATCGCAGAAGGCAGTGGTTGAGCAAAAAGCCTGCCGGCGATGATGACATGAGTTGCAGGTCTGTAATTGCTCAATGATCTTTGTTCGCACTTGATTCACGTTAGCCTTTGGCTATTAAATAAAGAAGATTGCCCACCTGTTTTAAAGATGAGTTGTACATTTTGTTCTATTTTTTCGAAGATAAAAATGGTGGAGTATGAGGAAAAAGCTTTAAACTGTATTGTGGTAGTTATGACTTCTACCTTACTTCCTAGAATTTTTTATTGTCAAAGAATACAATGTTTATTATACGCCTTTGATCACTTGAGTTCAAAGCCCACTTGAGCTCAAATAATGGCCCGTTGCGGTATCACATATTAGCATTATTCATACAGAACAATGTTAGAAGGACCCCAAAAACAGATCACATTATTCAGCGTCCAAGCAACGCTGAAAATAAACCAACCTGACAAGTCTGTCAACTTCGCCAAGTTCCCAACTTTACAGGATGGAAATTCTGTAGATGAGCCGATAAGAAAAGTTAATATATGACAGACCAGGTCTCAAGGCATTTCTTTCCAATACGCAGACATTTGCTAGTGCCAATACCATAGTGCTAAGCTAGTTCTGTTTTAGTTAAAGCTGCTGACTGTACTGTTAGAATCAAGTAGATCTTCAGATCTGACAAGAACTTTCATGTGTTCCGTTTATTTTAGTTATACTAAGTGGAATATCAATATTTAAGAAATGTGTGGCAGAAAGCAGAGTGTCTGCCTTGACACGTTCCAGATACCCATGCGAGTTGAACACTGACACGCATGGCTAGCTAGTTAAGAAGTCGGGCATTCTCTATCTATTAATGATGTAGCTGTAACTCTTACCTAAGATTTGATGGTAGATTGGCTGCCAAGAAAATTATGACATTTACCTTAAAGATCTCTTTGCACATGATCTACTTTGCGGCGTAGAGAATGGCCATCACTACAGTCTGAAACACACTGCAATGATTAAATAGTCGAAGTAAGATTGCAAAACCCAATTTATAAAACAATTTCCTCAAATACCTCCCTCCCAATGGCGCTGAACAATGCAATTAGTGCTGTTAACCGACTCTAATTGAAGAGAATGCAGTCTACACTTCGAATGGAGGCCGAGATATCAGTAGTTGAGGATATCCTAACGACAGACAAAGAATGCGAATACAGGTCTTCTTAGCCTCAAAGCAGAGCTGACATTCTACCTCCTTTAAAAAAGTTCATCTTGTTAAGATAGAAATACAGGTCATGATGACTTGCCTAATAATAGTCGGAGTGTTTTTTAAAAAACTCCTGATTACCGATTGATTTAGCCCCCATTTTAGAATACTGTTCTTGCTTCAGAGTAAAGTCACAAAATCACACAATATGTGCTATTATTCTCATTTAAAATCAGAGACGATTGGAGAATGTACGTATCACCTAAAAATGAAACGATTCAACTTCGTTACTCAGGCAGAATATTTCTTAACTGCTGGCGGACTATATGTGTATGAAAGGGTTGTCTAACTTCTGTATAAGTTTTTTTTCGAGTAGATTTTTAAATACCAACAGCGTAAAGTCTTTTTAACATGTCAAGGAGACCGAGATCAGATAGACACCAAAATGTTCACATCTTCTACTTTAAAACCTGTGAAGCATTTGATTCTCTTGTTGCTTTGTTAATGCAGCTTTTTGACTATACTAGGTATTATTCTCAGAAATAAAGGTCTGCTGTTTATTTTGGATTTAACAGAAGAATTAAATGCTAGATATAGTTAATGTTGCATTCTCTGACATTCTGCAATACGTAAGCTGCACACAAGGTACTTGCCTTTATTTTCTTTCCTGGTCTACCTATTTTCCTGATGACTAACGAACCACCAATTGGTTTATATAATAATTATTGATACATAAAGTCAGTGGGCATGATACCATATATAAATTTTATTTATTTTTATTTTATTTATTTAATAATGGTACGAGTTAAATAATGAGTGATCATTTTGACGTCCTCTGTCAACTGATCTAAAGTAGTGTGAGAGAACGGGAACGGAATAATTGAAGAGAAATAATTATTTGAAATAATAAGGAGTCCTTATAAATATTAGGTACTAATTTATCTTCGAGTAAAAACAATTTTGTTTTATTCATATTATTTTATTTTATTTACTTAACAAAATATTTTTTATTGTGTACAATATCGTATCAATTATTTATAATAATTAATATATAAAATTATTTACAAATAATTTATTATAATACTAAATGTAGATGTTTCGTTGTGTTTTACTTAATTAAAAATAAAACAAATGTTTTTAAAGCTATTTTTATATATAAATGATTTAATGTAATATACAGAAATTTTCATGGAACCTAACGCGACTTCCAGAGACGAATCAGCCAAATCCTTAAATATAGACAACTGAATCGTTCAATCACTTAAAAATTAACAAATTTATTTACATTAATTTACAATGCGTCACACTTTGATTAAATAAAATTACAGTATAATTTACATCAGCGTTTAAAATATTAAATATTTTTTAAAGAATTTACATTAAAATTAAAAACTAAATTTAAACATTAAACATTAAGAGTCAACATTCGAGCCTGCAAGTTTAACTTATCTTAAAACTAAAACGATAACAATTCCAAGCTATGTACACTCGCCCATTTCGATGCTTGCTGAGAACAGGCTACTACAGATGAGGCAGCTACACGTGCGGTTGGTGCGGGTTGTACACGGGCACGTTGTGAAAATTGATGCCACTGTAGAGCGTAGCGCCGGCAAACTTGCCACTGTTTTGCAAGTGCTTCTTCGGCAATGAAGTGATTGATTTGCTGGTAGTGGATGAGGTTGGCGTAGCGACCAGACGACTACGATACGACTCACAAGTCTTGCGTGACCAAACCCACATACCGGTTAAAGTGCCACCAGCAAGTTGGAAGAAAATGCGTAACAGCGTAGGCCAAGCGTTTTGATGTGGTGGCGGTGCACAGTCTTCATGTGTCGAACACGACGGTACTTCTTCCGCGTAACGTTCAAAGAATGACACAACAAGTCCTGCGGCAGTAGGCAGCAGGAATACCAGCGAAAAAATAAGAAAACGTTTGCGAATTTGTGAGAAACGTTGATGTCCAAATGTTGGCTGCATCTGGTGCTGAAGTGTATTCAACGAGCGTGAGGTGCGTAACATGAAGAAGAGACCCAACACGAGCAGCACTAAAGTGGGTATTTCAACAAAGCCAGGTGCCGAACACATGCCTGTCAATTCATTTGGATGCACGTTCTCCATCAGTAAAGCAGCAATTGGTGGTGCTAATGGGGGCACCCAGGCAAGCACATGAAATAGACCAGATTTCTTTTCCAAAGCCTCACTGGACCACTTCTTGTGTGAAGAAAGATAAAAGCAAATAGCAAATATGAGCCACCAAGTTGCAGCGCATAAACTTAAATAGCTGGTTGTGATGTATGACGCTAAGCACGGAGGTGAAAGCGTGCATGGTGCACTAATTCGACCCAGAGGCTCTTCCAGCGCTGCTAGAGTACGTGAAGAATTATGAAAAACTATGCGTTCCAAGTAGCAAACACTGAAGAGATTGTAGCACAAGCAAAGAAATAGTGCTGGTCGTTCTGGATAACCGAAACGTGTAGGCTCAGCCCAAAACGTTACCAATGAGAATAGCGTGAGCACAAAGCAAACAGCAGAGAGGCCCAGTATTAGACCCTCAGCAATCTTCTTTTGTTCAGTGGTGTGGTAAGCATCCCGATTACATTGTGGCAAGCATTCGTTTTCGTTTAGTGGATTCACGGTAAAATTGTGCGGGCAGATGACTGTGGTTTTGCTCAAATGCGGTGGTAATTTCCATGTCATCCACGGCCAATAGAAGTGAGCGGTGTGTTGTTGTTGATGTTGCTGCTGCTGTTGTTGTATGCTGTGTGTAGGTAATTGCAGTTGCTGTATGCTAGCACGTTGTTCCAGTTGTTTAGTTGCTTCTTGTGGTATTTGCATGCAAAGTTCCTGCTTTTCGGGCTGTGGTAGAGTATCGCAGTTGAGAAAGTCTGGCCATAATTCCATGAGCTCCTCGTGTGTCGCGCACTCCGATTTTACTGTTTCGCACAGTGATTTGCAGGCTGTGACAGGACGTGGCACGTTTGGTGTGCAGAGTGGAAAAAGTGATGAACAAAGCAGGAAACGTGCGCGATTAGAGCAGCTTGATTCGATCAATGGTAGCAATTTGGAAATCTGTAAGAGAAGAAACGGGGGATGGATTAGTATTTGACAAAAAATAAAGCTTATTGATGAGTTTTTTTATTTATTTTTTATAATATTCTGAATGTTTCTACTTAAGCATCTTAAAATGTGTTTTTCTGTATTTCATTAAAGTCCTATGAAAAAACGATCTGCTGTGTCACATCCTCTTTTGGACGAAATTTCAAGAATTTGCGAAATTATGCCATGGAAAAAATGTGTCTTGTTTTATAAAATAATCTGTGACTCAAAATGTGGCAAAATTAAAGCCAACGTCGAAGAAGCAGGAAGCACAGCTTAAAAAGCATCAAATGCGTTGAAGGATACCTGCCTGCGGACGTCTAGTGAAATTACCAATGACATTGAACATTTGAACATTTTTTATAATGCAATTCATTTTAAGAAATAATAAGGCTGAAGTGTACAAAAATACCTGCAAACGTGAAAAGTTGTCGATCATTTCATTTAATTTGACGTGCAAAAAACAGCTAAACTTTAGCTGACAGCAAAAATCAGAAGAAGTGTCTCAAACAAAGGGCTCCAGTGGAAGGCCCAAGATTGCCTTTGTAAGTCAAATTAGTGGCAGCGACAACAAAAGAATTCAAAGCCATTTTTCTGCTGAAATTCAGTTTTGTTTTTGCTGAAGTTGTGATGAAAAATTTTAATGCGACTAAAATTTGAGCGATGGCAAAAGGACTGACATTGACGTTTGACGATAAGTCTCTCGTCTGAACATTTCCTATGATCAAATAAAGCGTATGTGTGTTTTTATTTGTTAATCAACATATAAATTATTTCGTAGAAAACTATTAAAGCGAAAAGATACAAGAACTGCCTCCACAAGAATTCATGGAAAAATGCCATACAGGTTCCTGTGAACCAGTCCCACTTCTCCACTTTGCAAAGTACTAAATTTTGCAGGATTGCAGTTATTTTATGGTTAATTAGTTTAATAAAAAGTGGAAACTACGCACCACACGCTGCGCACGCCAAACAACACAAGAAGTCAAATTTGCCTGCTAAAATGCGTTGCCACCAACTTCGTCGTACGCGCAAAATCGCTTGGCAGCAAAATTTGCATTAAAAAAGTTGTTGACACGCAAACAGCAAAAGCTGAGATAAATTTAAAGAAAAAGTAAGTAAATCCTCATTTGCGTTTGTTCACAGTAGCTTAAATGTGTACCGAGTATGAAGAAAGTCCACATCATAACTTTGATTACCCGCGGCTATCGAATGCATTTGACTCTGCGTCTGGCTCATGGTACTACGCCAATGCACTTCGCCACATGAGCTCATTTGCCCATCCTCAGGCGTTTGCAGCACCGCACAGCTCACCGCACCACTTATATACGGGTTCTCAAGTTGCAGTTGCAGTGAGGTTCATTATGCATTGCCAAGTCTATCTGAGCTGCAAACGCAGCGGGTGATTTATGCATTAAGATTATTTAGTGTTTGTTAAGAACCTCCGCACTTGTGTGACAAGCGCACGAAGGAAGCAACGGTCTTCTCTGGTGCTTCCATATTGGTTCATTCAGATATTCGATTACTTTATGTTCACATTAGCGGTACTTAATTTTACTGATCTTGTTGTGAAGATGATCAACTGTGGAAGTGCAATTAGCCACACTACAAGCCATTTAAACATTCAGTGTCAAATTCCAATTCCAATAAGTGTTGAACTTGAGATCTTAAAGTTGATGTGGTTTGGGAAGTAGACTGGAGAAGCTTTTTAAAATTTTTAAAAATTCAATAAAAAAAAGTTTTACTTAGATTTATGAAAAAATATTTTTCCTGGCGGAAAAGATGAGACAATGCTGTAAAAAGTTAGACTAGTCTGTGACTAGCTTTCATCGTACTATTACTGGTTAGCTACTAGTATTATGAAAGTGATCCGGTGTTGGCACACATATCCTCGCTTTGCATGAGCTTAGACTAATCTCCGACTTGTCCATATAGTTGAGTTAGTGAAGAATGAATAATTTCTCCCGCTATTCGTTTTTTCAATTTGTGTGTTTTTAAGTCCCAGAATACAATTTTTTTTATATGAAATGGATCAGTCTCGGATAAGACCTGTTTCGCTTAAGTCTGATTTCAGTTTAGTCCGATTATTATTATTCTGACTTGCTATTGTTGATGGAATGAGATATTGAGAGTTTTATGTGATTGCCTTCAATCTAAATTTTTGATTTACTTCTCGCTTAAGTTTGAATAAATGAACACCTTTCCTATATAAATGATGATAGCATATATCTTGTTACAGTTAGGTAAGCCATACGTACTAGCTCTTCTTGTAGAAAATACTAGCTTACTTAGGACTGAGAATCGGGCCAATTGTGATGCCACATTGTGGGCCACCTGATGAATGCCGGCAATAAGAGACCAGACGGGTAACACTATTATTCTTCTTTTCTAACTCGTAGCTATGGCAGTAGTCGTTGAAGTGGGTCACTTAATAGGCGGTGTGCCTATCAACGACAAAGTACCCCATCAGTACGGCGATTTTGTTGGATAAAGAGTGAAAAGTCTTAACAGTTGCACTATTGTCTTTGAGTCAACGACGGATCATGTCATTGGTGTAGTTAGCAAAGTGTACTCGCTGCACCATGTTTGGCTCGGGATTTTGCAATATTCTGTAAGTATTCTCGGCTTTGAAATTTGAAAGAAGTATTGAGCTTAAAACATAACTTTTTACGGAAATAGTAAATAATATTATATTAAAATATTTTTCTAATACTTTTTTGGGTTTTGGCTTGCCTCCATGCTTTTGCAATATACCTTGAAGTCATTGCTATAAGCTTGTATGAGTATAAAAACAGTGCTGCAGTGACGAGGTTGATCAATTAAAGATACAATTTACCAATCAAATATGACAAATGAAAGAAAACCGCTGCAAATTCCCTAAGGAAATGTACGAATTACCAATTTAGGTCAAAAATAATTTATAGATACGCGACGACTACAATAAAGTTAACTAACCAAAAAAAAAAAGAATAAAAGAAGTTGAACTCGCTCAATTGCTTTTGGTAAAGTAGGGAAAAACCTTTAATGCACATTTGCGGTTAATGCATCGCAATCCACAAATGGTTGCAGACAACTAATCAAGCTCAGATTATATTAAGTCATGTGGTTACTTGCGGATGCAAGTTGGACACAAACAGCGGCTTGGGTATGAGTATGTGTTGAAATTTTTAACTCAAATAAGTAAAATGATTGATCTTTAGGCATGATTTGGCATTTTGGCTTTTAAACCATTTTCAACTTAAGAAAATGCCACGATATGTACGCTGTCCCCTTCGCACAGTGGGATCTCCTATCGTCGAGCAGTTAACTTCAGTTCTGATAGAAGATCCAGCGCAGCTAAAGTGACTAGCATAATGTGACGGTCTTAACCACAATAAGTGGCTGAACTTGTTACTTGGAACTTTATCGTTGATAGTTAAGTAAGTACTCATATCTGTACATATATATTTTCAAAATTATTTTATTTTACTATATATATAAGTAAAATTCAGAATAATCAAAAGAATTTCTATTTGGTTGTGTACTGCCGCCTTGCATTTGTCATTTTAATTGATATTTTCCAATTGAAAAAAATGTAACAATTCACCTGCTTGCAACTTTTAATCAATTTAATTGCCTTTAATTAATATAATATTTGCGCAAATATATCTTTATCTATAACTGTGTACATATTTCAATTCATCCAAGCGACATGTATGTGAAGACAGCTGCAATTAGACCCGACTGGCGTTGTGAAGTTGTCCCATTGTGCATATTTTTCATAGAAGTTAAATAAAAATTATAAATATTTTTCTAGTTTCTTTGTCGGAATACTCGTATTCTTACACAAGAGCTCTACAACCATTTGCGGAAAGGTAGTTTAAGTTATTGGCATGATCGAGTACTTATATGTGAGGAGTTTCGAATAGTTTGTTTTTATAATGACGTTCATTTGAATATAAATTCTCAATATTATGAAGATAACCATAGTTGATTTAAGATAAATAAAAACTGGTCTAAGAATAACTTAAATCGAATATAGACTAAGATTAATCTAAAATGAACTAGGCTAAAAATTAGTTGGTTGGTATAAAACAAACTTAAGTTGCTTCCATATAAACATCAGTAATCTAAGATAAACCAGAGTTAATCTAAGATACACTAAATAAATAGATAAATGGATAAAGTTAGTTAAAGATAAACTTCAGTAAAGTTAAGATGAACTTAAGTATAGTTAATCTAAGATAAGCTTAAGAAGAATTAATCTAGGATAAACTTAAGATAAGTTAATCTAATTTAAACTTAAGTTAAGGTAATCTAAGATAAACTTAAGATATAAGTTAATCTAAGTTAAACTTAAGTTAAGGTAATCTAAGGTAAACTCAAGATAAGTTAATCTAAGATAAATTTAAGATAAGTTAATCTAAGATAAACTTAAGTTAATCTAAGATATATTTAAGTTAAGTTAATTTAAGATACACTAATGTTAGTTAAAGATAAATTTACATAAAGTTAACATGAGCTTAAGTAGAGGTAATCTAAGAAAAATTTAAGATAATTTAATCTTAGATGACCTTAAGATAAGTTAATCGAAGATAAACTTAAGCTAAGTTAATCGAAGATAAACTTAAGCTAAGTTAATCTAAGATAAACTTAAGCTAAGTTAATCGAAGATAAACTTAAGCTAAGTTAATCGAAGATAAACTTAAGCTAAGTTAATCGAAGATAAACTTAAGCTAAGTTAATCGAAGATAAACTTAAGCTAAGTTAATCTAAGATACACTAATGTTAGTTAAAGATAAACTTACATTAAGGTAACATAAACTTAAGTACGGTTTATCTAAGATAAACTTAAGTTAATTTAAATTAAGATAAACTTAAGTAAAGACAAGCTTAAATTACGTTAATCTTGATATTCAAAGGGTGTAGCAGAAGCGGTGCAACGTGTATTTTCAATACGTTTTAGATGGAAAAAAATATTTGTTATAATAATATATATATTTTTAGTGGAGATTAGTAAAAAGCTTGCCGCCATATTTTCACACATTATAAGTATTTTCTGATAATTAAGATTAATCTAATTATATACCCATATATTCATAAAGGCAATGTCAGCTTAAAATAATCCACTTAGAATAATTAATCTTAACAGTAACAAACTATTAATTTTTATATAATTAATGAAATTATATTTTTAATATGTAATATATGCACTTAATAAAGATTTGTTGTGAGTTGGAGAACCCGTTTATGGTGTTTTTAAATAAGAGTATTGAGGTGAGTTATTATGTGCGAGGTAATAGGTTACTATTACCTCTATTACGAGGTAATAGAGTGAAATCTATTACTTGGATTGATTTTCCTCTGCTTAGAAGAAATTGAAATTAAACAGATTTTTTTTAGTTTTATTTCAATATCTAAAATCTTTTTAACGGTGTTCTGAAAGAAATTAAGATAAATAATGATAGCTTAATACAAATTGAATCAGATATATCTATACTAGTGCTTGATGTTTTGATTTTAAAACAATAAATAGAAGGCTAAGGTCTATTTATGATGCCGTTAAGTTTTAAGTTTTGGATATAAGCTCTTGAGAATAACATTGAAATGAGCTTTTATTGTATGAAGACTATTTAACCATTCGAAAATATTTTACAATAGTTCCATTTGGAGCATATACTGTGTGTCTTCAACTTATTTTACGGATGAACAAATTTTAACGGCATTAGTTAGTGAGATTTGGTCTACATAGACAATGAGTTTAGAGGCGATCTTAAAACTTGAAAAAGGTTTTATTCTTCAAATTAGTTTGGCACATCAAATTTATATGTTAGGTTAGTTTATGCCAGCGATCCTACATACCCAGTAAGACCTATTGGTTTATTGTGCTACCCTATAAAGATCTTGAACCTTCAACGAAGTCTGAAATTGCATTGAAAACTGAGTTTCTAGTAAGTTTATATAAAATTATTAAAATTTTGAGCGTAACAAATCGTTAAGTTATAACAATTTTATATCAGCAAAGATGATTTAACTTTAGATGATGTATCTAATGGATTTTACTTGAATTGCCATACACAAAATATAACGGGGAAATATGACAAAACCTTAGATGATTGATAATTATCGTATCTATTCAATTTTGTTTGTATTTTTGTTTACAAAAATAATAAAAACTTTTTATTATATTTAAAAATATAATAAAATCTTTTCAAATATAAATATATTAATATGTTTTAGAAACCATTAAAAAATTAATAAAATGTGAACACGTTGGTAAATCTATTAAACTGAATGTGTGGCAAATCTGAGGTCTCCGGTAGAAGGTATGTAATAAAATAAGTTACATGGTCGAAATTTGTAGTCACTAAAGTTGTAAAAATTGTGAAAATATTATTTAATTGTGTTTTATTTCACATTTTTTTATTTAAAATTTACTCACAAAACTATAATAATTCCTCTAAAAGCTGTCAATGCTTAAGGGTTCCCAATGGGCTGGTCCTTCTCGGCTAAAATTTTATTATAGTTTTTGGCTGCCTCCGCTTGAATGCATTTTAATATCAATGTGTGAATATGACTGGCGGCATAATTTTATTTAAGTGTTAAGTGTTAAAATTAAAAGTAACAAACAACAAAAGCAACTACAATAACAACAACAATAAAACAATGTACCACACACATCATATTCCCATGCATTGAGTTACGAACTACAAAATCTGTATCTGAAGTGAAAATAACTTCAAGAGTAAAAAAAAAAGATATTTAAGAATAAAATTATTAACGTGTGTGTATCTGCACTGAAACGTAAACGTTGGCAATAGCTCAGCTACAGAAAATAAAATAATGAAGTAATGAAGTAATGTAGTCATGTAGTAATGAAGAGACCAACCGAAGAGGAGGCAAGTTGCTTGCTTGCAAGATCAAAGTGCACCGCATAAACTTTTATTGCATTTATTAGATAAAAAGATACAAATGAACACAAACGCTTTGCGTTCAAATACAAAATGAAGACACTTCAAAAAGCAGCAATTAAATTAAATTAAAAGAAAAAGCACCGAAAAAGGTGTGAATATGTTTACTCAAATAAATACACAACAAAAATATAACGTGAAAAAAAAAAAATAAATTTAGTTCCACTATTGTAGTTACTTGTATCTAGCAATGTGCGCGCACTAGTATCTGAGAGTGCTTTTATATTTGTGCGTATCCGCTGATCGAAGCATCGAAATTTAATAAAATTTCGAAATTGTAATTATTTTCATTGAAAAAAAAATAGTAGGAAAAAAAACAATATTAATGATTATAATTTTAATGTTTTTAGCGGCACTTGTGTTGAGATATCAGCAAAATGGTTTATGAGTTATAGATACAAAACAAAGTGCAATATAAAATTATAACGCCAACAAACTAAATTCAATATCGAAAACATCAAAGGAACGCCTTTTGCGCTTTGCGTTTATGTGATTGGGAATCTGACTGACTGAAAGCATTCAAAAGTTTCCATAGAAAATCAATATAAAATTATTTTGATTTTAAGATTTCGTTTTCGATTTTGGATTTTTATTATACAAAAATAATATTGTTTATAAAATTAAACGCTTTTATGTATTTGCCTTTGATACAATTTCAAACCATAAACACATTCGTCGACTGTTTATATATACTTTGATCTTTGGATACAATTAATTTTATTTTCATAATTTAAGCATTGCTTTGTGAACTTGTAAAAATCAAAAAAAAAAAAAAAAACAAAAAAAATCAGTTTATAACTTTAAAAGTGCAAAAGCAAACAGTTTAAAAGTTAAAGATACAATATCTGTTAAAAAAACTCACAACGGAAACAAATCCGTTCTATGAAAAATTCTTTACAATCATAAAAATATGACTTTATGATTTCAAATCTTTCTCATAAATGTAGATACTTGTGCATATCGAAATTTTTCATTAAAAACTATTTTATATGGTTTTACATTAAAGGTTTCATCTTTTGAATTTTGGCTTCAAATGCATCCGACTGCATTCAACTGCATTCGTCTTCATTCTGCGGTGCGATGCAGTCACAGTTAATACAATTTTTATATTTTAAATATTTTTGAAATCTCTAAACATTCCTTAACTTAATTGTATTTTTATGACTTTAAGAGGATGAGCACTTAGTAAGCTACAGATAAATTTCATTTAATATGATTTTTATGTAATTCGGTTATTTGAGTGCATTCGATGCGATTTAGTAATTTAGTTTTTTTTTTTTGTATCTTATCACGTCAGCGACTGAGAGAAATTTTATGTTTAGAAATGTTTTTCTTTTCAAATGCGTTTAAACACAAAGAAAAGAGATTTTGACGCATTTAAATTTATTGCTTTTAAATATTTTCTAATAAAAAAGAAGAAACTATGCCGCTCTCATCTCAAACGTTATTATCTAAAAAGAATAGACCGAAAGGTTTATATAGCCTACTGACGATGCTAAGAGTTTCATGAGCTACATTTTTATATAGTTAAAACCTTTATCCATGTTGGAAGTTTATATTGTGAAACTCTTCGGAATTATATGATTGAGAAATTAACCTGTCAGGTTTTTCGGACTACATGGTGGATCGAATGTACTTCTAATTACCATTTAGGCTTATATTACAGTTGTTAATAATAACTAATAATACTCATAATATATAGTAATCTACAGAACTGAGTAATCAGTCTGTATCTTAAATCATAAGACTCCAACTAATCTAATCCAGAAGACCATATCATTGTAAGAACCTTTTCTTTAATGCCTCATTTAGTACAGGTATTGTTGCACAATCATATATGACAAAAAAATTTCAACATTGCAAATTTGTTGTGAAGGCGTGTCAAGAGCCCTTTTTAGTGTTAACACGTAAGTCAGAACATGGCGCCGATAAAAGCGTAACAAAAGCTATCTAATATGAGTATCTTGGGAAATACAAGTACATATTGACATTTCACGACACTTTTAATCAAACACTTAGCCAGAAATTTAGCAGAGTGTTTTGAATTACATACTCGATCGACTATATTTTTATTCACTATTCAGTAAGCTCATGCTGCAATAGTAATGATTAGATATATGTATATGTATATACTTATGAGCGTTAAATTACACAGGGAGGGAGCGTTAAATTACACGAATCAATTATGTTTGTTAGGATATGAATTTCTGCCATTAATTGAATTTATATCAAAAAGTAAAAAAACCCATTCACTTCACTCAGACATGCAGTCAATGCTTAATTGTATTGTATACAATTAATACATATACATATATAATAAATATTTATATTTAGACATAAGTCAATGTGCCTGTTAATAGCATCAAAAAAAGAGCGAAGGAATAAAAAATAAAAAAGTGTTAGCTAACTTCACTAAAACAAAAAATAAATAAGATTAATAAGAAATTCTTATCGTAAGCCTTCAAATAAAAATTTTTAAATTTTAAAATCCAATGGCTTGATTACTAAGGATGACTTTGCCTTACATAAACTTATTGTTAATAATAACTTAATATTTTCCCCTCTTAGGTGATTTTAATGTTGAGATCCATTATTCACACTTGAAAATCATTTTATGGATACACTCATATCCATATCATATCTACATTTACAGCATTTAAGTGAATTTATAATCACACTCATGTATTGCTTTAATAATTAAATATAATTGAGATACAATTTATAAAATTAATATGTAAAAATAATTTAATATTTTCGCTATGACTGACTTATATAAAAGTTATATAAAGGTTGATAACTCGTTCGCTTAGCACATGAGCACATGCACTAAGTCATAATAGCCGCTAATGAAATCTTAAACAATAACGTCAAATGAATATGAAAAAACCAGCAGGAACTGAATTATCGCAGTTCATAGAAGAGATATAAGTTATGAGCAGAGACGTATAGAAATTTTTTAGAAAAAGTTAAATAAAAATAGCAAAGCTTATATGTGGTTAACTTAAGGAAATAATAATCATAATTTAATGATGATGCCATCTATATCTATAAAAAAAAGCATGGTTTAGATACAGATACAGATACTGATACCAACACCACAGATACAACGAGACAATAGGAGCAATCATAGCACAAGTAACACTGTTAGCCGCGAGTGTTGTAAGGTGGTCTGCAATTTCATAAGAAAAATTAAAAACAACAACAACAAACAAACAAAAAAAAAATGAAGAAATTATTGTATATAAAAAAAAAGAAGAAAACAACAAAGCGTTTTAAAATTGCTTCCAACGTGTATAACGAATCGGAAACAGGTAAGAGTATCTTAAGAGTTACGATAGAAAAATTTGTGAGTTTAAACACTTAAGGGCAGCACTAACCCAACAACAAAAACAAAAACAAAAAGTAGAAAAGGAAACAAAAACAGAACAACAGCAATGGCAATAATGGCCACAACGGCAAAGGAACTAAAACAATTGCTCATTCAATTTCATACAAAATTTAAACAAATTTGCCATAAAGTAAAATTAAGTTAAAAGTGACTGAAAAACAAATGAGCAAATGGAACGTCGTTAAAACGGACTGCCGGACGGTGTTATCATAATTCAATAGATAGCAATTTAAAAGTGGTCAAAACTGAAAGAAAAATCCATTACCAATACGAACAGTGGACAGTGAACAGTGAACAGTGAAACAGTGGAACACAAGATAGCAGACAGCAGAGCAGACGGACAATTCACGTTACGCTTGTGCAACGAATTGAACTTGAGTTTTTTTGTAAATTTTTTTTTAGTATTCACACCACTAACACAGGCACAAATATTATTAACGGCAAAAGTATTAACAACAACAACAACATCAATAATAACATCAACAACAACATTAGGCGTAATATCATTGCTGCTGCTGCCTAAAATGTGTTATTAAATATTGAAAGAATGAAAACGAAAAGAAGAAGAACAGAAGTTAAAGTTGTTGTAGAAGAAGCAGACGAAGCAGCAGCAGAAGCAGAGAAAAAAGGAAGCAAGTAAGAAATGAAACCTGTTGCGGCAAATTGGTTAATACAATGCCCATGCGCAACATCATTCACACTTATGTTGCTCTATGCTATTGTGTTTTTTTTTCTGTTTTTATTTTGTTTTTGGTTTCAGAAAATTATTAGCCTCGCGGCACTTACGGGTATTAATCTTAAATGTGCAGTTGTTGTTGTGGCCGATGTTATTCTAATTGTTGTTCTTGTAAATGTAAAGGGTCAATGTGATCAATTTTTTGGGTTTTAGTTTGTATTTAAGGACTAATAACGATAATTCTGTTTTGGTAGAAAAATAAAATCGAACCCTTTGTGAAGACTTTATTTACTTAGCAAGATACACATATGCTATATGTTAAGTGTAACTATAGAAAATCGTTCCAAGCTTAGATAGGTTAAAATCTTTTTGATCGGTTATAACTCGAAGTACAATTTTGCATAGAAAAGGTTTGGAGTTATAAAGACTTTGAGTTAAAGAATTTTTTTTGTAATTTTATGAAATTTGCTCTCTAAACCCTGTTCCGCGCTATTCAGTTCGAGTTATGGAAGTTAGACTATATTATTTTTTCTCTGTATTCAGTTTGTTGTGCCTCATGCTCCAATTTGGGATTCATTATTATGTTGAAGTTAGTTGAGTCCGAGCACTTGAGCACTTTTACTCTCTATTAACTGCAAGGTTTCTTTAAAACCCCTCTCTACGCCTTGACTGGAGCAATAATTGACATCAGATCTGTATACCTCTCCGAGGAGCATGTAGCCAAGCTGAGATTCGCTAACGCGGTTTTAAAAAATTTAGCAGCAGATTATTAAATTTAAGACCCTAATTTTTGTGTCCATCGAATAGATTTAATTCTTTACAAAAATACCAATTAATATACTTTATACTTCAACCAGGTCGTATGAAAATAACAATAAAATTTATATGATAAATAAATATATTTTTGTTATCTATATACCCATATTTAGTTAAAACTTAGACCCATTAACCTTGATTGTATATATAAATTTGATATGAGAAGTTTTAGGGTTTCTTCATCTTATAAAAAACTTAGGGAAGTCTGCAAATCTTAACATATTTTTTTTTATTATAACTATAATTTATATAAAAGCAATTTAATGCCTAGATAACGAATTATCTATATGTCCATAGATAAATATTTTACAGTAAAGAATTAAAATATCTATAAAAATTTATTTTGCATTAAATTAGGTTTTGGACTGAATAGTTATTTGATGATTGCTGAATATTTATCTTCAATAATCGATCATTAGAAATACTATATTTCATGATTTAATAGTCCGTGTATAATATTTTGGACAGCAAGTGTGAGGAAATAATATATAATGTAAATATTATCTTACAGTTATCTGCATCAGATAATAATTATTTAAACCAGAAAGGGAGCTGTATACATAATCCAAAATAATATATAAAATAAATAGATTATAATTCTTTCTCATATTATTTTTGTATCTAAATCTTTTTTCTTAAGTCGACTTGGCTGACTTATGTTTGATGCTTGATGCTTGATGCATTTTCGAAAGTCAGTTATAGCCGAATTTTTTATCTCAACGTAACGAATGGAATCTGCTACGCTTCAAGCATTTTGAAAGATGCACGCATTATCGATGGTTTCAACGTTTTTTTTTTTTTGTTTTTGTTAAATTTTTGCAGCTGTGAAGTTGTGTTTCTTTAAACTCCAAAAGTTAAAATGAGTTGAACGTTCGAAGGAAGGAGTAAATTATGTTTTTAAGTTTTGTGAAATGAATTTATATTTAATAATATTTTTTCATAACTTAATTTGTTACACCTGAGTTATTTCTGTTATTATTTCAAAGCATAAAAAATGGTTAATTTTTTATTAATATGCAGTTCATAATAACGAATACGAATAATGTAATTTATTTTTATAACTTGAAGTTTACTACTTGCTCACATATATGAATTTTTGTATGATTTTGTTTATAGCCACAGGCCAAATGGCGGTTTTATTTAACTTCATGTATATATTACAGAAATATATACATATATACATAGGTATGCATAAGTTTGGTTTGATTTTATAGATTTAAATGAACATGTGTCTACCACATATCTCATACATACCATACTTATGTGTTTTTTGCTCTATTGTAGTTTAGTTGAGATATAACACCTTATCTCAGCTCACAATTCAATTACAGCGCAAAGTGTCTGACAGACACCTTTAAAAAATACTTAATTATGCCTCAAAATTATTGATTAATGATTTGGCAATTTAAAGTGATTGTATGTTCTTCTCCAGTTACAGATACAGTTCGATTAGGATGTGCGTCATAGATTGTTGTGTAGATTTTTTTAATATCTTATGTATTCATCTTTGGATTAAAGACTTTATTTTTGTACCGGCTAAAATATAAAAAAAACTAAGGATTTAATTTTATTAATTAACACTTAACTACCACAAATAGAAGTTATTGGCTGAAGTTTTTCATTTTAGGTGCACTCGAAACTCACTATATCAGTGAGATATAGCGAAAAAGATCCTTTATAACATATAAGAATAATAATAATATAAGAATAATATTAATATGAAAATACAGTAATTCCTCCTATAACGCGGTACCCTTATAACACGTTTTCTTATTACGACATTTCAATCCCCAGTAAAACACAGGCATTCCCTCATATAACGCGGGGATTTGGACAGTTCATAATTAGCTTCGCGTACCTTTGCACGTGGGTATACGGGGTATACGCGATTTCAATCCCCCGTATAACACGGGCATTTCCTCAAATAACACGTGGATTTGTACAGTTTATAATTAGTTTCGCGTACCTTTGCACGTGTGTATACGGGAATATGCCTATAACGCGTTTTCTATAACGTGCTACCAATCTATCGCGTTATAGCGGGGATTACTGTATATTTCCACATATTTACTAAGCATCTATATATTCATTTCTGTTTCTGTATATTCACTACAATACCATTTTTTGAAATGATTACAATTATGTTTCAAAATAAAGATGATCACTATGTTATGTCTTTTGTATTCTACTAATAGGACGCTTTTGTCTCCCTGTAGTAAAATTATTAAAATTTCAGCTTTAAATTGGATTTACTTTCGTTCGTTATTGAATGTTAATAATTTTGCAAAATTCCAAACGATTATATTTCATAAACATTTTTTTATCCACAGATAGCAATAAGTTGATTAAATTATGAATAAACAATGTGCAGCCAAGTGCATTGACTTGTGTGATTTTAACATAAAAATTTGCAACATTTATGCTGAAATTTATATGAGTGGACATAGATGCCTCGGCATGAGCCCAATGAGCAACTTCAGGGAATACTTCTTTCCGCAGTGATGACAAGCCATTCTTTGCAGACTGTGGCCCAGACTTGAAAGTCTGTAGTTGTATCTTATAAATTTGTGTTGCCGTCATGCATAAATTGTGCTTTAAAATAAAATTAACATTTTTATGAAGTTGCAGTGGCAGAATCAGTGACAAAAACAAAAGTTGGCAAACAAATTCTGCATACTGAATACTGCAGCATATCGTACTGCTGCTCGAGCTCGAATAAACTGAGCATGAAATGATTTTTTATACATTTTCTCAATGCAATCATAATAAAAATTTATTAGCTACATATATAAATTATTTAAAAAAGAATTTTTTTTTTCATAAATATAAAATCTTTCCATAAATTTGCTTGTAGTTTGACTAACCTCCTTTTTTCTCATTAAGTTGAGTTATGAGCTTTGCTTGCTTGGCTTCGAAATCAATTAACTTCATTTTCGATTTGTTAATTTCAATACAAAAGGAATATGCAGAATACATTTTATTGTATTTCCGTCTCTAGATAAGCACAAAAAGCCAATTATTAAAATACTTTATGGAAGCGAGTATCTTTGCTTTGGCAAAAGCGTATCCGTTCGAATCAATGTTCAAATGTTGTTTAGCAACTTTTCGCTGGTTCGTTGGTTCGCTGGTTTGATGCAGTCAAGTGTTGTGGCGGAGTACGTGAGTACATTGGCGGCACTTACCGGCCAATGTACTTTTGCGTCGGGATGTGGTCACAGCTAATGCGATGAGGCATGTATATAATCTATGCTTAAGTAATGGATTAATTTATAATTTCATATCGAAACGCATCTTCCGTTCAAATCAGTTCACATTTTCTTTAGAGGCTGGTCAGGCCAACAAGCGCACCTTTTTCTCCGTTTTGAATGTTTCAGATGCTGTGCTCTGTGGTATCTTTCAGCAGTCTTAATGTGACTTAAGTAGATATGGAATTACATAAAAAATAAAAGAGATACATTTGTGCAAGAGCCACAAAGAAGGGCTTAAGCGCCTGCTCAGTCACAATTTGTTTGAAGTTGAAATTGTGCGCTTTAATGAGACAATTCCGAGCCTCATTCCATATTCATAAAATGTAAATAGATTTGTTAATGTATCTACACCTGAGTATATAGACAGTCGCTTTGTTTGTTTCATTCTGTTTCAGTTTTTAGTTTATATTGCCATTATTTTGTTATCGAAAATTTAAGTCTAAATAATGAATGACACCTTTTAATATATAACGAGTGGGCCTCAAAATTGTTAAGCCTCAATAAATTAAAAAAAAAAAGGAAATTAAAATTTTAAATTTGAATTTAAAATCTTTATAAGTCTTTGTTTCTTGAATTAATTTTATATATTTTTGTTTTTTGCTTTTTATCAATGAATCTCTTTAGGGAATTTGTCGAAACAGTTTCTTTCTTTCAAGTGCAAAGCAGTTGATTTGTTATTGTTGTTAATTTTTTTTCTTTTAATAATCAAATAATTTACATAAATTAATTTGTGAGACGTGCGCTTTAAGCTTGATTTGTTGCTTGATTTTATTTCGGACTTATAAATAAAAATATACAAAAAAAAATGTATAAAACAAAAGCATATTTAAAATAGTTAAAAAAATTGTTGAAATTGAGATTGAATTAATTTCAATATATAAAAAAGATGTAGACACATCTTACACGCGTGCGGTTCTAATAAAAATTCATAGAAAGAAAAATTTTGATCAATGGTATCAATGGTAGTTGCAGTCAAGGAGAGTAACAGACTTCTTCTTAGAAAAGAACTCTGGGTTAAAACACATTAAATTAAGTTGTAGTTGCTATAAAGAAAAGTATATGAACAACGAAGTACAATTGTTATCTTTAGTCTAGAATCTAGAAGGTTTGATCTCAGATATGCTTCGGTATGATATTAAAGCCCAGGTTCCCTTAAGTTGAAGTTGTAATGACCAAGAGTCCGATTCAGGAATATTTATATTGAGATAGTGTATATGGTGAGAGTTTCTAATATAATAAACACATAACATAATATTAAATACATATAAGCTTAGCTTAGCCCAAGTAGACTTTACTGAATAAGTCTACTCGTGTATGTGAAAGAGTGTCAATCATTTACTATTTATTGTTAGTTATCAGAAGATCCTTGTTAGAAGATCCACTGTTACGACAAGAAACTTGTTACTATTTTCTGTATATATGTTAAATAGAACCTTCCTTTCTAAACATGCTCGAAAGCATTGTCCGAATTTGGAAAGTATGTCTTGTGATCTGACTACTCTGTGATATCTATGAATCTTGATTTTGCTTCTCTTTCTATAAATACACTTTTCCTCACTAAATATATAAGAAAGCATTGATCAAATAGCAGAAGTAAACTTAGTGATCTAACAAGTATCATAATATACTTTTTAAACATGTATATAGATATAAACAAGAAACTAATAAGCATAAGCTTTATTAGCTTGAATTGGTAAATCTACAAGGACTGTTCGGAATTAGCGGAACTGCTCAATACTGAGTGTAGAATCATAGCATGATAACTGATGCATAGAATACTCTTTTCCTACATTATCACAGTTTTTGCGTAAAGCATTTCGTCTTCTCTTCTTAATTTCTTTATCTTCTTGTGAAGAGGCATAGGGCCTTTCATTTGCTGAGAAGTAAATTGATTTGATGGTGTCAGATCATTATGTGGCCGTATAAATCTCGGGCGAAACCTAAGATTTTAACACCTCTGACTGGATTAAAAGATAAATAGTTTATAAAACAAATAAAATACATAAACTTTTGCGAATATAAGTTTTTCTTTAGTGTATTTCAAATATATATCACTCTATTTTACTACTGCACTCTATCATCTTTACAACTTGAAAGCTTTTGATCTTCAAACTTCTGATAATGAGTTTAAGATGTCATCTATAACCATTTGTGTTTAAAATCTGTACAAAAATATATTATTTTGTTTACAAAGAACTTAATAAATAAACAAAATTGCTTTTATTATTTATAATAATATTTGCGGTACTCAAAGTAACCGCATTGTTAATAATTTTGCCTCAAAATTATTATTCAGTAATTAGGCAAATAATTGAATATATAAAATTCAATTAAAAAGAATTAACTTTGTCGGCTTATTCGGTTTAAATACAAAAGAGGCAAAATTAAATAAAGTCAGATAAATAAATAAGTAAATGACAAACACAGCCAACATCTTAACAATTTAATTTATAAACCACAAATGCAAACATTTGTGTCACCGCACTTCAAAGTGCTGATGAGGATCATCAGCTCAGGCAACACTACGAGTATTTGCGCATCTCATGAGTAACGATACAGCCACTGTAGCAAATAATAACTGCAGATTGTTAAAAGCAAATAGATACTCGTAGATACACAAATAATGCGAGGAAATTGTAGATACTCGTACTTCGATGAATAACTCAAAACGTGGGTTTCTACACTTTGATGTGAGCAGCTGTTGTGGTGGCAGTGGCGGCAGTGGCGGCAGTGGCGGCAGCGGCGGCATATCTAAGAGACTTGTAATCTGAGATATCGAAACGCTCGATTGTATCTGAGAAACTGCATTTGCTGCATTCTATTTGCTATTCGTTGATGTTTGTTTGTTGACTTTGTGCTGTTTGAGTTGCGGCAACACAATTTTCTGCTTGTCAAAATGACAAGTGCAAAATTGTTTGAATGACTAAAAGCAGCAAATTCTATTGTAAAAATAAAAAACTTAATAAAATAAATAAAAAAAGCCCGCACGATTTTGCCATTTGCTTCACTGTCAAGTTTTGCCGCTTGATTATTATTTTTACAAAAATGCTCTCCAGTTTTTGGGTACCAAAGTTTTTTCCTACCAATTCGACTAGCTTAAAAGCTATAATTTACTATGTTTTGGTTTATTTATTATTAAAGATTGACTATTATTACAAAAGCAATTCCTTTTTTTGTAATTTATTAAAAAAAACGAGGTAATTTTCAATTTTCAACTGTCATGGCAATGACAGTGCTTTCGGCGGTTCCAACTATTTTTATTTCAATTTATTCTCAGGTTTTAGTTGCAGTGAATAAAAGATATTATTTCTTAGTCACAGCGGTCATGGCTAGTACGAGTATTTAACAATTTAAAAAAAAATTCAACCGGATCAGTTGTGTGTTGTGTGAATGCTTTAATACAATACTTCTAAGACAATAGAAATTTTTATGTTGGCAACACTTATTAGAATATTCAAAGACGTGTTTTATCAAAAGGTCAAAAATAATGGAGCCATCCTTTTTTATGAGTATTTATTTATTAAAATAAATAGAACAAAAAATATAATGTTTAATTTTTAAGATGAAAATATATTAACTTTATACTTTCTATAAAGTTCTAGGTTGACCCTCTATCTACTATCCACTATTACGAGGTTTTTTGTGGATTCAAAACGGCTTTCCTTTTTCTTTTAGCTAATTGGGGAGGATTCGTCCTCCCTCCACCACAACTAACTATACTTTCTAAATGACAAAGAACTTTCTGGATTTAAAGTAGAAAACAATACTCTAAATAAATGATTGTAGATGGAGACCTGACATCATAACTCTAATCCGTATTTGATATAAATCTCTTTAATAAAAAATAATTGCAAACTTTATCTGAAGTAAAAATTTCCAGTTTAAACTACGAAATCAAAAATATATATTAAGTCTTATATAAAAAGTTAGCTAATCATATTACTAGGTGATAAATCACCCCAGAAAAATATTTTTACATTATCGAATGAGGTATTGATAGTTTTAAAATAATATTAGGTAGCTAATTTCAAACTCTGAATATTTAAAATGATTGCCTATTAACACGTTGAGTTTAATATAAAATAATAATATAAATAATACAAGTAATAAGTTTAGTAATTATCAATAGCTTATAGGTGATGATAACTCTTACAGTATTATAGTTAAACACCAATATTCTGGTGATGTTTAAATAAGATTAGTTACATGATTTTAATTTCTTTTACTGATACCATATTTAAACCTTGAGTTTAATATAAGCAATACGTTTAGTAATGCTACTATAGCATTATACTAATATAGTAATATTATAGTAATTATAGTAATATACTATAGTTGACTATCAACTCCAGAATATCGCTTTTATTCTTTTGACATAATCGGATTAGTATTGTCAGATCTATACCATTTAGTGAGAAATAATGGCTTCTTACTTTTTATATTAACTAATAGTACAAAAAAAAATTATATATTTTTAGTTTATTAATTCATTTCAGTAATTCTAATTTAAATTCTTATTTACGATTCTTAAAATACAAAGAGTACAAATACAAAGAGCATCGATGCAAAGAGTGTAAATACTATTATATATAGTGTACTATAGTATTGAAGAGTTTAAATTCTATACTATGGTATTAACATGACCCACCTCTAATAAAAATAGATCTTTGGAACTCAACAAAAGAGACCGCGTAAACACTGCAAGGCTTGCTGCAGTTCTTACTGGTCATTGGTGTGTAGAGACTCATGAAGAAAAACTACGTATAATAGTCATTGCAGACCCATAGGAGTAAAAAACCATAATACATTTTCTCTGTGAATGCTCGGCTTTGGCGTCCAGAATATACAGATTCTTAGGAAGACACTTCTTTGATAATTTAGCATACTGCTCATCGGTGAAGACGAAAAACCTATTAATTTATCAAAATTCTGCGAGATGGATTTAATCTCTACTCTTCTATATTAGGGTTCTTGCGAAGAATGTAGCAGCAAAACGGTGGAAAATCGCTAATTGATGTACATGGAAGTTATCTAATGGCCTGCCACTGCAAACAACCAACCATACTATAGTATTGGACAAATAGTGTAAATTCTTTACTATAGTATTGATACAAATACTTGAATACAATACTATAGTATCGATATTAGTACTCTGGCTACTGAAAGAAAAATCTTATATCTACAAATTCTAATTCATCTCTGTGTTTGGTATATTTCGGCCATCAAACAAGTTTCTATTCCAACAACAATGGATTGTGTATTAAACGCGTTCCGAAACTATTTTCCTTAAAATTTGATTCATTATAGCTTAAAACATTATTTAAATTAAATTTAATTATCACTTGTAAATACTATTAATTGGCATTTTTATTTTTATTAGATTACTTTAAAAAAGCAGTAATCAAAGAGAAATAAGTTGGCGGTACCACAAATCGTTCATCTACCAATCAAAAAACTGTAAAAGAAGATATAAAATCTGACTGGCTTGCGATATACTGACAAACTGACATAGATACAAAACTTTTTTGCGTAGGCAGTTTTTTATTTAATTTATACTTTGTTTTTAATTATACTAATTTTTGACTTTAAAACAAAATGCGGCAGTTTGCATAATTAATATGATTGCGGCAAAATGATAAAAGACAATAAATTTGGGACAAGTTCAACCCATTCAGAAATAGAAATTTCAATTTAAGTCTAGCAAACAGGTAAAAAAATTCTTGCCAAATCCTCGGTGAGATCACAGCTTAGTTCGATCATTAAAGATAGAAAAAAAAAGAATTTGTGCCAAAGTGGAAATGAAATTGTATCTCAAGTACCAATGAAGCTTCTTAAATGTAATTTATACTTTGCTCTCGACACAAATTCACAAGTTGGACTAGGGAATGGAAAATGTTGCAGTAGATATATAATAAATATAGTTTATAGAAAAACTTGTAAAATAAACGATCTGAAAGATATTAGAGTCTATAAAAGGGTTTTAAAAAATCCCAGAAGACATTGTTCGGTTGCTGCAGGTCGCATCAAGTGACAAAATGTCAACGTTTCAATTGACAATTCCAACTGGCACATGTACGAAACTGTCAGAAGACTTTAAATGGCAAACAAGAATTTTTTGCATTATATTTTTCTTTATCACTTTTTTATTATATTTTTTCGATTTTATTTTTGCAGTTAACAATTGACTTGCACCGCAAACTCGTACTTATAATAGTCAACAACCAAGTAACACAATTGAAAAAGTCAAGTATGGCTTTGGACGTGTATGCAATTATGCAGATACTTTTACTGCAGTTGGCTTTTTTTTCCTTATGGTCTTATGCACTGCAACTTAAATGGCAATTGCTTTTGTATGAAGCGGCAAACTCAATACAAACTCAATGCAAACTCAGTCAATGCTATCGAAAGGCAAGCAGAGAAGTGCATTTGACATACTTAGCCTGTACATACATTAGCCTGTTATACGGGCACAAATATACATATTCAAATACGTAAGTGATTATATGTACTTACATATTGCATTGGCGAATATATATTCAGAATCGTCTGCCGCGGTGGTTTAGCATTGCGCCAAAAGTATCTTGTAACTTGTATCTGTGTTGTTACGCTTAGTTTTGTGTGTTTTTTTCTTTGAGCTTATCGTTCTCTTTAAGCATAAAACAATTCGTTTTTATTTTACCTGCTTATTTTAATTCGTTTTTTTATTTGAAATAACTTTTTTATTGAAGTTTTCTGCTTTGGGGTTTAGTAAATGTGACTCTTCTCGTTTGTTTTGGCAGCTTTTCAATTTCGATTTTTACTTCACTTTTGAATGACAATTGCTGTTTATCTACAAAAATTTCATCTCCTTACTTTACGGACATTTTCAAGTGTTTAATTTTGATTTATTCACTTTTTTTCTTGATTATTGGCTTGACTTATGTCATTGGCACGTTGACAGTAACTGTCAATTAAATACGAAAAGTACTTCAATGGGTTTTGACTTACCGGTGCAATTTCAAATGGAATTTAAAGTTTAAATTAGTTCAATTGGAATTTTAATTGATGAAAAGTAAAAAGAAGAACATTAGTATTGAATTCTTTTCTAATTAACTGTATTCAAATTTGACTTTAGTAAGATCATATATGGAGCATAAAATTTACAATAACATTAAAATAAGATTTTTGTAACTAGAATGAAAGAGTTTACATGGAAAATAGAAGGAAGGATAATACTCTGTTAAGACACACCTTAATTTCGTTAAAATCTTAATTTCATCTTTGTTTTAACGTAGTGAAATTAAGTTGTTTTTTCCATATAAAATTAATGTTTGTAGAAGATAGCTTTTATAGCTTCAGTTTAAATGTCCAAAAATAGTTCCTGAACACAATACATAATAAAAGCATAACCTTAAAAATAGAAAGTTATTATATATTCAAGTAGTTAGGCCAGCACTACTGTACGGATGTGTAACATACAGCAAAGCCTCAAATACTGCCATAAAGCAATTACAGATAGCACAAAATCAGGCTTTAATTAAGACTAATTAAGATTCCTTGGTATATTAGAACAACAGACATGCATAGAGATCTAAGAATCGACTCAGTGAAAAAATATATCAGAGACAGAGCTCTAAAATTATTCACTAAAGTTGATACTTAACCCCGTCCTAACAATCCTCAAGTCCACTTCTGGACTCTCAGGAAGATATGCTGATCTACGGTCCGTCATCAGTTAGAAGATAAAAAAATGATAATGATTCTTGTATAGTTAAAGTTTAGTATGGGGAAGGGGTAAGCGTTCCAGCCACAAAAGGTTAAGAGTACGCAATAGCACCAACTCAAACCACAACAACAACAACAACTACAACAAATAAAATATGTCCATTTTAGATGAAGACTTCATATAACAATAAGTAGGCGACTTCTAAGTTGCCATTCTAATATAAATCGATTCATTATTTTTCAGTTAGTTTGAACTTCTATCAGCTTAAAAATTAAACCACAAATATTATAAATCTTTTATTTTGCATTTTGTATCTTCGGCGAAAATGTATTGTAGTAGTATTAAACCATTTTCAAATATTCAAATATCTACTGTGTGTTTCTTAAAACATATACATTTAGTTGCAATTTATCACTATTAAAATACTTATCATATTAAACAGTGCCTTCGGCAGTATTTAATATGTATAGTTTCTCATAAATCAAATTTATAGTTTATAGTTTTTTTTCTCAAAGTATCTTTCAAAGCAGCCACAACCAGTTTTAATAGTTGAAAAAAAAAGGTGCAAACAAATTACAATTTAAAGTGTTTGTCTACTCATAAATATTCAGGCTTCAATCCAGACTCGAACTGAGCATCAAGAGAAAAACCTATATTTATGAAGTGAAGTAGTGCAAAAATAGTGCCTCGCCCTACAAATACATTTGTTTGTATAGAATCTAAAAGATAGATACATGGTTGACAACAATCTCATATTGACAGCGAATGCATCTTTCCGTATGTGCTGAAGTGGCGTGTTGACATGCAGTAAAGACGTTCGTGCAGTTAATGTTACTTTTCGTAAGATACAATGAGTTTTTCTACTTAATGTTTAGTTTGTGTTTTTTATTTTTGAAAATTTACGGTTTTTTAATTCGCTTTAATGTTTGTCTTTTTTAGCGTTGAAATTTTTCAGTGTACTCGTACTGCAGCACAAAGCATATCTGTAAATTGTTTCTTAAGTTGCCTAATTACGAGTATAAGAAAATATGCTTCAGCCCAGCTAAAGAGTCATTTTGTGCCTTAATAGCAGTAGGCAGAGACACTGAAACACAAAAGATGTATTGCAAAAGCATCTTTTGCATTTAAATACATTTTTTTAAGGTTTTTTGAAGTCTTGTGTAGATACTCACGCGCTGGCGCGCAGCAGTTCAATTAAGTTAATTGCCATGTAATTACGTTCGCTCATTCCTTTCGATGGCTTCGCGAAGCGCTAAATTATGTTTTTCCACTCGAAAAGTCTACAAATTTTTGGTAGGTCATTTCATTTACTTTAAGCCGTTGGACGGACAACTTTAATCTTGGTTATAAAAAAAATGGTTCGAAATATTTATCTTTAGTATCACAAATAGATTATTTGAGTTTAATAAAAATTCAGCGGCTTCGCTGGCTTGGTCATGCCGTGCGAATGGAAGAAAGCAATCCGGCTAGAAAGGTGTTTGATTCGGTACCCGCAGGTAGGAAACGCGGTAGATTACGTCCACATGTCATGCGAATGGAAGAAAGCAATCTGGCTAGAAAGGTGTTTGATGCGGTACCAATAGATGGAAAACGCAGTGGAGGACGACCGCATGTCGTACGAATGAAATAAAGTACTCCGGCTAGAAAGGTGTTTGATGCGGTACCAATAGATGGAAAACGCAGTGGAGGACGACCGCATCTTCGGTGGAAGGAACGGCAGCCAACGATTTGGGGACGTTTCGTACTGCTAACTGGCGATAGCAAGCAACTAATCGGGCTGGCTGGCGGGGGCTATTCAACGAAAGTAAGTAAGTAACTTAAAAATTAAGCTTAATATTTTTAATATGTTTATTTATCGTTGAAGACGACGAGACATTCAGAAGACGAACAAACAACGAAATTGTTAACTTGCTTAAAATATATGAAAATATAGTAAGATTTGTCAAAGCACAAAGACTGTAATGGGCAGCTCATGTTGTAAGAATGGGACCTGAAAGAAATCCGGCCAACATATTTGATGTTAGTCCCATAATAACAAGGCATAGAGGCAGACGGAAGCTGAGATGGAAAGAAAACGAAGACGAAAACGAAGAGGTACGAAGACGCCAGAAAGCTCGGAGTTCTGAATTGGAAAACAACTGCACAAGATCAAGGTGCACACTGGACTGTAGTGCCAAATAAGAAGAAGAAGATTTAACTTTAAAAGTCTTTCTTTGCATGAAATAGTTATAAGACTTGTTCATTTAGTTTTTTTTTTATATATCTTATATCTTTTTTATAATTATTACTAAATTACTAAAGATTTCAATTACATTCGAAGGGTGTGCCTTGCTGTTTATATGACTTCTTTTTTTATATTCCAACGATTTTAATGCTTTTTGTTTTGACTTAATTTTATATATATTTTTTGTTTTTATTTGCTTCATTACGTGTGTTTCTCAAAGCATTCAACTTTGTTTTAAGTCTGGAAAAACAGTTGAAAAAATTCTACAGGTTTAAAGGAAATGATTATGCGCACAAGACATACCAAAATTGCCTCACTCGTTGGCACAAGAAGAGCATCTGTAAAACAAAAAACTTAAGCCACAAACTCGCTTGCGAAGATACAATGAATCCAACATTGCCGGGCATTGCTAGGCATAAGCATTTTAATGCCTTATGCGGTATTTGAAAAACATTCCTTTTAGTTTCATGGTTTTTTGTGCAATTTTTTCGGTCCTCTTGTCTGCTGCTTCAAAAGATACAAAAATACAAGTGCATACAAATGAAAGATGTGCGTATTTTAACACAAAATATTTTAAAAATTAATATTTTTTTTGCTTTGTTTTATTTTTATGGCATTTTTTTTATAAACGAAGGTAAACAAAATGTTACAAAAATAAATTCAAAAATTAACAGAAAAAAAAAAAAATAATCAGACCAAAACAAAACACAAAAAAATCTTTAGATATAAAGTAACTAGTGCGTTTCACGTACTAATGACTTAAATAATTGAATTCACATGAAAATTTAATTTTTCATTGTTTTTAACAAGTTAAAAAGTTAAAAAGTTGCTATATTTCGAGCACTTAAACTCAGCTTATACACCGAGTCAGTAAAACCAAGTGGAAAGAAGTATGCCAGTTTGTATCTGTATCTTTTCGGCTTGTGAATATATCTTTGAGTTATATTTTACCTTTGTTTTTTGGATTGCCATAGAACTGCACTGCTGTTTCGGTGTAGTTTATATTCCATATCAACTTGACAAGCTGAGTTACTGTTCAGCGCTGCAATTGCTCTTCGGTTGCAGATAAATATTTTATTTGTTCTTTTTTGTTTATTAAATTGCCTCAACTGTTGCTGAAAATGATGATCATGACACTGATGTATGTCTTTGGTGCTCAGATACGTTCTGTTTGCCGCACAGTTTTTGTTGTCGGTCAATGGTGGTGCTTTGAAGAGCAAAAGATCTTAAATTTTTACGTAAAATATTTTTCCTTTGTAACATTCGTCAATTTAAACAATGTTACTTGGAAATTTCAACACAAATTACGTTTGTGGTAATTGTAGTTAAATAAATTCTATGCTATTAATGTAGAATGGCAGCAGGAGGCAAACAGCGGCAGTAGCTGCATTATATATTTTTATTTTTAATTATTATAGTTAAGAAAGAAATAGTAAAAAATGTGAGATACTTGCTATTAAGGAATAACATACAACAATAAATGTTACTTTCATACTTTGAAATAATGAAGACTGCGGCAACATCAATGACGTTTCATTGGGAAACTACTAATGTGCTCTTTTTGCACCATACGTCAAGAATAATTGTTTCTTTATGATTTAATTTAAAATATATAATGTTTACTATATATAAAATTTTGTCGAAAATCCAACAAGAAATGCGTAGAAAGATAGGACGGCATCCTAATGAGGTGATTCATTTGCATATCATATATAGGGTTGGAGAGATTTTAAGTTTTGAACCTACCACATATGGTTACAGTGGCGGCAGAGTTTCCTCTTCTGTCCAAGTAGCGTATAAACAAAGTTTTTTCAACCTAACACATATATAGTTTGGGTTTAGTTTTTTTAAAACAAAGTTAATTGGTTATAAGTAAATTTTTTTAGTATAGCTGTTCTCTTCAGAGAACTATTTCTCTAATTTTTTTATCTTTAATTGATTGGAATTGGAATCTAAGATTATAAATAAATAAAAAGGTAGAAAAGGTTTAGCTTTTATAAGGGTCTGGGTTTATGATTTATTTTGACTATCTAGTTGATCTAGCATCGTCTAATAAGGATAAAGCTAGAAAATCTTATTTGAAATATAAGTCTTTTGGCTCGCCTGGCAGTGGAATGAAAAAATGTTATACAAAAACGACACAATAATATTGACAAAGGGATGAAAAGGCAGGTCATGGTATTGTGGAATAGTTTAATCTTACCAAGTGCACATCAACGGTAAAAAGTACACTCGATTTGTAGTAGCGTTATCGGGGAAAGATTGTTGAACTTTTATAGAAATTTCGAATTCTGACATTCGTAAAACTTTTTGACAAGATGCCAAACTTGTCATATTGGGCTTTGCTAAGTAGGAACAAGCTTTGTTTCAGCTTATGTGTAGGTGCTCATCTTTAATTGTTAGAAGATTTTATATCAGCGTTTTCATCGACTTAAGAGATTGTTCATTGTTTAATTTTAGGAACATTAAGTTGTCAATTAAGTTTAAAGACTTGCTAGGGTCGTTCACTTTTACTTAAATGAAGGACTTTTGTTTGTTTTTTTTTGTACTGATCTCTGTGTCGACTATTTTAGTCTTTATAACTGTTTTGTTGGTACCTCTACTATGACGAATATATCAATTTTTTATTCCTGGTATAATTAGAATCGACCATTATTTGTGCTCAAGTGGGTTTTGTTGTACAAATCATAGTGTACATCTAGTGTACCATAAAAATATTAGTTCTTGCTTCAATTAGTAATAATACAGACCAATAGCTATATGTATGACTTATATGATAAGCGTGTATTCTATACCAATTTTAGGTTCGTTTCATAACCTTTAATCAAAAGTTTAATTTGTTATTATATCTTTATATGTCTAAATATTTAAAAACTGAAAAGGCGAAGAATATCAGTGTATCGAATTATATCGGTATCATTCCTTTTGTAACGTTTTACAGATTTTAAGGAGTCACTTACATATACCAGATTTCAAAATAATTTACTGGAATGATCTTATCAAAATAACTTATTAGAGTAGAGTTATTAGAGTAGAGTTTTCATAAACAGTGAAGTTCTTTCTTCTTCACCAATATAAATGCTTGAACTAACATCTTCTTAATTAAACTAAAGCATAAGCGATCATACGCTTCTTGAGTAAAGACTTCTTTTTCCCCAATATCAAGTTAAGTTCCTAAACTAGTTCAGATTGTGTAATCAAGAAATTTAGAAAATCTCTCCGATATAATGTATAGTAAAGGTATCCCTAAGTTGTATTTTTTTTTCCATTTTCTTAACTTCGGAATTTACAGAAGCAGCATCCACACAACATTACCTTCTGCTGGCAGGTACACCTGCAAAACCATTATTTGCATTTTTCGCCGTATAAAATCAGCACAAGTTCATTGTGCGCAAGTTCAGTGCAACCGAATACATAGTAGATACAAAATTATTCAACTCGTTCTGCAAACAATAAAATTAACCCAACAAAAAATGCAGAGCACCAGAGAAGATACAAATAAAAATTGGAAATTGAAAAAAGGAACAAATATATACTTCAGATATTTAGATATCTTCAACTATAGTAAGTACTTGCAGTCGCCTATATAAAATACCAAATAAAAAAAAGCGATCGAATTGACAATATTTTTTTAAATTTATTTTATTTGCGAATCCACACTTAACTCGCAGATCTCGCTGTTTGCAGTGAGTGTTGCATGGACTGACTGGGCTTTTATCTGAGCACGTCGATCGCGTTTGCCACACACACAAATTGGCCTTAACTGATCTGCAGGCAATTTCTTACACAAATTTTTCATTTGTGGAGCTTTGCCGGTTTTTTGAACTTTTTTTTTTGGCTAAGTTTAGAATTTTAATATGTGAACATGAAACATGAAAGATTCAAAATCGCAATTTTGGTCATTTGACGTGATTTGCATGCAACAATATGGTGTATTGTTGTTGTACTAAAAAAGCAAAAAAGATACGTCAAAAGCATGGAAACATTCATATTTATTTGCCGCTTTGGTAAAATTTAGTTTGAAGATATGAATGAGGTAATATGGGTCAAATTCCATATAAGCCATTACTAGTGATATCAATACAAATATCAGCATTTCGAAAATCCTTTTACAATAATCGTAAAAAGTGGCGCCGCCAGATACTGCCTGCCAATGTTGCTATGATATATCTATACATATATATTTATATGATTATATATTTCTGAATTTATATCTGGTGTGTAATTTTTATACAATTTTATATTTTACTGTTAACAAAAGATTTTAGTGCTTATCATTTTTATATAAAATTTAATACTTCTTGATATTTTGTGTTTGCCTTTGTCGATTTCCTATGTTGAAAAAATGTTTTCTTTGGATTTAAACGCAACTGTCAAACACAAATAACAAATAATTTTTGTAAACTCACAACAAAAAAAAAAAAATAAATTATAATAAAAAAATAATAGTAAATAAATATGAAATACATAAAACGTTTGTATATTTCTATACATTGTCGAGATATGAAATAATAAAAGTCCATTTGTGGGTTTCTATGCCGATTCAATCGTTTGTCTGGCGGGTTTACTTAAAATATTAGTCATTATTATACAAAAAAAAAACAACAATAAAATTCTAAATAAAAAAAAAAACAAGTACAAAGCGACTTTGTTATCTCAAAAATTTTTCGGCAAAATGGATTTAAAAAGGATGAAGTGCTTTCTTTGAAGTATTGATAGCGCAAATTTTTGTTTGTTTTTTTCTACTTATGATATAATTTTATCACTGGCATTAAATTTGATAAAAATTCGAATAAAAATTTACATTTATAAATAAACAACAACGCAAGTTAAAAGTATTTTTGAAAATGACCAAATATATAAAGAAAGTCCATGGGGTTTTAGAAATCTACCGCTTCGTCTTAAAATCTTAAAAGTATGATTTTAATTCTCAATACAAGGAGTACGGGTTTTCCAAATTTTTATTTGTTTTCTTTCTTTTTTTTTTGTAAGGTTAGTGTCAAGCAGTGAGTAATCGTCTCTAGAGGCGCGGAATACTTTGGTATGCCTATGTTCCAAATTAAATATTATTTAAGTCTTTAAGCACGCTTCATCAATCAGTTATGTTAGAGACAGAACCATGTGTTTGTGATTTTTAACAAAGCATTTGTTTATTTACTTAAGAAACAGGGAAAGTATATATATATATATACGAGTATTAGCAAATATTATCGAAAAATATGAAATTATAATGCTAAAGGCGCCTGATCTACTTTGAACTGTAGCTTAAATATATTTCTATACATTCTTTGGTTGAGTTTAAATTTATTTTATTATTTTAGTTCTTAAACTTACTTGTAACACTTTTTAATACTTTCTTTTTTTTTTTTATTCTTTCGTTGGTTGCTAAATGTGTTACGATAGTGTAAACATTTCTGCAATTATCGTTAATTGAAATGCGTTAATTGTAAATTGCCCTAGTTAAAGTTTACCTTTGCGGCATGTAGGTAAATTGAATCACCTAACTAAACTTAACTAAATTCAAATAAAAACACTTTATTTTTTAATCTATAATTAATGCTGATTTCTTTTTATCTATAATTTTTTTAGATTTCTTTTAATACAGATAAGCCATAATGTCATATAGATAGTCTATGACGTTATAAAATTATATTACAGCTACGTATATATGTGAATTAAAATTTAATTTTTATAATGATAGCTAAGTAATTGAAAAGTAATTTTATTATACATATCAATATATAAATATTACATGTACACATATCTCTATATATATAGACATAAAAATGCGAAATTCCGGAATACGTGTTTAATAGTCAATATTAGACTTTCTGAATATATTATCATCGATTTTTAATCATCATTTTTTTATGTAAATATAAATAATTTTGACTATAATTAATGTTTGTAATCGTAGAATTTTCTTTTTATAGTATGTTACTAGAGTTTATAACAAAAGTATCTTTTTCTTAGCTTTATACTTATACGTAAAAGCTTTTAGATGTATATTATTATTTTTCAAATTTATATTACTTGAACATACTACTGGTAATTTTACATTTACTGAGTGCTTTTGAGAAGAGTTTTGTTTTAAATACCATGCTTAAGAATTTAAATATATATTTAATGAGACTTTGAAGTTTTTTTATAGTATCTTTACAATATTTTAATTAATACAATTACGAAATTATGTTAATTTGCTAATTATGTAACAATTAGTCGCATTTACCACCCAACAATATTTGAGACAAGTGGGTCAGAACAGCAGAATAAGACAATAATTCTATTGTCGAGTACAAGATTCTTTAAATGTGTTTCACTAATTATGATAGTAAGAATGTTTGAGATAACTGAATCAAGAGAGTGTATTTTTTAATGGGTTAGTTGTCGTAATGTAAACACTAGTGTAAATATTATTAAATGAGCTTCGCATATATGAAAATATTGTTACTTAGAAGTAAACTATAACTATCATTCTATTTTTCGAAAAACTATGAATTTTATATATATATACTTGTATATTAGATCTATTTATAATTATAATAATTCACTTTCATTATTTTTCTATTTAAAAAGATTTTGGTATATATTTTTTCATTTTCGTTTTCACCTCGATCACTATCACTTTTTATTGTTCTTTATCATATGACCAAACCCTCATATTTCTTCAAAACACAATTAAGCACAAATTGCAGATATTAAATTTTGACATAAATGCAATTATCAATAAATTCTTCTTATTTTCTTCAATATTCGATATCATATGATATCATATTTCATTTCCAAGAAATCAAATCAAATTCATACATATAAAATGTACCAAATATGTCAACGATCAAACAAAAGGGTTAAAATATTTCCCTTTCATCTTTCATAATCAAAAAAAAAACTTTTTTTTTCTAGGAATTTCCCAAATAAACATTTGTAAGCCCCTTTAAGTACATTGTAACTATTCTGTATTCTGTTAAAAAAATAAAAATAATTATGGTTAAGCATTTACTGTTAATGAATGCCAGCCACAGCTCTTGGCTTACAGTCAACAGTCAATAGTCAGTCCCGTGCATTCGAATAAAAAGTGATCTGTCATATTTAAAGTCCCATAATGCCAGCAAATCCAACAAGTTCACAAAGCGCGTAGACGCAAAACCCAACTGCGAGCATTTTACTTAATTCAATTGTGTGTGTGTGTGTGAGTGTGATTGTGTGTGAGTAAGTAGGCAACTTTTTAACTTTGTTGCTGTTGGTGTTGTTGTTGTTGTATGTTTATTAGACGTTGTTGGTTTTATCAGTGGTTGCGATATGACATACACATGACAAGGTAATGTCGGCACAAGCGGCAAAAAAGCGTTTGACATTTTTTTTTTTCATATGAAATGACAATAGACAAATAAAGCCTCCAAATGTATAATAAAAAAAAACAATAACAAAACATACCGTAAATTATATATTTCTTTAATGCATGGAATAAAATACAAATAAACTGATATATGTGTTTGTATGTATGTATGTATGTATGTATGTAAAATAATGTTGACAAAATGCTCTGCAAATAAAAGTTTTTAAGCGCACACAAAACGCAGGCAAAGAAGCAAAAAGTTTACTTAAGTGGGTGTGCTGCACTTAGTGGCACGAGACGGGTTAAGTGCGCTTCGATACAAAAACAAGAAAATAAAACAAAAACAAGAAACAATAACAATAAAACAAAAACAAATTGATATTGTAGTAAAATTAATTAAATTGACATTAAATGAATTGTTATTGTTTTTAAAGTGGCACAGTAAATGGAAAGAATTTTATATTTGCGTGTCGAGCGGTACGTACGCCAAGCCAAGCCAAGCCAAGTCAAGTCACACAAAGTATCTGAATCTGAGTTCAGTTCGTTAAAAAGTTATTTCCACAACTGGCAAAATAGATTGCTAATGAATCATTTTGTGGGCAATAAATTGTGTGAAGTCAAACATAAATTTGCAAAAGTTGAAATCGTTGAAAGAAAATCAAACTAAATTCAAAATGCTTTCAAAACTCTGCACTGCAGACGGGCGAGAGCAGAGAAGATGTACGCATAGTTTTGATTTTGTTTAACACAAAAACCAAGAAAAATCATTTAATTTGCATGTCAGTTTAGCGGAAAAACTTATTTCGTTTTTATTTGGATACAAATTTATTTGTTGAAAAAGGAATTTCGCAATGGTCTGCTTAAACATACCAAAAAGAAAAAACAAAAACAACAACCACAGTTATAAATGCTTTAGCTTTTAAGAGACGTTCAATAAACAACAACAACAATAAAAGGTTCTTTTAAAGTTATTATAGCTTAAAAAACAGAAGAGTATGAAAAACAAAAACAATGCTATTTATAGCAAATACAATGAACTAGGAATATGTTTTGCGCTTATATATACATAGCTATAGTTGCATGTATGCACACATTGCATATAAATTTGTTTGATCTCGTAGGATTCCCTTTGATGATGATAATACACACTTGCTTGTATACAACAAAAAAAAAAATACATTTCTGTATGCTAATGATGTCGTCGATCATAATGAATGAACCTATAATGATGTTAATAATGCTGTTGTGGTTGAGAGAAAATGCCATTTTTCTGCTTTGATCTTATTTGTGTGGTTATTATTTTGTTGCTGTGCGGTGTTGTTGGGTTCCTCTGTTTTTGTTTTTGTTTTTATTTCGCCTCTTTTATGTGAAGTAGGAAATAAATTTAGTTTTTTTCTTCGTTTTGTGGTAGTAGCGGCAGTTGTGGAAGAACTACTACAGCTGTTTAATGTTTCTGAACATTTTAAAAATTTATGATGAGTTATTGTGTGTTGTGTAGAATGTTCATTCCTCGCTGCCGCTGGAGTATTTAAAAAATCTTTTTTATTTTTATTTTTATTTCAAAAAAAAATCTCATATTTGATTTTGATTTACATAAAGTTATTGCCGTTGTTGTACGAGTAAATAAATTAGAAGATTAAATATAAAACAATGCGGGACCTGTGAATTTTATTCGAGTGGTAGATCAACTCTACAAAAAACTTTGGTGACTCACTCAGATGAATGGTTAATAAAAAAGGATTAACACAAAAAAAAATAATTTGTACCTTTATTTACACAGAAGTGAAACTCCTTTCCTTGAAATTAGCTCAATCCTTATTATTATGTTTTATTTATTTTCTTTTACACAAAAATATGTTAACAGATATATAATTTAAAATTTTCAAATTTTCAAATCAAAATAGTATATTATATAGACCGTGTGCGAATTCGAGTAAATTGATGGTAAATTGAGGGAAATAGTATGTTATGTCGGTATAGCAGCGCATGTTGGTATTTACCAGAATTTCGAGTAGGGTAAATTAGATAAAAATTAGGTAATTTAGATGTTACAATTGTGAAAATTTTAAAAGATGTTTAATAAATAAACTTGAAAACTTTTAACCAAAAATAATAAATAAGTGCAATAAATAAATATTGACATAAGTGCAGTGTGCAGTCAATTTACTTGAACTCACACACGGCCTAAGACGAAGAATGTCGTTACATTTTATAATTTATATTTCAATAATATGAAATAGTAAAATAGTCAAACTTCCATAACTCGAAATACCATTTTGCAAAGAAAGGGTTCGACTTATGGAGACTTCAAGTTAAAGTATTTTTTGTGATTGTAGGTAATTTGCTCTCCAAACCCTGTTGAACTTTATTTTGAGTTATAGAAATTCGAGTTATGGGGAAGTTTGATTGTGTATAGTTGGTTATAGTGACGACAGATTTTCCTCTTCTGTTCAAGTATCGCATACATAGTTATCACACATCCTGGTATGAGATTCTGTTTTAGAATCAACATACGTGGTTGTTTAAGGAAACTATTCTTTACATATTTTTAAACAGGTTAATTGGTCAAAAGTAGATAATATACAACTTTTTAAATTGGTTTTAAAAAATACATACTTTATTGTCAAAATTTGGACATGGGCGTTATTGTAGTATTTATTCCGAATTTAAATTCAGGGTTATATCTTTGAAGACTATAATTTAGCTACAAGTAAATTTTCTAAAAAATTCCAAATTATTAATATGTACTTATTATTAGATGTTGTGAATTAGTGCACTACAATTTAGTATAATAGTTTTTTTTCAACTGTTGATATCAACTAACATAATTGCTATCAAATTACTCGTACACATAAAATCAAAAAATAATTGAAATGACTTAATTTCAATGATTTTCAAAAAAACTCTAAACTCTAAAAGTAAAACAAAAACTTCATCTTACAAAAATGCAAAATAACATAAAATAATAATTAAGCGCCATTAAAACAGTTGTCTTCCAAAGAATTTCGAAATTAAAAACTACTCTAAATGCGAGGAATAAACGAACCGGCAGTATAAGCATAACAAAAAATCCCATTGGACTGAGATATTGTTCCATCAGCATCATTATGCAGCGAAAAACACTAATTTACAAAAATTTAAACACTTAAATTACTAAATAAAGCAAAGAAACCGAACACAAAAGTAACTCCAAATTGAGGCTGCTGCCGTGTAGGCCAAAAAAATAGGCGTTACCAATGTAAACCCTGAAGGTTTCAGTTCGATATCGCGCCAAGGGTATTCCTAAGTGCAGCAGCAGATAAGGAAAGATACGAGCATAACATGGAAAACAACAAATATACCTTAATAGAGTGAAGTAAGAAGATACAGAAACAAGCGCAAAGGAATGGAAATAATGACGATAAGTATGGAGCAGTTCAGTGTGGCAGACAAGCATTCAGTAGAATTCAGTTGCGGCTTATAAGAAAACGATTCTCTTCTGAAGTCTTGAAAACATTTTCTTTTGATTTGAATTTTTTTTATTTTCAATTTTTTTTTATTTAAAATTTTTTTTTTTATTTGTTACTAAAGATGATGACGGAACGGCAAGGTAGAGAACAGAAAAAGGTTGTGATAAGGTATGTGCCGTGAAAGATGGGAAGAAAGCAGCTAAAGGTGTTAATGGACTTTTATGCCGAATTTAAAAGCGGTTTCGATAATTCTGTCGGTAGACAACAGACAAGCATTAAGATTTTTCTTTTTCAACGTTTTTTTTTAATCAATAGCTTTTTACTAAAAATTACTTTTTTTTAAAGAATAAAATTAAGGTTTTCATGGTGAATTAGTGTATGCATTTTTTGATATGATTCAGCTAAAATGTAACCGATTTTTAAGAAAATTGTTGGTAAGATAGGTTCATAAAAAAAAATTAATGTAAAGTATTGATTGATTCGTTCAAATTTTTTAATATGTAGGTGAAATGCAATAGAGATCGAAATGTATAGTAATTTGCTATGTAACACTATTTAATATTTGATTAGTAATATATTAATATATATAGAAATGTTATGTTTCTAATGAGACATATATGTATAATTACGAGTTCTAAAAATTAAAAATGCTTAATTAATTGTATATAGTTCTTAAAATCCGGCAATATTGTTATCAATGCACTTAACAATAAATTGTTAATCAATTATTTTGTATATGTTCACCTACTTTAAAGCAAGCCTCTATATGTCCAATGCTCTGATTAGAAACTCAAATGGATGTAACAATATTGTAAATAATATTTGTATAATTTTTTATGTGTGTATAAATTGAACAAATGAATAATAATGCAATTTTCCAGTTCACCAAAAAGCTAACACAGTCGTGGTGAGTTTCTATTTGTAATGAAAACAAAAGCAAATCAATCAAAAAGTCTTTAAACTGTTTTGGCAAACCATCAATTCTTGTATTTGGTTTAATTAACACGATAATGATTGATATGTTAATGATTGACATTTAAAATATTTTCGCACAAACAACAAAAAGTCAATCAAGAGTTTTGATGAAATTATATTTACTAGCAATGTAAAGTAAAACATTTCGTCTAGAAAAATTATTTTTACTAACATTTTTACAAAGGTTTACTCCATATTTAAAGCCTGAATTAAAAAAAATTATTACACACTAAAAAAAAATTATTTTTCTGGAACCACATCACATTAAAGCGTTAAGTGTAAAGAATGAGCTTAACTTTTAAGTCTAAACTCTATATTCAGACAAAGAGAAATGTGAATAAAACATTTATTAAATCAAATGTGCCGCAAAATATGACAAACAAAAATACAACCAGAAAAAGAAAACCGAATAAAATTAAAATTATATTATCTATATTTCAATGTACATTCTACTGACATACAACATATGTATGTATAGCTACATACATATATAGTATATGAGTAAGACGCATTTGTGTGGATATGGATAGGTATCCATAAAAAATTCATTAAAAAACAATTACAATAACACAAAGATGCCGCTTATAATAAAATTCACACAAAATCAAAATACAAAAAACACTCAATTAGTTACTCTCAATCCATCAATCTTCAAAAATACACTCATTACCTACAAATGTATCTATAAAGTAGCCGCCGTATAAAAGTAAGTACAGCACTTCAAAGATAAACTTTAGCAAAGCACTTGACTTTCAAAGTATTTAAGCGCAAAAAAAGAGATAATAAAAAAACATTTTTTTAAAAATAAATAAATAAAACATATTGTATTTGAGAAATGTTGAAAAGTAAATAAAAATAATTCATAAATTGACAAAATTGAAATTTTAAACTACTTGTGTTTACACTGTTGTATTTGTTTTTGCAGTTGCTGTTTTTTTAATTGTTGTTGTGTGGTTACAATAAATGAAGACACTTAAGTCAAGTTAATTGACGCGCCTTTAGTGTCAACTGATTCAGTCTACACGTCTGCAATAAACGTATTGTATAAGTAGCTACATTTTAACACCTGAGCCTATTCTCACCTATGCACAGCAAAAGGTCTTTTAACATATACGTATTATGTTCAAATTTTACAGAAAAAAGTTAAAACATGAAAAGTATCTTACAGATACAATGATGTGGTGCTAAAGATAAACAAAAAAAAAAACTTTTTTCCAATGATTTTCGATATTTTCATGTATAATTTTTTATGTTATTATTTTTTCTTTTAACAAAATGCAAACAAACATTAAAGTTAGAAATTACAAAATATGCCTTTAATGAAATTGTCTTTTTCAGTTGTCAATAAAAGACAACTACAACAACAACAACACCAAGAGCACAATGACAATTTAATGATAAGAGCAAATAATGTTGATAAGCAAACGTTTGCTTTTGTGTACTTGATAATAATAATAATAACAATCATTATCATTAAAGAAATTAACATCATTTTCATTTAAGTTCATTTGAAATTATTTATACTTTTATATATCCAAATTATTGCTTATATACGTGTATAATATAATAAACATTTTTAGATATATTGTATAAATACTTCTAGAACTTTATATAACGCATAGCTCGTAAACTTTTGAGGAAATGCCATAAATATATTTTATAATTTTATAGCATTTTTTTACGAAAGTTCTCAAAAGTTTTTATTTAGCTGTACCTATTCTCGATTTTTATCGTTTTTTATCATAATAAAACTATGTACACATAGTATTGCTTTTAACAATTTACGCATTTTATACTTAAATTTTTAAATGAAAACTTTTGCTATTTTCATTGGCTTTACAAGTATTATTTACCACCAACAAAAAGTGAAGAGTGATATCGTAACGAATGAGATGATGTTATTAATGCCCAGATGACAGTTGTTGGGATAAATGAAATAAAAATGGATTCGCTACAGAACGAGGAAACCATGTAATTACAGTACCTAAAAGTACACAGTTGGAGATATGAGTTACAACGAACTATCTGTAAAGGTGCAATTGTATGTTGCAGAGAACTACAAAGAAGAATGGAAGTAACATTTGAAAAATTTCTGTATTGATTTGTACTGTAGAAATGGCTTAACTAATTAAATTATATAAATTTATCATTGCATGTCTAATTGGAGAAAATGTCATATGATCACCAATAAGTAATGTAAAAAAACTCATACCGAATATGCGAATTAGACTACCCACGATGTAGCTAATTTAATTATTGTTTCTGTTAATTAACAGAATAATATATGTTAGAAAATGTTAGAAGTAATTATTAATAGTAGTAGTATTAAACAATCGACACTATTTTTAATAATAGAATTTATTTATATGACAAAAGTAAGATTAGGACAAATAATTTTTAAGTTTATAAAAAAAATTCTTATTTTTTGTAAGAATTATTTTATTTTAAAGTTTTTTTGTGAAATATTCAAAAATAAAACATGCTACTTCTATGTAATCATAAAATTAATTCAATTTAAAAGTGTTTATTTTGTCTATATTTTTATCTTTAGGAAGAAATACGTCAAAATTTCTTTAATTATAATGGCTTTCATAAATTTTTTTTATTATATTCTATATTTAACTCCCCTTGAGAATCAACATTAGGATCAGGATCTAATATAAATTAATATTAATAATGCTATATCTACGTCATTCTCTTTATTCTATCGTCTATATTGAACAAAAAATTATTAAGGTTATATATTTTTTGTAATTTTACATTTTCGGTCGATTTTATGTTTATTTTAAAACAATGCTATTACCATTTTTAATGATTATCTTCAGGAAGACGATCATTTCCAATAACTTTTGTATTTTATCCTGTTTATAACGCTTCAGTTTTATTGGTCTTGCAGCCAATATGAAGGAAATTAATATTTTGACATTTCGAAATCTGTTAGCTCCAACGAACTTATTGACAGGTCATTGACAGATCGTTGACAGTATCGCAAAGTTTGACATTTCGCTGGGCAAGTATAATTTCGAAATTAAAAAGCATAAATATGAAATTATTTTTATATTCAATCAAAAAATCACATGGAGGTTAATTCAACATTAAATATTATATCTAAATATTGTTAAGTTTGCTATTAATATGATATATGCTGCTGATTTTTATCTTAATTTTGAACAAAAGTTAACTTTAATCTGTTATCTTTCTCAAGCAAACTGTAACGTTGGTAGAACGTACATCAATATAACGAACTGAGCATTTTAATAGCACAACTTTAGTTGTTAAAATAATGTATTTTAGCACATCAAAGTTAAATTTTTATCTATTTTTCTATCTATTCAGTTTGTATTGCAGTGTAAGTTTTTACATGCGAAACTTAAAATTTCACGATCACGTAACTTCTAAGAATAAATTTAATGGCCCCGCAAGTGTTTGTTTATCTGAAGTATTTGATCTTTTTGGCACAATGAAGCAGACAAGCAGACAGATACATTTCAGTACAAGAATAGATACACGCACTACGCATCTCGAAGTTGTACTCTGCTAAGAGTACGTGTTTAAGCTATGCACATTTAATTGCTACATAAACAGACACAAACTTAAACATCAATTAAAGAGCGCTTAAGTACAGCTCAACTGGCGATTTCAATACGCCAAGGCGGTACATTTGAAGCACACACAGCGACTGTTTCAACACATTAAGAAAAAAATTTAAATTGACAAGCTGCAAAGTTCAATTGCCAGGGTAAGCGTTAACAGCTCTTTAATTACTTTGCATCAAATCGTATATAATCGTATTTCTATACTTCATTTCGTATGAGATCATAGCTCTTTTAAGTACGTAACATATAATGCAGATGAGTGAACACGTATCGATATAACTTCACTTGGAATTGTTTTTTAAACTTACCCTCAATTCTGCTTCCAGCTGATTTGTATGTCCCGCCAAATTTGGCATGGCCGTCATATTGTAACCGAGTCCTTGACATGCCGTCACTGTTATCCTTTGACACTGTAATCCATTTGTGGTTTGTGTGGCAACCAAACCGGCTGCCAAGGTCTTTGTGCACGTTGAGGTTGCAATAACAATAAAAATTATTTCAAGACGTAAGCTAAACATCTTGTACTTCTTTCAGTTGTTGTTGTTGTCGCCGTTGTTGTTGTTATTGTTTTTCGTTAAACGTGTTCAGTTAATTTATTTTTATTTTATTTTACTAAAACACCAAAAATATTTCAAAGAATTTTTTTTATTTTAATTTTATGATCTTGCGAATTAAACAAAGTGCCGCTTGAAAATTAGCATCTTTTTGATTTGATTTTCTTAAGTAAACAAAACAGAAATTCTAATTTTTTTCACTCCAAGTAAACAACAATCTATTTGTTGATTATAGCTACTTTTTAAAGTTGTTCTTATTTTGTTAGATGTTTATATTGTACGGTAGGAAATTAAACATCAAAAGCTTTGGTATTTCATATTTTCATTATTATAATATATAAAAATATATGAAACAATTATTTTTTGCAATGTAAATAGAATTTTAAACGCGTGCAACACACATATTTTTGATTCAGAAAACGTCCGTCAACCGACGACACCCCAAACACTTTGAACGTCGAAAACGAACTGACGATATTCAACATTGCTCTGTTGGTTTTTACTAAACTTGTTCTGTTATGTTCGATATGGTTGCATTGTGTTTGAGTTTGACGTGAAGGCTCAAGCAGTGGTTCGATAGAATTTGTTTTCATTTGCCTTTATAACCATGAGAGTTTGACTTGATGAATGTAATTTTGTTGTTGTTGTTTTTTCATATGTCTTCCTACTACTGCATAATTATATTAAATTGCTATTAAGTTCGAATCAAACCTATTTGCCATCGTATTGAGTTTTCTAGTTTTCTTGAACTGTCCGACTGTGGTAAAAAGTTGTATCAGTCTAATGGGGTGGCAAAAAGTACCGAGCATTTTTGTTCTACTGATCTTATTGAGTACTGCTTCTCATATGAAATATTTGTACACATACACTAGTTTCAGGACTTATTATTATACAACAATTAAAAAAATTTTATAAAATCTATTGACACTCTATAACCGGTAGCTTAGAATTTGAATACTGGAAGTGTCTTACTTTATATATAAAACAGATGTCAGATCCGTCACTATGGTGTATAATTTCAGAGAAAGGCTTTTACACATTTTTTTTGTATTATTAAATATATTGGTTAGTCTTGAATACAAGAAAAAAATGGGTCTTAGTCAATTTACAAAGAGAAGTGTTTCTGTATATAGACATCTATATTTATAGCAAAATTTATATGATTTTTGAGTACTATTTAATATGTTGCATAGACTTGAAGTGGTAGGAATGATATATTTAACATTTAAACTAATTTTCATAGAGCATCGACAGTTTGATTTTTAAAAAAATACAACAAACATATAGATCTCAGTCGATTTACAATGAAATATATATCCATAAGAAGACATATCCATTTTAAATAGATAAATTTAATATGATGTGTTGTTGCTGGAAATTTACAAAAAACTATAATACTATATAAAATTTGTTATATTTTATATTTATATCACTAAGAGCGTGGTACCAATCTTAAAAATATGCCAATTTTCATAATAATGTCAAGCAACCAGATTCACTCCTATTTTAAGAGGAATTACGTTATGATATATAAGATTCAGTGCAAGATCCACATACCTAACAAAATATAACCGTTTTAGGCTAAAAAACAAACAATTAATTACAAATAAACTATATTGTTTTAAGGAAGGGTGCTCAACATTGCCCCTTCATTCGAAAGGTCTCAGAAATGTTTCAAATATCATATCGTATTTGTCTTTAACAAAATTGAGAATATAATGACATATATTTGTTTTGGTTATTCATTCCATCACTTATAGTTTCTAGAATATGTATAGTATACTATAATTAAAAAACTATTTTTTAAAATTTTTAAGATTTTTAAATTAAATATTTTTATATGTTATTCCAAGAGGACCCGATACTGTTGTATGTGTAATTCAGCAATATAAATACGTACTTATTTTGACAGCTGGGTCAAGTGAATCTTACATATTGTTGAAATACGATTATAAAAACATCTGATAATACATTTCTAGAATGAAGCGACAGTAATCCAGCAGTTCCACTATCCTCTATTAACTCAGCAGGCTTTTTAGTTTGATTATTTTATAAGAATTTTGTTTTCATAAACAGAAACTAAATAATTTAATTAATATTTTAGGATCCAATTTTGTTTTCATCGCAGGGGAGTTTGCCTAATTGTAAAGTATCAGCTAGGTAATCCAGAAATCGACTATTCCGACATACTCTTTCGCAACAATTGTTCGGATTGTTGAGCCACTACGGTATTTACATAAGCAGAAAGTTCAATATTAGATCAGTTCCGAATTGTCGGGTTAAAGATATTTACATATGTGAACTCTACTTAAGTACTTAAGTGTGTAAATGCAAATCAATAAAACTGAAATTTGTCCCAATTACAGATTTTAATTTTTATAAGGACTATTTATAAATAGTAGAAAAACAATTACTAGAACTCCCAATATCCTTCAATTGTGATATGTTTCATCGATAAAATAACTAAATTCTCCAACGATGACATTTGTGTTTATCACCGCAGTTGAGGTAACCTGCGATATTATTTTCTTTTATTCATACTGCATAATAAAGCATGGAAAAGTATTGCATGAAGGCATCGCTCACATTCGTACTCACAAGAGACACGGAATAGTATGCATGGAATTGCATAAATGCAATGGACGACGAGCGAACTCGATGCAATTGAATATTGCGGAGTAAAGTTGCGCTTCATGCCCGTAAGTATTGCATGCAGTACTCGTAAAGGTAAACTCTCAAGCCCTTCCCTTGTGATGCATGCCAACGCTAATGTAGCTTATTACTTCATGCCGTATGTGTAGCATTTCTATTGTGTGCTGTTGTGCTGTTATGCTGTTGTATCAACCAAACAGAACCAAATAGACAGGGCAGACAGGGCAGACAGCGCTTGAGCGCAACCAAACTTCTGTGAAATACCGGTATGACAAGGCAAAAAACTTTAATTTCAACCATTGCGAATTCCGGCAAACGGCAGAGAGGGATACGAGTACATTAAAAAATGATATAAAACGAAATTCAACTTCAAACGTATCATAAAGCATGGATGGATCGCTGTACGGTGGTGTGACAAGGCAGTAGGGTAATGCGTAGTAAATTCATACCGTAGCGAATACGGAACATTGAACATTGATGGCACCACCGTATGCCGTATGATGACGACCGACTGCTCGGTCGGTCTACGAGTACGTAAGAGTGAATGAGTGACGACTTCAGAGAATTTATGCCGACAGTTTTTATTGTTGGATCACTCAGCGCGCACTACATATGTACAATTGTTCGTTAATGTATTTATGGGGGGTGCTGATTTCGTATAGGAAACGAATTGGAAATATTAAAGAAATAAAATAAACAAAATAATTTCACAGAACGCTGGGAAACCAAAAGAAAGATATGAGTACATACTTTAAATTTAGAATATTTTACGGCTTAGTAGTTTTTATCAATAGAATAGGAAAAAATTTGGTATTTATACTCAAATTTAATGTCTTTTAAGAATATACAAAATCTCCGCAAATAGTTGAGTTATATATAAACACCTAATAATATTAATTATGAGATTACGAGTAACTGTAACTGATACTATTTCAAGTTCATTCCATATGTTTATAAGATAGCTGCTCGGAATAATCAAACATATAATGTCAAATAAAATTGTATTTAAGCATCTAACAATATTATGTTGGAAGTTATAGTCAATTTTGAAGGTATTGTCTCCAAGTCCATTCCATATCCATATCATATGAGTTTACGAGTAACTATAAGATACTATTTCTAAGTTCATTCCCTATGTGTATAAGGTAGGTAGTCGAAATAACGAAACATATAATGTCTAATAAAATTATATTCAAGAATCTAACAATATTATCGTATGTTGGAAGTTATTGTCAGCTTTGAAGGTATTGTGTCCAAATCCATTCCATATCTGCATTTAGTAGACTCTTGGTATAATGTTAGATATAATATTTAAAAAAATATTATTTAAACAGAATATTGAAGAATAATAAAATTTTAGGTTATAAGTAACTTTGAGGTACTGTTTCTAAGTCCATTCCATATATATTTAATGTGGACTATGGGTATAACGAAAGATAAATGAAAGTCATTTTTTTTGGGGTGTAAATTAGTTACAAGTACTTACCATAATCATATAAAAGTGCGTTGAACCAGGTATTCGTTAAGCCAATAATCTAGTATATGTCTAATATATATTTTCACATAAGGCGGCTTTCATGTTAGGAGTTCCAATGATAAAGAGAAAGAGGATTGAATGAGCATATTTTCTGCAACTGTTCACTAATGCACTAATACACTAGTACACTAATAAAATTGTTTCTGGATAATCTGAGGAAAATGGTATGGTCTAATTCTATATTTTGATATTTGCGAGGCTCTGTGGTTAGTTTTGCGGGGATGGATTTCTTAAGTAGGATCCGCTGATATCGCAATGATATATAGGTCTATATATGTTGCAGTTGGCGATTACCACTCGACGTATCACCTTACAGAGCACAATCCTAGTAACACCGTTGATACCTTACCGTAGCAATACTATGTAGTATTCTGCATGGTTTAAAGAAGTTCGTTAGTTTAAACGTTGCTTTGCAAAGGTTTGTTTGAATTAAACTCGAATAATAGGATTGAAGCAGATGGATATGTTGATGTTAATTGAATACTCGTATAATAAGATTGGAGCAGATACAAAGAGTTTTCGCTTGCATCTTTTCTCTTCACTTACATCTCTTAATAGGTATCAGTTGGGTAAGAAACTTCGTATTCAATAAATTATATGTTATTGGGTATCAATTTTGTATTGTTAAATTTTTAAAATATATATAATAATCTCCACCTCTTGCTCTTGAAATGGTTTTTAAATTTTTTCGGTAGTTATTTAAATGAGCATTAATGATAATTATTAACTTCCCATGTGCTCAAATAATGTAGTGATTCATACCGGAGTCTAAACCTTTCGCACTTATGTATGTATTCTACCCTGAGAAGTTTTGCTCACCTCAGCTGAGTGTGAGGGCAACACCTTAATATGCAATTTAAGTAATAATTACAAATATTTGCATAACAAATGACGGACGGACGCTGGCATGCAGTGCGAATAAAGTTTTGCGCTTCTCTGTTGGTCCCTCTATTAGCCAGCTTATGGCATTTAAGCGAGTCAGTCATATATATTTTAAACTAAAGTCATATCAGTTCAATGGAGGCAAGTACGAAGTCAGTCAGTACGTCAGTACGTCAGTCAAACAGACTGTGCGATTGCACCGCTGGGAAATTTGATCGCTGTGCATTGGCAATAAAACGCGAAATGAGTACACAGCGGCACAAACCGTTGGATTGGCCGTGGCGGCTATCTTTGATGTGTGCTTTGATTTCCGGCCGCCAGATAAGATTTTACGCTAAACAAAAATTACAACAACAATTGGGAAAATAAAATTAAATTGTTGCTTAGCTGTAAGCTGCTAAAGCAAAAGCCTCTGAATTTTTTATTTAACCATATTTTCCAAAGGTAATATCTTAGATCGATATCGTTGAGGTTGGCTAAGGGGCGTTGGACACTGCCATTTGCGTATGTGCAGCGAATTTCAAAACTCTGCCTGACACCATGTGCCACAGCAAAGCGCAGAGATTAGTGTGTTAAGCGCTACAATGGTCACCGATTCGCGCTGCAGTTGGTGTGGTCAGTCAGGGTGGAGTGCGCTGCTATGCTGAGATCACTTAATTTGCCAATAAAATAATTTTTTGCATTTCAAACATAAAATTTATTAAATTTTTTTTAATTTTGTACTTTTTAGTTTTTATTTTTTTTTTTTGCAAGTTGCAAGTTGGGAACTTGCTTGACCTCAGCACAAAAGCAGAAGACTTGCAGGCAACTGCAAGTATGTGAAACCGAAATGTGGCATCCACAGTTGCTAGTGATTCGTTTTGCTGCCAAATATGTTTTATGGCTAAAAATATAAAAATTGAAAAAACAAATACCTACGAGTATCTCTATTTTGCAGGTGGTCCAATGAAGTTTTTATAGCAGCACGAATATCACGCTTAAGTAAATAATATTGACAAGCTCATTTAATTCGCGTATGCGAGTTGAGCTATTTTTGCACGATCACAGTCCCAACCACTACCACAACCGCAGCCATAGCCGCGACCGCGACCGCGTCCACGACCACGACCACGACCATTTCAGCGGCTTGCCAACTGTGATGATGTGTACGTATTGGATGATAGCAATAACGATGACAATCCATAAAGCTAATGCTTTCGGCAACATCAACAGTACTAAATAAAGTACTCAAATGTATTTAGAAGTACTAAGCACAAGTACAGAGATTAATAATCGTCTTTGTACTCAGCCGACCAGAAAACTAGTTAATAGCAAATGGCAAATAATAAGTATTAAAAAATATCAACAGCGACGAAAATAGATGGCAAAAATACTAAAGTAAATATTCCAATGAAAAAAATATACATTAAAGTCATAAAAAACATGACTTAACAAACAGAAAACAAATACAAGCGGAGAGAAAAGATACTCGCACTTACATTGCATATAGTATCTTTAGCGGCAAAACTTCGCCCGACTGACAAACTCGGAAAATTATAGTCGGTCAAGCTTTACGATAAGACTTTATGCTTCATAAAATCCGAATTTCATTGCAAAAAATATAAAATATAAAAAAATTAAACAAACACAAAATTTCAGTTATTATTCAAATATAATTTCAATGAATAAACTTTTAATTTAAGTTTTGGGAATTAAATGAGAAATAAAATTCTATTTGTTGTTTGCCGCAAGGAGCAGATTGTTAAGATCAAAGGTTGAAATACAAAAAAAAAAACATCTGTGTTGCCAAGAGTTTATGAGTATTCTTTTTAACAAAAAAATTACACAAAAACAAAACATAATTCAAAAGAGATAAAGAAATTTCAGGGATAAGTCCATTAATACAAAAATAGGTACTAACTTACTTATTTACTTACTTAGTTGGCCATTACAGACTGGAGTCAACCTTAGCTGCGTCGAGTAGCCTCCGCCAGTCAGCTCGATTAGTTGCTTGCTGTCGCCAGTTGGTAGTACCGAGCGTCTCCAAATCGTTGATCACCTAGTCTTTCCACCGAAGATCCGGACGTCCTCTACCACGTTTTCCACCTGCGGGTACCGAATCAAACACCTTACTAGCTGGAGTATTTTCTTCCATTTGTACGGCAAGACCAAGTAAGCGAAGTCGCTGAAATTTTATGCGATTAACTATATTAATGACGCGGTATAGCTCATATAGCTCATCGTTCCATCTAATTCCATACTCGTCGCCAACGCGTAAGGGACCACAGATCTTCCGAAGAATTTTTCTCTCGAAAGCTCCTAACGCCTTCTCGCCACTGTTGGTAATTGTTTTTTCACTTTGTTGAAAATTACAAATGACTGAGTTTTTATGAGATCTTCAATTACTTTGGTGGAATACTTTACTTATGGTGCTTAAATCAGTTTGTTCAGTTAGTGACAGTACACTTCAGAATTATTAATATCGGGTTTCATATCGGTTTTAAGGCGGTTCACTTTCTTTACTAATGGCTTCAAATATTGTTATAGGCAACACTTTTTTCGTTCACAGTTAAATCATAGGCTTTACTTCCGAAGCTAATCTTATTTTCTTAATTTTGCTTCTTCATCAGCTACAGCCCCCTTCAGCTTATATAAGTAGCAATCTGTAAAAAATTCACTAGTCACTAGTCTGTAAAAAAATTTTTTAAACAGAACTATAATGTTCTCATTCTCATACTTAGTATCACAGTTTCTCTGGCTATATATATTCTCTACACTGTATGACTACTTAGTTACATTGCTTTTTGACTTTCCAGAGAATAATATATAATAATTTGCATTTGATATATATAATATGTATCTAATATTTTCTAATTCTTAATATTCAGCACTTCGATGCAAACACACGATATGGTTTCTAAAATCGTCAGTAGAGTGCAAACATGGACCTAAGGTATTAAAGCTTTTAGATCAAAGAAATATTGTCATCAATTTAACAGTTCCCATATACATTATGCGGAAGAAGAAACCTTAAAAGATTTAAGAAATGTAAACCAAGAAAATAAAAGAACATTGGTTCTCAGTGGTGCGGAAAATAATTCATTTTTTTTAGTGAATGCACCGACAAATGAAAACAAATAAAGATGTTAAGTCTCTTAAGAGACAGACAGAGACAAATAAAACGGTGGAACATACTAGTATTATATGCACATAAATATCCCTCTTCTACTCGTATACCCAACAGATAATTGTATATGTTTCAGTTTTAAATGAATTCTGTGACTATGAACTGAAAACACGATTGAAGACAATTTCATTGAAGATAAAAGCATTCTGTGCCAAGTTCTTAATAACTTGAAAATGCAAATGTACTTGAATAATAGTTTTGACGAACCGATGAACAGAGTCGTAGAGAATAATTTTTTAAGTACCGTGAATAGGGGGAATATATACGAGTATAAAGTTGTGTAACATTGCTTTTAAGGTGTTTATGCAAATAATTAAGAAAGAAATATATAAATGAATAGTTTTTTATTTACTCTCAAAAAAACGTTAATAATAGCTGTTCGTCAAAGATACATTTTAAAATTCGTATTAAGAACGTTTGACGAAGGGATGATCAACGCTATAATGTTTTTTTTTTGTATTCACAAATACTAGAAGTCGGCTGACGAAAAAAATTATTAGTTATAACTTTAATAATGTTGAACCATTCACTTCGTATATAAAAGCAAATCTGCAAATCGGCACTGAATAATATAACGAAGTGTGGTCAAGCTCGTTAAACCCTGTAGTATTCGTTATAGTAAATGAAAAGACACCAGAACACCTGTTACGTCTATGTTCAGACTTCTTTAGAACCAGGTTTAAGCTATTCCCCATTTTTCAACACACTCGACCACATTTCTAGCATTAGCGTTAATCAGATTCTCATATTTATCAATGCTACCGGCTGGTTCTTCTACCCAACAATACGAGGAATCAAAACGACTAATTGAGGAACACTCGTTCTTCCCTCCACTTCACCTCACCTTACTTTTATAATAAACCCGAGTCATAATTTTCGGAGAAAATGTGACCAGACATTGGCTCGTAAAATAGTTTTTGGATGTTAAGTATCTGCGTTTTACGTTTAGGTACATACCTTACAAATGAGTATATCAGAATACTTTTCAAATTATTCGAGTTATTCTATCAAGCGTTACTGTCTTTTAATTAGAAGAAAGTTTATTAGTATCAACCTACTAAACTTTATTTAGTAGGTTAAAAGATCACCAACGCGATGGACAATATGGGTACTGTACTTTATAAGAAGAAGCTACAATCACGTTCAATTATAATGTATTCTCTATATTGGACCTTAAGTAAGGCAGCCTCCGTCAAATTTTGAAATCTTGAAACTTTTTTTGAGACACTTTGTTTTTAGTATTGCAGTGGGTTCTCAAAATAATCCGACCCTCAGCCTACATGATTGTTATACCCAATATCTACGCCACTGTCGGAAATAATGAAACTCATATGAATTAAAATATTTTTGTGCATATCATAGCAAAACACTGGAGAGTGAATAGTCATATATGTTAGGTATGTACGTAATACCAGATGGACAACCAAGCAAATGATGTAAATGAGGCATTGCACTTGAAATATTGTTGAGAATACCGACACATAGCAGCACATATTCACACTCACTCACGTTGCATTAAGCCACTTTGGAATAAGTGTGTGTACATAAGAATTAAATGTGAAAATAATATTGTTTAAACAAAGGTAAAGTGCTTACATTAGCTGCATGGGCTTCGTTTTCATCTATGCACGCCAGTGCACTCGTATGCAAACAATCTTCCGCCATAGAACAGCGCCACAGAACAGTTCGTAAAAGATCAACAAAGCCAACTGGCAAATACTCGTACCTTAAGTAAGTGTTCAGTTTTGAAGTCGGTCTCCTATTAGCATCAATACATCTTCCTCTATTTCATGTTTTCTGCTAACGAAGATCATATAGGATTAAAATAATCTTTCAGCGTGCTTATTTCAAGATTTCAATCAGTTGTAATAATAGAGTTGAGGACCAGGACTAGCAGGTAATTATTTCAGCATTAATTTTGCATTCCTAATGAAGATCACAGATAAATTGAATTTCCATATTTTCTCTTGTTGAATTAATTTTTTTTAAGCATTTTCAAATCAACACACAAAGGAAGTCTTTGACAGATGTTTAGTTCTATGATTTACACAAGCAGAAGATTAAAAGAGATTACAGATAAATAAAATTCTACAAATTATTTTTAATTATATTATAACTCTGCCATTGAAAGAAATGAATACTTAAGTGGTTGTTACAGATAACAGATAATTCTTTTGTATTAAAAGTTGCAGAGGACAAAACAAGGACTTTATTGCAGCTACTGAATATTCCATTGGGTAACATAATTAAATGTAGAATAAATAATTTTTGTTTCATATTTATTTGTTAACATTTTTATGTAAATATAATTATTTTTAAAATAAAAAAAATTATAAAGAACTTAATGAAAAATAGATAGAGTTGAAATTGTATTAAGTTAAACATTACTTACTCACTCCAAGATTACGAATTAGATTTATTGAGTATTCTCTACAATTCTTCAAAAATTTATATCAACTACTAAACAAACCCTAACACTCATTTAAATGATGAAAAAATTATTATTCGGGTGTATTCTATGACATTTACAAATGGTGTGACGTCTTATTGTCTTAGTATATATGAAACCTGAAGGTTAACCCACCTTCAATAGATCATAATAAATGTTTTCGTTGGAATTATGTAAAGCTTTTTGTCGTCAGGAAACCAACAATTGTTCTAACATTGTCCATTAGTTCTAGATGCCCTTGTCGCTAGGAAACTAACACTTATTTTAACCTTAACTAATGGTTCTAGATACCCTTGTCGCAAGGAAACCATTAATTCTAACCTTGTCTGGTTCTAGATTATTCATCTTGGACAAGAAAGGCAAGAAGCATTGGTTCTATCACAGGGTATTGGAACCTTTTCTCAGTCTTTGGCGTTCTGACAGTTGTCGGTCTGGCGCAGTTTTCTGACAAATCATAGAAAACTTCCATCTGCGTAGCATGTAGTGCTTTTCTACTCATTTTAAGATCGGTAGGACTTTTTATGCTCCAGTTGCTTTTCGTTCACTTGTTAGTCCAAGATAAGTTCAAAAAACTTTTTCTGAATCATTCTAGCTATTTACATAGTTTTTTTAGGTCTAGGGTCTAGGGTTTAGGGTTTAAGATAAGTTTTAGATATTTCACTTGTTGTATAGAACAAAATGCTTAATAACTCCACTGGGTTATGCGAAGTCTTAAACACATTAACTGTCTATGAATTTTCTACAGCTATAAAGATTGTAGAACCTTTTCAATTGTAGTTGCGAGTAGTTACATAGTTTAATGTATAAGACAAATCTCGGAAATGTCTTTGGTTGTGATAATTTTTGTTCTTGAATTTATATTTTTGAGAGAGTAAAAGATGAGCTAAAAACACAGAAATAAGACTGAGATAATATTATAGTAACAAACCGTTACATAAACATTCTTAGTGTTTTTATGATATCGTATTGTATGATATATACAAGTAACTGCGTCACTGACGTTTTTGACTTTGACTTCTAAGTTTCTAAGTTCTATTAAACTTAAGTAATAGGTCTATAGTATGTTTTGTGTAGAAAATGAACTAAATTTTCAGACCTGGTCCTGATCCTTTTTCCTTCTTAAAATATTTCGAACATAATATAGGCATTGTGAAGAAATTTGTATATAGTTCGTTACATTTTAAATGGAACAATTCATGTATAGTTTTTCTATAATATATTAAAGTGGTATTATTAATTGTTATTATATACCGCTGGCTATAACATAAACATACCTTGCTTCTTTGTGTGATATCCCATTGTTCTATTGATCTCCATTCAATCACTCTGACAGTGTTTCTTCTGTTAAAATTAAGTCCTTTTGATTACAAAATAAAAATATTGCATAAATTTAAGTCTCAATTTAAGGAACGATTTTTGCTTCATATGGAATATTTATAAGCTGTTACTAAATTAGCACCTTCGGGCCATGCATCTCTATTAGCTGCACCAAGGGAGCTCATAGCTATTCAGCTTTCCTTTACTTCTTTTGCAAACAATTAAATTTCAATATTGTTTTGATCTTTTGCCGATACAAAAAATTTATTATTTATTTTATTTATTGTTTGATTTTTTAGTGTTCACTCATCGTTTCCAAAGGGATCCGCAAATGCATGCGAAGGCTTCTCAATGACGGCGTTGACATAAGCCTAAGTTCACATCACTTCAGGTAGAGATTACCGATTGTAGGCAGCACCCATTTGCTTCATTCAACGGAGTCCGCATGAAGTCAGGATATGGCAAATTATTTGCAATATTATTTCTCTTCTTTCAATATGTATGGCTTTGGGTATGGATTTTAAAGATTTTATTTTATTATTGCTAAATTTTTTTGACGATTTTATATGATGAATAGTATTTCATGGCTCAGTGGTTAAAACTCATGCTTTTTGTGTGAACACTTAAGTACGCTTTGTGTTTTCGGCTGAGCCATGAGACCGAAGTTGAAAGTGGAAGTTGAGTTCAGTTAGTTTTCTGCCTTATATGTATGTCTGTTAGGTTTTCGGTACTCAAAAGTGTGTGTAGTCGTCGTATTATTTTAATAAGTACTTACGTATGTTGTCAGCACACAAAAACCCTAAAAAAGCAGGCAATCTCTTTTGTGACTGCGACAATGAAGTACACCGGTGAACAGCAGTGAACGGCAGTGGAAGCGAAGTCGAGGGTTGGGTACTTTGCATAAATTATAAGTTAGGAGCGTAAGGCCTGCATGTCGTATTTGTTAGCATTTTGTAGAGCCAAACGACAAGGAAGTCTAGTCTTTAGTGCGCATAATAAGGAGCATGTAGACTAAAATTTTAATTTGCCATATCAATTACACTCTTGCAAAAAAAGGGGGACAGATATTTAATTGAAAAAATTTGCACTATTCTTTTCTATTGGTAAGCGAACACACTTCGGATTAAAATGAACTTTTTGTACAATTTCGTTTCGGTACGCCCGACATTTCAACTGCAACAGACTAACTGACAGACAGACAACTCAACTGACAGACTGAAAGACGGACGGACGACTTTTGGAACTTCAGTAAACTATTCATTCTTATGGCCGCGACTCAAATTGTTTTACTACCTCCGAATTAAGCCATATAAGCTCTGTTGGCGTTGACTTCTCAACCGTATTACGATTTTTCGTTTTAGCCGGTGTTGTAGCCGGAGTATCTTTTTCGCATTTTTACTTTTGCGGTAATTTTGAATGTGCATTTGCGCCACGCATTTCGTTTCAATTGCACAAGTACAAATGCTTTTCGCATTGGCATTACACGACGAGATTACTAAGGCTTCAGTAAAGTTGCAAACGAGCAGAACATCTTCTTGGCGGTAGCTTATTGCCTAACAGTATTGATTGCAGCTTACTCGCATAATAGATGTTGCTAGACTATGGATAGCCTGAAGATATGTTTATTCCTACTACATCAACTTAGTTTATTCTTATTCTTCGGAAAACCGATATGCTTTTAGCACGATGAACTTGAATATTTTTAATGATTTTACGGCTCGTGAGCTCTAGGATTAGTTTCACTATAAGAAAAGGGATGAGATGAAATGGAGTGTAGTAATCTGTTATTGGGTATTAAGAATATTAGAATGTGATGTTCTAATCCAAATTATATTAGTTTAAACAAAAATAAATAAATGACCATTATAGTATGAAAATCAGAAATAATGTCATCAGATTAAAACGGGTATAAAAAACAGATGTCAAAGTTCAATCAGTGTTGTAGTCAATAAATCTGAATTATAGTAATATTTTAGAAATATCAGTCACATATACCCTTAATTTATCAGAAACCTCACTATATTACGCTCTAGGTTTGGAAAAGTCATATAAGATTAGGTAGGTCTCATTTCAACGTTTCACCAACATTGTAACATGGTAAATAAGCCACATTTAAGCTCCCATTGTTATAGTCGATGTCCCCTAGACTCATCTTCCGTCTTCTGGAGAAGTGTATCATGTTTGTTTTGTTCGGATTAATCGAGAGTTCCTTCTGCTGACACCAATCTTGCGTGATGTCAAGAGCTAGTTGCATCGGATCGGTTATGGTAGAGTCAAATTTGCCTCTTAATCATGAGGGCCACAACATCTGCATCCGATCGGTTATAGTAGAGTCAAACTTGCCTTTTAATAATGAGAGCCACATCATCCGCAAAGCTCTGAACTTCGTATACGAGGCCATCAAGACTCTGTAAGAGCTCGTCAATGACCAAAAGCCAAAGGAGTGGCAATAGAACGCCTTCTTCAGGTCATTCTTTGGTTGGCCTCAGAGTTAATCTTTTTGAATCTTTTTAATCTTAATTTCAAAGATTAGCACAGAATTTATATTCATTTTTCTGTGTTCATATATTCTGTGCTTCATGGTTTCAATACCAGTAGAGGAGAATAGCAATAGAGGAGAAAAATGCTTTTCAAATATTTCCAATGTACGTAGTACTCATATGAAGCACTTTTCTGACTGAGCATGTATATTTCTGCTATCAAAAAAAAAATGTTTTTCTCATATTTATATATGTATGTCTAAATGACAGTAAATTGTGCCTTTTGTAGCAGTCATATTAATAAACTATATATACACAAATTTACTATTTACTTAACTAATTTTAAAGCAAACTACTTTTATTGAAGTTTCTAAACAATACGACCAGTGTCTGATGGTTTGCATAGCCATCAAACTAAACCGATATATTTGCCTTTCCAACAAAAATATATTTCAGATAAGAGTCAAAATGTCAAAATTATCTATAAGCTTGAATTGAGTGCAAAAAATACTCATATAATATAGGAATGCCGCAGTTTCTGCAATCCGAGAAGGTTGTTGACAGACTCCTAACCAAAGAACGCGATAGCAATGATGGGGACGACGTTGCGCATTACCACACATGAAAAGCGTAAACATGTTTAGAATATCCCAAGCGGTTGGCACAACAAAAAATGCCAAAGTGCATCAAGCATTAAAATTCAAGAAATTAAAAGTGGCTTGTAAGAGCTGCCCTTGCCCCGCAGTAGGAGCCACAATGCAATGCAACCAGCTGAAAAGATATCAAGCCATCAAAGCCTGCAATGCATATTGGCAGCTCTTGAGATAATGGCTCAATGCGGTAAAAACGAAGGCAACTGCAGATACACTTTGCTACATCCACAGGTTGTGTAACTTAAGCAACAACAAAAACAACGCAAATTAAACAAAAAACAAAAAGAGTCAATTAATTAGTAGATCGAGTCGAGATTATCGCTATATTAAGCCAGACTCTTGGGCTTGGGTTGAGTTGAGCTGGCATGGTTGGTGTGTTGACTTGCTTCGGGTACGGGTATGTTGAACGCCACAATAAAACGTTGGATTTGCTTAAGATAACAGCAGTGGAACAATAAAAGCAAAGTCTGATGAAACAGTGCGCCAATGTGGCAGACTTTAGCTTGAGCAAGAGATTATGTTGCAGAAACCTTTCATGCGTTGTTGCACCCGACAATCATTAAATGATAACACTTGGGCCAAATTGGTTCGACTCAAGTCAGAACTTGTGTGTGAACGGGAATCAAAGAAATAAACACAATGAATAAGTGAAAATTTGTTTAATGTAAAGTTGTAAAAGTAAAAGCATTTCAGTTTAAGAATATCATAAGAAATTCTTCAGCTGAGCTCTAGTCTGTCTGTATTCCAAAGTTGTCACTTTCGACAAACATTAATTAAGCTATAGTTATTGCTTATAGCGCAGTACATATTAGAAACTTAATTTTTTTAAATACTTTTTAGTGATTTTTCTTCAAAGTAGATCATATCTGGAGATGTCGCAGGATGTGTGGGATGTTTAAGAAGAGGTTATGCCTCCGCTATAGAAGTTAAAATGAGAAACAAAAGAGAAAGTGAGCCCCATGAGACTTAATGCCGTCATTGATCAGACATATTTTTGATCAATATATACTTTGTTCTTTTTAAATAGCGTTATAAGGAAGAACTAATAGAGTGAAATTATATTTTATAATAACAATTTGGCTGTCACACAACTCATGTGAAACAAACCGCGCCATATCACAACAGAATGTTGAACCAGTACTGGAGGTTTTCGAGAGTAAACTTCTTCGTAAGATCTTTGATCCACTACAAGTTGGAGATGACTACCGTATTTAAATTAAGAATGAGGTGTAAGAGATATATTATGACATTACTGTAATTCACCGAATAATTCGCGAGTTTGCTGACTTGATTATGTCATGAGAATGGATCCAGCAAAAAAGGTATTTGAAGCGGTAGTTGGAAGAAGAAGACGTAGAGATGAACCGCGTCTCCGATGGAATGATCAAGTTGAAGAAGTAATAAATATACATCCGGTACGATACTGGAGATTTCACGCATGCAGCAGAGACGTCTGAGAGGAAAGGTGCGTTAGGTGGAAACCTGATAACTGATTGTTATAGCTATTTATTTATATTTATTCTATTTATTCATTTATATAGCAGATTGTCTAAATTTGGGTGAAAAGAATTTGAACAATTCTTTAAAAAAACTTTAAAATCTATAAAACTTTAATCTATAATTTATACTATGTTTAAACTTAAACTGATCGAACCTACTTAGGATATGGATTTTATATGTATTTTATACAAAAAAATTTTATTTCATTTAGCAGATTTCAAATTTTTAGAAGATTGTCTGTACTGTTGACATATTAATCTTTTAAATTCTTTTATGAAAGTTACATTTTTAATCTTGCTTTATACTATATTTACACTTGGCCTTATCAAATCTATTGGTTGGTTGCAGTGGCAGGCCATTAGATAACTTCCATGTACCTCAATTAGCGATTTTTCACCGTTTTGCCACCACATTTCTCTGCTCTATTATAAAAGAGTAGACACTAAATCCATCCCGTCAAATTTAGATAAATTAATAGGTCTCTTGTCCTCACCGATAAATATTCTGATAAATTGTCAAAGAAGTATCTTTCTAAAAATCTATTTTTTCTGCATGCCAAAGCCGGGTATTCATAGAGAAAATGTCTTATGCTTTTTTTTACTGCAGGTTTCCACAACTACTGCAGTGAGGTTTATGAGGAATGCATAGTTTCTATGCGTGGGTTCCTATACATCAATGACCAGAAAGAACCACAGTAAGTCTTGCAGTTTTCATGCGGCCTCTCTTGATTGGTTGAGAGGATATAATAATATTATAGGTGGGCCATGTTAACCTGAAAGTATATATAACTTAAGTGCTTTCCATCTACAAGTTGAAGAAAGTAGAATTAGGAATTTTTCTTAATGGTCTCTAGGGTTCTAAAAACCGGTACCGCCAGGGGACACATCTTTTTAACAATCTTATTTAGCATATTGTTTTGTGGGTTTTGTATGAAAAATGGTATGCATTGCTGCATATTTGTCGAGTAAAGTACAATAATGTAAACATAATATAATATATGATATTATAGGCCAATTGTACAATACACAATTAAGTGTCAATTTCATACTAAAGTGATATTTACTTGAATTTTAAGTGGCGCTTTGCAGCCTAATATGGAAGACTTTAAGGGCGAACTTTGTATTGTAAGATCGGGACCTTAGTATTTTGTAAAGAGATTCATATTATTATTATTATTATTGTTAGGGGATGTGGCACTGCGACCGTCGGCTCTAGTATGGAACCTAGTATGGAACCGTTTTATTGCCTCTTCCGTAAGAATATATATTCCTAGAAGCCTATTTCGTATGTGCATTAGCGCATGGCATTCTAACAGCACATGTGTGACCGACTCCTCATTCTCTTTACAGAATCTACAGTTTGCATCCGTAAGTGTACCCAGTTTTGTAAGGTGGTGTTTTAGGAGATTCATATTAGAATATTAAAATATGCTCTAAGTCAAAGACATAATTTATAGATAATTAATGTTCCGGTTTTCGTGGCAACACGAACCGCTGTCTGGTCATCAGGTAACTTTTAATTTGTTGCTATTTATTCTTGCAGCATCATTCATGAGAAAAACTATTCAAAAAGTTGCTCGTGCATTCACAAAATGATTTAGATGCAGTAACTCAAAAGCTGCAATGCATCTCAATGAATAGAACGCATTTTCAATTATTTTTGTTTGGTTAAGCCTTGGAGTGGATGCGCGTGTACTACAGAATTTTATGGTAACTGCAATAATAACACAAAAATTCGTCACACTAAAAATTCATTAAATAAAAATCTTTATTCTTTCGGTTTCTAGACTCCGGTGCAGAGCCAACAACAAAGACAAACAATAAAAATGTAAGCAAATAAGCGAAATTGCGATCCATTATGTCTGCGCACGGACACCAAAATTAAATGCAAAGGAACTATGCATTTAAAGTCATTATAATAATCCGTACTCCATAAGTTCCCCCAGACCGAAGCTGCACAGCCAAGCACACAACTTGGTACTTCCCTTGTCGCCACTCCCCATATTTCAGTTCACATTACACAAATGATGGTCGTGGCGCGGAATATGAAGAAACTGAAACCGAAAGCAATCAACTTTGAGAAAATCCTTTGCAACACGCTTCATGCTTCGAAATTGCTTAAGATTGGAAAACTGTGAGAGCAAAAACGAAAAAAATCAAATGCAAAACGAGTAAAAAAGAAAGAAACGACGATATACCTGCGAAGTATAGAGCAGCAATGAAAGAGGTTCGCGCAACTCCCAAGCTTTATCCTTCTTCTTCTTCAAATCGATCTGTTGTTCTGGTGTTCCGTCGTTTAGTTTGGGAGTGTGTTCGTGTGTTTGTGTGTTTGTGTGTTTATGTGTGCCTTCTGTGTTTGCATCGTCATAATTTGTGTTATTAATTTTGTTTTTACATGTGCTGGTGTGTTTGGATGTGTGCTGCCAGCTTAAAGCTACACGCAAGCGCATTCATTTACGGTTCCAAGAAATTTTTCATATACCATAGACAAGTTGCCTCCTCGCTGCCTTTGCACTGCGAATTGCTACATGAGTGGCAATCAAATGTCCGTCCACCGGTGCATTATTAATGCATGCATTGCTTCGGGTTGAAACCGACTTTATTTCTTAATGTGTCCAAATGAATTTCAATAATTCTTACCTAGTGGTAGGTAGGCCAACAGCTGCTACTAGAAGAGTAACGCAACGCTACATCCATTAGCTCTGTTCAGTTGCGGTTTTCTGCTGAGTGGATCCCTCGCAATTGCGTGCGCCGCTTTGTACTTTAATGGGTTCTTCTCATCCATTTTATTAGCATTTAAACTGTAGACATAAAGAAAAATTGAAATGAGCTTTTAAAAGTGCGTTATTATCATAAATTAGATAAGCAATAGAAAATTAAATTGCAAATGAGGGAAAAGTACTAAATTAAAAGATTTCATAAATGAAATATGTTAATAAGACGTAGAGAGTTTCAGTATGTAGTATACAGCATGTAGTTGCAGTATGTAGTTAAGTATGTAGAATGCAGAGCTAAGAGTATTATTGGAAAAGACCCTTAATATTATACACTAACTTATTAAACCAGGCATTTAATTGGTTCTCATTACATTCAATGAATTAAATTATAAGGAAACGCGTACAATTAAATTTATTAATATAAATTAAAATAATTTTGACTTAATACATAAAAACTAAACCTTCTCGCTTCAGTCACGTATGTAGTCAGTCCTGGCTCTATGACTTTTATATAATTTATTTTTTGTTTTTGCTACTGTCTGTTGTCACTTTGGCTGTTGTTATTCATGCAGTGCTTAACTTAGATCAAACATACCACAATAGATACAATTAATTAAATTAATTTTAAGTTAATACATAAATACTCCACTTTCTCCCTTCACTAACGTATGCAGTCAGTGCTGGCTCTTTGACTTCTATATCATTTCTGTTTTGTTTTTGATACTGTCTGTTGTCACTTTGGCTGTTGTTATTCATGCAGTGTTTAACTTAGATCTAATATACTACAATATACATATATGGCTTCGTTCTTGTTTTTAATGCTGTTACTTGGCACTTTAGCTGTTATTGGCTTATGATACTTATGAATGCACTCTTAACTTTGACCAGTTAACTTTGACCAGTTAACTTTGACCAGTTTTTGACTATATTATATGTACATATATTAGCCATAAGTTGAGTACTAACCGCAAGGAAGAAATTATTTATAAACGAAAAGAGCAGCTAATTTACCTAAAAAACTATTATCTAATAACACCATAAAACTAAATATAAGAATAATTTCTCTATAAAATCTCTGTATCAAATTTTTCAATTTGAAAATGCATCTCTTTGTTCTAGGTACATATATATACATATGTATATATATACCATATATAATCATGATAAATATATTTATTTATTGAATATTTTTTACTAATTTAATATATACCTCTGGTTGCCACAGTTATTCGATTAGATCGAATATGTATTATCAATATGGAACGTACAGATCCTTTGAACATTATATATGATCATATGGTGTCATATTGAGAACTGCTTATACATTTTGTGGGTGAGTTTAATAGTTACCAACCGCAGTTCATAGTCTTACTGTTCCATTGCCTTATTATTATTTTTATAAAATTTTAATTTTTGCAACCCTTAGGAATTTAGCATTGGTTGGTTCTATTTATGCCTTTGACGAAATGTGGCATGAACATTGATAGGATTGTAGTTATATTGAGGGATACATATCTATCTTATGGGTAAGTTGTTAGCTACGAAAGAGATCCCATGGCCCCATTGTTTTTTTGATTTGAATTCTTTTACGATTTAGGAATTGGGAGTTTTATTTGTACTTTGATGAAACCTGACATGTGCATAATATGCTATATATTACATTTTATAAGGTTTTGGTGCGGTAGAAATCCAAAACATCACCTTAAAAAAGATATTCAAAATGCTTAAGTATATCAGAGACTAGATATAAACATCTTTATATTGAGTATTTCATCAAGTATATCAAGGCTAAAGTGTCTAAGCTATTCAGCAAAATAATTGGTTATCCCAACAATTTATTTAGAAGTATTCAAGCCACAGAACGAAGATTAGTTGATATTCATTCTGTCACATATTAAACAAAAATAGGGATTACACAATAAAATTGATGTGGATTGCTACGTTTTTTTAGTGTCAATCTAATCAAATTCACCGAAAGGAAGAAGTAAGATTGTTAGATATTACCAGCCCATTTAAACCGCAATTCACAAGAGGTAACAGTTTTTAAATTGAGGGATAGAGATCAAAGATTTGCATGTTGAACCAACTCAATAGTTGTTCAGAGGGTAAGGACTGATGGTTACATCAATTGCTTTTAAAAAGAATCCCATTTAATTTTATTAACGAATAAATCTGTTTTTCAAATATAATATGATATCATGGGATGTACTTTGAATATATGTTATCTGTTATGCATATATGTATTATACATAGGTATTTGGGTATATAAAAAAAGGTAACCAGTGGAAGATATATATATTTATGGTAAATTAAAGACAAAATTTGTATTTTTGGTTACTAGTAAATGTAGAGGAGGTTTTACCTTATGATATCTCCGAGTTTTGATTACACTACTTGCTACTATTATCTATCGGTTAGTCCTGTCCATGAAACTCTTATGTTTTGTACTTCTCAAATTACTAATAGGTAGGTGGTTTCAGATTGCTTTATTAGTATGTATAGTAACTGACTTAGTTTAGAAATTTAATGAAAAAAATGTGCTCAGAGTTTTTTGGGCTTTCTTCGTAGAAACCTAAAGTTGTTATTTCAACACCAGTTGCTATTTAACTTTTACTCGTATTGTTTGCGAAGATAAATTCCTTTAAGTAAGTCATTAATTTAGTTAGAAGCGCCGCCATAAACTCGACTGCCTTAAGCATTCCAGTTAAGGAGCCGGTCTTGTAACTTGTGGTTGCTTCAGTTACACACAGCCTCATCTTTCTCATCAGACAATGTATAATTATGCGATTTAAGATTGCAAATTGAATGCAACTGTTGCTGTTGCTGTTGCAGTTGCAATTGTTGTTGTTGTTGCTGTTGCTGCTGTTGGTGTGGCTTATGTTGTTGTTGTGTTTATTATTGCTACTGTTATGAGACTTCATTACATTTAATTACAAACTCATCAGGCTGATGATGTTGTTTGTAATAACAAAATAGTTTTATTTTTTTAAACTGAAACTGCACACGCAACTCATACGAAGAGCATACAGGGTGTTGCTGTATATAAAACGCTGCAGTAATCAGTAATTAAATTGTATGCATTATTTTAATTATTAAGAAAATTAAGTTTAATATTAAATGCACTGCACTTCGGCTAAAGTGCCAAGACAGCAAATTGCGTGGATGTTTTCATACAAAAATAATGCCATAAATATTAAAAAAAAATTATGTAAAATAAGGCAACAAAAAAACTCTTTTTTTTTAATTTCGTTTTTTATTATTATTTTTTTTCTTTTATTTTTATCGTTTTTGTTTTTTTACTTTTATGCGCTTTTAATAATCTTTTTGCTTTTCAGCTTAATTCAGCTATCAAACTGAAACAAAATGTATTATAATGAAGCCCCAGACATAAACTCCCTATAATTACCGACACCCTGGACGTTGTAAATGCATCGAAATTGTACCGCCCCCAGGCCAATATTTCATAAAATAAAGGAAAACGTGCGCGATGTGCGGAATGACTTGCAACGAGCGGCTTCAGATGAACGGTACGAAGCTGAGACGAGCTCCAGTGAATCGAACTGCATGGAGCTGAGTTCAGCCACTCTTAGAAGCAAGCTTGGCCTGCAGTGTGTAGTGTGCAGTGTGCAGTTGGTATTAAATTGAAAGTCAGGTTTGGATTTTATGCTTCATCGTATTGATTTTCGGTTTGGGCTGGGTAAATGTGCGCAAGCGCATGCGCATACTCGTACTTGCCTTCTGACTGCTGAATTTTATGATGTGTACATAATGTCGACGACGATCCATATCGCCATATCGTGGTACTGGACTGCTCATTCTATGCTTATGTTAGCAAGAGATGATTCTCTGTTGAATACGAGCACAATGGTACGAGACTAAATTGTTTTGTATTTTAATTCCCCGTAAACTCTAATTTGGGCTTTAAAACTTTTGTTTTTTTTTTAATTTTTATTCATTCGATTAAGCTGAAATTTTATTATACTTCATCATACATATATGCATAATATTTAGTTAATTGTAATGACTTTTACAAATTGTTTGCTATTGGACTAAATGAGCACTGAGAACACGGGACAGCAATCGGCAAAAAGTGTGTACAGAACATTGATAATCTAAAGAAATAAAAAGAAAGTAATTCGATAATATATAAAAACCCATATCTCTACTACGTGAACCCGAAAGCCAATACATTGTACATAGAATACCGAATAATAGGAAGCATGATGTCAAACACTTGACAATAAAACGCAAATACAACAAATAATTGACAACAAGAGCTATCAGGTATATTGTATATTTCATAGTTTTTTTATATATTTCTTATTTATATGTTTATTAAAAATACTTACATATTAATAGAGAATCCATTTTCCTCTTCTTTTTCATAGTGAATAATAATATGCCTGAAATGATTTTTTCGACTCTGAAAGCCTTTTGTCATTTCTGTATTCACTAGAGCTGCTGATATCTACAGTCAGCTTAATTCACACTTTGCTTTGTTGAACATTGCACCCTACTATATAAATCGTTCCACAAATATCTCGTCTCCACAACACCTTTTATTATAGTTCGTCTTTAAGTCATATTGGATGCAACAGACCTTCTATTGTATTGTTTGTTTGGTCTGATAATTATCTCTTATTCTTCTTTTTCTCTATTCTTTGGATTTTAAGAACTCCACAAAGGTTTTCTAGTTCTATCTATTGCACTCGCATTTCGTTACTTGATTTTCAGTTTCATGACTGTCATCCACTACAATGTTTGAAATCTTCCACGATGTTCTACACCTTGCTTATATTCACTTTCATCATCGGTCTTACGTAAGGTGTGACTGATCCAATCATACAATCATCCTTTTACTTAAGTATTAAAGTTCTGTTGCTTGATAACAGTCAGTAGCATTTTATTCGAAATTGTCTTAGGCCATCATATTTAAAGAAAATATCTGTTTATAATGTATACAGAACAATACAATTGGCTTCCATGTAACAAGCCAGTAGTTTATTCCAGGATTTTTATATAATCCTATTGTTGATGTGTACAGCTTCCTGTTTAAGAAGTTGAATAATCTCTAAGTTTAAAGAGGTTTCTTTGGTTTGGTTGGTTTAAGTTTATCAGAGCTCCGTCTTCTATCTAAGTAGGCGCCGATATGACACCACCGACTCATTCAAAAAATCTAGTTTTAAAACTAACCACCTTAATTGTTGAAGAAAATTATCATTTAAAGATCTCTGTTTGTCTCTGTTTGCTAAGGAATTTGCAACAAAAGTGTTCAGTTGCTTTCTTTTTCCTCTACTCTTTTAAACTGCAGCTTCATTACTTACTTTGGAAAGGGATACGTAACAAGATCGTTGTTCACACAGCACCGCCACGTATTTTACGACTTTAATCTTGAATCTAATTAGTATTAAACAGGGTTTACAACAAATTAATAGAGATTGATCCCTTAATTAGTTAAGGGATCATCACGCAATCAAACTTTATTATTGTTACTAACCTTTGGTGTTATTGAAAATATACGCGGGTAGAATCATTGTATTATTTGTATCTCATTCGATATCCATTTTGTGTTTCCTAAACGGGTGCTATGGTACAGAAAACAGCAGAAGTATTATACAGGGTCCGCTCCCCACCATATCTAAACACACAACATTAATTGGTGTCGATTAAATTTGAGGAATTTCTTTTCTGTAAGATATTTATCGGCGCATTGATAAGTGTGTGGAGAACACTGCGGTCACAAAGTTTATCGCTAGTCTCAACCTCTTGACCGTTAATCTATCTTCCTAATTTACGCCCCTGCTTTCTGGCTTAGATGAACCAAGCTCGCTAGGTATTAAGCATATATGTTCACACCTCTTCCTTGATTACTGTAATGAAGTTTCCTTAATGCTGCGAAAGTCTTCTCCATTCATTCCTAATAGGTGATTTTAGTGGGTGCAAGTCTCACACTGTGGCTTTCGATGCTTTAGTCTAAAACCTTAACAGCAGTTAATCATATAAAAGACTTTAACATTCTCATCTGAAATTTATGCTATGTTAACGCATGGTATTTGTATTGTGTTACCTATGGTTAAAAATGGAAACTACTATAATAGTTCATATTCAAATAGAGATATCGGTTTCCTTTTATTACTATGTGTATGTGTAAAATTTAGTGCTATTATGCTATTATCATTTTTGTTATTTCCTTTCCAATTTTTTAAAAATTCTTTCAGACTTCCTCAAAGTTTTCTCATAAAATGAAAATTTATTTCATTTACAGTTTATCGATAATCGATAAAATTCCTTAAACTGTAATAGTTAAGATTTCTCATAAAATATACTCGTATTGCGCTCCTTAGATAAATAAAGTTTTTATATGAAAAATTATTTCAAAAATTATCTTTAGTACTTTTAATTGCAATTTAAATTTAATGTATTCACCAGATAGAGAAACATGGAGCATAAAAAATGGATCATTGAAGCTACTTTCATCGTTTGCCGCGGCCTCCACTGGGAATACAGGTTTCTTATAATTTTTTGTCTGTGTTTTTTTTATTTTTTTTAGCTGAGTTTTTCCTTTTAATTTGTCTCTCTTGTACGTCTGGGTTTTTTGTCTTAAATGCAACATGAATTTAAACGCTTATCTACGTTTAATTAAGCCAGAAATTCTACTTCCACTGCGGCCGAATGAGTGAAACTGGCATTGGAGATAAGCGCCGATAATAATATCGACAGCTTCACTTCGTAGGGCTCAAATCCACGAAGTCTAAATGTGGAGTTGCGTACATGGGATGTGACGATATAGAATAGTTCCAACTAAAATTTAAGAAGAAATATTTGATTTTAATATGTTTTAATCTATATTTTCATAATCACATTTATTTATTAAATATTTTTATGCCCTAAGCGTCGTATTCCTTTGAACAAATATCTGGAATAGTATCTGGAATTAATCAAAAGTGACAGCTGCACTAAAACTGATACGCGAAACAAAATCCAAATTGACGCTGCGTCATGCGTGTCCAATGGACCAGCACATTTGTCAGTTGTTATCGCATTTTGCAAACTTAAATTCTTTTTAATTTTTTTTATTAATTCTTTTTTTATGTCTTACGTTGCATATTAACATTTTGTTGGTGTTGTTTCTGTGGTTAACACAGCGGTTGGCGCTTCATTGGCTTTGTTTTTCTTTCAAGCTCCGTTCAGTGATGCCGCCGCTTTGATCATTCACATTTATTCCTGTCAGCGTCAATACACTTCGTTGTCATCAGCTTTTCCTTTGCGGTTTATCAGTGAGATTAGACTTTGTGGTGAACGGAGACAGTGACACAAAAGCTAAGTGTCCTTTTATTTAACATTTGTTCGAATGGCTCTTCAGACTACAGTTTGTACTAATATACCTTATATGCGAATATATGGCCTCCATAAATTATAAAATTAAACCATATATAGTGTGTAATAGTTTTATTAATAAAAAATAGATAGCTCCTTTTATAGTCAAATACTTACATATATCTTTCCCTTTTACAATAAAAGTGCGAGGCAGCGAGTACGCAATAATAAAAACCCGTTTTTTCTTCAAATACTGTAGAAACCCAATTCAAAAATAGAAAACTTAGTACCCGATATAATATAATTTTATTCGGTTTTACTGGTTACTTATAATCGAATATTTATAGGACCACCAACAGAAGCAAATCAGAGGTATCTAGTTTAATATCTGTCCTGGATCTGTCCTAGGCACCGGATCATAAGATGGCATGGAGTTAGACTTGGCCTACCCTGTGATATTTCCTATAATGTGTGTCTACCAGTTCTCGAAAAATGACACCAGAACACCAAAGGTGTTTATGTCCAGGTTTGGCCAAAACTAGTCTAAAGTTTCTGGGGTCCCCTTCGTCAACACACTCGACGATATCTCTAGTATTAGCATTGGCCAGATTGTTACCTTTATAAATGGCTCTGGCTGGTTCTAGCTTCTCCTTCTTTCTACTACCCATTGTTACGAGGTTTTGTGGTTTCAAAACGGTTTTTTTAGCTAATTGAGGAGAACTTGTTTCTCCCTCCACCACAACTAACAACTAACTAGAACCACCCAACATAATTTGAAACTGAATGGTCTAATATTTTTGTTATATTCTATATGAAAATGCATTTAAGAAATCAGCATCGATCTCTAAATACATAAAAAATTTATTACTATCGGCATTGTAACTGGATCTCTCGACTGATTGCGAGCTGATATCATCCAATTGAACGTTCCTAGGTTCTGAGGTTTTACAGATCAGACTGTTTCATGATCTGCCTCGCTGCATCTTTCTATAATTTCTACCACAAAAAGATTTCCACACAGACTCGGCTTGGTACGAATTTTATGAACTCGCAACGCAGTCCTGGATATATCGAAAACGACGATATAAGATATTTGTTACTGAGTTACCGTGTATCTTTTAAGGGATATTTTATTTGCTTAAATTACGACAAGAACCTTCATTGCCTGAACTGCGTGGTAGAAATCGAAAGTGGTCGACTAGTTCTCTTCATGTATCCCCGCTTCGTTTCCACTAGAAATATGATCAGCGATATCTTTGGAGAACCCGTTACGTTTTCTAATCTAACCGCAAAAATGTTCAGCAATTGTGACAAATTTACACCGGTAGAACAGTTAAGTGTTGAAACTCTGAAATTGTGTGTCATTGAACGACGCAGACCTAGTGAGCGAGCTAAAGTAACTGATATGGACGTTTTGAGCTAATACTTATTTCCTCTTGATGAAATGTTTTACGATGGTTCTAGGAACAAATAAAATAAATATGTTTTAATCTTAATATGTTTTTAATCTTAATCATTGGTTAATCCTAAGATATCTGTGGCAGCACCAAAAAATATAATAAAAAGAACTGTCAACAAGGCACAAAGGAGACAACAATATCCGCAGTTCCCGCCAGTAGTAGTTTGGAAAAAGACAAAGCAGCACGTGAATAAGACGTAAAAACATAAATCTTAACTTTAAGAATATTTTATAATAACTAAGTATAAGAAATAAATAAACTTATCCATTACCAATACGGAGTGTTAAATTAACTTATCCATTACCAATACGGAGTGTTAAATTCGAAATAAACCCCAACATAACAAACCACTACATTGGTGACCAAGCCGACGTCGAATATATAAAAAAAAATGGCTACTCAAGAGCAAAAGATAACCGAAGACACTAACCCAATCAATGAAAACGCAACAATCACTGCAATAAAGCTGCCGATGCCAACATTAATAAAAAACAACATTGACCTTTGGTTTATTCAGTTGGACTACTGGTTCCAAGTCAACAACATAAAGGGCGATACTCAAAAGTTTGGCACAGTTATCGCAGCATTGGATGGATCGCTGTTAGAACAGATTTATAACACAATACAGAATCCACCAGCAACTCAGAAGTACGAGGCTATCAAGCAAGCAATAATAAAAAACTTTGCGGATAGTGAACAAAAACGCATACAAAAATTAGTTAGTGGTTTACAGCTTGGGGATAAAAAGCCATCCCATCTTTTAAGCGAATTGCAACGTATTAGTGGAAGCAAACAAGACGAACAATTACTGAAAGGGTTATGGTTACAACGTCTTCCTGTAGAAGTACAGACATGTCTAGCCACAATTCAAGTGGAACTACCTAAGATGGCGGAATTGGCAGACAACATAACCGAAACAATCCGTATAAACTCAACAATGCAAGGAACTTACGTCAATGCAGCTAACGTCCCTGCAGCAGCTCATATTCAACGTGATGCACAAATCGAACAACTTCAACGAGAAGTGACCAGACTGACGAAAATGGTCTCGAAATTATCAACCGAACACCGCTCAAGAGCAAATCAACGTTCACGTTCAACATCCAGAAACCGGCAATGTCATGATGATAGTGAAGAAAAGACCAGTACAAATTGTTGGTATCATAGAACATATGGGGCAAATGCAAAAAATTGCAAGCAGCCATGCACATATGGCACAAAAAACTAAAACCGACTTCGTCTACGGCGGCAGAGGAAGTTGTAAACGAAACATCTACAAGACTGTTCGTCTATGACAATAAGACAAAAAAATCATTCCTAATAGACACGGGTGCAGATGTTTCACTTATTGCCGCCAAACAAAAAAATTCAAATACAAACAATAAGAACGAAAGAATACTCTACGCAGCAAATGGTTCTATGATCAAAACATTTGGAGAAATAGAGATAACTCTAGCTCTTGGCTTACGAAGAAATTTCACATGGCCATTTATTATCGCAGATGTAAACACTTCAATCATCGGTGCAGATTTTTTAAATCATTTCGGATTAATAGTAGACATAAAAATGAAACGATTGATCGACACATCAACAAAGATTTTCTCAGCCGCAAGTGAACGTAAGGTAAATGCGCAAAAAATATCAACTGTGAACACATCTTGCAAAATTGCAGATCTACTAAAAGAATACATCGACATTACTAAACCAACACCGACAAATCGCCAGGTGACCAAAGTCACTCACCACATATTAACAAAAGGTCCACCAATATGTGAGAGACCACGTAGGTTACCTCCAGACAAGCTAGCAGCAGCAAAAGAAGAATTCCAAAACTTAGTCACAGCCGGAATATGCCGTCCATCAAGCAGCAATTGGGCTAGCCCCTTACATATGGTAAAAAAACCAGACGGTAGTTGGAGACCTTGCGGAGATTACCGTCGCTTAAATGCAATCACCATCCCAGATCGTTACCCAGTTCCTCACATACATGATTTTGCACACATGTTATATAACCAAAAAGTTTTTTCAACCATCGACCTGATTAAGGCATATCACCAGATACCAGTTGAACCGGGGGATATTCCAAAAACGGCGATCATAACTCCATTTGGATTATTTGAATTTACTAACATGACATTCGGACTTTGCAATGCAGGTCAAACATTTCAACGCTTCATTCACGAAGTATTACGAGATCTCGAATTCGCCTTTGCCTATATTGACGACGTCATTATTGCATCAGCAAACGAGGAAGAGCACAGGCAACACTTGCAACAAGTATTCGAACGATTCAGAAAACATGGTTTAATAATAAACGTATCAAAATGCGTTTTTGCTCAAAACACAGTAAAATTTCTTGGTTATCTCATCAGTGAAAAGGGCATTCAACCTCTACCAGATCGAGTGAAGAGCATCAGCGAGTACCCGCTTCCAACAAAAACAAAAGAATTAAGAAGATTTCTAGCATTACTTAACTTTTATCGCAGGTTCGTACCAAACGCTGTAGATTCTCAAACTGCACTTCAACAAATGATAAAAGGAAACAAGAAGAACGACAACACACCGTTATGCTGGACCGAAGTGAACAAAACAATCTTCCAAAAATGTAAAGATGAACTAACAAACTCGACACTACTTGTTCATCCGTCAAAAACTGCTACGCTTGCATTACAAGTAGACGCCTCGGATAAAGCTCTCGGCGCAGTTCTTCATCAAGTGACAAACAGCACGTTCCAACCACTCGGTTTTTTCTCTAAACGATTAACAGATACACAAAAACGATACAGCACATACGATCGTGAGTTGTTAGCCGCATATCAGGGCATAAAACATTTTCGACATATGTTAGAAGGTCGTGAATTCGTATTAATAACTGACCACAAGCCACTCACGTTCGCATTCCAGCAAAAGTCCGACAAGGCTTCACCACGTCAAGTCCGTCAGCTTGATTATATAGGTCAATTTACAACGAATATCGTTCATGTCAGCGGAAAAGACAACATCCCAGCAGATTTTCTCTCGCGGATAGATAGTATTAGCATCCCAAAAATCGACTACGATTGTATAATTGGATTACAACGATGTTGCCCACAACTACAAGATATCAAAAACAACAATTCCATCGAAATCAAACTTTTATCTTTACCAACAATATCAGATAAAATTTATTGCGAAGTTTCAACTGGGCGAATTCGTCCTTACATTCCGCAGAAATACCGGCTACATATCTTTAAAGCTACGCATGGGTTGTCTCATCCCAGCATTCGGGGCACAACAAAAATGATAGCTGAAAAATTTTTCTGGCCTTCTATAAATGCTGATATCAGAAACTGGACCCGACAATGTATCCCATGCCAACGTTCTAAAGTGCAACGTCACAACCGTTCACCTATTTGTCAATATGAACTCGCTGAACACAGATTCGAACATATAAACATAGATATCGTCGGCCCGCTACCACCATCAAACAACTGCACATATATATTAACCATCATCGACCGTTTCAGCCGATGGCCAGAAGCAATTCCGATCCCAGATCAAACAGCGGAAACCATCGCAAACGCACTGATTACTCAATGGATCGCACGTTTTGGCGTACCCTTACGTATCACAACAGACCAAGGAAGACAATTTGAATCTTCATTGTTCAACCAACTAGCTGAAGTTATCGGTTGCAAACACTTACGAACTACGAGTTACCATCCTCAAAGTAACGGAATGGTGGAACGATTTCACCGCACATTAAAAGCAGCCTTAATGTGCCACCAAACAACTTCTTGGACAGAAGTTTTACCAATAGTATTGTTAGGTCTACGCACGACTTTTAAACCAGACATTGGAGCTTCTGCTGCTGAAATGCTATATGGCCAAACTCTACGTTTACCGGGCGAAATAGTAAGCAACCCTAGCCACAGAAATATAAATCAACACGATTTCATAACCAAGCTAAGAGAACAAATGCAGAGCGTCAAGGCAACGTTGGTATCGCATCATATAGACCGAGGCTACCACATTCAACCGGCTCTAAGCTCAGCCACGCATGTATTTATACGAAATGACAAGGTAAAACCACCATTGACGCAACCTTACGATGGTCCTTACCAAATACTAGAGCGAAATGACAAGACGTTTAGAATACTGATCGAAAACAAAGAACAAACAGTTAGCATAGATCGTCTTAAAGCTGCTTTCATATGTCCCGATACAGACATTGACATCCACAACAAATCAATGGTATACCACACTCCAAACAACGTTAATGGCGACCAGTCTGTGCGACCAAATACAACAGCTAACCTGACAAAATCAGGACGCAACGTTCGCTTTCCAACCAAATTCAGTGACTCCATCACTTAGGGGGGAGTACTGTGGCAGCACCAAAAAATATAAATAAAAGAACTGTCAACAAGGCACAAAGGAGACAACAATAGCCGCAGTTCCCGCCAGTAGTAGTTTGGAAAAAGACAAAGCAGCACGTGAATAAGACGTAAAAACATAAATCTTAACTTTAAGAATATTTTATAATAACTAAGTATAAGAAATAAATAAACTTATCCATTACCAATACGGAGTGTTAAATTCGAAATAAACCCCAACATAACAAACCACTACATATCCTTATAGCAGATTTGTTTTGAATTAGATGAATGTGAAGCATCTCAAAAATTCTAAATGATACGTTGTCTTATAGAATTGGCTTGCTTCAAAAGCTTTCAATTTGTGGGGTTATTATTATAAATATGATAAAAGTTAAATACATTTGTTTTGTCATTATTCAAGTCATCTATTTTTGATTTACCTGTTAAAAATAGTAATTTTATTATGACTTTAGAGTCGAAGAATAGGTCCCTTCGAGTAAGATTTGTATAGTTCTTCTAGATCCAAAATGGAAGGGAGTCCATAATGGGCAGATTGATAAACCGTTGAAGAGAGTAGTTTGAGCAGTAACATAATGGGAATATGTACGGACTCAGATAAAAATTTTTAAAACTATAATCTAGTTATAGACTTTAAAATTTAAGATGTTTCGTCAGCTCATCATAAACAAAATGTACTACCAGTTAAAATGTATTTGTTTATCTTTTTCCTTGTGTAATATCGAAATATTTTACATATTTTGATAAAATATGCGTACAAATGTAATAATATATAAGTAATATTCTCAATTTAAATATGCATTGGTGAAGTACGTTCAGTGGCATTCAAAAAGTGGAGAAAATAATTTCAATATACACAAACTCAGTAGTAGTCCAATAAAAATAAAATTACAATTACATTAAAATTATTATTTTGCTATTAAATTACTTTTATTTTATTTTTACTGTGCATACATTTATTTAATTATATAAATTTGATATAATGACTGCATATATCAACAGTACGTTCAGAAAAACGCACAAGAATTCTCTATTGGAATAAACAAAAGTCACATGCAGGGGGCGCTACAGCGTATCAATTTTGCCAACATAATAAACGCAAAATAATGACAAAAGAAAACACAAAAATGAGAGCGAAAAATTTCACGTTGTTTTGAGTGACGACTTTTTGATTAATAATTTTTAAACATGTTTAATGAATTTAAATATTGAAAAAATATCAAAATTTTGTTTTTATTAAAGTTTACAAGCATAGTAAGGTAAATAAATAAGAAAAAAGTTCGTACTGCTGTGTGCGCGGGTCGTTCCAAGCCTTTAACGCATCGTCTTTTTAGCGATGTAAATTATTTTGTGTAGACAAACAAAGAAAATTAGCTTCCACATTTGTTAAAATATTGTTGAAAACTTATATTAACTGTCAAAATTTATCAGATTTGTTGTTGCTTATGATAAAATTTTCTTGCAAGCTAATTGTCTCTACTTAACCTCAATACGCAACGTAATGATTGAAATGGGAAGGACCCGAATTGGGCCAAATTTGCAGACTTGAAAAAAATACGAAATACCATATCCGAAATCCGAAATCCGATATCCAAAAACCAAATAATCAAATAATCAAAATTGAATGTTGCAAAAATATGTTAATTATGTTTTACCTTTTGTAAATTGTATGCATTATATTTTAGTTTGGAATTACGCTATAACTGACTTCTATCCCATTATTTAAGTTACAAAAGAAGTGATGGTGAAGAAGAAGAGGCAGCCAGATGCGCACGACGATGGCTCATCAACCGATAGCACCGATGAGAGAGGTTTACAAACTTCACCAACAGCAGGCAGCTGCCAGCATGTAAAAAAGTCGGTTGATGCGCCAAAATTAAAGAAATTGTTGAAAACCAGTGGCTTGGCTAGTGATTGCGGGCAATGCAAAAAAGCTGGAGCCACTTCTCCCGCCACTGAGGCAAGTGAGTCACTAAACGATAACAGTTGCTTTGAATATGACAATACGTTGTGGCTTTGTCTCAAATGCGGAACGCAATTATGCGGCAGGTCGAAGAATCAGCATGCATTGCAGCATTTCAAGGTAATCAATAACGTAAATCTGTTATTCAATATGTTATAACCTTTTTTTTTTATAACTTTTTTAGACACCTCATTCGGATTCACATTCACTTACAATGAACACCCGCACATTCGAAATCTGGTGCTATGAGTGTGACAACGAAGTAAGTGCCAATTCCAGGAAAAATTTGTTGGACTGTGTAGATTTCGTCAAAAAATTGGCAGCGAAACCACAGCCTTCAGATTTGACTGCGTTAACTACAACTCTTGAAAAGACAATTGTAGCTACCTGGGAGACACTCCAACCAACAGTCAACAGTATAAATAATACTGCTATAGCGCTGCCTCCACCACCACCGCCAGCACCACCTGCACCAGGCATGGCAAAACGTGTAACAAAGACCGCCAAAGGCCCCTTAGAATTAAATAACGATGTAAACAATAAATCCGAAGTTTACGGATATGAACAATTACCCAGAGTGCGTGGTTTAACGAATTTAGGAAATACATGTTTTTTTAATGCTGTTATGCAGTGTCTTGCGCAAACTCCATACTTATTAGAAGTGCTGAAGGAATTATCAGAACCAGGCGAAGAGTAAGTTAAAGTCCATGTATTATTTTTATTTTCTTTAGTGTAATAAATAAATAAATTGAATATTTAGGTTTACACTTCCTGGTGGAGTATTTAAATATAAAGATCAAAGCGATATGAAATTGCCACCTATTAAGGGTACGTTATCAGTTTGGGGTGGGCTAACATCTGCGTTGGCTAATGCTTTAGAAGAACTGCAATCTGGAGGTAAGTGTTATAAAATCTCAAAGATGGACGATTAATTAATTTTTATTGTGTTAAAGGTGGTGTTTTTACGCCTGTCAAGCTTTTTGACAAACTCTGTACCAAATGCCCGCAATTTCGTGGTGGTGATCAACATGATTCACACGAACTCCTACGACAGTTACTTGAGAGTGTGAGGTAAATTAACATAGTTTTATTTTTAATTGTATTTATAAATTTGACTGTTTTTTTTTTATTGCTGTACTTGAAATTTTATTCCAATTGCTGGATTTTTTATTTATTGGTAGTTTAAGTTAAAAAAAAAAATACTTTCGAAGCGAAATATGTAGCAGAGCTATACTTTTTCAAACAAAAACTTACAAAAAAAGTCTTAAGAGCATTTTATAGAAGTTTAAATCTTTTAAGTCAGTGCCATCTAAATCTCTATTATGTTTCTTTGAAGTTGATTATATCATCAAGCGAAATAAATGGTCTCGGTATCAATTCTTTAGCATAGCTTAAAAGCATTTAAGCGGCAGAGACTAGATATACTGATATCTGAAATGTTATGCTTAAAAGGAAGGGGTTAACCTGGTAGATTATCAGGTTCTTTCAGTATAGATCAAATAAGGCGATCCAGAGAAGAGAGTCAAGATGCTACATGATGTTAACCAAAACATGGTTAAGTTAAGTAACCTGTAGAAATCTATATAGCAGATTAGATGAGAGGCATAACGAATATGTGTACATGCGTCAGAATATGGTTAGGTAGGAAAGAAAACATCAAAGGGAGGCAATTGTTTAAGAACAAGATTGGATTGCGGATGTTTTAAATTTTGATTTGAGATAATCCGGGTAAAGGCATAGAAATCTGGCGACTTCAATGTGATAGAGCATTTTTTGTTTCAAAATTTCTATAAAATAAAACAAAAGTAAAATAAAGCATAGAAAATAAATGTTCTAATTCGAGTATACTTAACCCATTTAAACATAAAATTTGAACATTTTTTAATTCGTAATTTTATTATTTTATAAATTTACATTAAAAAGCAAATGTAATTAACCATTTTTTCAATTATAGATCGGAAGATTTAAAAAGGTACCAACGTGTAATACTCCAAAATTTAGGTTATAAAGATAAAGACATTAATAGTGTTTCTGAAGAGATGCGACAGAAATGCAAAATATATGGTAATCAAGCAGCTGATCGCATTTTGCGACCTGATCAAGTGTTCCGTGGTTTTCTTGTATCTACACTTACTTGTCAGGATTGTTATAATGTGTCATCAAGGCATGAATATTTTCTAGATGTGTCATTACCAGTAAGCGTAGAAAAACCTCAACCACCACAAAGACGAAAATCCAGTCCTGACAATGAAAGTGGTACTAGTTCGTGTGCAAAATCAACATCTGCTCGCGGTACAAAGTCTACGTTACATATAAAGAATAAATTTTTATTGGAAGATGGTCCTGTTCATAATACTAGAAGCAGCGGTGGAGCAGATGGTGCTACAGGAAACGATGCTATGGACGATTCTTCTAACTCATCTTCGGCAGAACAATCGGATGCAGATGTTGAAGATAATCTAGTTGATGAAAATATAACAGAAAAGACTGTGCGTCAACCATCTACTTCACTTTGCGATACGAATGGAAATAATCAATTACAAAGTCCAAATAAGCCAGAAAAAAGAGGAGATTCACCAGAAAATGCAGATAAAGATTCACTTGAAGAAGACGAAAATGGTAAGTTTAATAATTTTATTAATAAAAACTGTATAATTTTATTATCCGTTACCGGTAGATTCCGGTATAGCCACGAGTCCAGCAAACAATGGTAGCAATTTCCCGAGTGCTTCGGAAAGCAATTCCGCAGTTAATGCCAGTTTAGTGAACGTTGGTATCAGCGTTAAAGGTGCAAAAAATCTACGACGTAATTTTAAATCTACTAATGACGATGCACTTTCAGCTCAAATGGAAAATCTTGAATTGAAGGAACAACAGAATGCGACGCGTAAAAAAGTGAAACGTGTAAGAACCCTAAGTCATTCGGATTGGAGTACTACTATAGCGCCACGTTATCAATGCGAGGATGGTGAATGTTCTGTGCAATCATGTCTGAATAATTTTACAGCAATTGAATTGATGACGGGCAACAATATGGTAGGTTGTGAGAATTGTACCAAACGCATTAACGGTGATAATCCAAAGGCGAAGACAGTCAATACTAATGCAACGAAGCAGTTCCTCATATCCAGCCCGCCGGCTGTATTAATTTTACATCTAAAACGTTTTCAGTTAGGACCACGTTGCATATTCCGCAAACTTACACGAGCTGTAAACTTTCCAATGATATTGGATGTAGCACCGTTTTGTGGTTCAAAAGTAAAAAATTTACCCAATATTAATAGAAAACAAAAAAAGCTACTTTATGCTTTGTATGGTATTGTAGAGCATTCAGGTGGCATGTACGGTGGTCACTATACAGCTTATGTAAAAGTACGTCCAAAACCGGCGGTCGATGACGCGAGGTGGAAATTTCTACCGCATGGTAGTCGAGCCGAACTTGATCAAGACGATGATGTACGTAAAAAATTGGACGAAATATTAGCTAGAGAAAAAGCCAGAGAACTACGAATGAAGTATTCCAATGATAGCGACGATTTTTCTGATAGTTCAACATCGTCTTCGGATAGGGAAAATGTCCCTGAATCACCAGATCTTGAGGGTGCTGTCGGTGGTTACGAGGAAGCGTTCAACGTTCAAGTACCTTTGGGTAAATGGTATTATGTTTCCGATTCACGTGTGCAAGAAGTACAGGAGGATGACGTTTTAAGAGCGCAAGCTTATTTACTCTTCTATGAACGTATCTACTGAAATATATGTACTACCAAGAAAATATGTACTAGTTTTTACATTATAAATCGAATCTAATACTACGGGTTCGCGCGACTTACGTCTTAAATATTTAATATATATTATTTTTTGTTTTTTTTAATGTTATTTTTGTTTTGTAAAATTTCGTTTTTTCTCTTTAAGTTCAAACATATTTAGTAGAAACTACATTGCGAAAATAAAATGATATTTGAATTAAATTTGTTTAATGAAATGAAATATTTAAGAAATAGCTTTAAAGGAAAAGGAAATTGATTTAAACAATGTATACAAACTGTGCTATAAGAACATATATAAGTGATACAATGAAATGCACTTAAACTATTAATTATTTATTTGTACAACAATATAAATTCTCCGATCGAGTCGAGTTTATTCGTTTAATCAACCAACGAAGATTTGTTAAAATTAAATTTAAGGCAGCTACGACTTTTATGAACGAAAAAAACAAAAAAAACTCATATTTATGAAGAATTAGCTTTTGTATGTTTATATTTTGAATTGTAATTGTAATTGTTAATGATAATGATATGAGATAAATATTTTCTTTCTGTATATTTATAGCACATATATATGTATATAAACTGTTTTAACTTACTGCACAGTATTTATGCTGACGTCCTTTAAATCCTGCTGTACGCGTATTCCTCTTTCTACGCTAACGTAACATAGAAAATTGCATTATTTCCTCGCATTTAAAGTAACTCAAGGCAGTGCTCTTAAGTTTTACTTTAGAACCCGGCCTATACATTTTACATACTTAATTTGCTGTATTTTTAAGTAAGCATTTTTAATTTGGCTCAGAAGCGATCATTTATTGTATTCTTATTATGCTAAGCTAATAGGTTTTATTTAATTCTTTATTTTAATTTTGTTAATTTGGGTAATTACTTAAGACTTTGAAATAAAACTTATACGTATATACCTTTATTAATTAATCGTAATATATAATATGCAAATGTAAAATGTAAATGAAAAATTTTAAATTGTGACTTGAAAATTTATTATGAAAAAATATCGAATTATAAAAAAAAACCATTATTATAAGTAAAATTAATAAATTCTAATGTACGTCAATATTAATTTGTCTAATTTATTATTTATGATTTTCTTTCTAGATTTTAACATAAATAGTTTTGGTGAGCGAATACGCGCTTATTCATTATTTTAAGTTCAAGCACTTCAATTGAAGGCAAAGATTAGATCTGCCTCAGGGACCACAAGATTGATCCGATCAAAAAATACTTAAAGGATAGAGCCCTGAAACTATTTACGAAAACTGATAGGCTTACCAACACCGCTTTATCGAATCTCAGAATGGTTACAGGTTCCTCATGAAGGTATGCAGATCTGAGGTCAATTATTGCTTAGTCTGATGAAGTGATAAACAATAATCCAGTTAAAGCGTAGAAAGGAGTTATGAAGAGACCTCATAGTCAATAGAGAGTAAAAGTGCTCAAGTGTACTGACCCAACTAGCCTCAAAATAATAATTAAATCTAACTTGAGTACAAATGCATTCAATAAAAGGTACACTATTTACAAAGGGGTCTCCAACAAACATTTACGACCTATCAAATAAACTACGAGTATTGATAAACATTTTTAAAGCGTAGATGTACTGATTCTCTTTCAAGAGGTAACAATTTTAGTACATGTTAGAAATTTTATCTAATGCATATCTGGAATCTTATGTACACAAATTACTGATACTAAATTACTAATTTTTAATTAATTAATCTGCACGTAAATCGAGAACATGATTTATACTCTTATCTATATCAGCGGTTGGTAAAAGTATAAATAGAGATTTCCTGGTGTGCATGTCTTAGTGTGTTTTCTTCTCCTCGTGAAGCATAGGGCCTCTGTCGTAGGTCTAAGCTAAACTCTATTGGGTGTTTCGCGGCATATATCATTCCAGTTATAATTTCATTTATAGAGTTCTCCGTTTATAGTTCTGCGTTATGTTTGTGCTTGTGCGCCACGCTTTCTAAAGCCTCGGGGTTTCGAGCTTAGTGCAGTTCTTGCAATATGGTTCGCAAGTCTTCGATGGTGTACGACCAATAACTGAACATTTATTAACTGAAATAATTTCAATAAGATTTTTCTAAAAAGATAACTATTTATCTTCGTTAACTCTATATTCACTATCAACTATAATTATAATTTTATATTATCATTAATTCATTATATGGTATCATTGCATTCATATCATATAATTTTATATTAAAATGATTGATTTGCGCCCTATTGATTAATTGCTCTTTTCCGTCGTACTGGTAAGGTTCCTTTACTTTGATTCAGGCCAGCTTAAATTAGTGCCTTATCTACACCTACACTCTTGCACCTCATGCCACATAAATTCTTCCTTGTATCTCATCTCAACTCTTGTATTCCTCTCGCAATCAATTGACATTTCCTGGACTTTGAATATAGATTTTGCCGATCTTCGAATTTTTTTATTATGCCTTATGGACTTGCCTGGTATTCAATATGAATAGAATGACTAAATTCAAATTGGATTAGTAGGTAGTCATCGATGTTAATGAATGATTCTGATTCGTAGACCTAGAGACTTTTAAATCAGCAATTCATAACTATAATTTATATGTTTCTCTCACTTCTATTAAATATTTATTTTTGTAGTTCACATTTTTTTAATGGAGTCATAGTTATATTGCACATTATATGTATATTTATCTTTAATAAACAACACACGCCTTGAGCGATAAGGAAAGTATACATGCATTACTATATAGTTGACACGCTTTTTATAAAGAGGAAAAAATATTATGGTTTATGATATACATCACGTAAACAGTGTATATGACAAAATATCAAAACTAACAAAAAACCAGGCGTATATTGATTTAACTAATTTAATTTTAAAGTTTATATTTTTTATTTTCAAATATATATTAATATTTATTGGGTATACAGTGCGTAAGGTAAAATTTCTCATCTGATTTTTGAATTTAATTTGCAATCAAACCACATATGGTACTAGAAAGACCAAACAACAAAAACAAGAAAAAAAATCATAGAGCTTCATTATAAATATTATAATACAAAACTTAGCAGAACGTAGTTGGGGCAGTTACTCGTGTACCTCTCTGAACTGTTTCAAATCAAGACTGATTGTTTTTCTTATTCAAGGACTGTAACTAGATAAGAGAACCGTAAGTAATATTTCCACAAACGACCGATTCCATGTCCGGACAAACAGTCAATTTCGAGGACCAAGTGTCTTTCAACACCCACCTAAGGGATATCACAAACAGATCCCCGCGGCTAACAACAACTACAACAACCGCAGGTAATGGTAGGTGGTAATCGAGTTGAGTTACTGATTATAAAAACACAGTTTATAAAGAACAAATTTATTACTAGGAATGCAAGACGGGAGTTCAACAAAATTTCAAATACTTTTATGTGTTCCAATCTAGAGAAGCGTTTAAAATATGTATAGGTACTAAAAAGTAGTGTCATACTGAATATACGATGCTACGCAACTGAGTGGATACTAACCTCGTAAAAATTCAAAATATTCAAAAAAAAAAATGGAGTATATTCATAAGGTGTTGACCTAATTCTGCTAAAGATCTTCCTTATATCATGGAAGAAATTGAAAACTGGTTTATATATAAAATGTATAAAATATTGGAGGTATTGAAGAATATTAACAGATATACTTTACTTATATACTTAACACCGATAAATATGTTATGCTATGTACTTACATATTTAAATATATTTCACCTCTTCCCATAGAAGTCAAATGTACTGAATAAAAACAATTTTTTTTATTTTGTATTTATTTTTATTTATTTTTTTGTTTATACTATTTATTATGTTAGAATTAATGTTACTTAATTTTTTTATTTTTATTTTCTGAATTTTTAATACTGTAAACATTTAATGACATATTAATTAAACTATAAAGATAAGTATTTCATGCATGTATATTGCAAAATTAATCACAAATTTTTTTTTGCTCGATTGTTTATATATTATATAGATATAAGAATAATTTTGATAACGTATAATATGTTTAATATTTTACAATATTTTTTTTTCTATATTTTTAAATAATATTGTTTTTTAATTTTGAATAAATAGTTTTTTTAATTACCAAATCACATTTTTTTTTATTTTTTAAAGTTTTTTTTAATTACCAAATCACATTTTTTTTATTTTTTAAAGTTTTTTTTAATTGTCAAATAAGAATTTTTTGTTTTTAAAGAATTTTTTTTTTTAATTAATCGTAGAGTTTTTGCTCGTTCTTCCTCTTCAAATTTCAAAAGAAGTATTTATACTTAAAAGCCGCTTGAATGATAACCCAATCTGGTGAGGCAACGATTAGCACCAAATGGAAAACGATGAAAATCATCAAAAGGACGACAATGTGGCAATTGCGGAAAACCCATACCACCTGGCATCAAAAATGGTGCAAATTCGGTGGGACCGTGATGGCGTGGTCTTGAATGTGGGCGACTTGCATGATGATGTTTATGTTTCCTTTCTACGTCGCATCTGGAATTTGCACGCGAACGACAGCGTTCATGTTTGTGCTTATGTTCTCCATGATGTTTCTTGTGGTGCTTATGTGCCCTTTTGCCACAACGAGAATTGTCGCGAGAGTGTGAGCGTGAGCGGTGACGGCCATGACGTCCATGTTTACGTCCATGTTTTTTATGTTGTTTAACAGCTCTGGTACGTGAATGATCACGAGATTTTGAACGACTTTTATGACGTCGATGATGGTCAGGAGTTTTGTTTTCTTTATTTACGGCAGTATCACGTGAGCGTGAGTTTTCACGAGAATTTTCCCTAGAATTTTCTCTTGAGTGTTCTCTAGACTCTTCTCTAGATTGTCCACGAGAATGTCCACGAGATTGTCCACGAGAATGTCCACGTGAACGTCCACGAGAATGATCTCTAGACTTAGAACGATCACGGTTATTATGATGTTGTCGTCTGCGGCAATGTTTTCCACCTTTCTTTTTCTTCTCAACTTCTGAATCACTGGAACTTGAACTTGAGCTTGAACTACTGGAACTCGAACTGGAAGATGAACTTGAGCTACTGCTGGCATCACGACTTTTGCGTCCACGTGAACCTGAACGTGAACGCGAACGATTTCTGCCACCATGATGTTTACTGCGTTTACACTTTCCACCTGACTTTCCAATTTCTACTTCGTTTAGCTGCAATTGAATATTGAATTGTTCAATTGCTTTCTCCAACATTTTCTGAGCCTTGTACGCTTCTTTGATGGCTTTCTCCAATAATTTTGATGTTTTTTTATCAACCTTGATTTTGTGGGTTGACTGTGGCTCCTGTTGTTGTTCGGATACCGCATAGTCTTCAAGGCTAGCACTTAGCTCAGCAGCTAATTGACTTGCGTCTTTTTCAGCCATAGCGTTTCAATTTAATTAATATTATTTTAAAGCAATTTCACAATATTGTTTATTTCACTTGGAAAATTTTACAGAACGTTTCTTTTGTGTCGTCTCTTAAGAACCACTTGTCTCTTGTAAGAGTAATTGCCGTACTGATTTTCATGCTTCCAATTGAGCTGCTTTTATACCAGCGACACTGACTCTGCCTGAGTAGATAAACACTTTTTGTCGTTGTTTTTTGCGTCAACAAAAACAGTTGAGGGAGAATACCCGCTGGAGACAATATGAATTAGTGTTTGAGCTGGGAGCTTAAAACACTTGTTGACATATTTCTGTGGGCACTGTGGGCACAAATTGTTTTTGTTAAATCAAATTTCTTTCTGGATATTTCGATAGTGGCGCATAGTGGATTATATGTGTAAACATCTATTGTACAAATGTTGAAAGATGCGGGTAAATTATTTAGAATACAGAGAGTCATGGACTCTGTTTTATTAAAAATTATAATTCAATTATTAATAATTGTTTATTAATTTTAAATTTACAACAAATATTATCAATGTTTGTGCAAATGTTTTTTTTAGTAGAAGCTTTTATAAACTTATACAGTTTGTTTTTATATGGATTTTTACGTTTTTAGTACCATAGTTGGCACTTTGGTTTCTGCTTATTTTAATGTGATTGAGCACCAACTGCTAGCTGTTAGCCAGTAGGATAATAAATGATGCTGAGGATCTTTTATATGATATTTAAGTCTGTAGTACAAGAATAGTAGACTTTTTCTTATAAAAAGATATTACAATCATATCGATTGTTGTGAATATTTATGTTGAATTTAATAATAATTAATATTTAATCTAATTTGAATACTTTCTCTGCTCCTGATCAGTACATAATAAAAAAAATACAAACATGAGGTTACTATCAACTGGATGAAGTTGGTTTTAAGGTCAGTGTTTCGCTCTCAATGTTACTATCATTTGATATATTGTTAAAAAGCGTTAAACGATGGATAATATTTTAAAAAACTTTACTAGAGTTATGGGTTGTTACAACGGTTTAATTTGGGCTCAGTAGGAGGGCGATCTAATTCAACTTAACTTGTGTATATGTGTCTCTCTCTCTCTTTCTCTCATACTGTAGAATGAGTAGGTAATTGGAAGAGCGTGTGCTAGATTTAGAAGTCACCGATTTTTTCATTGAAATCTAAGTGACTATTGGTGTTAAGTTCAACATTATCACAGACAACCGTAATAACATTGATTAGTTAATGTTTTCAATAGGTTATAAATAAAATTTTTGAAGATTTTAAAATTTCAACTGATTGGATATATCGAATTTTAGAGAGATTACAATATTCTGGTATGTTTGTATTTCTTGCTCATATAAATATTGGGAATATATGTCTGTTTAACAGTGTTTAAAAAAGTGAAAAATCAAATTGTTATATATTTTTTATTTTATAAACATTGTATTCATGTAATATATTTATCAAATTGTGAATTTAATTATTTAATTATTTCTATTGTATAATAATTTACTTACTGTGCAACATTCTCAATATAATAAATGATGACTCATGCTAGAACCCATCCAAGTGCGACAAACAACTACTTTCGGTTTTAAGGACATTTATAAATATTTTTCGAAATTATATGTACATACATTTTATATATATATATATATATACTTATATAGGATATAGCTATTAAAATAAAATAGCTTCCTAAGTCCAGTTTTGAAGTACATAAAAAAAGTCTCATTTTTTTACCATCACCGATTTAGAATTATTTTAATTTTTAAATATTTCATTAAATTATACCATATGTGGACTGTTGAAGTATTTACGGCATAATAGATCACAACGTGTTCTTAATGGTTTCTAAATTTTGAAAATGTTTTAACTGCTCATATATATAGTTTTTGCAATGCTGTTTTGATCTGCTGGGTAGTGGATTCCATTAGGAGTAACTCTTAGTGACAACGGTTGTATTAGTTCAAAATGTAGACCCAGCAAATCATTATTTTATTATTATATTTCATATTTCTTAAATAGATTCATGTCCAATATTATATATATTTCAAATGTGTTTAATTTTTTTTCAATATTTCAAAAAAAAATGGTTTTACGAATTTTTACATAAAGATTATGTGGTCCAAAGCAAGTGAAGTTCTCTTTATAGAGTAAGAGTTACACAGCAATTTTATTCTGTCTCTATGTCGTTATATCAGAAGTACATCTGTGGTCGTTGGCTTTGCTGTAGTACTTTTCATTATTTTTCTTTTCAGCTTTGTATTGTAAGGTCCGTTACATATGTCTACTTAGACGTATTAATTTTCTATTCAATATATACCCTGAGCATTTACCATAGTAAGTATTATTATGGGCTACTACATGCATTGACTTTAGCATATATGTTATTTTCATAGCATTATTATTAATTAACTCTTTGGTAGGCTATAATATTAATTCTTTGTCAATGCAAGTATTTGTGATCTATCAATGGACCTTCATTATATATCTTCATCTTCATTATAGTATCGTATTTTATCAAATCTAATGCATCTATATAAAAAACTGGTTCTTGAGACTTCTGCATAGATCACCATATTGTTTTTGGTATTCAGTTGTCCTTGTCGTAGTGGGAGAATGGATTGCGGGTGGATTATGTCACATATGCAATAAACTTTAACTTGTGCAATGAATTAAGTAGATGAGCTCAAAGCATGTAGCGCTCAAGAACTGTATCAACTGCTGTGGAAAACGATTTCAATTTCATAAATTTATGCAATTGCAAATTATGTGCACTGATATGAAAATTGTATCGAAAGTTCTGGACGTCTGGATTTAGATAAAAGTGGGGTACGTGACTGAAAAAAACAGTGAAATTTAAAGAAAAACATTATCAATCATTTTCCACCGACATTTGAAAATTGTATGAATGAGTCAATATTTTAAAATAAAAGTATTTCGTCATAGGTAAAATATTTTATCATAATTACATTTTAATCTATGTGAAGCCCTATAGCTTCGACTTCATTATTATTTAGTTGCTACGAAGTTACATAACAAACAAAACAAGTGCGAAATTTATTGTTATCAAAAAAAGTATCTTTCGATTTGTTTACAAACAACCGGCGACGCCAGTGGAAGCGTTGTAGATACTTTTTCAATGTGTGAGTGCCAGACAAAAATAAATAAAATTCTTTGTTGACCGAGAGAAACATTTTCCGAATGTCGCTCTATTGGATTGAGTACAAAGCAGGGTGCGGAGAAAGTATAAAAGGCATCTGCTGAGTTGGAAGCGTCGTTAGTTGACTTACTGTGCTTTTTGTGAATAAAAGTGATTATTCTGCATTTATTTTGAAAAGAAATTTACTACAATTGTGAAATAGCACAGATTGATTTTGTTTGAAGCGATGTCAACAGAAAGTAAGTCAATTGAATCTTCTCCAGCTGTCGCAGCTGCAGTCATGCCGAACGTGGAGAACTCAGGTACGCGCCAGGCACAAATAACTGAAGCCGTAAACCATGTAAGTCCAGTAAATCAAGCTGCTTTACATTTCCTTCAGGAAGCGATGAAAAGAGCACACGAAGCACAACATATGCTGAACAAGGCTGTGAAGCAATTGTTAAATAAGTCCAAGGACATAAAAAGGTGCCATCATGGTGGACGTCAACGATGTAGTTCTAGAGGTCATAAAAGGCGAAATCAAAATAAAGCAACTGTTTCTAATTTTGATCATACTTCTAATTCTAGTTCCAGTTCCAGTTCCAGCTCTAGTTCCAACTCAAGTTCTAGTGATTGTGAAATTGTAGCTGTGATGGAGCATGGGCGTGATAAGCTTAATAAACATAAAAAACATGACGGTAGAAATAAACACAGCCATTGCAGTCGCCGTCATCATCGGGATGATCGATCCAGATCTCGTGAACGTTCCCGTGGTCGTTCACGCGGTCATTCTCGTGGACATTCTCGTGGTCGGTCGCGTGGACATTCTCGCGGTCACTCTCGTGGGCGTTCACATGGACGCCACCATACTAGAATGCATTCGCGTAGTCGTTCACGTAGTCAATCGAAAACTCGTTCATATGACCAATGTTTGCAACGATTCCAAGATTGGCGCACACTTGCCTATAATTGAATATTTTTAGAAAAAAGTATAATATAATATAATATATAATCGTATAATTTTTAATAAATATGAAATGAAGGAATTAAAAAGAAGTTGGTAAAATACAAACAAAAAAAAATAAAAATAAAATTAAATTAAACAAAAAAATTAAAAGTTAAAATAAAAAATTAATTAATTCAAAATAATAATAATAATATAATATATATAATAATATAATATAATATATATATATATATAAATAAATTAAATAAATAAATACTAAATATGTATAAATATGAATAGAAAATACAATTATAATAATTATAATACATTAAGACCGAAAAGTTTTCGGAAATTCTCATTTAAAATTCGCGCGCTGTATATTTTTCGATATTTTAAGTTTATGTAGTTTGGCAGAAATTAAGGACAATTACTATGCCAAAAATGAGCGCGATCTGTCAGACAGTTCGTTTACGGCAGCTGTTGAAACCAGTTCACCTCAGTAGTGCGTTGCGAAAAAAACAATGGAAAAAAATATTGAACAAAGAGTTTGCATCAAATTTTGTGTTTCGAACGAAATTTCGTGTGCAGAATCGTTGCGAATGCTACAAAAGGCTTATGGGGAATCAGTTTTATCGAAAACTCAAGTTTATGAGTGGTACAAAGCCTTCCAGGACGGTCGTACGACCGTCGAAGACATTTCGCAACGCACTACTGAGGTGAACTGGTTTCAACAGCTGCCGTAAACGAACTGTCTGACAGATCGCGCTCATTTTTGGCATAGTAATTAAGGACAGTGCTGCCAAACTACATAAACTTAAAATATCGAAAAATATACAGCGCGCGAATTTTAAATGAGAATTTCCGAAAACTTTTCAGTCTTAAATAATAAAAGTAGTTAAATTAAAATAAAATATAAAATAAAAACGGTATATAAACATAAAATTATTAGAAAAATAATTTTATTTAAAGAAAAAAATGTTATTTTATAAACTAAAAGCAGAATTTGAAAAGCAAATTTTAAAAAATTATTATATAAAAAAAAAAATATGGTACCTCTAAAATTATTTAATAATTTAATAATTAATAGAAATATTTAAACAAAAATTTATAAAAACATTTAATTATGTTTATTAAATTTTAAATTTAATCATTTAAATAAATGATTACAAGTATATAAATAAAAATTATTCAAAATATATAAATAAAAATTATTAAAAATATATATATATAAAAATTAATACAAATGTTTAAAAAAAATCGTTAAACAATTTAAAACAAAAACAAGGTTAAAAATTTTTGAAAAGTAACGGTTAAAAATAAAAATTTATTTAAATAAATTTTGTTGCAAACATTTAAATAAAAATATTTAAAAACAAGTCGTATACACTTCTTCAACATATATATTATAAAAAAAAAATTATTATTTAAGAGAAAGATACTTAATTATTAATAAAAATATTAAAAACAAAGCTTGGGTTTTATTTATTTAAATTTTTTTTTTATATGATTAACTGTCAGACAAATAATTTATTAGCTTCACTTATGTTATTGCAGCTAGTCTTAAAAAAACATCTGGAGGTACATTTGAATTATAATGCAGTATCGGTTCCACATTAAGATATAGTTTCATTTTTTGAGCAGATTTACATACTCGTATTTGTAACATTTTTGAATATTAAAGGAAAACAATTTTCTTATAATAACTATATCCAAATTTTTAATAAGAAAATAAAGTCGCATAGGGACTTCCATTGGATGCCAATGGTATAGATTATTTAATATTATATTTAGACTTCAGAAGAATTTTGGTACTACCTGTAATATCTCATTGGGGTGTTAACTATTTTTCATTTAATGAGTGGCAGTCTATCACACATAAAGACGTAACGTACCCAATTGTGTTGGTCCACAATGATACCACAATTTGAGACGTGAATTAACTGTTCCGTGGGATCTATTTCTGACCGGGAAATTATTTTCTCATTTTATATTTTACGTTAAGGATTAATAGGTTTTAATATATGATTCTCGTTGCTTAAAATATTGGATTTTTATTTATAATATTATATTTATTTCAAAAGTTTATTTTACCGATTATTCTGACAGAGAGGAAGTTTAATAAAGAACTTAGCCACTTAAGTCAAAGTGGGCATATTTATATAACGCTTAATCGCAAAATTAGTAAGAGATACTCAAAATAATTAGAATCTATTTATTACTTAAGGTTAGAACCTTAATCTATTCAGTGGAGGAAAGAGTATTTCTATAGAAAGTGTCATTATCATTTGGTTTTTTTGTTAGTATTTTCATTAGTATAATTCTTATGTTAGAACAGTTTATTCGATGGATAACTACAAGATAACTACAAATGTTTGTATTCTATTTAAATATAGATAGACAATAAATAAAAGAAATAATAGGCTTAAATCTATAGATTTTATAATAGACCATATAGCTGTTTTGGAAATCATACGTGGTATGATTATTGGAAAACATATGTTTATTATTCAATATATGTTATGTATATCTCTAGTTCATAGCTAACTAGATAGAAATATTTAGAATGGTCATTTTAATATAATCGATTTAAACGTGTTAACCGACGATGTAATATACAACAATGAGGTGTCGCCAAAAGCGGGTGTTCGACCTGAGGGTCGTAGCTCGCTATTTAAGAGGGTATTCACGATTATATATAAATTTTTTACTCTAACTTTCATTTATTTATAGGTAGTCTTATGTTTTGCATTAAACAATGCAAGAGGCGAATATATATTATAATACATATATATATTAAACAACGTAAATTCTTTTAATTTGTAGAAAAAACAAATCTTTCGTAAATTTTATTCCACATATAATTTCTTAGATAGTAGACTATTTACTTATGAGATCTTTTTATCTGTGAGGAAGATATCGTATTTTCGCACAATCTATAAAATATAATGTACATTTAATTTTTTAAAATTTTTATAGGTGGAATAGATCTTAGCACATATAAAATAAGAAAAAAACGTACTTCCCATTTCTCTATAATGTTGTATATTTATCTAATATAGATAGGTATCTTCTGACTTCAAACCTTTTTAAAAATATTTTTTTTAAAAATTTTTATTGGAAAAAAAGATACACTAAAACTGAAGAATATGAGTAACTTGATTTAATTGGTCTGAAAGCCGTAGTATCCTTTGTCCAAAGTTAAAATATTATTAAACTCTATATATGAAAAATTATAAATACAACTGAATAATGCTTTGTAATAAGATTTAGAATAAATGAAAAACATTTTATTTTATTTTTTTTTTAATTATTTTTATTAATATATGTTTTGAAATATTTTTTTTTGCTTAATAATTCAATAAAATTTAACTTAATAATTTATTTTTATTTTTTTATTATTTTTTCTTTATATATTAGGTTGATGTATACTTCGTAGTTATGATAATTTTGTCTACATCGATAATTCATTTGGTTTCCTTTAACCAAAGAGTTTTCCATTAAAATCGACCAAAACCTCCACATGGTCCGCCAAGTCCGCCAGGTCTGCCCATAAATTGTTGGTGATGAAAACCAAATGGATGTCGTGGGCCATTCATAAATAACGGGCCAAAATTACGAGTATGTGGAAATCCCATTTCCCTATGGCTCATAGATGGTCCAAATCCTGTTGTTGGAAAACGGCCATAGTTAAAATTGAAATGGAAATCTCTATGATTTTCAAAATCTCTTTCAGGACAGCATTTAGATTTCGATGATTTAGTAGGATCATCTTTTTGTGCTGAAGACTTATCACATGGAACTCCTCTGGATTTCGTGTGGTGTTGTTCCTTTGAGTTGGAATTGGTAAAGGTTTCCTCTTCATCGGATTCGCTTGAACTTGTAGAAGATGAGCTTGAGTTTGTACTTGAAATCCGTTTTCTAAATCTACGCGGCATTGAATAGAAAACACCCTCAGTATCATCACAATATTGCATCAATATTTCATTTAACTCCTCTATTGCCATATTCAATTCCCATTGTGCCTTGTAAGCCTTTCTAATAGTCTTTTTAACGGATTTCATGGATTTCTTATTCCTTTTGCCAACTTCAGGAGTTTGGGTTTCATTGTTGTCCTTATCGTTAAGGGTCTCGGTAGCTTCAGCCGTCTTTGCTGTGTTTTGTTCGATTTCCATTTCAGACATTTTCTTGCTTATAGATTGCATTAAATTTTATAAATGCTTAAACGTAAATTTTTCCAAATTTAGAATTCCTTGCTGTTAATACAACAATCAGTGGATTCACGAACTGATAAACATGTAGCGGTTCGCGCTGCTTTTATAGTTGCGAGCTTTCTTATCTAATTTTATTTTCCCGACCCAAGCGAATCAAAATGAGATACGTGTTGGCCATTGTTTTCCACGTTGTAAATTCATTCTCTCTCTCAGTTGCAGTCGACATCGTTTCGTGTTGTTGTGAAATCCTTTCCAGCTCTGCGATGGTCATACAAATTTATATTTAGTTTGGACAACCTCAAATAGTTTGTGCATATGAAGAAAGCTATCGCAAATTATTGATTAGAATAACTTCCTAATTTCTGGTCAAGTTAGAAATGAAGTATAGGTATTATATGAAAACATAATTTATGTATTTTCATTAAAGTTTTTGGTGTTTAGAAAATATATACATTTTTCTGTTATTTTCATCAGAAATGTTTGGTCTTCTACTAAAAATATTTGTATTAATAAAAAAACATATACGATTCAGGCCATATCGTAGATTTCTTGTAGTATATAAATTATAAACGTATGAAAAATATAAAACAATTAATTGAAATTTACATATTATGATTATAATATCTTCATAATCAACTTTCAGGTTAACATGGTCCATCTACAATAAAGCTGGACTTTGGAAACTTTTCAAAAGGGATCGTGTGAATACTGCAAACCTGATTATAATACTTTCTGGTCATAGGTGTATAGGAGTTCATGCAGATAAACTGTGCACTCCTCATAATCCTCACTGTAGGAATTGTAGAAACCTGTAGGAATATCAAACCATTAATCATTTTTTCTGTGAATAACCAGCTTTGGCGACCAGAAGAAATAGGTTTTTAGGGAGATATTACTTTGACGGCTTATCAACTGTTCATTGGTAAATTCGAAAGACATAAGATTATCTATATTTGACCGGTTGGATTTAGTCTATATTCTTCTTTTTTATGGTTTCTTGTGAGGAATGTGGTAGCAGAGCGTCGAAAAATCACTAATTGAGGTACATGGAAAGGTCTTTGATGACCTGCCACTGCAACCAACAAACAAAACAGAAATTAATTAATAAGAATATTACCTAATACTCCCAGTTTTTATATTTGAAGTGTTCTTAAACTTAATTTTAATATTTAAATTTCTTTAACTGATACTCGATTAAAAAGAGACTATGCTACGAGCCTGTAAGCTACCTCTCTACTCTATAACATTAATATAGTAGACAGCATAATTTCCTTATAAAAATTTTGGGAATCCTTCTCTTAACAAAAATAGTATTTTAAATAAATTAAGAAGAATTTATTTATATTTTGTCTAATTAAAATTTTAGGTTGAACTGTATTGAAATAGTATTAATGCCTATAAGATTACGACAAGGTTTCGAAAGAATTTATTATTTGGCCCATTATTTAGGGGAATGATTATAATCTTTTAATTGGTTTAACAGAAATTCTAAATAAATTCTGAAGAGAATGTCTCAATATTGCTTGTAATCTCATATCTGCATAAGGATCAGTGATAATTTTTGTTTACATAAATAGTTTATTTTTCTGATGTTTGATAGAAAAGAAGTTATAGAAAGGTGTGGTAGGGATGACACTTTTCTGACTTTTTTTCTGGAGAATTACCAAATGATTGACACATTAAATAACATTTATTGTATCTTAAAAAAATATTTGCTTATATTAGCTTATAAAACATTCAAGAGGTGAACCTCAAGAAGTGAGCATACGATTGGAATAATTGGAAATGAGATATATGGAGAGGAGTGCTGTGTTATAACTAAGATTCAACAACGTGTTAGTAAAATCATTAAGGTAAGCAGGGTGTTATATTCTAAAAATTCCCTAAGATCTAATGAGATCGCGTTATAATCTTCCATTAAGCTAAGAAAATCGCACAAGGCTAACAGATGATGTTGCCATTTGTATTTGCACGTTGATGATGGCTTATATTTTTGCTTTTATTTTTGCTCTAACCAAATGGAAAATATACATCTTTTTGAAGGAACGACAGAAAGTCTGATATCGCAGTATTAAAACTAGATATAGGACTTTAGGGTTCACTATTCTTCCATAGACCCACATAAAATCTATATAGTCAGAAATAATATAACTATTTGTCTCATTTCATTTCAGTTAGGGACGACATTCTTTACCTCAGATAAACTCTTCTTGTTGGGATGTAACTCAAGTTATAATATCTCAGCTATTTTTAGTCATAATTATATACACTATTTTTTCACAGCAAAATTATTTTATATTTTTTTACTTGATATACCTATAGATTAGGTTAGGTTACATCGGCGATCCCAAGGGATCCACTTAGGCAAATAGTGGATATATATATTTAATATAAAACGTACCTACCTCTTTATAAACTAATATGAAAATAAGAACTAACTTACCAATGAAATATTAAGTTAGAATTTGTGATTATATTTAAACCTGGTTTGGAACTCATGTTTGGATGTATAATATATATAATATAAATATAATATTTCACAATCGTACACTAATTCTGCAGAATATGAGTATTGTAGATGGATGATTTGGTGAAAAACAATTGTAATTTGACGAAGTGTTGTTTCATCTTCTATTCTGATTCATTTTGTAATGTAATTATTTTTACCACATATTTTTATATATATTTTTTTCAATCTATGTTAAAAACACAAGTTCATGAAGAAATTATAAATCTTGATTTAATAATTTTTAATTTTAAACTCTAGTTTTTGTTTCTAAAAAATAAAAATTTTTTTTTAAATTTCAAAGTTTTCATAATTTAATTACTTTTATATATGAAGACTTTTAAATTAAATATACAAATTATTTAACAACATACTATTTTTCTAGAGAATGTTTGTGGGTTCTTAAATATCTTAAATAGTTTTCAAATAATATATAAAATCACTAACATAAATAGTAATTTTTTTTCATGTAAAACATTTTTTTTGTTATATATATATTACATATATTAACAGGTATAACATTTCATGGGGATTTTATTCATAGGTCGTTCACTTAAGCACATTAACAGAACACAATTTCTTGGAGAGTAGAAGTTTATATCTTCAAATAATTTCAGATATTTTATTTCATATAAATTATTTATGCTAAATATTAATAATTATTTATATGTGATATATTTAATATAAATAATTAAATAATGGGTCTTACACTTATGCACATCATCTGAACACAATTTTGTAGTTTTTGATATTAAAAACTGCATAAATATATAAATATGTTTAATATTTTTAATAAAATATTGTTAATATTTTAACAATATTTAAAAATTTATTCAATATAAAATATTTTTTGATTTATTTTGTTGAAAATTTTGTATTGACTGTTAAGTCACTAGCACTGAACCTTAACTGCTCTGACCGTGTCTCGAAAATTTAATTTGAAAGATAAGTTCAGCTATTTCATCACATGTGCAAATTCGTAGGTAAATAATGAATTTCACGATATTGTTTAAATGTATTTAGATTTGTTTACAAACAGCTGGTGCCATTAGTATAATTAATTAATGCCGGTATTTGTAGTTGAACCCAAATGAGAGCGGCATACGAAAACTCAGTACGTTTTCGTATGCCTTGCACAAATTTAGGTCGCTGACGAGAGTTTCAGTTGAAAAGTATCTCTGATATACATGGAAGGCAAAGTGAATTTAACTTATATATGGTATGTATATATGATGAATAAAATTTGTTATTAAAAACTTTTGAATAAAGAGTAAATGCTAAGAGAAAAATTTGATAGGTGGATATCTCACAAAAAGTGAGATTGAGAGAAAAAATAAAAACATTTTGTGTGTTTAACAAAAAATTGGTCTCTGAGTATTCAACAAATATTTATAAAAAAAAGAGTATAAATTTATATTAATAACATATTGTATTGTAGTATAATATAAACAGAGATATAGTGAAGATGTCTGGAAAAAATACAGCAACTGACTCTGTGAAAAATACAGCAGGAACGATAGACTTTATAGATTTAGAAGAGCAGCCACAAACATCACAAGGTTCAGTGAATGCAAATACCAGTATTGCAAATAAAGGCAATAACATACCCGGCAACCTAACAGCATTAAATTTTCTTGATGATGCTATTCAGAAAGCCCTCGAGGCTCAAGAATCACTTAATAATGCTATAGAACAATTACGAGGCAATTTAGGAAATACCGAAAGAACACAGAAAAACGACCATCAGGAGAACAATGTACAATTACAGAATGGTGACCTACGATTTCAAAGAAGATTAGAGCATAGAGATGAAGGGCAGGTTCATAATGAAACAGATTCCAACTTGAGTTCAGATGATAGTGATTATGATATGATGACAGATCTGTATAATAATTTGCTTAAAAGAAGAGCAAAGAAACATCAACATCATCGTAGTTCTCGTTCGAGTCATTGTGAATCTCTAAGAACTCATAGATGTTCACGTAGCCGCTCTCGTGAACGGTCACATAGACATCGTCATCCCATTCTGAAAGGATTTTCTTGTGATTGCTGTCAATCAACAAATTGCTTCTCTAACTGTGAACGGAATTCATAAGTGCTGAGGTTTTTGCAATTCCATTTAATTTCTAAATTTTCTTTTTAAAAGGTGGTATATGTTTGTGGTACGATTTATTATATTAACTATTTAATATATAATCAAAAAATAAAAATTGATGATGTTTGATTATAAATAAAGCAACTTATTCGTGTCATATTTTTAATTTAAAATTTTAATATGTATTGAAATTTGTTATTAAAATAATATTTTGTTAAAAAATCATTATGTTTAACATAAAATAAGAACATAAAAATAAATCAAAAATTTAAAATAAATCAAAAATCAAATGAAATTAAATTGTAATTACAACCCTGCGTTTTAATATTACATATATAGTATATGATAGGGTTGTCATAAATAAAATCATAATAAATATAAATTGTATAGATACTGCACTCATAACTTAGAGTTTCCTCAAGTTGTTCCATTTCAGTTAGGGACGACATTCTGTCACTTCAGATAAACTTTTCTCTTTGGGATGTAACGCAGGCGACAATATCTTAGCTACTTTTAGTCATAACTATATACACTATTTCTTTACTGCAAAATTATTTTATATTTTTTTATTTAATATACCTATAGATTAGGTAAGGTTATACCGGCGATCCTAAGGGATCGATCCTAAAATAATTTTATATTTTCTTATTTAATATATAGGTTCGGTTATGTTATACCGGCGATCCCAAGGGATTCACTTAGGCCTATAGTGAATATACATATATATTTAATATTAAAAAAATAGCATTTGTTTTAATAAGTATACTCTTCTTCTTATGAAAACTTAACTCTTTGAAAAGTAATATAAAAATAAAAACTAACTTACCAATTAAATATCAAGATAGGATTAGTGATTATGTTTATGATTTGGAACTCATGTTTAATGGATATAGGTATAATCTTTCACAATCGTACACTAATTTTGCAGAATATGAGTATTGTAGATGGATGATTTTGTAAAAAACAATTTTAATTGGATGAAGTGTTGTTTCATCATTTGTTTAGATTAATTTTGTAATGTGATTATTTTTACCACATACTTGTATATGTATATTTTCAAATCTATGTTGAAAACACAAGTTCATGAAGAAATTATAAATCTTGATTTAATAATTTTTAATTTTAAACTGTAATTTTGGTTTTTATAAAATAAAATCGTTTTATTTAAATTTCAAAATTTCATAGTTAATCACTTTCAAATGTGAAGACTTTTCAATTAAATATGAATATATTTTAACATATATAATATGTAATATATTTTACTATATTTTTGGAGTACGTTTTTGGATTTTTTATTTGGATTTGATATATTTTAAATACTTATCAAATAATATATAAAATCACTAACATAAATTGCAATTTTTTTTTATAAAATATATTTTTTTTATATAAATATTTAAATAATATTTTAAAATTACTATATTAAGAGGTATAACACTTCATGGGGAGTTTTGACATATGTAGATCGTTCACTTAAGCACATTAACAGAACACAATTTCTTGGAGAGTAGAAGTTTATATCTTCAAATAATTTCAGATATTTTATTTCATATAAATTATTTATGCTAAATATTAATAATTATTTATATTTGATATATTTAATATAAATAATTTAATAATGGGTCTTACACTTATGCACATCATCTGAACACAATTTTGTAGTTTTTGATATTAAAAACTGCATAAATAAATAAATATGTTTAATATTTTTAATAAAATATTGTTAATATTTTAACAATATTTAAATAATTTATTCAATATAAAATATTTTTTGATTTATTTTGTTGAAAATTTTGTATTGACTAGTTAAGTCACTAGCACTGAACCTTAACTGCTCTGACTGTGTCTCGAAAATTGGATTTGAAAGATAAGTTCAGCTATTTCATCACATGTGCAAATTCGTAGGTAAATAATGAATTTCACTATATTGTTTAAATGTATTTAGATTTGTTTACAAACAGCTGGTGCCATTAGTATAATTAATTAATGCCGGTATTTGTAGTTGAACCCAAATGAGAGAGGCGGTACTCAGTACGTTTTCGTATGCCTTGCACAAATTTAGGTCGATGACGAGAGTTTCAGTTGAAAAGTATCTCTGATATACATGGAAGGTAAAGTGGATTTAACTTATATATGGTATGTATATATGATGAACAAAATTTGTTATTAAAAACTTTTGAATAAAGAGTAAGTGCTAAGAGAAAAATTTGATAGGTGGATATCTCACAAAAAGTGAGATTGAGAGAAAAAATAAAAACATTTTGTGTGTTTAACAAAAATTGGTCTCTGAGTATTCAACAAATATTTATAAAAGAAAGAGTATAAACTTATATTAATAACATTTTGTATTGTAGTATAATATAAACAGAGATATAGTGAAGATGTCTGGAAAAAATACAGCAACTGACTCCGTGCAAAATACAGCAGGAACGATAGATTTTATAGATTTAGAAGAGCAGCCACAAACATCACAAGGTTCAGTAAATGCAAATACGAGTATTGCAAATAAAGGCAATAACATAACCGGCAACCTAACAGCATTAAATTTTCTTGATGATGCTATTCAGAAAGCCCTCGAGGCTCAAGAATCACTAAATAATGCTATAGAACAATTACGAGGCAATTTAGGAAATACCGAAAGAACACACGAAAACGACCATCAGGAGAACAATGTACAATTACAGAATGGTGACCTACGATTTCAAAGCAGATTAGAGGATAGAGATGAAGGGCAGGCTCATAATGAAACAGATTCCAACTTGAGTTCAGATGATAGTGATTATGATATAATGACAGATCTGTATAATAATTTGCTTAAAAGAAGAGCAAAGAAACATCAACATCAACGTAGTTCTCGTTCGAGTCATTGTGAATGTCCTTTAAGAACTCATAGATGTTCACGTAGTCGCTCTCGTGAACGGTCACATAGACATCGTCATCCCATTCTGAAGAGATTTTCTTGTGATTGTAAAAGCTGTCAATTATGAAATTGCTTCTTTAACTGTGTACGAAATTCATAAGTGCTGAGGTTTTTGCAATTCCATTTAATTTCTAAATTTTCTTTTTAAAAGGTGGTATATATGTTTGTGGTACGATTTATTATATTAACTATTTAATATATAATCAAAAAATAAAAATTGATGATGTTTGATTATAAGTAAAGCAACTTATTCGTGTCATATTTTTAATTTAAAATTTTAATATGTATTGAAATTTGTTATTAAAATAATATTTTGTTAAAAAATCATTATGTTTAACATAAAATAAGAACATAAAAATAAATCAAAAATTTAAAATAAATCAAAAATCAAATAAAATTAAATTGTAATTACAACCCTGCGTTTTAATATTACATATATAGTATATGATAGGGTTGTCATAAATAAAATCATAATAAATATAAATTGTATAGATACTGCACTCATAATTTAGAGTTTCCTCAAGTTGTTCTATTTCAGTTAGGGACGACATTCTGTCACTTCAGATAAACTTTTCTCTTTGGGATGTAACGCAGGCGACAATATCTTAGCTACTTTTAGTCATAACTATATATTATACACTATTTCTTTACTGCAAAATTATTTTATATTTTTTTATTTAATATACCTATAGATTAGGTAAGGTTATACCGGCGATCCTAAGGGATCGATCCTAAAATAATTTTATATTTTCTTATTTAATATAGGTTCGGTTATGTTATACCGGCGATCCCAAGGGATTCACTGAGGCCTATAGTGAATATACATAGATATTTAATATTAATAAAATAGCATTTGTTTTAATAAGTATACTCTTCTTCTTAAGAAAACTTAACTCTTTAAAAAGTAATATAAAAATAAAAACTAACTTACCAATTAAATATCAAGATAGGATTAGTGATTATGTTTATGATTTGGAACACATGTTTAATGGATATATAATATTTCACAATCGTACATTAATTTTGCAGAATATGAGTATTGTAGATGGATAAAAAACAATTGTAATTTGATGAAGTATTGTTTCATCATTTGTTTAGATTAATTTTGTAATTTAATTATTTTTACCACATACTTTTATATATATATTTTTAAATCTATGGTGATAACACAAGTTCTTGATGATGGTAAAAATCTTGATTTAAAAATTTTTAATTTTAAACTGTAATTTTGGTTTTTATAAAATAAAATCGTTTTATTTAAATTTCAAAATTTCATAGTTAATCACTTTCAAATGTGAAGACTTTTCAATTAAATATGAATATATTTTAACATATATAATATGTAATATATTTTACTATATTTTTGGAGTAAGTTTTTGGATTTTTTATTTGGATTTGATATATTTTAAATACTTATCAAATAATATATAAAATCACTAACATAAATTGCAATTTTTTTTTATAAAATATATTTTTTTTATATAAATATTTACATAATATTTTAAAATTACTATATTAAGAGGCAACACTTCATGGGGAGTTTTGACATATGTAGATCGTTCACTTAAGCACATTAACAGAACACAATTTTTTGGAGAGTAGAAGTATATATCTTCAAATAATTTCAGATATTTTATTTCATATAAATTATTTATGCTAAATATTAATAATTATTTATATTTGATATATTTAATATAAATAATTTAATATTGGGTCTTACACTTATGCACATCATCTGAACACAATTTTGTAGTTTTTGATATTAAAAACTGCATATATAAATAAATATGTTTAATATTTTTAATAAAATATTGTTAATATTTTAACAATATTTAAATAATTTATTCGATATAAAAATTTTTTTGATTTATTTTGTTGAAAATTTTGTATTGACTGTTAAGTCACTAGCACTGAACCTTAACTGCTCTGACTGTGCCTCGAAAATTGGATTTGAAAGATAAGTTCAGCTATTTCATCACATGTGCAAATTCGTAGGTAAATAATGAATTTCACTATATTGTTTAAATGTATTTAGATTTGTTTACAAACAGCTGGTGCCATTAGTATAATTAATTAATGCCGGTAGTTGTAGTTGAACCCAAATGAGAGCGGCATACGAAAACTCAGTACGTTTTCGTATGCCTTGCACAAATTTAGATCGCGAGAGACGAGATGACGAGGCTTTCAGTTGAAAAGTATCTCTGATATACATGGAAGGTAAAGTGGGTTTAACTTATATAAGTATATATGATGAACAAAATTTATTATTAAAAACTTTTGAGTAAAGAGTAAATGTTAAGAGAAAAATTTGATAGGTGGATATCTCACAAAAAGTGAGATTGAGAGCAAAAAATAAAAATATTTTGTTTGTGTTAAACAAAGTATTAAACAAATGTTGAAAAGAAAAAGAAAGAAATAGTATAAACTTATATTAATAACATTTTGTATTGTAGTATAATATAAACAGAGATATAGTGAAGATGTCTGGAAAACATACAGCAACTGATTCAGTGCAAAATACAGCAATAACGATCGACTGTATAGATTTAGAAGAGCAGCCACAAACATCACAAGGTTCAGTCAATGCAAATACGAGTATTGAAAAAGAAGGCAATAACATTACCGTCCACATAACAACATTAAATTTTCTTAATGATGCTATTTGGAAAGCCCTCGAGGCTCAAGAACTACTAAATAAAGCCGTACATCAATTACGAGTCAGTTTAGGAAATACCGAAGGAACACAGGAAAGCGATTCCAACTTGAGTTCAGATGATAGTGAGTATGATATGATGACAAATCTGTATAATGATTTGCTTAAAAAAAGAGCAAAGAAACATCAACATCATCGTAGTTGTCGTTCGTGTCATTGTGTATCTCTATTAAGAACTCATAGGTGTTCACGTAGCCGCTCTCGTGAACGTTCACATGGACATCGTCATCCGATTTTGAGAGGACTTGCTTATGATTGTAAAAGCTGTCAATTAAGAAATCGCTTCTGTAACTGGTCAAGGAATTCATAGTTTTTGCAATTCCATTTAATTTCTAAATTTTCTTGACAAAAGTCGGTGTGTGTGTTTATGGTACGATTGTTTATAGTTTATATTAACTATTTAAATATAATCAAAAAATAAAAATAGATGATATATGATTATAAATGAAGCTACTTATTCGTATAATGTTTTTAATTTAAAATATAAGTATGTACTGAAATTTGTTATTAAAATAATTAATTTTTAAAAAATCATTATGGTTAACATAAAATAAAAACATATATAATATGTTAAATTTTAAAATAAATTAAAAATCATATAAAATTAAATTGTAATTACAACCCTGCGTTTTAATATTACACATATAGTATATAATAGAGTTATCATAAATAAAATCATAATAAATATAAATTGTATTGCTTAGAGTTTCCTCAAGTTGTTCCAAACATTTCTGTGCTAGTCAGTAGTCTACTCCAAGCCGTTTGCTGTCTGTTGTGGCACCAAGTAGCCTTTTGGTTTTATATCATATCAACATATGATATCATTATATTCTTTATAGAGCGTATCTTCTTATATCTTTTATTTCCTTTCTTCACCATAGTGTTGTTGTTGACTTGATTCGACAGCAGCCACAATTCTTCGTTGGAAGTGGTCCTCAACCACTAGATGTTATGAAGATGTCTGTTGATCATAATGAGTTTATTTCCTGTTTTAAGAATAATTGCAGATTAAATGAGTTTTTTATTAATCCCACGTACAATATTTATGTCTGGATCTGGCTTTATAAGTTGAATAAAAGGTCATAATATAGATTTCGTATTAATTAAAATAATTTTTAAAATTTAAAAATTTATATATGAAGTAGTTTATGAGTACCCATAGTATTCCCAGCAATTTGCGTAGAAGATTAGATATGGAGAGTTATGATACTTTGTTGATAACGAATAAAGGTTTGTTTTGGTTGTTATATATCAGACTCGTTCACAGTTTACTATTAGTCACCAGTCAATACTACTAACAACAAGTAATTTTAAATTAAATCAAATTAAATTAAATTAAATTAAATAAATCTAATTAACTGATCATGAAAAATTATTAGAAAAGTTTTTAAAAAGTGAAAATTTGTAATGTCAAAGGAGAAATCAGAATCAAAAACTTCAAAAGTTGAGGTTGTATTAGTTGATTATCAACCTATTATTGAACCAAGTAATAAAGCTAAAGAGATTGGTTTTATTGTAGAAGATATAATGAACTCCTTTAGTAATACATGCGAGCATTGTGACGTTGTGGTTGGACTCGAAGTCTATGATAAAAATGAAAGGAAACGCATAAAACATCAAGAAAAAATGTTGGAAAAGCAAATTAAGTATGAGAAAAAAGTAACAGAAAAACAAATAAAATATGAAAAGAAAGTTGTGAGAAAAGAACAGAAAGACTATGAGAAGAATGTGAGAAAAATGGAGAAAGATTTGCGGAAACAAAGGAGAAAAGAAGAAAAACGAATTTTTAAAGAAAACAAAAAATGCTGTCACTCGTCAAACCACTTCGAAATAAGTTCTGGTTCCAGTATAAGTTCGAACCACTTTGAAATACGATCCAGTTCTAGTTCCAGTTCAAGCTCAAGTTCCAGTGATTCAAACTGATGTCAATAAACATCAATTTTGTCTACAAACTAAATATGTTAAATACTAGAAGTGGAATTGCGTGATTCAATTTTTATTATAAAATGTTAAATAAATAAAAAAAATGTTTATTGTTTGTAAAATCGTATGTCTCTATTTTCTCTATTAAAAAATTGTTATAAATATTAATCGATATAAAATACAAAATATAGGTGATAAGATAAGAAAAGCTATTTCTGTTGATATGTTACTTTTAAAATCATATGTTTGTAAAGAATATACATACCACGCAAATAATCAAGAACAGTAGTACCGACATAGGAAATTTTATGGAAGGGTTTTTCAATTGAGACCTTATTCAATCACTGGCTTAAAGATTTAAAGAATTGAAATAATACAAAGTTATGTTGAGGTTTGAAAATATAAGCATATAGATTATCAACTAAATTAAAATGTAAGATGGGGCTAAACTGAGACTCCGATCTTTCTTGGTCTTTAGTTTTTGTGGTGGTGTCATTGTTGATAACAACATTGTTGATAAGATGAGTAAGAAGACGGGGTGGGATAATATTTAGATTAATTGAAAATCTTAGTATCTCATTAGTGGATTGCATGAATAGAAAAAATTTACATATTATCCAAATGACTTCAAAGCTTACGACGTTTTCGACAACCGTATTTTTGAAATCGAATAGATTTGTTTAGAAATTTATTACATATCATTAACATCAGTAGAAATTGCTTTTGCTAATAGATGTTGCCATAGGTTTAGTAAGAAAACTTTCCCTTGATAGGCAAACATAACTTTCTCACAAGTCACTTATTGAAAGAAAACTTTCTCTTGATAGGCAAACATAACTTTCTCACAAGTCACTTATTGTACTAGCTTATTATATGGTGAGAAAACATGGACAATAAAGTATAGCGATAAGCAATCGTTAGGGATTTTGAAAAAAGAAGAGATTGTCTAGGAGATGTGTTAAGGATTGCGGATGATATGCTTGTTATAAAAAATACAAAAAATAGCAATAGTTGGATATATGGAAACATACCTTCTTACAGAAATAAAAATCGAACACTGAGTAGCTGGCCATAGCTTGATATTAGTAACTGGCATCAATATTGAAGGCGATTCTTTTTTAGGCAGAAATATCGAATACTGGGTAAGATGTCATAGTGTGACATTAGTTACAACCAATAGTGTCAGTTTTAGACGTAAGTCATAGAAGATATTGAATGCAGTCAAGACCGATATGTGGTTGCTATAACTAGTTAACTAAGTAAAATCAGTTAATCAGACTAATATATCAGAAATTATGGAAGTCAGAGCGAAAAGATTGAATTGGGTTAAATATTTGAGTGTATTGTAAGATTTGAATGGAGTTTAGTTTTGTGATATTTTTCGAAGCAATTTGAGTTAATTAATATATTAATAGGTTTAAACTTAAATGAAGTTTACAATCATAAAATTAAGTTAACTCCATTACAAAAAAAAAAACAAAATTCTCTATTATGAAAATTTTTATTTAATTCTGTTTAATAGCTTCCATTTAGTATTTATATTTGTATAAAATACCATAAATTAATAATGACTCATTCGACTTAATAGCTTGCGACAATAAATTTTATTAATTGGATTTCGTTCTTTGTTTATTTGTTTGATTATTTGTGATTATCTGAAGAGCATGAAATGAATGTGAATGAATGTATGTCTGAGTAATTTTATTAGCATAGCCTGTCATGTACTCTACTGTAATTTGTTTAATAATTTGATTAAATTAATATGCCTAAAATGTATCCAGACCAAACACAACAAATTACATATAAATTACCCAAAATCCAAACACGGCAATAATCAATTTTCCATAATTTCATCGACAGCTGAATTATTGGAGCGCGCCTGTGAAAACATTAAATAAAACTAATTAAGTTGACACAACAACCTGTTGGACTTGGCCCCCCAAGGAGAGAATCAGAATCACCAACATCAGAACGAAGCAGCAACACCAGTTGCCCACCTACAAGTGCTACGCGTCCACCATAAACGGTGTTTCCATGGGCCATTAATTATCAATAAGTTGTGCTCCTGCATGCAATTTGCAGTTTAGAATATGGAGTTTATCAAAATGTACTTCCCTCCGCCGGCAATCAGGATTTATTGAACCCTTTCAACATGGCGAAAGTGGTTCGGTTTTATGCATACGTTTGCATAAATCAAGTGCTTACAGAGCTGCTCTGGAGGTTGTTGGGGGAAATTATGGTGCAATTTATAAATCTATTTTCACTGCAGTCAGGTATGCACAAAGTGGTTTGTATATCAAAATGAATGTATTCACGCAGAAGAAATATCGTACACTTAGGTTGAGCACACTCCGGTGTAAGCAGTGCTCTTGCCGTTCATATCAAATAAAAAACAGAAATTATTATTGTGTTGGCTTGTGTATGGGTATACCCAGTATTTCTTTTCTAAAAACGAAAAAAATGTGGGTACACTGTGCTCTTTATTTGTCATTATAAGAGTAGCACAAAATGTAGGGGCACAATTCATTACTCTTAACCGCAGCAATTTTAAGAACAAGAATGTGGGAAATAGTGGGGGCAGATTAAAATTTAAAAATAGTGGGAATAACCAGTTTCTAAGATGTTAAATATTTACTGTCGTACTTAACGACCGGTACGAATACAAATGTTAGAGTGAAAGTTCGTTTTTTTATATTGACGAAATCTATTAATAAAGAGGAAGAATACTTTAGAAGAATAATTAGTAGTTTGAGGCAGACTTTAATATTTCAGTTGAATTTAGAGACCCTTGCAATCAGTTCATGTTCTGTTTTCTGGGGCAACTATCTATTTTAAAAAATAAACCAATCAGGGGTTGCCTTAATACTAACTGATAAATAAGTCTTATCAGCCCGATTTGACAGATTCTTAAAGGAATTGGCCAAAAATATTAGCAATGTCAGAGCAAGTTTGACTATTAAAGAAGAAATAATCAAGTCCATAATAAGACACTAAAGTTTTAATATAAAAATAAATCACTGCTTTAAGCGAGTTAGTAATGCAGTCTACATAGGCCGTGTGCGAGTTCGAGTAAATTGGGGGTAAAGTAAATTAAAATTTCGTAGGAATTTTTTGCACTGCAAAAAATTTTTGTAAATATTTATTTATTGTATTTATTTATTATTTTTTGGTTAAAAGTTTTTCAATTTATATATTTATTTATTTATCATCTTATAAAATTTTCAAAAGGGTAACAACTAATTTACCCAATGCGAAATTCTGGTAAATACCAACATTTGCTGCCATACTGACATAATTTATTATTTCCCTAAATTTATTATCAATTTACTGAAACTCGTACACGGCTATAATAACCAATATAGTATTTTACGGACAAATAAATTCCAATTAGATCATTTCAAAACTTTTAAATATGGACTTGTAGCGAAAAGTAGTTATCAGACCAATTTTAGCTTATAATATGAAAGATATTCCGGCAATAATAGCTGCTTACAAGGAATCACTGCGAATATATAAAAGAAAGGCTATGTGTAGGATTTCAATGCAAATCAAATCATGTAACATTTGGTGGAAACAAGAATCATTTTAGGAGTTTTAACAGTGCATTTCAGATTTAATTATTGTCTGACAATATTAGAAATTACTTTAGTAGAACATGTAGGCTTTGCAGGGACGCGAATGGGACTCAATATCATGAGATGAGAGTCTGCTTGGCACTGTAGCATAAAAAGAGAAAATACTTATGTGGGCATCTGATATTGGATAAAAATATAAGCCTCGGTGAAGTAGGTTCAATACAACAATTTATCGAGGAAGTCGGGCTAGGAGAAACATTTCAATGCCAAGAAAGAATAACAATAGATTTCTAGATTGCCGTGCTTAATTCTTCAACATAATAATTATAATTTTAAGGCCCATTAGCATGAAAAATAAATTATTATCTACATTTTTTTTTTAATTTTTTTTATTTTTCATATTTATTTGACTTTTTTTGGATATGTACTTTATATTTATGGTATGTACTCGTTGTAAGATTTTGCTTGAAAAAGGAAATAAATTTTAAAAATCATTAGGAGAAAGGATTATTTTTTTAACCGAGAGTCTTTTTACTAGAATTTTATGTCATTTTTTACAAATGGAGGTAATAAAATGAACCAAAGAAATTAAATTTTATAGATAAACACAAAAAAAATGCCAATAATTCTCTGAATGAATTTCATACTCTTTGTCCTTTTTTTCTCAGTACCGCACCCACTAAATCCATTTTTATGTTTATTACTGTAAAGTAAACAATTTGTTATTTACTACTTACATAAAATGGAGGCATGTAAAAGGTCGGGTAGTAAACAGGAAATAGCCATGCAAATATTGTACACTTCTCTCCTTTGGTCTTTCGGTCCTTCGCTCTATCGCCTGTTAAGCTTATGATTGATTGGCGTGCGGGGGGTCACTGCGTTAACAGAGCGTCTCTGCGTCTCTGCGCACGGCAAATTGTTTATAATTACATATTCCGTTCACGCATATTACTTCGTTAAAATATTAATTTTTATGTTGAAAAGGGCGAAATAATTCATTTTGACTTAATCAAGACAGCACAAACAGTAAACATGACATGGAAACTTATTTGGGTCAAAAATGCAGACAAGCGGTACGAAAATAAAAATTGCTTTTCAAGAATTTGCGGAAAAATTCACTAAGCGTGGCGTGAACGCACTTAAAACCTTTGCCCGGCTGTCAACGTGCCCCGCTCCAGGAAATGAAACTCAAACAAACAAACAAACACACAAGCTTTTTAAGGTATAAAAGGCTTCATTAATGCTTATTCTGTGATTAAATTGAAAAAATTGCATTTGAAGAAAATTATTCATTCGCATTTATTTTCAAAAATAATGCGAGTGCTTTGAATGCGACTCAAATGAAGTAAGTACGTAGGAAAGCAAGGATACTGCATGAATCCTTTGCACAAACCACACTCACACACACACACACTCACACACACACCCACACTCACATACGCAGCACACATACTGGCAGTGCAAATGCGTATCGTGACGTGCGCAACTATAGTATATACTATGAAGGAATGAGTAAGTTTGTCTGTGTGTGCATGTGAGTGAGTGTGTGCGTAGGAGTTACTGCGTTACCACCACTCATCCATCAATGTTGAAAGCTTGATTGCCGCATTGCAAAATTTATATTGCATTTCGCCTGACAGTTGTTGGCTTTTTATTTTAGCTCAATAAATAAAATATACTCGACGAGTAGAAAGTAAATAGGAAAAAAATTAATGAAACAATACACTAACATATATTTTTGGTCTCCAATAAAATTTAAAAACGCTGACGATTTTAGTGAAACCAGCAATTCGCAAAATGAATATTCAAAACGAGCGAAAACCGGGGAAACATTGTTAAGGCAGCAACAGGTGTAGACATTATTTGCATGTGTAAATACGAGTATTTTTGTGTTTTCCCTCATAACTAAAAACATAAAAACATAAAAAGTGTTTCGAGGAAAAATTTACTAAAAATTGGATATAGGTACAAGTTTTAGAATAATCAACACAGAACTGAAGGCTCCCTACTACAGAAAAGTGAATCATGTATCAATTAATCATATTCTGAAGGTAGGGAATGTAAATTCTAACGGAAGAAGCAATAAAACTCTATAAAGCAGGTTCTACACTACTTTTTATTGACATAACACGGCTTAGAGACCTAATCTAAACTCAGAAGGGGGAACACTAGACCCGACTGTCGCAGTGCCACATCCCTTAATATAATAATAAGATAGAAGGTAGATCAGTCCTATAGTCAGAAAATTAAATCAAAGGAGCTTACAGATTAGGTTACAGATTACGTTAGGTTGGAGTATCTTCCGAAGCTCACTTCCATACAAATAATGGTCCGTTGTGTTACTATCGAAGAGACGCTGTCTGTATAATTCAACGAACAACAGAAATTTAAATCAAAGGAGCTTACAAATTAGGTTACGTTAGGTTGGAGTATCTACCGAATCTCATTTCAATACAAATAATGATCCATTGTGTTACTATCGAAGAGACGCTGTCTGTATAATTCAACGAACAACCAATTTAAACGCAGAAGTTAGTAGTATCTAGCGAAGGAACAACGCACCTTTCAAAATTTGCGATACAAGTAGTGAGAAACCAATCGCTTAATTTTAAGATGATAGTACTGTCACATCAGTCAGAAAATTGTCCCTAAATATTTTGAATCGTTCTAGCCAACGATTAGCACTGATATAAAAGGTGGAGTACATTTTTCTCCTCATCCATAAAACCACAAGAGTGATTATCTAAAAACAAAAGTTGTTAGAGGGTAGACCAAGTCTTATTGCATGCATTTCCAATACAGTGGCCTATCATCATTGTTACTGTTTTACTAATATTGTTTTAGTTAAATCGAAGCAGCGCACCTATAAAACTTTTGTCGAATTTGAACTAGTTGAGCTTGTTATCTAACAAAAATCTTCATCTTATCCGGACTTCCTTATTAACCCTAGATATTTGTGTTACATTCCAACTATAGTCATTGCAAGAGAGATACTAATATCCGAAAAGTTGGTTTCTGAAAACAGTGTACCTGCTTAATTAAGTTTACTAGGTTTTCAGTTGCGACAGATGGTTCTATGAGTATGGATCTTTATGAATTGGATATAAACTTGCCTAGACACCTTAGGTATGTTTGAAAAGAACTGACAACAGAAGCAGTTGCAACGCCGAACAGAGATTTAATTGCAATATGGCTGTCCAAAAATTTTACGGTATTCATGTCAGAAACTGTATGGTTGAAATCTCACATTACTGTTTTATGAATAGTTAATACATCTAACACCCATTTCATTAGAAAACCTTCAACTGCTAACTAGTAAATTATTAACTAGTTATTAAAAGGGACTTGTTTAAGAGGTGACTATAGAGCCTTGATTTTGTGGTCAATGTGAATATACTAAAGTGATTATTGGTACTTAGCTTCATTAAAATATTTAATTAGTAATTGCACTGATTGACTGGAAAATGATGTGATAAATATCACTAGTAATTAATGTGTAATTAAGTTAATTTTCTGAAATGTTAATACAGTCATTATCAATAGCGTATAGTGTAATTACTAGTGGAATAACTTATATTGTAGATACTGCAAAGTTAACAGAAATCATGAAACAGCATTTTATAGCACAATTTAATCACTAAAAAAAGCAGCAGCTGTGAAACTTTAAAAGCTTCCTATATGAATTGCAAGTCATTTAATAGAATTATATGTTAATTCAATCAATATGACTTTGCTTATAGATTTAGTTTATGATATAAATGATTATAGACAAAAGTTGGCTTTATTATAATTGATGGCTTAGGATGATGAATTTGGGACAATGTTGTGTACTAGTCGTATTCTAAATAAATATTTAGTCACCCCTAAAAAAATTTAAATCACATTTCCCTGAGAGTTTTATTTTAAAAAAATGTTAGTGGTACTATCCGCTTTAAACTATTCGTGATTATTAAATGTTTTTAAACTACATTCATTGTAAGAAATCTAGATGTATAGCACTAGCACTAACCTTTTAAGCGTATATAAGTTAATATATTATATAGAAACATTAATGTCCACATTTTCATTTCATCAATATTTCTATGACACTCTTAACTGGGTTTACAGTTAAGAGTGTCAGTTCCTCGTGTTCCGCTATATATTATCTGATTAGGTTTGATATAATGGTGAAGAATTCTTAAAATCAGACAATGTCTTTAACTGCCAACTACATTGCCAGTCAATAAAAATGGCACCCTACTCTATTACCTACCTCTAATCTCAAAGCAGAACTATGAAAAAATTTAGATTGATGTTTTAGTTTATTTGGTGGCTTCATTACATAGACAAAGAGGATAATATATATTTGTGTATGACAAGAATATTTCTGCTTCTGCTCCACATTTTTTTTCGAACCTTCCTTGAGAAATTGAAGTAATTTAGTCCTAAAAAAACATTTAATTTACAATCCAAAATTGATAAGTCATTTAGCCAATGATTTGACGAAAAATATTCCTGTTTAGAATTGTAACGTAAGTTTCCGTACATGAGTACACAGAGAAGTCTATAAAGGAACACTCGCAAACACTCAATAATTTAAGGTTCCGTGAAAAATGTATGTAGCGTGTATATATAAATTTACTGAAAGTGGCGTAAATGGGTTTACCGGAAGCAATTTGTCATGCACATACACACATATACACGCATACATACACAAACATCAAATTGTCGAGCAACTTTTGCAGTGTAAATATTTTGTGTTAACAACTTTGAGGATATACGGACAAGTGGGGCGCTGTAATAAAGATGTGTTCGACGCAGTATGTTAGGTGTTGTAATTGGCCACCAAATGTGGAATCAATGGAGGAATATTGGGAATATTGCATTTTAATTTTACTGAATAAAGCCTTACTGAGCGTTTAACGTTTTGCCTCATTGTTCATATCGAGAGGCTCCTGGTTCCTGTTTTTATTCCTGGAAAATTGATTGACTTTTTTGTTATGAGTCGAAGATGAAAAGTGAAAATAAGAAAATTAAAAAAAAAATTAATTTAAATTTATTATTAGCGCAATTTTATTAAAAATGAAAATGTATCACGGTAATAATAGAAAATAATAAAAAAAAATTCTGTTATTTTTAAATTGAAGAGCTAAATTTGTTTCTTTCAATACTTTTATCTGACTTTAAGAAAACTAATTAGAGATTCCTTGGTATTTTGAGGCAACAGATATGCACAGAGATCTAAGGATCGACTCAGTAAAAAAATATATCAAGGACAGAGCACTAAAATTATTCGCAAAAGTTGATATGTTGCCCAACCCCGCTTTAACAAACCTTAAGTCCACCTTAGGATGCACAGGGAGATATTCTGATCTACGGTCCGTCATCAATTATAAGATAAATAAATGATAATAATAAATGATAATAATAGTTAAAGCTAGTGTGGGGTGGTTATAAGCCCCCAAGCCATAAAAGAGTAAAAGTGCGCTATAGCACTAACTCAAACCACAACAACAACAACAACAACTTTTGATATTTAATATTTATCGTGACACCAAATGCATTTCGAAATTAATTTTTTTTTTTATTTTTTTTTTTTATTGGAGTAACATTTCCATATAAAAATAGTAGCCGAAAAATGGGCGGACGTTTGCTTTGCTGTTGGCACTTGTTTATATTCACCTGAGCAGCATTCGAATGTTGCAAATATTTTTGGTGATAAAGTATTTATTCCTTTCGATATGTCAAAGTTGTTGAAACACTTTAAAACTGTGCAATTTTATTGTTCCGTTCGGATTCAGTTTATGTGAGCTGAATTTAAAGAGTGAATTCCAGGAATAACTATTAAAGTCACAGCAACAATAACATTTGTCTGCAGTCGAAAACATGCAAGTTGGTGAAGTGGCTGGAAAGGATCCACGCTTGCATTTATGCATGCACACGTACAGTTCAGTATCGTCTTCATACCCTTGCGGGGCAAGAGGTTGAAAACTCAATTGTAAAATTGTAGTTGATTTGGTTCCCCTATTTAGTATTGCACAGGTGAATATATCTGCATATTGCAATTTATTTGTGAGGTTGTTCATTGGAAGCATATATGGTACTCGTATTCGCAAAAGCATTTATTTGAGTTTATTGCTTTGCATGTGTGCTTCTGGAAATGCGGTGTGATTCGATGTGATTGCTGAAAGGTGAAATAAATTTATTCACAGACCGTAAGCGACCGCAACGAATTGTGCATGTACTCGGAAATATGCCATGGGAGCATCCAATACAGCGCAAACGTTATTACAGTTCTGCGACCTTTTTAATGAAGCACGTCCACAAATTTCTAAAAGCTTAGCACTTTAAAAGATTTCTAATTAATGATGGCACACATTTAAGCAATTAACTTTACATTTTGCCTCTACTAGTAGGTCATGTGTAAAATGGTTTCAAATTCACGAATTCAATTAAGAAAATATTTTGCATTTATGCTAAATTTACTTTGCACAAAGGTTTCGAATTTTATCTATATCTACTCAATGTGATGTTACAGCTATAGGCGGTCAAAGGATTTGGTACTTCAATACTGACTATATCACATCCTAGCTCATACTGTTGAAAAAAGAAGAAAAACTTTACTAAGCTTTAATGGAATCCAGAAATTCGTTGAGCACCATATTCCTCGAATCTAGCGCCGTGAGAATTCTGCTTATTTTCAAAAATAAAAAAAAATTGAAAGGAATGGTCTTGAACTAGAATAAAAAGATAATAAAAGTAGTTAATTTCTAAGTTTATATACAAACCAAAAAAAAACTGATCTTAAGGACTGCTTTAGAAAGTGGATTTACTTAGAAAGTGAAATTATGGATTGGTTTATATAAATAAAATTTTTTTTTTTAAAGAAATTTGATTTTTATATCAATCAATTTACCATGAAAGTTTTAAAGTAAACTTAAAAGGAAGAATGTAGATATACGTTTCATTTTATTTTAAACTTGTGTAAAGATTGTTTCAAAAAACTTCTCTGAGACAAAAAAAAATTGGAAAAAAAAATTTTAAGTAATAAAAATTAATTAGTAAAAAGCAAAATGTCTTTAAATCCTATAATGACTCTCTTCTCAATGAGCCTCTGCCAAAAGCGTCTTTTAAGTCTCGTTAAATCAAAATTGCAAACGCGTTCCTTTGCAGAGGATTGTAGTGGAAAGAGTAAGGTAAGACTAAATACTTGTATTTCAATTCCCATAAATATACATTTTTGAAATAATGTGTTTCATTTTATAGCTAAAAGGAATCGTATTGGGTTTGTATGAAATAGAAGAAGAAGGTCTTCAACCGGTGCTTACTAGTAGCGCTGAAAAGTTTGATGATCGCGTTAAGGGAAAAATTACTGATCTTGTTAAAATGTAAGTCTAACGTTAATAAGATAATATAAAACATGTTATTAAATATATACGTGTTGTATATTGCGTATACATATATATGATATTTTTGCATAGGTGTCAAATGAGTGGCAAAACAGGAGTAGGTCAGGTATTTAATAACATTGATATGGAGTTTCAGTCAGTAGCGCTTGTTGGCGTTGGAAGACAAGGAATAGGGTTCAACGAGCTGGAAATGATTGACGAGGGAATGGTAAGTACGGTGAAGTGAACATATTATCCATAGTCAGTACAGAAACTAGAAATTTACTTTAATATTTTTTTTGACAGTTGGGCACATATGTCAAAAAAATATTTTTTAAAATTTGGTTTCTAATAGACTTTGGATTACTGCAGTTATATTGAATTTATATGTATGGTAGTTGCATTCCATTTGGAAGCTACTTAAATGTTTATTATTAATATATTAATATTTCTGTTTTTACTATAATAGAGAGTAATCATTTTATTATATCTTAAGTTGATATATCAAACTCAGAAACGTGTCCTAAAAAAATTGTGTTCAATATATGAAAACAAATTTATTTTCGCACTATTAAAATTTGAATTATATTAGTAGAGATATCATTAACGTCATCACTTAGCGATTCCAAATAGCTTACGTTATCACTTTCTTCATAATTCTTCCTCATTCCTCTTTTCATTCGTCATAGGTTTTTGTGCTTATCTCAGTAAAAAAATTTATACCATCTTGAATGAATTTTCATTTGTTCTACAATTTTCCTCCATTAAACACTATGTATGGCTTTTCGTATTACTCTGGCCAAAAGTTTTCATATATTTATTGATATAGTCAATAAGATATCTTTTCCTGGTTCCATTCTGAGTTTGGTATAAGCTCTCTTTAGTGCAAAATTAAATGATGTCGTCAGTCTTTTGTTTACCCGAATGATACGTAGCATCTATCTGATTGCAATTAATATCAATTCTAATGTTGACCTTTTAGTGATATATTTTCAAGATTCGCATAACTTCAAAAATAATTTTCTTCTTAAATAAAAGGAAAATGTTCGAGTAGCAACAGCAGTTGGTGCCCGCAGCTTGCAAGCAATTAATTGCGGAGAAATTTATGTTGACTCAATGGAGTACCCAGAACAGGCAGCTGAAGGTAGTTCTTTAGCTATTTGGAGATACCATGAACATAAGGATAAAAAACACCGCACAATAACACCTAAATTAGAATTGTATGACCATAGCGATGTGGATGCGTGGACACGTGGTTTATTTAAGTCCGAAGCACAAAATTTAGCACGTCGACTTAGTGATACACCAGCTAATTTAATGACGCCAACTACTTTTGCACAAAATGCAGTTGATGCACTGTGTCCATGTGGTGTCACTGTTGAGATAAGAACAATGGACTGGATTGAAACCCACCAGCTCAATTCATTTTTAATGATTGCTAAAGGTTCATGTGAACCGCCAATACTTTTAGAAGTTAGTTATTGCGGTACCGCGCCAGAAGATAAGCCCATCTTGTTAGTCGGCAAAGGCATGACGTTCAATAGGTAAAGCAATACAATTATTTTTTTTTTCGAATTGTAAGGATAATTTTGTCTTTAATTTTGTCTTTTAGTGGTGCAATCAATTTGCGTCGTTGCAAAGATATGGATGAATTTCGAGGAGCTATGAGCGGGGCTGCTGTTATTGTAGCAACAATACGAGCTGCTGCTGCATTGTCACTTCCTATTAACATATCAGCAGTTATACCATTGTGTGAGAATATGCCATCCGGTATGTCAACTAAGCCAGGCGATATAATAAGATTGTTAAATGGTAAAACGATGGCAGTAAGGGTAAGTACTATAAACATATATGTATTATTTAATTGGTAATTGTATATTATTAAAGGATCTCGATAAAGCTGGTGTTGTCATAATGGCAGACCCATTGTTATATGGGCAGGTTACTTATAAGCCTCGCTTAGTTGTGGATGTTGCCACATTGGGTTACGGCGTGAAGAAAACCTTAGGCGGTGGCGCTACTGGTATTTATTCGAATTCGCATTACATTTGGAAGCAGTTCCAGAAAGCAGGTTCACTAACTGGGGATCGTGTGTGGCGTTTTCCATTATGGCAATTTTATAAGAAACTTGTAACTAGTAAGTACAAATATTATAGTAAAATATAAATGCAATTAAAGAGACTCTAATGCACAATTAGAGAGATTGTAATGGTTGAAATAGTGCACGAATTTAGTATTTTTATGGTTACCCAATTGTATGCAGACTTATACCTCAAATATTTTAACATTATTAATAGTTTGGAAATTTATTTATTACTAGATCATGTTAATTATGTAAATAACAGTTGTAAATTTACTAGATAATGTTAGCTATGATATTAGCAACAATGGAACTGGACCTGCGTCTTCATGTTTGGCAGCTGCTGTCCTTAATGTAAGTTATTATCTTAACTGAAATTTAAATATTAAAATAAGTAAAATTCCTTTTTATTTGAATGCAATGTAGGAACTTGTACCATGTGTGGATTGGGCACATTTAGATACACGAGGTGTGGGCATGTTAACCAAATTTGGTACCATACCGTATTTGTTGAAGGATCGCATGACTGGCCGTCCTACGCGTACCATGGTACAATTCCTATATCAATTGGCTTGCCCGGATGCAATGAAGCTCAAATAATGTACGTTTTATTCTTAATTATTAAATTTTTAATATCAATTGATTTTTTAATGCAGGACCAGCTAATTACAAGTAATATTCTTAACTAGAGTCCATTGAACCCATGTCTGTTAAGTGTGGTATATATGCAAATTCGTTGTCATTGCAAAATGTCTGAGCTTAAGTAGAAAAAAGCGGTTATTATGAGGAGAGAAAATCATTAATTATTCCTACATTACTTAATATAAAGCCAAAAAAATTTTTTGTTACATTTTATGCAAAATTATAAGTTAATTAAATTTTGGTTATTCAGCAAGTAAGTGAAAAACTATCAAAATTATATTTTAGAACATTTTTTGAAACATATATTTAATGTGTAATAAAATGACTTTTTATATATATAAATTCTTTAATTTCAAAAAATGCAATAATACAGAGGTGAACTACAAAAACAAAAATTCAATTTATATTATTTTAGTTAATTTAATTCTTTACAGCTGTTTCGAGTATTGCCAAATACCCATCATCAGTGGTCTCGGAAATAATTCTTATATTTAATTACTCGTAAATAATTTTTTGAGACTGCAAGTACCAGAAATCGAACTCAGGTCCTGCCAAAGTTGATGGTTAGAGTCAGCGCTCCTTAACCAACTGATCTAAAGCCGTACTTGACTTTTATGTTCTCATATTTTTCTGGAGTTTTGTTACTTTGCTGTGAAAGTTTTATTAACCAATTCACTTGTTGTGTTTTTATTAGAACGAAATTATAAACCAACTGTAGAATAATTGAATTAATTAGTTATATTTTTATTTTTAATTGTTAAATTTCAATACAATTCTGTTTGTAGAGGCATTGTTTATTGCATGATTGATATATTCTTTCATATGTATAGAACCTAATCTAGGAACGCAATATTGGGAAATTCATACTAAAAAAGATGGTTAATATATTTAAATTTTATTTTTGAATTTAATATATATGTATATATATATTTGTTCTCAAAGTTTCTTTGTTGCAATGGAAAAGTCGAATTCAATTTTGAATATTTTCACAACTTTATTACATGTGCTTTAAATAGATAGAAAGATATTTTTTGGTAAGTTTGCAACTACGTTATGTTACCTTTGCGTTTATGTTCACACCTGAATATAATGTTTGCAATTCCGCACATTTTCCAAATTTCATAGAACATACATCATTCCTTGTAATTCCATGGAATTTTAATAAATTGAGTTATATTACAGTGCGCAACTGACAAAGTGAATATAAATTATTTTGACAGCTCAGTCCGCATTTATCTGGCAGACATGCAAAACCAGCCAATAATATCTGAAATCGTTTACCCAAAAAATTTTTTACCAGAATATTTTCGCCTATTGTGAACGCAGTACTCACACATGCAGGGAATTCCGCAAATAATTTTATTTTGTTCCCAATTTTAAATTTTATTTTTTTTATGAACATTGAATATTATTAGATGTGATTTTCCTGTTAGTAAATTAACATATGTTTCATTGGAAATGAATTTTCATAAGAACTTTTTTTATTAGATTTCATTTATTTTATAATTGCTTTTAAAATAAAATAAAATTTTAATAAATTTTAACAGCAGTCGTTTCATTCGCTTTCAACGCCTCTTCACATTGCACGAATAATTTATACATAAAAAGCATAATATGTTTTCATATTAATTTATATTATAATATATTTATATTTTAATTTAATTTTTTTTTAAATATCTAATTATACAAATATATGTATGTTAAAAATATATAAATTTAATATTCATGAAGCTTTTACAGATTATGAGTTGAGTCAGTGCATTTGAGCACTTTTACTCTCTATTAACTGCGAGGTTTCTTCTTAACCCCTCTCTACGCCTGGATTGGATTATTGTTTATCACTTCATCAGACTAAGCACTAATTGACCTCAGATCTGCATACCTCCCCGAGGAACCTGTAACCATTCTGAGATTTGATATTGCGGTGTTGGTAAGCCTATCAGTTTTCGTAAATAATTCCAGGGCTCTATCCTTTATGTATTTTTTGATCGGATCAATCTTAAAGTCCCTAAGGATGTCATTCATCCTAATGTACTCTGAACGCTACACATCCATATAGAAGTGACGGTCGAATTATTTGGTTATATAAAAGCTTTCTGTTCTTAGTATTGAGATTTTCATTTCAATTTATTATAGAAAAATTGATCTAATAAAACCTTTATCGAAAACAATTACTTATATATATATATATAGTGGGTCGTTGGGACAGCGCACTGTCCAACAAGTGGCCCCACTGAAGTGAAGGATTAGTCGAAGTAGACCACGAAACGACTAGGGTCCTTTTATTCTCGGATGTTGTTATTGAGTTAAAGCTGGAGTGGCTTCCGTTCGCATAACTACATCTTTTGTTAATGCAAGCAGTTCATTTAGCTTGAGGTTTCCTGCCAAGTCGTCACCAACCCAATGGTGTTCCAAGACAGTCTTCCTCCTACTTGCCAGTGCTGGACATTGACACAATATATGCACCACTGTCTCCTTTTCTTCTAGACATAGTCTGCAAGTGTCTTCCTCAGCAAGAGTTATCTTTCTGAGCTGATACTTGAAGTTGCCATGTCCAGTAATTAGTGAGGTCAGCCAGCTTAGGGTGCTCCGCGAATAGCTAAGCACCTTTATCGCTTCTCTGGCCCACGGTTTTGGTAACATGAGTTTGGTCTGTCTACAAGTGCTCAACTCTCTCCATCTATTAAGATGAAGTGAGGTTATCCACTTATAGACATAGGCTGCCGAAAACAATTACTTAATTGTAAAACTAAAAATAATATTAAGAATTTTTGATCAATATTTAAACTAAAATTAAAATATTGACAAAAGTGAATAGTAATAAAGGACGAATAAATTTTTTACGCAAACTTGTGTATATTAAATAATAGATTAATAAAATAATAGAATACATAATATAATAATAATAGAATAATAATAAATAATAAAAATAATAGATAATAATGTATTAATTAGTAATATAAAAAAAATAATACATAATAAATAAAATAATAATAAATAAATAAATAATAGAATAGAATAATAAAATACATTTTTTTTCATATAAATAAATATGAGAATTTACTCACAAAATATTTATTCTATAACATAAATAGAAATATTTAGATAACTCTAGAGTCAGTCTTTGTTGTTTAATTCATTAAAAGAGTCCTCGTTCTGTTGAGATATTATGCTTCTGTTAATGAAATACAACGATTCTGTATAAGAATTATTGTAGATAGATATTGTCGACATCTATTACTGAATTTGAATTATTTTTAACGTTAAGTTAAATAAAAAACTGTTTAATTGAACATTTTAAATGTAGTCACTAGTCAATTAATTTGTAGTTTATGGTCTAGAAATAATGTTATAAACAGAGTATATTTTTTTGATTATAAATAGCATTGTATGTAAACACCTACTCAAAACGATCTTAAACATAATTAGCAGTGGCATATACCGAGTGTAGGTAGATACAATATTTGATATTATTATCCAAAATCTGTTTATGAGTAAATCTATTTAAGTATACAAATGAGATTATCAATTAATTACGAACAATTAAAAAGTCAATCAAATGGTAAAATGTGTAGTGCTTTATAATTAATTTCTAGGAAAAATTTAAAAAATTTATTGACGTAATTAAAAATGAAATTTCACGATTGGAATAAATAAAATGCTGAATATAAAAATAAAAATGTAAATTATAAATATATCTCATTTAATCTATATTTACAATTAATTTATGGCATTTAATAAAAATAAAACATTAATTTAACATTATTAAAATTTATAATTACAAAATCATTAAACAATAATATTATTAAATTAATAATATTAAATATTATTTAAATATATAATTGAAAACTAACTATTTAGGATTGCTAAAAATGTTGATACTAAGTTGAAATTGTAAAATATAAATTAAAATAATATAATTAATTAATTAAAATTAATTAAAATTTTGTTTTTGTAGTTCACTGTTGTTTTTCGAACTTCTTTATAAAATATAAAATAATTATTTTTGAAATTCATTTCAAATACTTTTTTCAAGGAGTTAAGCACCATGAGCCTTTATATTCGCTCACAAAAAGGGACTTAAATGAAGTTAACATGAAATAGAAAATGCGGTATCACTAAATTATAGAGGTTCGATTTGATAAAGATGTCTGTCGATTTTGTGAAATGGGCACCGAATCGAAAGATGCTGTAATCATTCTTTTTCAGTCTACAGTTAGAAGATAATACACTGTAAACATCTGAGAATAATGCGAATATTTATAATTACAATACGTAAAAATGGATTTCCAACTCAACGCAAAACTTTTCATTAATATGGATTTAATAAAATGAGTATTAAAAAATAATTTCCATTTTCTTGGCAAAGATGTATAAAAGATTTTTATATGTAAAAAAGACAATTTGTCAAAAATATAAAAGAAAGCACTGACCGTATTTTTTGCTAATGGTATAGCAAAACTTCACGTTGTTGGTGGTTGTATTGTGGATCCATACAAGTTCTATTAAAAGAAACTTTACACAATACTAATCCTTGTGTTAAAAATCAAGGTTTTATACTATATACTGTATATCTGCCCCCTGCGGTGAAGGGATTAGAGTATTCTTGAGATAAGGCATGCGAGATAAGGTGTAAATCTATTACTACGGAGGTCAGTAGCCCGCAGCTTCGTCTATACTGTCCAGTTGAGGTTGGACTCGTAGTGGCTGTGGTTAATATCCAAACTCACGCGGGAACAATGATTTCATTCGATGTGGAGTTGCGTATTCACCACCGGGTGCTGTGACCCAAGGATCAGCAGAGGTAGTAGGTAGGACTCGCACAAAACCAAGTTTGAAGTTATGTTTTGCACACATTTCTTCTTACTTATTTTTTAAACTTACGCGGGAAGAATGATTTCATTTGGCGTGGAATTGCGTATTCAACACTGGGTGCTGTAATCCAAAGATCAGCAGAGGTAGTAGGTAGGCCACGCATCAAACCGTGATGGAAATTATGTTTTTCACACATTTCTTCATTGGTACCGGCGAAAATGTCTTTTGAAATTTCAATAAGGCGTTAATTGATACTTTGTACTAATACGTGTGTTTTTTGAGCACCGTAGTGTTAAGCCCTCACGGCATAGAAAGTTACGTAGAATAACAATAGGGATCCAAATACTGTAGATTTATTCTGGTCGCACTGCATTTTTCCTCAAATAAATAAAAACTTATTAGCCAGAGAGTAAACATTCACTGCCGTAATTCTATAGATCTCAAGGGTCGTGTAATTTTAAAGGGTTGTATCAAGGTTCATTTCCGAGAATCTGTTTATGTTACATGTCGATATGACACAGATTTAAATTATCTGGGTGGGTAACGACCATACAATTTAAATTTTAAGTTTAAAAATCGTATTGTAAAACTTAAAATATAGTTTGGCCATGTGTTCCTACTTGTGAAAATTGTCAAAAAAAAATTATTGCCATTAATTTTTTTTGGCAATAAATGAATTATTCATTCGTTACTCATACGCACCGTGGTACTTATTTTGAATTCCGTACGTTTTTAAAATAATTCGTACATCAATATTAATATTATTTTATTGTATTTATGCTATTGTACAAATCACACCCCCATTGAATACACATATAATAGCACAGCTTATATTTATATTGCAAATTTATTTTCGAGACAATTTAAACAATAAAACAAATAAAAAGTTGCGAAAGTTTATTGAAAAAATTTACATAAAATATATTTTTTGTTAAATTGACAGCTAAATGCAGCATTTAAAATTACAGTGGCTTATGTAAATTTATATGAAGGTAAATATTTAGATTTATGGTTGTGAATAAATGTACGTTTAGCATAAAGTAAACGTGACTTATTATTGTTGAGCTTCCAAAAAAAATAATAAGAAATTCACACACGTGTTGCAAACTTTAGAGCAAAAATGTGGAGAAGTAGGGGGCGGGATTCATAACTGAAATCGACAGGTGGTGTTTATGGCATTTCCAAATCCGGTAATATGGGTTGATGAACTGTTTATTAGGAACCACAGTTACACTAGTTACCACACTTTTTTCTACTTCTTAAGTTGTTCCTTTTTTCGGGGTGTACACGACACGACACGACAAGTTCGCAGTTTAATAAAAATATTAGATGTCAGGTACAAGCACGTCGCCCAACTGGCAAAAGTTGGTTCACACATTTCCTGAACTGGCGTGAAAGAAAGCGTTTTTGAAAATTCTTTAAAGGCATTAAGTTTATGTACATCACAGCGGAAGCGGAACAAGAAATGACAACTTCAGAATTGTGCTTTTGTGGAAACTTCTGTTTAAGCCAAATTGCTTTAAGCCTCTGCGAGTGAGCATATATTTTCTTCATAATTGAATTCGCAAATATAATCGCAGGAACATACAAACTTAAAGCAAAGTGCAGAATTCTTTTCTGTTCTTCGTGGTTCTTCGTGGTTCTTAAGCTCTAAAGTTAAACGAATTTAAATCTCACTTTTTTACATTAATTTTCGAACCAATTGTGGCAATAAACTTTTTAAATGTTTTGCGAACTTTTTGTTAGGGAATTCAACTTTATAATAACTTAACTTAATTGAATATTAATAAAATACTTAAATTGATGATTAAGCGGAAAAAAATTTGAAGAAAAGTTTTTTAATTTAATTTAATTTCTTGCAGTCTGCAACCTAAAAATAAAGAAAATGGAGACGAAAACAACCCACAAGTAGTATTTGGCATATTTAATTATTAAAGTATAAAAATAGATATAATTAGACATTGATTAACTAAGAAATGGAATTAAAATAGAATTTAAAAATAGAACAAATTTTTATTTAAATTTTGTTAGTGAAGAAATTTAAATATTTAGTGCTGTGTTGGTGAAGGCAAAGACCAACAATCTACGGCAAAAGTGGTCGAGAAAGTCACACAACAAAATTAATGCTGCAGTGGAGTAGTTCAGAGTAGTTGATGCTTGAACTTGACGAAATCAGCACTGTAGTGTAAGATAAATAATAAAAAAAGATAAAAGATAAAAAATCTGCAATCTGGGGCAGAATTAGTTCGGAAAATTTAGGTTGAAATTAAACTAAATTCAAGCTACAAGTAGAGATATATAGATGCCCAGCTGAGCTGTGATAGAGATTGAAAAAAATTGCAATCTGTGGCAGAATTATTTTGGAATAAATAGTTTCAAGTTAAACTAAATTTAAGCTACAAGGAAAGCTAAATAGATGCTCAGCTGAGCTGTGATGTTGATTGAAAAAGTTTTCTAGGTGAAAGTAGTCTAGAAACTTTAGTTTTCTAGCAGATTTACAGCAGCAGTATTTTGGAAAATTAAGGTTTAAATGTATAGATGTATTATAGATGTGAATATAGATGTATTTTCAATTGAGTAACGATGGTAATCGAAAACTTTAAGCATCATCTCAAATGAGCTCTAATCTACTGCAAAAATAGTTACAAATTGAACGAAATCACAATGAATTGAAGGCTGCAATGACCCATAAAAATATTCTTAATTGAGTTATGATGTTAATCGAAAACAATTCTAATCTACAGCAAAGCTAGTTTGAAAGGTAATAAAAAATTGAATTAAATCCATACTGCAATCGACTTTAAATAGGTGAACAGCTGACCAGTGAAGATGATCGAAAAACATATAATCTTCTGCTGAAATAATGTCAAAAGTTAGGGCTTAAATTGAAAGATATTCACGTTGCAATGAAAAATAAAGATATTCCCATCCTAAATTCAAGCTCAAGTCTTTAGACTTATAAGTTCAAAAAACAAGATTTTATTGATGACTCTAAAGACTCTAAGGACTCTAAAGAGCGAAAGAGGTACTACACTTGCTCAATCACGTCTAACTGCCAAATATTGTTTTTGCTGATGAAAGATATTTCCAACTTAAATAATTTGCAAACAAACAAGAAGACTCTAAGGGCTCTAAAGAGCAAAGAAGCTACTACTTTTGCATAAACACGATTAATTGACGAATATTGTCTTTGCTGATGAAAGATATTTCCAACTTAAATAATTTACAAATAAACAAGTTGTACGATAATTTTAACATTTAAATAGCCATAAAAGGGAATCACTACTATTTGTGACGTCTTAGAAGGACATGAGATTCGATGGTTCTTTTCCATTAATATATTTGGAGTTCGTCATTCGGGTTAATGTTAACTTTAGCCATCACATATTTTTTAAATCAAACTTATGTCCCTAAGTATTCAAGCATTTTGATATAAAGAGAAGTGACATTTAAAAAAGATTCTGCGTGCTTACACAAATCATGCGTTACCCAATACTGTCGAAGAGGCAACGTTCCATACTTTATTTAGATTATAGTTATGCCTCAATGATCGGTTTTTGGGCAAAGGACAGTTTACAGGTCAAGTTCAGCGTTAAAAAATATCAGTGTGTTTATTTTGCTTAAGAAAGGTCTTTTTCTTTGAAAATATAATTTTAATAATATAACATATATTTGTCAAGAGTCTGACCCTTTGAAACATTAGTTACTTCAAAAATTTGAAATCAATTATACAAACCAACAACATTTACTAACAATATTTTTGTAACTTAAATGTTCCAACAAAAGGTTATCGTACTACAATAATATCCTGCATGTATATGAATACCATAAATTACTATATCTATAGACTCGGATACTTTAACTATACGACTATGTAAACTACAGATACTCAAGTGCAACACTATATGATTTTAATTAAATATAAGAGTGTGAATACATATAAAATCAATAAATTAAAATCGCATTTGTATAAAAAATGCTGAACCCTTCACAAAAGAAGCCATAATTAATTTGGAATCAATTCGTACTTAGTGACTTATTAGATACAAGGACGGCGTACAGTTTTAAGATATCATAAGTTCATGGATCTCTACTAATGCAATTAAATTAAATTAAATATATTTAAACTTTTTTCTTCCATAAAATGAATTTAATATAAATTTTGTTGGAAAATTGTGGATTGCTTTTGTTTTAAGTTCTGAGTGTTGCACTGAAAACACTCAGTCCGACTTTTATAATTCAGTATAGAAATATAAATATTTTAAGTAGATTCGTTGAATCTTTTGAACTCGTAAAAATTGCAAAACTTAAATTTATTTTTATTTTTGTTAATAAAATTTTATTTATGGCAGAGCTTGTAAATATAATAGTAAAGCTTGCTTTATGAAAATACCAGAGGTGAAAATACTACTAAACTTTTACTAGAGAGAATTTTTTTTCAATACGATTTAATGACTTATAAAAAGGGATATTCATAGGATAGTAAATAAGATGAATAATATGACTGGATGTAAACTTTTGTAGGTTGAAAACTCTTTTCCAAATGTCAAGATAATTAATTACTCAATTATGAGTGTTATAAAAAAAATTTAAATCTTGTGGGATTTTTATGATTTAGTTCTAATATAAACACAATAAGTGAATTTGTTAATAAAACTTACACAGAAAATGAACAAAACTCCAAACTGCGAAGTCAAGTAATGCTTTGGGTCAGTTGCTTAAGGTGCGCTGACTCTGAGCTTCACATTTAACAGGGTACGAGTTCAATTTCCAGTACTTGTAGTCACAAAAAAATTATTTATAAACATTTAAATACAAGAAATATTTCCAAGACCACTAACGATGGGTATTTGGCAACACCTAAAACAGCTGTATGTATGATCATCCAAAATTTAAATTGTTTAAAATAATATAAAAATAATGTTTGTTGTTGTAGCTCACTACTGTTCGAAACTTTTTTATTTATTATTTTCTAATAATTAAAATTTTTAGTTTTCAGCAGTTGACGAGGTGCCGCTACGATCTATGTAACAAGTAAATAAACATCTCCTAAATCTTTCGAGTGACGTTACTATAACAAGAGGTATAAAAAAATTTGTGACATAATGTCACATTGGGAAAGAGGTACCCAAACTGAAATATGTTGGTTGGAAACCAAAAGTGACAATTTCAATTAAATCCAAAGTGTAACATTGCTATGATAAAAGATAGGTATATAACTTTGTGACATAGTGTCATATTGGGAGGAAAATCTGAAATGAGAAAAATTTGTGTGATCTCATGATCACTTTTAATTGAAGTTGGAAACTACAATCAACTGCTATTATTTATCTTGAAATCTGATATCTCAAGAAATAATTCGATCAATTTCTACTATTATCTAGAGCTATTTGCTCAAAATATAAACATTGATCTAAATCGGTTACGAAACTAAGGTACCCAAAAAGAGTCGGACGCTACCAAAAGTCTGGTTTCATAAGTGTAGAGAAGGACGTAAGGATATAAGAAAGTAATATGTGCATGAGAAGGATTTAGTTATGGAGAAGTGATCAGTGTCAAAGCATTTTAGGTCGAAAGTCTGTATCGTTGTTATATATTTAATGCTTTAACTCCTAGGAGGAGCATATGGCAGTATCGTTGTTGGTTCTATCAAATTATGATTATGTCATTATTATAATATTTTAATAGATAAATTAAAGAATATAAGGTAGCTGTGGTTATTTATTTTATTAACAACTCCTTTTGGAATTGACATGCAATTTAAAATCACGTCAGTATTGTGATTTAAAAAAAAATTTTAATTTGTTATTGTAGATTCCAATAAAATTATATTTTTTCGATTTTGTTGAATTTTATATCATTCTATCTGTTTGTTTTTATTTTATATATGGGTCAATTGAATTAATTCATTTCATCAATTCATCAATTCAATTCATTGCATCTATTTCTCTTTTTTACATAAATTTATTTTTGTTGGAAGATTACATTAATTGAACGAAATATGTTTATCCTTATTTACCTAAATGAATTATTATTTATTTAACATTAAATAAACTTTATTAATCATTTGAGTAATTATTTAAATGAGATTGCAGTTCAGTTATTAGTAAATTAATGAATGTTAATTTGGTATTAAACTGTATTTTAATTGTTGATATACATAAATAAGCAATATACCATACATGTTAAATTGTTATATATTTGTAATTAGTTTTAATCAATTAAATGCATACAAGGCAATATATATAGACATTTTTCCAAGGTTAAACATTTTTAATTATTCAATTATTTTGGCTCCCAATTTGTATGCATGCTAAAATTTGGAACTCCCAGGGGCTATGGTGTGAGTTTTCATCTGCCTGCAAATATTTGCGAGTAAAACTACCAGAAGCCAATATTACTTGTGTTCATAAATGCAATCATACAAAATTAATTCGGAAACCATTGCATCATGTCCTTGTGCTGGTGCTGGTGCTGGTGCAGATGTTAAAATGAAGTGGTTTCTCTGCACTTGTAACGCAATGCTGGCAATTCATGTCAGGAAATGAAATACATTTAATTTACATTTTTGAACACTCTCAGTTCTTGGTAGTTGCCCGACTTGAAAAAAGTTAAAAAATTTAATTAAAATACAATTAAAAATGTTGTTTCCATGAAAGCTTCTAGACTTTAAGTTGTAATGATTTTAGTTATTTTCAAATAATTTTGAAGTTTCTTGATTCTTTAAAATTATGAATATTATTATATATATTATACAGCCTTCCTCCGGGCTGTATACGTGTCGCAGATGGTGGTGGATAGCAGTTGCCTTTCCTGTTATCGGGTGGCAGGACGACAATAAAATACCTCCCGCGGATCAAACTTTCGGAATATGGTCGCTTTCTTAAAAACCCTTATTTGTAAACTACCCAATGGATATTTTGAGGCCATAGGTTGTGGATAGAGTTGCATGCTTAGACCGGAATCTGTAAAAGTGATGGTGGCGGAGGAACCGTAACTAGTCAACGGCGGCTCTTGCATACCTTCAAAAAGAGTACTGTCACAATATTTTCTGTCGGTCTGGAGGCAACAGTTAGCAGCCCCAACACCAGAATCGAATGTGGTAGGGCAAACATCTGTCAATCTTAAATCAACTGATTAACTAAAACCGCAATAAATAATAATTTGCGGCCCTATGCTCCTCCTAGGAGTTAAAGGATTCAATATATTCATATATTATATATCAATATTGTACATGGTCAAAAATAAACTTTAAAAAAATATTAATTATAGTAATTGTAAAAATTTTTCTATATTCTCAAGTAACAATCATTTTTCAGCAAAGTAGTAAAAATAATTATTGAATTAATTTGGTTTCCAGTTCTAATTTGTGTTCTTTATTTTATATGAAATATAATTGGCATTTTTTAATTGGTATTAATTTTTTTTCATTTTTGTTTCAATTTTTTCTATTTAGAGAATTTTTCACTCTAAATGCTTGCAATTTAATTGAAGTGTTTTTGGAAAAACATGAAAAGTTTACAAAAATATGCAATATAGCTTATTTTCGCCTATATTTTTCTTTGAGCTAGGATACGAGGCGGATGCTGTTGCAATAAATATGCAAAACCTAGAATACCGAAAGTAACGATATAGTTGCAAAATGCATTTTGGAGTAAAATTGTTTTTCTTAGAATTTTTTGCGATAAAAATTTATTATTCTGCTGCGTTGAAAATGCAAAACATGTATCTTTGGGAAAGAAAAAGTTCGTGCAAATCCTACAAACCATAAAAAATTTTGGATAAAAATGAATACAGAATTTTTAGTATAAAAACTTTCAATTTAAGCAACTTAAATTAAAAGTATTTTTAATTGCAAGATTTAATTGTAAACAAAAAACTGCAGCTTCCGCAAAAAAAAAGAATAAATTGGCTCCATCGAATCTTTAGTACCTTATATGAGTATATATATGCTGGTTGAGTATCTCAGTAAATAATTTATCTATAATCTTGAATTTTATAACAAAAAGTGACCTATAGCCGGATGAAAAAAACAATATCTATAAAAACCATTATAAATTAGATATATTGCTTTTGTAGAGATTTTAATATACATTAATATATACAGTTTTAATATACAGTTTTTGAAGTAGCATCAAGAGAACAATATGCTCGTTAATTAAATTTTAATTAAACTATAAAACACAAAGATCAAATTAAATTAAAACAGAAATATTTCTTGCATTTTAATCTGTTTGAAATATCAAACTTTCTGTAATATTCATTAAAATTGCTTTCATTACAAAGTTTAAATTTCTTTTAAATACCCTAGTAGTATCTGTAATTTATTTAATTATTAAGAAGATTTATTAAAATAACAATACATAAACAAACAAATTGAAATAAAAGTCATCTGAACTTTGAGTTATTTTCTTTGAAGTATTAATTATTTCTAAACAGTTTTCAGAAATACTAATTAAGAGGATTTATGTGATTGTAGTTGCATTTTACTTTAAATAAATATATCTTTAAATTCGTTTGAGTAAATAACAAAGAAAATATATATTTATATTTTTAGTAAATATAGAAACCTTAATCTTCTAAGAAATTTCATAAATCTTTTTTAATTAATTATTGATTTCAAAAGGTCATATTTTTATCTAAGCATTAGATTGCATTGAACGAAATAAGTTTATATATGCATTAATATGGCTTTGAAATTTAATAGCTTCTTCAAAAAAAATATTTTTATTTTGACGAATACCAAAAGTTAGTTTAGCAGAGTTGAATTATCAGATATTCATCTTAGTTTGATACAAAAAAAAGCTCTATCACTTACTACTAGTGAAATTAAAAACTTTTTTTATTTTGTACAATATATCAATCACTTCGCTTTAGTAATTGAGTACTTGTTAAGTGTTACTTAAGCATCTTAAAAAAATTGCATAAAAGTCACCTATAACTATATTTATATCTCAAGTGGAGCGACATAGATCGAAAATACTTTTGAGACATAGTAGAAAGAGTACACTCTTCAAGAATCACAAATCATTTAACCCATAGAAAGATGGAAAGATATTTAAAATTCCAAGAAATATCGGACAGTCTGATATTTTTAAGGACTATTAAGATAAACTATTCAGCTAAATCGATGGTAGCTCTGAATAGAAACTCGAAGAAGGGAAGATTCATCGGTATCCATTTTATGATACTTAGAAAAAAACGAAGTGTTGGTGGGTTATCTGATAGATTTTCACAGCTTGCGCTGTTTACTATGTGCAAAGAAACAGAATCTTGATTCTACTTGCATGCTGATGACATCTTTGTCATATTTTCTGTGATTAACTAGCTTTGAACTCAGCAATATAAGGCCATTACGACTAGAGCTACTATCTTTGTTTAATAGTGGTTTGGTGCCAACAATCTACGTTTTGGTGTTCATTCTATCATGCTTCTGTGAAAGTAAGATTAGTAAGATCTAAGATGCTGAAAAAAAATTAGCCATTGTCGCATTCATTCGCAGTGAAATTCAAGTCAATTACGAAATAAAATACGTCACACCAGCCACACAAGTGTTTATTACTCAAATATATATCAGAAACAAACTTGAGAAGAATTTTGAAAAAACTCCACTAGGTTAGGTTTGGTTATGTCTGCAGACCAAATAGGCCACGCATAGACCATTGCGATACCAGATCAGAGCCTTAAGTTTTAAGTGATAGTGTGCATGGCTTAGGATGCGCGAGTTATTAGCGTATATTATTAGGATTTCAGCAGAATCCTCAGGTATGTGTTTTAGTCCGGTAAAACTGACAGCCCTCAAGTATTTTTGTCGAGTTCTCGAAAAACCCAGGCAGTTACAGAACAGATGCTCGAGTGTTTCTTTGCATTCGGCTTGTTGTATTTGTTACAAACATCGCTGCGAATTAGGTTTAGTTTTTGCGCATGTGATGCGACTAGTGGTCTGTCAGTACACCAATTAATGTTCTACAGTTTCTCGGCTAGACAAAACTCCACTAAGTTTGGGCAAAAGTTTTAATTATATAAATCATATAAAGAATTTCACAAATACAGAATCAAAAATGAGCAGTGTTTGTTTATAGTAGCAAAATCATGCTGAATAACCTTAAAAACTGGTAAAAGTGCTAACTGCAGCAAAAATATCAAAAAAATGCAGTTTTGGTAGCTTTAATGTAAATTATTCCTATTTGTCACACTAAATAAAATAATATTATATATTCTTGTATAAATGTAGTATAGTCGGACGTGAAATTTTGTCAATAAAGTTTTATGTTTTTAATAATTGTATTACTTGGGCAAGTAAAGTATTTAAGTGTCGTTTTTAAACCATACAGTTTGAATAAAAAAAAAGTAACTAAATAAAAATATTTAAGCCTGCGTTTGATTAGAAAATTAAATGCTAACTTCCATGTGTGCATAAACTGAAGTAAAGAGCAGATTTTATTTTATTTTATTTAATTTTATTTTACTTTACTTCATTTAACTTATAAGCTTATAATGGCATTAAATTACCTTTCATTTCTCATTTAATTATTGCTTTAGCATTATTTTATATAAAATAAACTCATATGTTTCCTATTAAATTTGAAATAAAACTTGCGTTTTGAATACATAATAAATTTATATAAAATGACTTAAAATTTTAAGTGAAAATATATGAACAAAAACAACAATAAAATGTTTGAAGTTTTGTTTAGTCAAAATATTGTGTAGAATATTTTAAATGCAATGCAGTTTATTGCAATACAAACTCAACTTTGATCTGAACTTTTATTAGAAACACAACATTTTGCTTGACTGCATTTAACATATATGCAAACTGTTTACATTTTAAATTGTTTGTTAAATAGAAAACAAAATTAAAACAATTAAAAAATACATTGCATTTTGTTTTTCTTTTGCACTTTTCCTGGAAATGCAATGCAAAATGGGAGCTCCGTGCGTATGAGTGATTTTAATTTGGAAAATTGCTCATACGTCGAGTGTGGTTCAGCTGCGAATTCGTATGAAATTTCGCTGATTTTTTAAGCGTGTGTAATTAATTAGTAAAGAAGAAGAGTTCTGAAATATAGTACAGTAGTTGGAATTTAATTTTTTTATAGTATATATAAAATAAAGATTATAAATATGTACAAAAATGTGTGTGCCGATTTTACACTGAGGCAAAAAGTGAATTTTATTTTAATGGGAAAGCACATGAAAATAACTTTAAAGTGTTTATGTAACATTTAAAATTAACAGGAACTCTTATTTATATTTATATTGTGTATCTGCAGACTCTTCTAACTGACTTGTGCATAAATCAGAATTCTGATATATTCCGTATTCTGTATTTTTTATGTGCTATGTACTTGATATCTTTCATTTGAAACAAAAGCCGCTATTATCGCCTCAAAGATAAAGAATTTTCCACGTATATTTTAACAATTTGTTACACGCCACGCTTGGCATAAAATTGAAGTATCTACTTACTTACTTATATTTCTGTAGCAGTAAGGCAGTTACATACACTGTCTCCACTACAGCAGTAACTATTCTTCTACAATAACTATTTGCAGTATTTTCACTAAGCCATACGACAGCGTGTTATCTTTTAAGTAATTAATCTTTGCTTTATGGTTATAAGCTTGCCTTGTTGTTTTTCTTCATGCCTGCTTGTCATGCCTGACTGTCATGCCTGCGAGCGTTCAATTTTGACTCCATGCTAAGCAGTTGTGTGCGTGCGTGTTAAAAACATTTAACGCAGATTGGCGCGTTTTCATATAGAAAAGCTAAATTACTTTCACCGATAAAGTCATCAGAATAATGATTTAAGATATTCCATGCTTTGTTAACTGGTAGGATAATGGAAAAGGGTTACACATTGTTTTTTATAACTAAAGATAAGCGCATCAAAATACTCGTACGCTGGCACGTTATTTAGAGCAAGGATATTGTCTGGTATTTATTTTAAAATTCTTTCTATTTAAAACAGAATATAGTACTTGCTTAGGTATTAATTGCACTTTAATGGTATTAAAGTCTTCTTACAATAGTTAAAATTAATTGTTTCTTAACTCAAATAAACTGATTTTAATGGAATTGTATAGTTAGTGAATGACATAAGGGCTCAACAATTGAATTAAACTAAATAATATACGTACACTTATATCACTGATTTAGTAAATGAAGATGATGTTAATCAAAATTTTATATTATGCAAAGTAATACATTATAAAGTGGATTGAAAAACTTTTTTGTATTTTTGTATTTTAGTTAATATATTTTATTAATTTAAAGGTCTTATTTAGGGACTTACAACGTAAACCGTTTCAAAGATTGCATAGCACAATCAAAAAATAACCTGAGAATTAATACGGGACTATTAACCGGTCACTGTAGATTGAATTATCGCCTATCGAAGTTAGAAATTCAATCCAACTCAAACTGCAGATACTGTAGAGAAGTTTCTCCCGAATTTATCCCGCCGAAAGTCTCTCGTCTTCACCGATGAACACTCTGATAAACTATCATAGAAGTATCTTCCTAAGAACCTATATCTTCTAGACGCCAAAGCAAAGCATTCATAGAGAAAATGTGTTATGATTTCTTTTTCTTACAGGTTTTCACAACTTCTGCAGTGAAGATTATGAGGAATGCGGAGTTTCTCTGTGTGGGTACCTACACACCAATGACCAGAAAGGTAGAACTGCAGTAAGCCTCGCAGTGTTCACACGGTCTCTTTTGATGAGTTCTTGGGTGATACCGCTGTTTCGGACACCAAACATTCTTCATTAATTGGTTTTCGAAAAATCAACTATTTTAATTGTTCACATATAATTTGTGGTTTGCAAATTTATTGAAACGAATAATCATTTCAATAAAGGTACACTTAATTTATAGACTGTTATGCATAAGTTTCAAGTTTTGTCATTTTTTGATGTTACTCATTAAAACTTTTTGTTTTTGTGAGTAATTGGAACTATTAAATAAACCACAGCTATAAAAATCAATTTAACCAATTTATAGCTTTAAAACTCAACTCAGTTAGAGAAACTTTCTTAAAGTAAAGACAGCTTTACGCTTTTAATTTATAGTAATTTTATTGCCTTGACCTTGCTTTCAAAGTGATTATGTTAATGAGAAACCTACGTTTATATCTGATTTCAATTATGATTGATAAATATTTTATTCCACTTCTTGCAAATTTGTTAGCCGGTATTAAAGGCAGCGTCTGGTTTCTTGTAATTAAATCATTTTATTTGCTATTTGGGTAGTAAAACAAACTCATTTAGTATTTACTTCTTAGTTTCCCATTAAAGTATCTTGGCTTACTTAATTAGACATTTTCTTATTTTGGGTTTTTTATTATTCCTGCAGTGATTTCAATGACTTAAGTAAAGAAGTGAATTGCGTTTCTGTCTTAAATGGGAGGGATGATTTGAAAAGACTGTCTGTTTGTGCAGAATAAAATCATAAAATATTATTAGCAAGCAGCTTAAATAAATGCATTTTAAATTCCACGTTACTAAGTGCATTCCTTTTTAAATCTCAAATAGAATTTTATGCTAGTTTTCTTTTTCACAAAAATATTTTACAGACCTTTAAAAACAATAAATATTCCAGAATTTTTAATTTCAAATAAGTTGAAAAGTGAAAAAAATACTTTTTTTAACTTTTTAAAAGGAATAGTAAGTATCTTACAACAATCCGGCCATTACTTAATTCGTAAAGTTTGTTTGTATGTTTTTAATTATTTTGTTTAGTTAGTAATGTTAATAAGAAAATTTTAACAAACTTAGTTCAAAGGAATTATTTTAATAATTTCAGTTAAATAAAAAATAAGTGTTTTGTTGGTTTCATTTTAGTTTTATTATTATGTTGAGACTAGTTGAGTCAGTGCACTTGAGCACTTTTACTATCTATTTTAGAAACCTGCGAGGTTTCTTCATAACCTCTCTCCACACCTGGACTAGATTTTTGTTTATCACTTCATCAGACTAAGCAATAATTGGTCCCAGATCTGCATACCTCTCCGAGGAGCATGTAACCATTCTGAGATTTGATAACGCGGTGTTGATAAGCATGCGTTTAATTAGAATTTTACGTCATTTAAAAAAATTTGTACTTTCAGTTTAAAATATTTCAATTGAAATTTTTTTCACAATTTCTTTCCTTTTTTTTCTGTTAATGATGAAGCACTTAGTGAATGTAAAATGACTGCCAAAGCCTAGCAGAATTTTTTAATAGCTTTGGTATGCCATTGTTCTGTATGTCCTTATTGAGTTTCATAGACGAATTGGAATTTCGTTTGGTTTGATTGACTTTTTCATATTCCTGCCTTTATTTCCTGATCGAAGTGGAATAAAAGCTACAAAGCATTCAGGAAAAATAAAATGAAGTTACACGTACTAATTGCGAAGAAATGTCAATGTTCTCGAACACATGTTGGCTAAAAATTTCAAAGTGAAAGCCTCGAAAAAAGTCGAAACGGTAAATAGACGTAATATGATACACGCACAAAAGGCAAATAAATGAAAAATAAACAAAATAAAATTGCAAAAAAGACTAAAATGTACGTAAAGTAAACATTCCACCAAAAAGAAACTGAAATATCTGCCTTTGAGGCGACATAAAGGAAACGTGCCATAATATCGTGTACTTAACCGCGCGTATCCAGAGGAGGTTGTATACATGCATATACAGAGGTCGTCGAGGTCTGTCTTCTAATCAAAAATCGTAATTACTGAACATGTACGTAAGTAAGATCCAACACAACAATACTGACAATGGCTATGTTAGTATGACAATCACTGGCATATATATATATAAAGTATGTCACTGCTATTGCATAAAGTTAAGAAACAGTAACGTTGAAAATGTTTTTGTGAGCTCAAAGGACATTCTTCTATGCAGCGAACGTATATAAGCAATTATTGCTTATGGCTATGCTTAATTTATTAAAACTCTTAAAATGTTTAAATTCTATTTTCCAGCGAAAGCTAAATATTTACATTTTGTTTACTTGTGCCTTTGTCTTTTGTCTTTGGCATTTAAACGGAAGTTTTCTAGTGTTTTTACTGCTTTCTCACATATCCTTGCAGGTTAATAGCTTTTCTTAGTATTTGCTACTACTGCATTGAATAGCAGTCGCACTTAGCCTAGTTTAAGTTGCTGCTAGTTATTTTGTTCGCAACTACTACATGCGATCTTAATGGCTCTGCATCTTTTGGTTAACTGCAAGCAGTGTATACAGTATTTTGTGTCCTGCACTTAATGCAAGTGACATCCTTTCGCCACGGTTAGCACAGTGTAACTTTATGCTTTTATTATGTATACATTTTGAGCGCAAAGTCTTGTAGTCTCGTAAAAATTGCATATAAGGAAAATTAAGTAAACTTGTTCGTTTATTATTACTCTTAAAAACTGACGGCATTTTAGATTAGTAGACAAATGCACTTTATTCCTTTAGTCCTTTCTATTGTGTTCATAACAAAGTCTTGCACGTTAATGTCTATGGCCACATAATGCAATTTTAATGATTTGGTTTTTGAATATTCAATGATTCTAGGTACAAGCTTTTAAGAATTAATGAACTTAAACTTAATGCTCTAAAAGAGTTAAACGAGTGTAAAATATTAACGATTTTAAAAATTGATTGCATGACTTGCAGGAACTTATGGCAAAATTATTTAAAAATAAACTAATACTTTAATATATAAGACAGTTCAATATATTGCAATAAATAATTGTGAAATTCTGAAACTAAATATGTACAATGGATATGAATAGAATAGAATGTTAAATTAAAATTATTTTTATAATATTATATTATTATTTGATGAAATTACAACACAGTAAAACAACAACACATGGAATTTACTCATATTCCAGATCCATGTCCAATCAGAATAACATCTACAAATGTATTTTTTCTTTCTAGTGAAAGTAACTTTAAGTAACCACAAACTGTAAAGTTTATATCTTTGAAATTATTATTCCATAAACTATCAAAAATTCAATAAATTTCATTGTTTTCCCTTTTGTACCAAAAGTTTTTCAGATTAATTTTTTTATCCAATTTTATAAATTCAGTAAAAGCTTTTATTTGAATAGTTTATTATTTCAAAGGTAAAGATCTATTTCAATTGTATTAGTATAGATAATAACTTAAATTTCAACAAGTTTCTATATATTTAAATATATTGTACATTTTCTAAATGCTTATAATTTAATATTATTGACTTTCCACTTGAAACTTTTGCATTGATGGATGTACTATAAAATTTTTTAAATGAACATTATATTCATAAGTAAAGTATAACATGAACCATTACATCTAGATATTTTTAATATACTATACTAAAATCTAGATATATCTCATAATATCTCTTAAATAATAATTATATTTGAAAAAAAAATCAAATCAAAATTAACAGAACATAACTATTTTGGAAGATATGTACAAGCGGAAGGATAAAAATCAATTCTTACTACTTAAACTGTTCTTATATGAGTCATTATTGGGTACTTCCAAAAAAAAACTATCAAAATTAGCAGAACATATCTATTTTGGAAGAAATATACAAGCGGAAGGGATAAAAATCAATTCTTACTACTTAAACTATTCTTATATGAATCATTATTGGCCATTTTCAAAAAAATGACGGTCACGTACTTTCCAATCATATTTCTGAGTATATTTCCTGAGTATAAATGCAATATAAAAACTACAACAACTATATTGACGTATTTCTCAGGGACTTTTACAGAAAGTATGTGTACCATTTCATATGATCGTGATGAGTTCTTGGTGTAAGAAAGAAAGAGTTCATAAAATATGTAATATCTGGACAGAATTTAATGCAAACAGAAATAGAAAATAAGAGTTTTTTTAGTTAAATAATAATATAATATTTTAAAATAATAATATTTTATCATGAACGCTGCATTAGTGATTCAACTGAAACTATGTCATAAAGCAGTACAAGAAATATAGATTAATGAAACATATTTATTTAGCAAGTCTAATTAATAAATAGATCTTAATATGTGAAAGTAGAGGAGGAGTTTATAGTATTACTAACTATAATTACTTACACTACAACAGTAGTGGGTCACACTGATGGAAGTTTTAAATAACTAATAGGGATCCAACCTCGAAGTAACACTAACGTAGTCCCGGGGTAGGACAAGGTGTCTAGGAATGAGGAGGAGTGGTTTAGTCCATGCACTTTCCGGGGTGCTGGATTGTGGTCAGTGCGTAGGCATTCCACAAATCCTTGCCACAAAAACAAAAAATTGTTCGAAATAAAATTTAGTCGTTAACGACAAAAAAAAATAAAGGTGATGCGAGTTTATACTCTTCTTCAGATTGTTGACTTAAACTGATTATTTTACATAAAAATTTTTGTAAAACAACAGTGTATTTGCATAGCTCTTTATCAATGAAAACATTTATTTATGCTGCAGTTCCTGCAGAGTTTTTGCTTAGAAATCCTGTAATGTCTACGGTTTAGAAGCAGAAAAAAAATGCCGCGACATGTCACCGTCTTTTTCGATCTAGACGACAACTGAAGCTTTATCATACTTAAATGCCAGTGCAATTTAAATGTTGATAGACTTAACAATTCTGACATTTTTTAAAATTTAAGTAGCTAATAAATTTCTTTTGTTACCATACTTTATTTACCTGAAACAAACTTTTTGTTAAAAATATTAACTTAAATATAAGTTTGGACAGTTGACAAATGGCGAGAAGTGAAAATTTTTTGGAAAATAAAGTTCAACGCTTTAACGTGAAGCTAACAGAGAACTTATCACAATAATACGGAAAGCAAACAATATGTATTGAATCCGAGCGAAAGGACACTGCTGAGAAGAAAGAAGAAGCACAGAAAAGTGCAGAAAATGTAGAGAAGTCAGTAAATGACTTGAGATATTTAATAACAAAAAAGTAAGCTAAAAGTTAAATAAAATGTCAATGGCCACAACAAAAGCAGAACAAATAAAAGCAGCAGCACCAACTGCCAAGTACCCAAACAGGTAAAAAGTGCAACAATGAGTTTCGGGAAACAAAAACCTAAGAAAGCGAAAAACAAAAAAAAAAAGAAAACAATGAAAATGAAAAAAGAAAATAAAGTTTCATGCAAGAGCAAATGAAAGTTTGGTAGACTGACTGAAATGAAAGGACACGAATAGAGCACACATAACGTGGCAAAAAAAAAAAAAAATCCAAGTAAAGTCGTTTAATGTCAAACACCTGCAGCCACGTTCAATGCTATAGATGACAATAGATACAATAATAGTGACAATAAATGCGCCCTTCTTTCCTCTACCCACCACCGAGCGACAGATTGAAGCTTTTGTTTGACAGAAAATGCAATGAAATTTGGAAATTTCTGAACAAAAGTGTTACACGTGACGAAAATTATAATTTAAGCACATGATATCTGCAACAATTCTTATTTAAATTAAAAAGAAATTTTTCAGAAATTTGTGTACGTGTACAATTCAAACGTACTTTACGTTCGCTGAGAAAAGAAAGAAAAAAATCTTTACAAGGAATCACACTGTAGATAAAAACATAGAAGATGCAGAAGAAAAAAAAAAGCAGAAGAAAAACACATGTTGAGGCTGTTATCATTCTTAGCCAAGCACAACAGTGAGCATTTTTATCCGCAACGATTTGTAAACAAACGCAGCAAGTGAGAACAGTCATGCGTTTCACAGGCTGGGGTTGGGTACAGTTTTAACGAAAGTATTGGGGAAAATTTGTGTACACTTCTAACTGTTCACAACTGTTCAGAAGTGTTACAGTGTAAGGCAAAATGCTGCTTGCCTACGTTCGCTTACCACATTGCCGCTTTGGCAGCATATCAATCGAATTAACTTGCAACGCGTCTCGGGCTAACAAAATAATCACAATTCTCGATAAAATCAACGAATTTTGTTTGTTTTGATTCAGTTGATGCGAGTTTCCAAAGCCGTTCGGTTGTGCTGCAAGTAGATAAACTAATAAACTAATAAAAAATTAAATAGATAATTAAAACACAAAGTAATATGTGTTTGTTTGCATTAAAAAATTAACTTCAAAATAGTGGCATAAATAAAAAAAATTTAATTAAAATAAAAGATAATTAAAATATTATTTTATTACAGCCTATTTTAGTTTTCGAAAATAAATAAATAAAAAAAAAACTGAAGTGTTAAGTATAATATTTAACTTATTGAAAAATCAAACTCAACAAAAAATATGTTTTTATAAAAAATAAAAATATTAAATTAAATAAATTAAAATGTTTGGATGATTGGATTAAAATATATAATAACAATTAAAAACAATTAAGTGCTCAATGACCGTTTTATTTAAATAAATTTCATAAGAAGGAGAAGAAGAAATTTTGTGGTGTAAAAAGATATAAACTTAATAAATTAAATTATTTATTATAAGTTGAATCTCAACAACTTTGAAAATGTAATTATAATTAAATAATTGGAAACGATTTATGAAACAAAATGTAAGTGCTTTATTTTTAATACAACAATTTGTTAACGATTTTATTTAGAGATAACAACATTAATGTCTATAGATAGCACTATAGGATATAGACTTTGTGGAAAGATATCACTAAAACAAGCAAAGTAATATACCATTAACACTTTTAAAATATAATAATAATACTTTGTGATAATTTTGTTTATTATAAAAATATCATTTTGAGTTTTTATAGAATTTAGTAAAATTTTTATATACCTTTATAGACTTTATAAATTTAAAATTATACGGGTTAATGTTGGATAACTGAAATTAATTAGAAAAATATTTGTACAATTATGATAATTGCATAACCAAACTAAACAAAGTTAAAATTGACTAACAAAAATTATTTTCATACAAAATGAACTAAACATAAATTAATATAAATTATACCCAGATTAATAATAAACTTATATTTTTAGTCAAATAAACAATTTTAATAAATTTAATTATTTATTGTTTTTAAAATTTAACAAAATTAATTAAAATTTTTGTTAATTTTCCTTGTTAAACACCTTTTTTAAATAATAAAACCTTTTGTGGTTGTATAGAATATTAGGACAACATAACTAAATTAATTCAAAATGAAAATTTAATATTATATTTATTGATTTTTAAAATTACAATAAAAGTAATTAAAAATTATTTACATATTTATCTAATACCTACACTACCAACATAAATTTTCTTTCATTTAACACATTTTAATTTTTATTATTTTTAATATTGTGTTAATATAAAAATAAATTATAATTAATATAGATTTCTACACAAAAAAGCATTTTAAAAATTAAGAAAAATGTATTTAATATTTTTTTCTATCGAATTAATAATAATAACTTCAAGTTAATTAATTTAATAACTTCGAGTTTTCAGACATAGTAAAGTTTTATATTTTTATGAGAACTTAAAAAATTGCAATAAATTTTTCTTAAGAATTAGAATATAATTTTTAATATTTTTTATCTGTCATATTTTTATTAGGAGAATTTTTGGAGATTTTTTGTTTAATATTCTTTTTTATTTTACTCCTTAGCCTATCGTAAATTAAGAATATATTTAGTTTGTGTAGCTATTATATATTATATAAATTATATTATATAAATTATTATATTATACGAATTATTTAACTTCAGAATCAGCAGAACAATATATAATAGCCATTATAAATAACACAGATTGGTAGACTATCTATACTTCTATTTTTAAGGTAGAAGTAAATTTTTCATATTAAAGTTAAAGGCTTCAATCTATATGAATCTAATCAAATTTAGTTGATAGTTAAAACTGCAATGAACCATTTAGACTTATGGAGAACTTCAACGTGAGTCAGCAATGTACTTATCAGAGCATAGGAAAGCATTAAATATATGGGTTCTGATATTAGTTAAGATGGTAAATTCAAATGAGAAATATTACACTGGATTTAATGTGGACAGCAAAGCTGAAGAATAGTGTAAGGTAGTTAAAAAGTAAAATATACGAACACACGATCTCTTCAGCGGTATTAAATTCATTTGAGAGCTGGAATGAACCGCGTAAATTATTGAGTAAATTTTAAGTGCCAGAAATTAGTATGTAGGATGAAGTTACAATATAGGATGAGTTACAAAACCACTTCAATCAAGAGTTGTTAAGATTAGCAATAAATTTTGACAAGTCGTTAGGAACTAGTATTGCATCTAGTCGAATAATCAGGGAATTATGGAGTGCGGCAAGTTCTTCAGATAAAAGGGAAAAGGAAGACCCAAGAGAGGGTCAAGTAGGTTACTGAAATTTTTAAATAATACGACTAAATATGAATGCGAAGCCTGAGCATAAGCAGAAGCAAAAGTGCTGATTTGACAAAATGTAAGGTTAAGAATAATAGAAGAAAGAAGAAGGAAGTGCTTCTTCAAGCACTTAGGTATATGCAAACAATAAAGTTGTTAAATGAATATTTTTCTGAAATAAAAGTGTAAGGTTAAGAATAATAGAAGAAAGAAGAAGGAAGTTCTTCTTCAAGCATTTATACCTATGTAAACAATAAAGTTGTTAAATGAATATTTTTCTGATAGTCTTTCCGAATTTAGTTTTTAATCAAATATTATTTTTTCTTTGTTAAGAACGAAAAAAAATCAGTAGAAGGAATAGCACAGACGATAAAAACATAAGTTAAAAAAATTTTATTTTGAGTGGCACATTAGCATTATTCGATATTTTTAATTGCTTTTATGATCTTTTTTTATAAAAATTTAAAGATAATCAATTTCATAAATACTACACTGATTCCTCATAGTTTAATTTTGAAGTTTCAAACATTATTTATGTTATTATATATATATATTGTTTTTTCGACATCAATAAAATATTGTAGTGTCACTGTGACATAAAATTTTTGAAGTACTGATATTTTAATATAATATAAAAAATTTAATAAATCTAATTGTAATACTAAAAAAAGCGAAAATACTTTATTTCTCATGTTTTATTATATACAATATTTAAACCATTTTAAGAAACTTTAGTAAAATTAAATTTTTATCAGAGATAGTACAGATTACTTTATTTAAAAAATTTACTAACTTTATTATTTAAAAAATTTGTTTAATGCATTTAATTTTTCTGACAAAGTATTTAAATAAAGATGTAATAATATATTAAAATATAAAATAAATCATTTTGCATACATACTTCTGTTTGATATTGAACTAAAAATAATATTTGAGAAATGAATTTTACAATTAATTACTACAACAAATAGAATAAAAGCTCATTAATGTACTTATGCATTATTTTCTATATATATTTATATATTGTGCATATATGTACAATGTACATATATCTATTTACTTCAGCAAAAGTTCAATAATGCAATTAATTAGTGTTATTTTAGTTTGATTTTATTTTTTGCAGCCAAAAGTCGAAAGTTAATAGCCTCATGTGTCTTATGTGTTATCAAATTCATTTTTATTTAATTTTTATTTTAGTTTAATTAACATAACGAGTAAAAGTAAAATATAATTAAGTCTTGTGTTTGGATTAATTGGAATGCACAAGTTTTGTGAATATATTAACTATTAAATTTTTTTTAAATCAGTGCGAAGCTTTGAACAGTAAATATTTACTTCATTAAAAGGGTTGTATTCTCCCGATACTACATCATACAGATAACATGCCAAGTTGTAGTTACATATCATCTATTACCCCCATCTGGTGTCATTGATCCGATACTACTTATTGCTCATATACTCGTATGTGTGAATTACAACAGCCCCAAGTTTGAACATTTTTTTGGTATCCTTAAAGTGAAAATTTTAATTAAAGTGAAAGTCAAATATTATGTTTAGAAATTGTTGATATTTTCTGTACATATGAAAGTGCTTTTAAGTATTTAGTTTTATTTTATGCAAAATACATGTGAAATCAGGTAATTGCATAAAAAAAATGTTTGCACTGTTTAAAATTGAAGATTCAATCTTCATCAAAGGGATTATCTTAATTTTTGAATGACAAAAATAAATATTTGCATTAGATTTTCAATTTAATTGAATTTAATTTATTCGATAGGAGTTTGTCACAAAATTTTAAAAATTTATGTTAAGAATTATTATAGACAGTTGTTTTTTGCTAATAGTTATCAGCATACCCACTCGGAGGAATATATATTGCCCATTGTGATGCCCTCAAAAATTATGCCGGGAGAGGTGAGTTGCTAAACTTTGTTATCCTTATTAAACCATTTGGTTTGCTTTTGTTGTCTCTTTCAAGTCATGAAAAAGCGATCCCCAAGTTATTGAAGTTGCCTTGTTTGGCGACTCAGTCCTGGACAGAGACACAGAAAGTGGTTGATAGATTCTACCTCATCTTCATCTTGGCAACTCCTGCAAAATCCACTTGGAACTTGCCATCGTTGGAGCATAGGCGCAATGGCACAGTGCCTCATTAATACTCCAATAAAAGGCTTCTCGTTTTATTGTCTAAACTTGGCCATAAGGTTTCAGTGACCTCACATTCTTCGCAGTTAGCCCAAAGACCTTTTAGAAATCAACACTTTTATCTTTAATTTTCATGAAGCCAATATTTACTTTATCTTTTCATTAGATCGGTATCAATAGTTTCTGACCAAAAAACAAACTAATAAAATAGAAATGAAAAATATATTTGTTTTAAGATTTTTTTTAACCTTTTAAAAAAAATTTAATTTAAATGATATAAATGATTCTTCCATTTTTTTTATTGAATTTTATCTCATTATTTTCTTTATTAGCCAATAAAAAACTATTCAGAGATAATAAATTAAAAAGTTTTCACACTTTTTGCAACTTTTTCTAAAATAATTTTGACAACAATATCCATCACATCGTAATCAAAACTTTCTTCACAAAAGTTTTTTCTTGAAACTTAAAATTTATAAAAACTTTTATCTTAAGTTTGTTGTGTTACTGTAATCGGATGCCATTGTAAAATTCTTAAAGACAATCGAAAAAATTCAGATCCATTACGAAAATGTACAAACATGTTGATTATTTTCTTTATATAAAATAATTCATAAAATAGTTACTGTTCTTACATTACTATATTTCTCATAAAAATTTTAATAAATAAAAGGATTACTAATGACTTTATGCTGTGTGATATTTTTTTCATAACTATATGTATAAACATATATATATTTCCAAATAAACTATTAAATCAAAATTTATATATCATTAAAATGATATAAGCATTTATGGAGCAACTAGGTCAGATTAGTAGGAAGTGGCAGCCTAACACTCAACAAAGCCTACTAGAGCTCAAATAATGACCTGTTGCAGTGCCACAGATTGGGACCATCATATACAAAATCGTAATCACAAAGCATCTAAGTTTTTATTAAATTTTGTATTGTTTCCTATCTCTATTAATCCATGTTTCTAGTAACAATTGTCATAATATTGACAAGGATTATGAATAAAAATATTTATTGATTAAGGCTCAATTTAGTTTGAGCAGATTTCTAATCATATATATATCAAATTGTGACATTTTTAAGCTGATCTCACATATATATTATCAAATTAGGTAAAGAGATATTAAAATCTTAATGTTCCAGTGTTGAAAAGCATATGATGTACTTAATTCAAACATATCTGTTACTCGTAATGTCACATATCGCACCGTACCGACTTGCCCCACGTCTGTTTGTGACGGAAGTGTATTTCTACGTTTTGAAGGAATTTGACAGAAACAGTATGTGTCATTCTCCTTTTATTAACATAAGTCCACACTGGAGCTTCATTCGTTTGACTGTGTCAAAGTAATGATGTAGTTCTTATATATGATTGTTCTACTGAAAAGAATATTTACCATTAAACCCGATACGACTAAATTTCTTGCTGAGATGTTAGAAAGCTTCTAAGTACCTCTTATTCATAGTAGTTTTGAATCGCTCATATTTTTGTGTCATATAATTTCTATTTTAAAAAAATTAGTTTACTTTCTGAACTTCACTTCCTCAATATATAATCATATATTCTTCTACATACTTGAACCAAATTTTCATGATTAAATAGACAAAAGAAAATGTTTGATTGAAATTTCTTTGGTTGTTTTAAATACTGCAGTTCTTTTTAAATCTATTCAATTCATTTAAAGAAAATGCTTTGAAATGATACTATTGGTATATGTAGTAGTAATTAACTTAATTGATTCTATATTAATTACAAGATAAAAGTTTTATTTTTTATGAGTTTAGTTTATCGAAACAATGTAAGGCCCAAGGGCAAACATAAGAGAGACGATTCTTTTGTGCCATTAGGAGAATGTATGAAAATAGACATTGCGTTTAAGTTTTTCATCAGTGATAAGCTAATTAGAACTTAAAAACTGTAATAAGTCAGTCTACATACTCAAATATCAAATTAAATAAAATAAAAAGTTTAAAATTTTTATACCTCAATGACATTCTCTTTATACGTATACCCGCCCGAAAAAATGTCAGTCTAAATAATCTTACAGCATTTTTCTTATTCAACTCTTTTTAAACAAAATCAGATAAATTTTCCTAAAAAAAATGAACTGGAAAAATCCTGTAAACTGTTGTTAAAGTTGAGAATTGCGTCAAATAAAAAAAATGTAAGTAAAGAATGAAAACATAAAAATAACAATGTTGCTTGGAGCTGCAATATCTTTATTTCTACTCACTGGTAAACAAATCAAAGTCACAAAGTTGCCGTAGTCGTTACCGTCTAAAAGTGGAAAAACGTCAACTTGCGTATTTGGGTCTTCTGTTCTGTTTGGGTTATCCCTCAAAGAAGGTGTGTGTGAGTGCGCGTCGTGATAATAAACTTACATCGCCATAAAAACTGTCTGCAAATCCTTTGATCTTTCTCCTTCAATGAACGCGTACACGCACACACACACACACACACACACTCACTTTTCACTTGGAAAACTCATTTGAAATTTCTTTGCCACAAGCCGTGCCTGGACCTATGAGTTTCCACGATTCCACGATATTTTGTTTCGTTCTGTGACTGCGTTTTAGTGACAGTCGCGTGCTTCTGCAGTTTACTGAATTCCACTTGTATCGTACATTGTTTTTGACTTTCACATTATTTTACTTGATTTTACTTTTTTTGATTTTGTAATAAAATTGTGTATTTTATCTGAATTTTTACCACAGCGAAATCCTTTTTCCCAACACCTTTTTCACGCCCAATTGCCGTAAATTTTGGGATTCTAGTTATATTTTTTATCCTGCGAGGAATTTAGTACATCGTATTTTTGTTCTTCCAATTCCTTTTATTACAGCTTGCGTTGACATATCCGTTGCGCGTATTTGGATTTCATTAGAATTTTGTTTTGACGCTATTTTGGAATCGAACGCCAACGCCCGTATGGACTTAACACCCGTATGACTTGAAATCCTTTTTTCAGAACGTAACGTGCCGCTTCACTTTATGTGTTCTTGTTTTGTTGAAATGTCGAAATAACGTTCTTGTGCATCCTAGCAATTTCCGGTAGTTTCAATCCAAGTATGACGATTACTGTTTTGTTTGAAAACAAGTAAAGGTAAGCCAAGGATTTGGATGAATTTATATGTACAATATTTGGAAATGGGAAAAATGATTTAAATTGAATTTTTAGCAACTTATGGTCTCACTATTTTGATTTATGAATTTCATCTACACGGTTATATCTCGATAAGAGAATTTGTGTCTATATTTGGTTGAGAGTGAATAGAGAAAATCATACGATTATTATTAGTACTATTTTCAGGAAGCAAAAATTATAGAGTATTCGAAAACAGAAAATTAGAAAATAGAAAAATAGTTATACGAAAGTTTAACGGTTTGGAAGTATTTATAAAATACTTCATATTTTGTGAATTTATATTCACAATTTCTTTTATTTTATATTCAATATAATGTACTTTATATTATATATGTGAATTTATATTCACAAAATATTGGTCTTACCCGTGCGACTCGTGAAGTAACATACATAAGCATGACTTTGTCAATATTACGTTCCTAGATTAGGTTCTATACATACGAAAGAATATATAAATCATGCAACAAATAATGCCTCTATAAACAGAATATTATTAAAATTTAATAATTAAAAATAAAAATATAAATAATTAATTCAATTATTCTGCAGCTGGTTTATAAGTGCATTTTAATATAAACTAAGTAAATGAATTTGTTAATAAAACTTTCACAACATATTAACAAAACTCCAGACAAAAATGCGAGCATAAAAGTCAAGTACGGCTTTGGATCAGTTGGTTGAGGTGCACTGACTCTGAGCTTCAAATTTGGCAGGGCACGAGTTCGATTCCTGGTACTTCCGTCTCAAAAAAAATTATTTTCTAATAAATAAATACAAGCATTATTTCCAAAACCACTGATGATGGATATTTGGCAATACTCGAAACAGCTGTAAAGAATTAAATTAACTAAAATAATATAAAATGAATTTTTGTTGTTGTAGTTGACTACTTTTCGAAATACCTTGTTAGTAATTTCAAAAAATTCATTTCAGCCAAAAATTCGAATAATTTATATAATATAAAAATAATTTTTGTTGTTGTAGTGCGCTACTTTTCGAAATACCTTTTTAGTTATTTGAATTTATATATTACGCTAATTATAAGAATTAAATTCTATATAAATAATAAATACTAAGTTGTTGATTAAGTTAGCGAAGCATTAACTTCTCGTCAACATAATAACAAAAGCTTTAACTTATCAATGTATTTTTTAATGATAGAAAAAATTAAGCATCGCTCCGTGATTGAATCTTTGCAGAAAATGGTTTAAAACCAATAACAATTCTGAAATTGAATGTGCTAGATAAGTTTGTTCCTTCAAAAATAATGGTTTGTAAGTAAGCTAGTGGAAAGTTACGCAAAATTTCTGGAATTCTAGCTCTAATGTTCATCTTTAAGCTTAGCATACGGATGATCTCTCTCAAGTGAACTTTGATAAATAAAGTTGCTACTCCAACCTAACCTAAATGTGAGACACTTAGATCTGACAATATGACATTTTCGTTTTAAAGTGTCATATAAGTGGAGAAAATAATAAATATAGTATGGTTTTGGTAGATCATGTGTTGGCCAAGACAGACTATATTTAAAGATTTTATATTTTTATTTAAATTTGACTAAAATGAGTAACAAAGGTGTGATATGACTTATTTAATAACACATTGTTTTTGTATTCAAATAACACAGTTCCAATTTTTTTTTGCATTAGTTTAAGGACTCCAACTACACATTACTGAAACAAGCCATACATAGCTATAGGAATATTGGTTCTATTTTTCCCTACTCGTTGCAATTTACAGTTTAATTTATTTAAATAATAGTTTCGAATATAGGTTTAGTCTCATTATATGGAATAATAACAATAAATTCTATTTAAAAACCATTTATTTAAAGTAATTATATGCATCTACAATCTTATGAAAACAATGTACGTCATTTCATAATAGTAATAAAAGGACAGTATATACTCATATGAAATTTATATGACGCAATATAAGTATTTACAATTATGTTATGTTACAATATATGAAAATATAACAGTTTACCACTTGAATCAATTTGTTGCTGCACTCGAACCAAGAGTTCCCTTTATATTCCTCACAAGAGTGCTCTCATAAAAAGGTACTTGTTTCTTAATAGACAATATATTGTAAAATAATTCGATATGAATATACTGCAGACAATAATGTTTGAATTTATGGGCAAAAATATTACACAAACTCACATGAAGTACTCGGACAAGAAGAGCCAGCCAGCACACAAATTGCTCTAAAGCAGTCGAAGTACGAGTATATAAAATTTTATATGAAATTCGAGTCGATTCGATTCGATTCGATTGAAAATTGGTAATGTAAGTGGAACACATGCGTGCTGGCAAGTACCAAGGGTCATTATGGTTACTTCAATGTTGCTATGGTTTTTAAACACATAATAAAATGAAAATAAAGAATTTTTTAAATTATTTTCCCAATCATCCAAACAAACTGAGTGACATTCTATTCGGCGTTTTGTCTGACAGAAATACTCGTACTGCGATCGAACCCAAATTCTGCTCCTTTGACAAGCTCCTAGACGAATGCGTAATTACATTAAATTGTGAGTAGATTCACTCATTTTGGTACGATTGATGCAGTATAAGAATGCTACTGCGCGTACATACATTATTTATGTTGCTTTTATATTTCGAGTTAGCAATTCATGAGCGTAAATGCATAAAATAACAATTTTCATCGAAACGGCAAGCCCAGAAAACCACTTAGAGTAGGAGAATAAGAGAATAAGTGCTTATTTTGAAAAATACTTAAAATGCAAAAAGTCCTTTGAGAGTTTCTATTTTTGCTATAATTTAAATGCAAACTGCGAGTTCTGTGAGTTTAGTTAATATCGCATAAAAATCTACATAAAAATTGTTTCTATATAAGCGCAAACGATTTCCTTAAAACAAATTGAATTTAGATTTGTCGGTGTCGCCAGCAGTAAAACGTCAGCAGTAGCAGTAGTTACCGCTTAGGAGTGCAGATAGTTAAGGGCGTGTAGCGCTAGTAAAATATGTGCACACTTGACGCCAAAATCAGTAACAATAAAATAAATTGAATTAAATTGAAATTTGGAACGTTCTTAAATTCGTAAATGATATCGGAATCGGTATCGGTATCGACAAAAAGGCAAGGATTCATAAACGAATACGAATAACCCAAGCGAAATAAAAGCAGAGTGTACATAAATTTATGTTAAATCCTAGACATGTTTTTACATATACATGAGTTTCTTATTAATAAATACACTCATATACAAACCTATAACCGCTTTGTTATATGTGAGTTGGTATATACCTTAGCCATTGGCACGTTACATATGTTGCCTTGCCTTGCCTTTGGTGTAACGTTTGCTGTTTATCTTCGGTAAATTCTTTTCTTTATGTCTGTCTTGCCACACAGTCGTCAGATACAATATCTCATATTATTACAAAATTCATACATACTTATAAGCACAAACAGCCATTCTCACAGTCAGTCGTTCATATTTTATAAGCTTTTTGTGCAGTGCCATCAAAATTATACCAAATTCACAAAATTCACAAAATTCTGCACGGATGACGAGTGGCAAATGCTCAAGCAACAAGTGCCAGGACACGTTTTTTGCTTATCTTGCAGTTTTTAGTTCACTCCCTTAATGATCCTTTGGCGCAGTTCTTCGGTTTATTATTTTTGGAAATTTTTTGCATACCATATACCATACCATACCATACCATACCATACCATACCATACCATATACGTTTATTGTATGTGCACTCCTATTCGTTAGATAAAAAGTGTAGAAAAGATTTTTGTTGGTTGAAAAGGTAAGTACTTGCAATGACGTCACACAAAAAATTCAATCAATTTTGATTAACACCGATGATAAGCGACAACAAGTGAGGCGGCTTGTTGCGCGGCAGATAAAAATTTGTGTAATAATTCAGATATATGAGCCAGAGCTTAACAGTAGGGTAAAGACAAAGAGTTTCAATTTACATATTTTTAAAAAATAATTACTGTAACCTGTAGAGAATTTTTATTTAATATGAGTCAGTAATCAGAAGCTTAATTAAACAAAAATTGTATTAAAAATTTTAATTGACGGCAGTGATGAGTATTAAATGACAATAATTAAATAATTGAACTCTGATGATAGAAAAAAAAATGAAATATTTAAATTAAGTTGCAAATTTTAATGAAAATAAATAGAAAAATAAAAATGGTAAATATGATGCCAAACCCCACGAAAAGGCAAGTTCAATTCAAAGGAACGAATAATTTTCAGAAATATTCATTAATCAACAAAAATAAAATACTTACCAGAGTTCTGTTAAGTTCAATTGAATTTTAAAGTATTTTATTTTTAATTTTTTAATTTTTAAATTAAATTTCTTACATATTTTATAATACTACTGTATTATCGTACAGTACCATAATTGAACGCTAATCGAGTTAATCTGGTATAAACAGTTAATTGTTTAAAGTTTATTTGAAGTTCACTTATTGTACAGTTTTGCGTTTCTGTCGTCTGTCAATAGGAATCTTTTTCTTTTGTTTTAGAAAATATGTTTCTGAACATTTATACTGAATAGTAAGGATTGCTATGAAGATAATAGATTGTTCAATAATATATCAACGCAGGAGTTATTTTCTATGCTAAATTTTTGTGGGGCTAAGGGTTTTAATTGCACTCTCTCAACCACAAGTGGTAAGGACGGTTTTGGGACTTGCATGTGATAGCAGAAATGGTGATACTTATCTAAGTTTCGATGTAGTCATATAGGTATGTGATATGTTAATGCGAGATAGGAATTCATTTCCTCTAATATTGTTTTATTAAGAAAATACCATTGAATTGTGCCTATTGTTTAGCGATCTGCTATTTTTTCTCATGATATTAGTTTTATGTTTTCGAAAAAGTCAGAATCTTTACTGTCTTTAACTGATATTTGATGTACAATTGGTTAAGAAAACCAGCTTTAAGCCATTTCCATCATGTGATGAAAATCATGGTGTGGAACTTCACCTTTAAGTAATTTTTTTAGTGCACTTTATATAGCTCTTTCCAGTGATTATGAGTTATAATATATTATGTGATAGTTTTTTATACTAGTTTCTTAGAGTGGAAATTCATTAAAACAGCACATATACTTTTACATTTATTATTATTTTTTTGGATTTGTCAAAAGTATCTTATCATAGCAATACGATTAAACGGTGTATCAGTTTCCAACGGAGCGGTGCACTGCGACTATGGTTGATATTTTGTGCTGCAACAGACCCTAACCGAACAGAAGACATTCCGCCTTCCGAATGAAAGCCAGAATATCGACCGTTGAGGACTTCTTAATGTCAGATGGGTAGAGCAGTTCTTGACCCAGTGACCTCCTTCTGGGTGACTGAAAATCTCGTCTACTTCTAAGCAGAGTCAACAATCTATCTCTTCGGACAGACCCATTTGGTTAAGGTGATAACGCAGTTCATGATGACCCGTCAAATATTCCATCATATTTTACCTTTCAAAATTACAAATCGATTTCACAAATTTTTTTTTGAAGCACTTAACTATGTTAACATCTTATAATTATATATATAATGTAAATATATAAGTAGTTTATATATATTGGCATTTTTATTCAATTTAATCTTTTTAGAAACCTCAATAAATGAATTTATTTATAAATTAAATACAATTTTGGAAGACGCATTTTTATTTATTTAATAATTATAGACATCTGTTAATAACTTAAGTAAGTTATAAGTGCGTTTGTGGTGTTGACAGTAGGTATTAATAAATGATTTGGACTTTAATATTTATTTGGTATATACGATGATGTGCTATTAAATTTTTTAACAGATGTCAAATTATTTGTATAGTAACATTATTAATTTCTTAATTACGCAGAAACCAATTACTTAAATTAGAAAACTTTATATGAAGTGATAATTATTTTGCAAAAGTTACATGAACTACGTCAATCGCCCATTAAAAACTCTTTTGTTATATCAAATAAAAAGTTATATCCTTAAAATGAAAAGCTATATAAATTTCGTTATTAACAAAATTACTGAATCATTTCCTCATTACATTAAGCTAATTAGTACGATAAGTCAAGAAAGTAGCTACTCTAAACAACGCATCAACAACATAACTGATAACGACTGATAAGGGTTCAATTGTTCTACTATTAAGTGTTGCTCATCAAACACGTTTGTTTGTTTGTCTGTTTGTGTGTTTGTGTGTTTGGGTATATGAGTTTGTCACCAAAAGTCCTTAACTTATTATCAGTAAACAATCATATGAACTGTGTTGTCTCTTTTATTGTATTTATATATAGTATAACACAAATTCATTTTATATATTTCGTAGTAAATATGCAATAAATATTTTACTACTGACGCCGAAGCCACTCAGACTTTGTTCATTAGATAAAAATCAACATTTTACTTATTTATAAATGGACTTTTATATCACATGTTATTATTATTTACTCATTCGACTAATTGAATTAAATTAAAAAGAATTAATAAACTTTTACGTATCTGCTCCTCTTTTGCAGTCATTTGAAGTTTATCGATCCGTTGTGGGTACTAAAGCATACAAAGATACTACCGAGCGTTCCTGCTGTGCGGTCTACAGATATTTGGCAATTTTGAGGTAAGCTTTTGATTTTTGCTTCATTTTTATCTCAGCTATGAAATTAATATCTTTATTATCATATTCCAAGCAAATGATTCTTTTTTGATATTTATAATTTAGGAAAATTTTGCTATTTATTTTTATTACGATTTGCATTGACTTCGTATATGGTATGTGGTATATGGTGAGCATTATTTGTTAATATTGTGGATTTTATGATTTGTGGTATTAAATACGAAAATACTTCGAACTTTGTGAATTTTTATAGTAACTGTTTTCGATTTGCTGCAATTGATATTATTAAATATTTTGGAATTAATTAAAGATTGTAGGAATTGTATTTTTAGTTGGAATTTCGAGGTTTATTTTATTTACTTTTAGTGGTTAAATTTTGTTTTGAAAATATTGAAATAATGACAATACAACATTTTAATTATTTATATTGTAAATATTTGTTACTCAATCATTGTTTATAATAATGGATATTTTTTTAATTAAATTAAAATGAAATACAGTGACATAAGTAGAAAAAAACATTATGTAGAGTGTTAGCAGTTTCTATGCTTTTAGAAAATAAATATAAAATAGAAATGTTTATGTAAAATATGAGTGTTTAATTTGAACTAAAATTAGAAAATAAAAGAATTTAACTCAAATTATAAAAACATTAAGTATTAGTAAAAGCTGCCGAAGTATTACATGTGTACTAAAATACGCTAGATAGCACCGGAAGCCATATATCTGAATTAACATCATGAATGAATAGTTCTAATCTCATACATAGGAAATTATTCTAACAGAAAAAATAAGTGTTGCGGTTCCATATTTGTATAGTAGATGATTTTGAGGACATTCTTAAATCTACTTTTGAAATTATGTTAGATCTATTATATTATCTAGTATCTATAATAAAACCATAAAGTGTTAATAATTTTAACGCACAGAAATATAGGCACATCAAGAATTTATAAAATCAACAATTAAAAATAGCTCATACTTATTTAGATGTGATATATGGAAGATAAATCTCATGAGATATATTTCTTTGTTAGCAAAGTAACCTCAGAGAGTCATCATTTCAGCAAATATCAAGATGAACTATTAGCTGCTTGTTGCATTGAATATTTAAATGTGAAGTCAAATCAGTGAAATTATATTATACATTCACATAAAAGTCCAGTACGGGTTTGGATCAGTTGGTTAAGGTGCGTTGACTTTGAGCTTCAAATTTGGCAGGACACGAGTTCGATTCCTGGTACTTGCAGTCTCAAAAAATTATTTACGAATAATTAAATATAAGAATTATGATAATGGGTATTTGGCAATACTCGAAACAGCTGTATGGTCACATAAAAATTGAATTAACTAAAATAACATAAAAAATTTTTTGTTGTTTTAGCTCACTACTGTTCGAAAAACCTCTTTACAATACATTCATGGTATAATAGAGTTAGAAAGATAATGGAATAACATTTCCTAAGAAACTTCTAAAAATAGTCTGTGATTAGTAAACTTAAAGGTGGGAGCTAAAAGTGTTTCTGACACGACAGCCGAGTAGTGTTTATATGTTGGCAAATTAAATTACCATGGAATGCTGCTCTAAATTAATATAATCTCATATAAGTCAAGTGAAGTTATTTTGTTATTTTATTCTATCAATTAGATTACATTCATTCCATCCAAGTTCTCCTATGAAAAAATTGTATCAAGATTAATTTTGATGCATTAGAGCATCTTAAAGGTTCGCAACAAGCCGAGTTCATATTAGATGCGAGATTACTAGGTGCAACTATGCAAAAGTGATAACTGCAACTAGGGATTGTAAGGAAATGAACAAAATTTCTCTCTTTTCATAATTTTAATTTAAATTAAAATAAATTTATTTTTATTATATTCATTAATGTGCAAGTGTCACTCTCTCCCAACTAAATTCAATTGAAACAAATGAAAAATATTTGAATCTTTTTCTTGAGCTAGATACCTTTATGGTTATTAATTATCATTTAAAATATTATCATCTATAACATATGATAAAAAATTTTCACTAAAAAATTTATTAAATATTTAATAAAATTCAATATCACGTATGTCTTGTCTCATAAATGATTTTAATATACAACTGGTAAATATTTAAATTTATTACTGAATATTTTTTATGGAATAAATTAAAATTTTATTTGTACTGTTATGATTTGCTGTTAAAATATTTTTATGTCCTCAATTAAAAATTTAACATTTATTATTGATATATGGCATCACATATTTTTTTCTCTTGTAAAGTTCAAAATTTATCGCCATTTTATGTGATTAATTTAATAGTTGTCACAGTTATGATTTTTTTAAATATTTATTTATTTTATTTTTAGTTGTTAAATTTAAAAATTATTTTACAAAAATAAAGATAAAGGTTTTATATATTTTTATTTTTATATCTATTATTAAAAGCAAAGCGTTATAATAAAGTGAAAAAGGATTAACGTGGACTTGCACTCAATATTATATTTAATATTTTTTTGCCTTGAAAGATATTTGTGATTTTTATTAAATTTTTTTTTTTGCATCTATTATTACTATTCAAAATATACATAAGTCTGTAACTAATGAACAGTGAAATTAAGAGCATTTTAAGAGCATTTACACTCGTATTAAAAGTATCTAACTTGTAGAAGCTACTGGAAAATCTAGAATTATCAGTATTAAGTTAGTAAATACTGTATAAGGGTTTTCTTATATTAAAATGATTATTTCAAAAATAAGTTCAATTTTTTGTTTATAGTATTTATTACTAAAAAGTTCTCTAAAAAAAGCTTTTGAAACTTGATTCTCTGTAATTTTGTATAATAATTTCAGTTTAAATAACTGTTACTGAATTTCAGCATATAGTATGAAATTAATTTAATTTGAATTCAATTTAATTTTAATTCAAAGACTTGTAACTGGCTTATATTACATTATTTCAGTAGTAATTATTTTGAGAAATGTATAAGAGTTCGGCATATATTAATCTACTCCAATTGAATTTTATTCATTTTAAAATAAACAATTGAACATTTTAATAATGTTTCATTAAAGTATCATATAGCAGAAACCAATAGAATTTAATTATTAATCATTAGTAATAGTTCAATTTAATTAGCTCAGATACAATTTCCATTTGAGATTTTCTTTGATTATTTCAGTCCAAACATGGCAGTAAATGCCCAATATTGAATTAGGTTGCAGATACATAAATCTTTGCCAATTGTTCACATAACAAATGGAATTTGATTTGGTAATTCTTAGTGTACTTATGTGATCATTGAATACTGATTGTCCATAGAAGTATTAACTGTTTCATTAGAAAAGCCATGTGCTATATTAAAGCTCAGTTGTTGGAAAATTAATGAGAATGAGAATTTATTTGCTAATGATTTACTGAGGTTGCACTTCCAAATGCAAATTGGTTTGCAAATGTGCAAACGCATGCCAGAATAATCAGTGTTTACAATATTGATTTTCAACAGAAACTTATAGTAGCGAGTCTGATATATAACATGTTCAGTAGATGTTTTATGTTCTATTGAACTCTAATTAAAATTGAGTTTAAATGTTGTCGAATAATTTTCTAATTTAAAAAGCGGTTCCACATTGCGTATGAGTAACAAATTTATTAGTGTGATTAACAGAGCTAAACTTTTGTTTTTTCAATGTTAGAAATTTTAAATATAAACACTTGGTTCACTCTTATTTCTTAAATAAATATTAAACTTCTTAAGTGAAATTAAATAAATATTTAAGAGCATTTGTTGTTAAGAAAACTAACAGATATAGTAACAAAAATCATTGAATTAGCAATTCAAACATAAAGTATTTCAGTAGAATTTGTGTAATGAATTTTTCAGTATCCTTTCCGAAACAAATGCACAGATGTTGAAAATTAATTATTTGTTTACTAAGGCAAATGTTACGATTTCAATAGAGAGTTGAGCTGCTTTTGTTACAGTTCAATTATGCTTATTTAGCTACTTACTTCATATGGCATATTGCATATTTAATCGGCTTAACTGTAAGTTGAGAAATTCACTTATATAAAGAAAATTAATATAAGTTTTTGAAGTACTTCTTATTTTCTTAAATGAACAGAAATTTTTGTACTTAAAAGTAAATTGCATTCTACGAAGAGGAAAAAGAAAAGTTCAACATATGTAAAGTGTTTCTTTCATATGCTGCATAACTGATGTCTTGAGTTCTAAGTAAATCAGACTCCAGGTTTGGTTATCACATGAAAAAAGTTAGGATATATTTTATTATAACAATGTGTGAGGATGGATTCTACATGACTTCAAAACTATACTCGTAATATATTTCGGTAGACAAATACATCTTAAACTGACCATTTAATAAAGACTAATAAAGACTAATTGTAACAGTCACATAATGAACTCAATTGAAAAAGAAGAGAATCGAATGAGTATTGCAAAAATAGTATTATCAAGATAGTGAAATAATATTAATAGCACTACTTGCATGCAGACTTTAAAAAATACTTAGAGGAAAGACTTTTGGCTTTAATAAAGACGTAATAGTTAAACTAAAGTTCTTAATAAATAATTTTATAAAAAATGTGTGGTATTATCAGAAAGTTTAGAAAAGTTTAAAAAGAAGTTTTAGTATAATTGAAAGAAATAATATTGAAGAACAAAAATCTATTTCTGAACAGTGTGTTGCATAGTGTAACTAGTGGTTCTACTAGTAGCTGTATCTTTGCACATTCAATGTTCAAACTAACTACAATTTTTAACTTAAAAATCTGCTCAGAAATTGCAACGTGATAAGTAAGCCTATTAAATGCTATGATACTAATACGCATGCTAATGGTAGAAAACTTACTTCTGTGTCGGTTAGGATATAAGTAAGAGTCCAACTACAATTCACAACTGCGCTGACTTACCTGTATTGTCTCCCAACACAATAACATCTTGAATGCAGGTTGCGCACCAATATTAAAAAAGCCTTACTAGATGTTTTCTGTCCTAGCGTCATAAATCTGGTAGTCAGGGTAGACCGCTCTTAAAAGAGCTTTAGCGGAAGACTCAACGAATGTAATCCTTTAAGTACTGCACTTATATGGCATAGATCTGTGTTATTTGTTTTTGTTCCTCAAACTATAATTTAAGGGAAGCAATCTCTAATTGTCGACCATAAAGGAAGGAACATAATTAACCATTTTCATGATTTGTATAATAACTTTAGTAATATTATACACTAAAAGTGTTTTTTGTACTAACCCACTGTTTGCAAAAAATTATTGTACAGCATTATAGTACATGACAAAGTAGATTTGTAGTACAATATGAAAGTTATTTCTGTATAAGACTTAAATTTAATATCTCTAACATTTTTACACAGCACTTCATATCGCATATTTGAATTGACATGATATAATATAAAAGATGCTGTGATATGCTCTTACAAATTGTTGTTGCATGTTTTATTATTCCTTATTATTATGGCCCTTATTATAATGAATCCTTTTAACAAATGTTGATTCAAATTATTTTCAATACTAAGTATTCCTTAATAATATTATTAAGAGTTTATTTATGTAAATTAGTTTCTTGCATGACTTATCTCAATTGAAAATCATATAAATGATTGTTGGCATTCGAAGACAAAAGAAAATTCATGTTTGTGATTAGATATGCTTATTTAGATGAAATTGTTTTATTTTTTTACTTTATTCTTAAATATTTTTAAAAATAAAATAAAAGTATTTTTGCAATAATGATTTGTAGTAAACTTGACCACTTTTGGGTAAATGAAAAGACTATCAGGCTTTTGGGATAAGACTATTAGGCTGGTGCAACTTTTAGATTTTCTTTCGCTTGAAATTGACAATATAGTAAAAGAAAATAGTTTTGATATCGACTCAGTCATCCAAAACACATCGACCGACATATGAATTGCATTTGCAGTCGTGAAGTATAAAAAATATTTGGGATTCGAAAAGTCCGAAGCAGAAGAAGAAGAAAGAGGAAAAATTATTTAAAAAAACAAGAATAAAAAATTAAAATAATGAAATAATAAAAAACTATTTTGGAAAAGTCTCATCGGATGTGGGTAGAGTACGTAGTACAATCTATTATAAAAATTACAGGTAGTAAAGTGGGTGCGTTCTTGTGATAAAAAACGATTCTTTTTATTTTTCTATGAATTTTGAAGATTATAATATATTTTTTTATACTCATTGTTAAAATTTATTTCGGTTATTTAAAATTAAATGTTTTTTTCAGTTGAAAGCTTGAAAGCACTTATGTTAATTAACTTTAAATACGTTTTTCGGTACTACGCGAATTCATTCATTCGCATGTGTGTCGCTACATGTTTTCTGCATAATTTAATCAGATTACGTTTGTGTTAAGCTTAAAGATCTCAACTTTTCCATAAACTCAGACTCAAGTTGGATTCCAAACTCAAACACAAAGTAACGTCAGGAACTTGACACATAAAAATATTTAACGTAAATCAACTGTGCGTGACCTTGCGCTAAATTTATGTGAGAAAATATGTGCAAAAATGTTAAATTACCATAAAAATTGCTTAAAATGAGGAGAAGAGAAAAAGATAGAAAAGCAAACAAATAGCAATAGACAAGAACGAATGATAATGGTAATAAAAGCAAGAACCATTCATTATAATGTAAGGAACAGTCAAAGTAAAAGTGAAAGAGGAAAAGTTAAGGAAGTATTACTAAAGAAAGTTGTAATAGGAAGCCATTAAACTCACAACACTAACAAGCAATAGTCGGATATTTCGCTACTAAGATAAACTCCATCACTAACATTACTTAAAGAACTTCTGCCAAATCGAGCGCTACAGACGACCCATCACAGTAGCATGAGTAAGTGCATGTATTCGGTACGTGCTTAATGATTAAACTCTTCAGCAGTTGTTCCTGCCAGCAAACGAGCACAAATAGAGTTAAACAAAAGTACTTACCGAAATACTCATATATCTACATTTACTTCAACTTACGTGAAAGGTTTCTGCAGTCAGCAAGAGCTAAAGTAAAAGCAGATCTTTAGTTTGCACAGTTGTTGGTTGCATTAAATATTTAATATTACTTTTTAAATTTTAATTACAATTTCATAATTACGAGTTTCACGTTTTGGACAATATTTCCTCAACTTGGTTCGGTACTTTATGAATGGCTTCAAGCTATGTTTTCTCGCACTTCAGAAAAATCTTATTTTGTGTCATTTCTGAAAGAAAAATTCTTGAAATTAGTAAAAAGTTTTCATTTCCTCGCATAAAAAAAACTTACGAGATGACAGCACTGCAATTTGAGACAAATAGGCGAAGCTGAAGCTGAAGACTCAACGACTCTGCAAGAGCAATTCAGCTTTTACTGCTTCACGTAAAAACTGTCACATTACAAACAAATTATAAAATATTTTAATATTTATCTGTTAAA
>NC_051846.1:206741017-206750602 GCF_002237135.1 Teleopsis dalmanni
AACTGTTATTTACATAATTAACATGATCTAGTAATAAATAAATTTCCAAACTATTAATAATGTTAAAATATTTGAGGTATAAGTCTGCATACAATTGGGTAACCATAAAAATACTAAATTCATGCACTGTATTCAACCATTACAATCTCTCTAATTGTGCATTAGAGTCTCTTTAATTGCATTTATATTCTACTATAATATTTGTACTTACTAGTTACAAGTTTCTTATAAAATTGCCATAATGGAAAACGCCACACACGATCCCCAGTTAGTGAACCTGCTTTCTGGAACTGCTTCCAAATGTAATGCGAATTCGAATAGATACCAGTAGCGCCACCGCCTAAGGTTTTCTTCACGCCGTAACCCAATGTGGCAACATCCACAACTAAGCGTGGCTTATATGTAACCTGCCCATATAACAATGGGTCTGCCATTATAACAACACCAGCTTTATCGAGATCCTTGAATAACATACAATTACCAATTAAATAATAAATATATGTTTATAGTACTTACCCTTACTGCCATCGTTTTACCATTTAACAATCTTATTATATCGCCCGGCTTAGTTGACATACCGGATGGCATGTTCTCACACAATGGTATAACTGCTGATATGTTAATAGGAAGTGACAATGCAGCAGCAGCTCGTATTGTTGCTACAATAACAGCAGCCCCGCTCATAGCTCCTCGAAATTCATCCATATCTTTGCAACGGCGCAAATTGATTGCACCACTAAAAGACAAAATTAAAGACAAAATTAAAGACAAAATTAAAGACAAAATTATCCTTATTTACATTTCGAAAAAAAAAATAACTGTATTGCTTTACCTATTAAATGTCATGCCTTTGCCGACTAACAAGATGGGCTTATCTTCTGGCGCGGTACCGCAATAACTAACTTCTAAAAGTATTGGCGGTTCACATGAACCTTTAGCAATCATTAAAAATGAATTGAGCTGGTGGGTTTCAATCCAGTCCATTGTTCTTATCTCAACAGTGACACCGCATGGACATAGTGCGTCAACTGCATTTTGTGCAAAAGTAGTTGGCGTCATTAAGTTAGCTGGTGTATCACTAAGTCGACGTGCTAAATTTTGTGCTTCGGACTTAAATAAACCACGAGTCCACGCATCCACATCGCTATGGTCATACAATTCTAATTTAGGTGTTATTGTGCGGTGTTTTTTATCCTTATGTTCATGGTATCTCCAAATAGCTAAAGAACTACCTTCAGCTGCCTGTTCTGGGTACTCCATTGAGTCAACATAAATTTCTCCGCAATTAATTGCTTGCAAGCTGCGGGCACCAACTGCTGTTGCTACTCGAACATTTTCCTTTTATTTAAGAAGAAAATTATTACTGAAGTTATGCGAATCTTGAAAATATATCACTAAAAGGTCAACATTAGAATTGATATTAATTGCAATCAGATAGATACTAGGTATCATTCGGGTAAAACAAAAGACTGACGACATCATTTAATTTTGCACTAAAGAGAGCTTATACCAAACTCAAAATGGGACCAGGAAAAGATATCTTATTGACTATATCAATAAATATATGAAAACTTTTGGTCAAAGTAATACGAGAAGCCATACATAGTGTTTAATGGAGGAAAATTGAGAAATAAAAAGAAGAAATGAAAATTCATCTAATATGGTACAAAATTTCTTATTAAGAGAAGCACAAAAACCTATGACGAATAAAAGAAGGAATGAAGAAAAAGAAACATTATGAAGAAAGTGATAACGTAAGCTATTTGGAATCGCTAAGTGATGACGTTAATGATATCTCTACTAATATAATTAAAATTTTAATGGTGGGAAAATAAATTTGTTTTCATATATATCTATTGAACACAATTTTTTTAGGACACGTTTATGAGTTTGATATATCAACTTAAAATATAATCAAAATAATATATTAATAATAAACTACTAAGTAGCTATCAAATGGAATGCAACTACATATAAATTTAATATAACTGCAGTAATCCAAAGTCTATTAGAAACCAAATTTTAAAAAATATTTTTTTTGACATATGTGCCCAACTGTCAAAAAAAATATTAAAGTAAATTTCTAGTTTCTTTGACTATGGACATTATATTCACTTCACCGTACTTACCATTCCCTCGTCAATCATTTCCAGCTCGTTGAACCCTATTCCTTGTCTTCCAACGCCAACAAGCGCTACTGACTGAAACTCCATATCAATGTTATTAAATACCTGACCTACTCCTGTTTTGCCACTCATTTGACACCTATGCAAAAATATCATATGAGTATATGTATACGCAATATACAATACGTATATATATATTTAATAACATGTTTTATATTATCTTATTAACGTTAGACTTACATTTTAACAAGTTCAGTAATTTTTCCCTTAACGCGATCATCAAACTTTTCAGCGCTACTAGTAAGCACCGGTTGAAGACCTTCTTCTTCTATTTCATACAAACCCAATACGATTCCTTTTAGCTATAAAATGAAACACATTAATTCAAAAATGTATATATATGGGATTTGAAATACAAGTATTTAGTCTTACCTTACTCTTTCCACTACAATCCTCTGCAAAGGAACGCGTTTGCAATTTTGTTTTAACAAGACTTAAGAGACGCTTTTGGCAGAGGCTCATTGAGAAGAGAGTCATTATAGGATTTAAAGACATTTTGCTTTTTACTAATTAATTTTTATTACTTAAAATTTTTTTTTCCAATTTTTTTTTTGTCTCAGAGAAGTTTTTTGAAACAATCTTTACACAAGTTTAAAATAAAATGAAATGTATATCTACATTCTTCCTTTTAAGTTTACCTTAAAACTTTCATGGTAAATTGATTGATATAAAAATCAAATTTGTTTAAAAAAAAAAATTTTATTTATATAAACCAATACATAATATTAAACAATTAAACAAGATCGAATTGTTTTAAGTTAGTATAAAAGATTAATAACAACATAAGAAATGCTGATATATGTCTTTGAAATAAATAGATTTTATTAGTAACTAAAGTCCCAATATTTAATTTTTTATTCACAAAACTAACAGATGAATACAAGGTATTAAGTTGATAACATATGCTAAACTGTTCCTTTAGAAAAGAGATACTGAATATATACAATGGAGACTAACTAAAGTTCACTTTATTGCCGATAAATAATATTTTCAAAAACAATTTTAATTTCAAGACCTTACTCCTAATCCAGTAATACTCCTAAGCCAGTAAATCCACTTTCTAAAGCAGTCCTTAAGATCAGATTATTTTTGGTTTGTATATAAACTTAGAAATTAACTACTTTTATTATCTTTTTATTGTTCAAGACCATTTCTTTCATTTTTTTTTTTTATTTTTGAAAATAACCAGAATTCTCACGGCGCTAGATCCCAGGAATATGGTGATCAACGAATTTCTTGATTCCATTAAAGCTTAGTAAAGTTTTTCTTCTTTTTTCAACAGTATGAGCTAGGATATGATATAGTCACTATTGAAGTACCAAATCCTTTGACCGCCTATAACTGTAACATCACATTGAGTAGATATAGATAAAATTCGAAACCTTTGTGCAAAGTAAATTTAGCATAAATGCAAAATATTTTCTTAATTTCATTCGTGAATTTGAAACCATTTTACACATGACCTACTAGTAGAGGCAAAATGTAAAGTTAATTGCTTAAATGTATGCCATCATTAATTAGAAATCTTTTAAAGTGCTAAGCTTTTAGAAATTTGTGGACGTGCTTCATTAAAAAGGTCGCAGAACTGTAATAACGTTTGCGCTGTATTGGATGCTCCCATGGCATATTTCCGAGTACATGCACAATTCGTTGCGGTCGCTTACGGTCTGTGAATAAATTTATTTCACCTTTCAGCAATCACACCGAATCACACCGCATTTCCAGAAGCACAGATGCAAAGCAATAAACTCAAATAAATGCTTTTGCGAATACGAGTACCATATATGCTTCCAATGAACAACCTCACAAATAAATTGCAATATGCAGATACATATATTCACCTGTGCAATACTAAATAGGGGAACCAAATCAACTACAATTTTACAATTGAGTTTTCAACCTCTTGCCCCACAAGGGTATGAAGACGATACTGAACTGTACGTGTGCATGCATAAATGCAAGCGTGGATCCTTTCCAGCCACTTCGCCAACTTGCATGTTTTCGACTGCAGACAAATGTTATTGTTGCTGTGACTTTAATAGTTATTCCTGGAATTCACTCTTTAAATTCAGCTCACATAAACCGAATCCGAACGGAACAATAAAATTGCACAGTTTTAAAGTGTTTCAACAACTTTGACATATCGAAAGGAATAAATACTTTAGCACCAAAAATATTTGCAACATTCGAATGCTGCTCAGGTGAATATAAACAAGTGCCAACAGCAAAGCAAACGTCCGCCCATTTTTCGGCTACTATTTTTAAAGCAATTTTATTGAATCAGACCAGAACTGAAACAAGTCAAGTATTTGCCATATTGTACTTTAATACGGCTATATGGAAATGTGACTCCAATAAAAAAAAAAATATAAAAAAAAATTAATTTCGAAATGCATTTGGTGTCACGATAAATATTAAATATCAAAAGTTGTTGTTGTTGTTGTTGTGGTTTGAGTTAGTGCTATCGCGCACTTTTACTCTTTTATGGCTTGGGGGCTTATACCCACCCCACACTAGCTTTAACTATTATTATCATATATTTATCTTATAATTGATGACGGACCGTAGATCAGAATATCTTCCTGTGCGTCCTAAGGTGGACTTGAAGTTTGTTAAGGCGGGGTTGGGCAACGTATCGACTTTTGTGAATAATTTTAGGGCTCTGTCCTTGATATATTTTTTCACTGAGTCGATCCATAGATCTCTGTGCATATCTGTTGTGCTAATATACCAAAGAATTAGTCTTCTTAAAGTCAAAAGTATTGAAAGAAACAAATTTAGCTCTTCAATTTAAAAATAACAGAATTTTTTTTTATTATTTTCTCTTATTACCGTGATACATTTTCATTTTTAACAAAATTGCGCTAATAATAAATTTAAATTAATTTTTTTTTTAATTTTCTTATTTTCACTTTTCATCTTCGACTCATAACAAAAAAGTCAATCAATTTTCCAGGAATAAAAACAGGAACCAGGAGCCTCTCGATATGAACAATGAGGCGAAAATTTAAACGCTCAGTAAGACTTCATTCAGTAACATTAAAATGCAATATTCCCAATATTCCTCCATTGATTCCACATTTGGTGGCCAATTACAACACCTAACATACTGCGTCGAACATATCTTTATTTCAGCGCCCCACTTGTCCGTATATCCTCAAAGTTGTTAACACAAAATATTTACACTGCAAAAGTTGCTCGACAATTTGATGTTTGTGTATGTATGCGTGTATATGTGTGTATGTGCATGACAAATTGCTTCCGGTAAACCCATTTACGCCACTTTCAGTAAATTTATATATACACGCTACATACATTTTTCACGGAACCTTAAATTATTGAGTGTTTGTGAGTGTTCCTTTATAGACTTCTCTGTGTACTCATGTGCGGAAAATTACGTTACAATTCTAAACAGGAATATTTTTCGTCAAATCATTGGCTAAATGACTTATCAATTTTGGATTGTAAATTAAATGTTTTTTAGGACTAAATTACTTCAATTTCTCAAGGAAGGTTCGAAAAAAAAAAATGTGGAGCAGAAGCAGAATATTATCTTCTTTGTCTGTGTAATGACGCCACCAAAAAAACTAAAACATCAATCTAAATTTTTTCACAAGTTCTTCTTTGTGATTAGAGGTAGGTAAAAGCGTAGGTTTACATTTTCATTAACTGGCAATGTAGTTGGCAGTTAAAGACATTGTCTGATTTCAAGAATTCTTCACCATTATACCTAATCAGATAATATATAGCGGAACACGAGGAACTGACACTCTTAACTGGGTTTACGATCATAGAAATATTGATGAAATGAAAATGTGGACATTGATGTTTCTATATAATATATTAACTTATATACGCTTAAAAGATTAGGGCTAGTGCTATACATCGAGATTTCCTACAATGAATCTAGTTTTAAAGCATTTAATAATCACGAATAGTTTAAAGCGGATAGTACCACTAACATTTTTTTAAAATAAAACTCTCAGGGAAATGTGACTTAAATTTTTTTAGGGGGTGACTAAATATTTATTTAGAATACGACTAGTACACAACATTGTCCCAAATTCATCATCCTAAGCCATCAATTATAATAAAGCAAACTTCTGTCTGTAATCATTTATATCATAAACTAAATCTATAAGCAAAGTCATATTGATTGAATTAACATATACTTCTATTCAATGACTTGCAATTTATATATAGGAAGCCTTTAAAGTTTCACAGCTGCTGCTTTTTTTAGTGAATAAATTGTGCTATAAAATGCTGTTTCATGATTTCTGTTAACTTTACAGTATCTACAATATAAGTTATTCCACTAGTAATTAGACTATACGCTATTAATAATGACTGTATTAACATTTCAGAAAATTAACTTAATTACACATTAATTACGAGTGATATTTATCACATCATTTTCCAGTCAATCAGTGCAATTACTAATTAAATATTTTAATGAAGCTAAGTACCAATAATCACTTTAGTAAATTCACATTAACCACAAAATCAAGGCTCTATAGTCACCTCTTAAACAAATCCCTTTTAATAACTAGTTAATAATTTACTAGTTAGCAGTTGAAGCTTTTCTAATGAAATGGGTGTTAGATGTTATAACTATTCATAAAACAGTAATACCGTAAAATTTTTGGACAGCCATGTTGCAATTAAATCTCTGTTCGGCGTTGCAACTGCTTCTGTTGTCAGTTCTTTTCAAACATACCTAAGGTGTCTAGGCAAGTTTATATCCAATTCATAAAGATCCATACTCATAGAACCATCTGTCGCAACTGAAAACCTAGTAAACTTAATTAAGCAGGTACACTGTTTTCAGAAACCAACTTTTCGGATATTAGTATCTCTCTTGCAATGACTATAGTTGGAATGTAACACAAATATCTAGGGTTAATAAGGAAGTCCGGATAAGATGAAGATTTTTGTTAGATAACAAGCTCAACTAGTTCAAATTCGACAAAAGTTTTATAGGTGCGCTGCTTCGATTTAACTAAAACAATATTAGTAAAACAGTAACAATGATGATAGGCCACTGTATTGGAAATGCATGCAATAAGACTTGGTCTACCCTCTAACAACTTTTGTTTTTAGATAATCACTCTTGTGGTTTTATGGATGAGGAGAAAAATGTACTCCACCTTTTATATCAGTGCTAATCGTTGGCTAGAACGATTCAAAATATTTAGGGACAATTTTCTGACTGATGTGACAGTACTATCATCTTAAAATTAAGCGATTGGTTTCTCACTACTTGTATCGCAAATTTTGAAAGGAGCGTTGTTCCTTCGCTAGATACTACTAACTTCTGCAATTAAATTGGTTGTTCGTTGAATTATACAGACAGCGTCTCTTCGATAGTAACACAACGGACCATTATTTCTATTGAAGTGAGCTTCGGTAGATACTCCAACCTAACGTAACCTAATCTGTAAGCTCCTTTGATTTAAATTTCTGTTGTTCGTTGAATTATACAGACAGCGTCTCTTCGATAGTAACACAACGGACCATTATTTGTATGGAAGTGAGCTTTGGAAGATTCTCCAACCTAACGTAATCTGTAACCTAATCTGTAAGCTCCTTTGATTTAAATTTCTGACTATAGGACTGACCTACCTTCTATCTTATTATTATATTAAGGGATGTGGCACTGCGACAGTCGGGTCTAGTGTTCCCCCTTCTGAGTTTAGATTAGGTCTCTAAGCTGTGTTGCTCCAATAAAAAGTAGTATAGAACCTATTTTACAGAGTTTAATTGCTTCTTCCGTTAGAATTGATATATGATTCACTTTTCTGTAGTAGGGAGCCTTCAGTTCTGTGTTGATTATTCTAAAACTTGTACCTATATCCAATTTTTAGTAAATTTTTCCTCGAAACACTTTTTATGTTTTTATGTTTTTAGTTATGAGGGAAAACACAAAAATACTCGATTTACACATGCAAATAATGGCTACATCTGTTGCTGCCTTAACAATGTTTCCCCGGTTTTCGCTCGTTTTGAATATTCATTTTGCGAATTGCTGGTTTCACTAAAATCGTCAGCGTTTTTAAATTTTATTGGAGACCAAAAATATATGTTAGTGTATTGTTTCATTAATTTTTTTCCTATTTACTTTCTACTCGTCGAGTATATTTTATTTATTGAGCTAAAATAAAAAGCCAACAACTGTCAGGCGAAATGCAATATAAATTTTGCAATGCGGCAATCAAGCTTTCAACATTGATGGATGAGTGGTGGTAACGCAGTAACTCCTACGCACACACTCACTCACATGCACACACAGACAAACTTACTCATTCCTTCATAGTATATACTATAGTTGCGCACGTCACGATACGCATTTGCACTGCCAGTATGTGTGCTGCGTATGTGAGTGTGGGTGTGTGTGTGAGTGTGTGTGTGTGTGAGTGTGGTTTGTGCAAAGGATTCATGCAGTATCCTTGCTTTCCTACGTACTTACTTCATTTGAGTCGCATTCAAAGCACTCGCATTATTTTTGAAAATAAATGCGAATGAATAATTTTCTTCAAATGCAATTTTTTCAATTTAATCACAGAATAAGCATTAATGAAGCCTTTTATACCTTAAAAAGCTTGTGTGTTTGTTTGTTTGTTTGAGTTTCATTTCCTGGAGCGGGGCACGTTGACAGCCGGGCAAAGGTTTTAAGTGCGTTCACGCCACGCTTAGTGAATTTTTCCGCAAATTCTTGAAAAGCAATTTTTATTTTCGTACCGCTTGTCTGCATTTTTGACCCAAATAAGTTTCCATGTCATGTTTACTGTTTGTGCTGTCTTGATTAAGTCAAAATGAATTATTTCGCCCTTTTCAACATAAAAATTAATATTTTAACGAAGTAATATGCGTGAACGGAATATGTAATTATAAACAATTTGCCGTGCGCAGAGACGCAGAGACGCTCTGTTAACGCAGTGACCCCCCGCACGCCAATCAATCATAAGCTTAACAGGCGATAGAGCGAAGGACCGAAAGACCAAAGGAGAGAAGTGTACAATATTTGCATGGCTATTTCCTGTTTACTACCCGACCTTTTACATGCCTCCATTTTATGTAAGTAGTAAATAACAAATTGTTTACTTTACAGTAATAAACATAAAAATGGATTTAGTGGGTGCGGTACTGAGAAAAAAAGGACAAAGAGTATGAAATTCATTCAGAGAATTATTGGCATTTTTTTTGTGTTTATCTATAAAATTTAATTTCTTTGGTTCATTTTATTACCTCCATTTGTAAAAAATGACATAAAATTCTAGTAAAAAGACTCTCGGTTAAAAAAATAATCCTTTCTCCTAATGATTTTTAAAATTTATTTCCTTTTTCAAGCAAAATCTTACAACGAGTACATACCATAAATATAAAGTACATATCCAAAAAA
>NC_051846.1:206750702-206763312 GCF_002237135.1 Teleopsis dalmanni
ACTGCAGTGAAAATAGATTTATAAATTGCACCATAATTTCCCCCAACAACCTCCAGAGCAGCTCTGTAAGCACTTGATTTATGCAAACGTATGCATAAAACCGAACCATTTTCGCCATGTTGAAAGGGTTCAATAAATCCTGATTGCCGGCGGAGGGAAGTACATTTTGATAAACTCCATATTCTAAACTGCAAATTGCATGAAGGAGCACAACTTATTGATAATTAATGGCCCATGGAAACACCGTTTATGGTGGACGCGTAGCACTTGTAGGTGGGCAACTGGTGTTGCTGCTTCGTTCTGATGTTGGTGATTCTGATTCTCTCCTTGGGGGGCCAAGTCCAACAGGTTGTTGTGTCAACTTAATTAGTTTTATTTAATGTTTTCACAGGCGCGCTCCAATAATTCAGCTGTCGATGAAATTATGGAAAATTGATTATTGCCGTGTTTGGAATTGGTAGGGATGTAGTATGTAGATTTTTGTGTTGGTGGGGTCCGGGGGATAGGGGCGAGCGATGGGTTGTAGGCCGGAATAGGGTGGGGGTGGGAAGGTTTAGATGGGGCGAAATGTGAGGGGGAGGAGATCAAGGGAGGAAGGAGCATGGTAGGAGGGGCGATTGACGGGGGGGGCGAGGTGCGAGAGGTAATGGGGAGCGGGGGGGGGGCGAGGGAGGGCAGGGTGGGAGGGCGGAGAGGTGGCAGATGGTCGGACGGGGTATGGGGGGGTGTCATCGGGGTACGGGGGGGGTTCTATTCTCTCCATAATTGCGAGCGGTGGAGAATAGTATCAACAATAAACAAAGAACGAAATCCAATTAATAAAATTTATTGTCGTAAGCTATTAACGCGAATGAGTCATTATTAATTTATGGTATTTTATACAAATATAAACACTAAATGGAAGCTATTAAACAGAATTAAATACATTTTTTCATAATAGAGAATTTTGTTTTTTTTTTGTAATAGAATTAACTTAATTTTATGATTGTAAACTTCATTTAAGTTTAAACCTATTAATATTTTAATTAACTCAAATTGCATTGGAAGAAAGCACAAAACTAAATTCCATTCAAATCTTACAAAACACTCAAATATTTAACCCAATTCAATCTTTTCGCTCTGACTTCCAGAATTTCTGATATATTAGTCTGATTAACTGACTTTACTTAGTCAACTAGTTATAGCAACCAAATATCGGTCTTGACTGCATTCAATATCTTCTATGAGTTACTTCTGAAACTGACACTATTGGTTGTAACTAATGTCACACTATGACAACTTACCTAGTATTCGACATTTCTGCTTAAAAAAGAATCGCTTTCAATATTGATGCCAGTTACTAATATCAAGCTATGGCCAGCTACTCAGTGTTCGATTTTTATTTCTGTAAGAAGGTATGTTTCCATATATCCAACTATTGCTATTTTTTGAATTTTTGGTACAAGCATATCATCCGCAATCCTTAACACATCTCCTAGACAATCTCTTCTTTTTTCAAAATCCTTAACGATCGCTTATCGCTATACTTTATTGTCAATGTTTCGTCACCATATAATAAGCTAGTACAATAAGTGACTTGTGAGAAAGTTATGTTTGCCTATCAAGAGAAAGTTTTCTTACAAAATCTATATAATAAATTTGTAAACAAATCTATTCGATTTCAAAAATACGGTTGTCGAAACCGTCGTAAGCTTCATGTCATTTGAAGGATATGTAAAATTTTTCTACTCATGCAATCCACTAATGAGATACTGAGATTTTCAATTAATCTAAATGTTTTCCTACCCCGTCTTATTACTCATCTTATTGCAGTTATCAACAATGACACCACCACATATAGTAAAGACCACGAAAGATCGGAGTCTCAGTTTAGCCCCATCCTACATTTTAATTTAGTTGATGATCTTTGATAAAAACTTTTTATCCGCTTAGATGAATATGTGCTTATATTTTCAAACCTCAACATAACTTTGTATTATTTCAATTCTTTAAATCTTTAAGCCAGTGATTGAATAAGTTTCAATTGAAAAACCCTTCCATAAAATTTCCTATGTCGGTACTACTGTTCTTGATTATTTGCGTGGTATGTATATTCTTTACAAACATATGATTTTAAAAGTAACATATCAACAGAAATAGCTTTTCTTATCTTATCACCTATATTTTGTATTTTATATCGATTAATATTTATAACAATTTTTTAATAGAGAAAATAGAGACATACGATTTTACAAACAATAAACATTTTTTTTAATTATTTAACATTTTATAATAAAAATTGAATCACGCAATTCCACTTCTAGTATTTAACATATTTAGTTTGTAGACAAAATGGATGTTTATTGACATCAGTTTGAATCACTGGAACTTGAGCTTGAACTGGAACTAGAACTGGATCGTATTTCAAAGTGGTTCGAGCTTATACTAGAACCGGAATTTATTTCAAAGTGGTTTGACGAGTGACAGCATTTTTGGTTTTCTTTAAAAATTCGTTTTTCTTCTTTTCTCCTTTGTTTCCGCAAATCTTTCTCCATTTTTCTCACATTCTTCTCATAGTCTTTCTGTTCTTTTCTCACAACTTTCTTTTCATATTTTATTTGTTTTTCTGTTACTTTTTTCTCATACTTAATTTGCTTTTCCAACATTTTTTCTTCATGTTTTATGCGTTTCCTTTCATTTTTATCATAGACTTCGAGTCCAACCACAACGTCACAATGCTCGCATGTATTACTAAAGGAGTTCATTATATCTTCTACAATAAAACCAATCTCTTTAGCTTTATTACTTGGTTCAATAATAGGTTGATAATCAACCAATACAACCTCAACTTTTGCAGTTTTTGGTTCTGATTTCTCCTTTGACATTACAAATTTTCACTTTTTAAAAACTTTTCTAATAATTTTTCATTATCAGTTAATTAGATTTATTTAATTTAATTTAATTTATAATTACTTGTTGTTAGTAGTAACAACTGGTGACTAATAGTAAACTGTGAACGAGTCTGATATATAACAACCAAAACAAACCTTTATTCGTTATCAACAAAGTATCATAACTCTCCATATCTAATCTTCTACGCAAATTGCTGGGAATACTATGGGTACTCATAAACCATATAAATTTTTAAGTTTTAAAAATTATTTTAATTAATACGAAATCTATATTATGACCTTTTATTCAACTTATAAAGCCAGATCCAGACATAAATATTGTACGTGGGATTAATAAAAAACTCATTTAATCTGCAATTATTCTTAAAACAGGAAATAAACTCATTATGATCAACAGACATCTTCATAACATCTAGTGGTCGAGGACCACTTCCAACGAAGAATTGTGGCTGCTGTCGAATCAAGTCAACAACAACACTATGGTGAAGAAAGGAAATAAAAGATATAAGAAGATACGCTCTATAAAGAATATAATGATATCATATGTTGATATGATATAAAACCAAAAGGCTACTTGGTGCCACAACAGACAGCAAACGGCTTGAAGTAGACTACTGACTAGCACAGAAATGTTTGGAACAATTTGAGGAAACTCTAAGCTATACAATTTATATTTATTATGACTTTATTTATGACAACTCTATTATATACTATATGTGTAATATTAAAACGCAGGGTTGTAATTACAATTTAATTTTATTTAATTTTTAATTTATTTTAAATTTTAACATATTATATATGTTTTTATTTTATGTTAACCATAATGACTTTTTAAAAATGAATTATTTTAATAACAAATTTCAGTACATACTTATATTTAAAATTAAAAACATTATACGAATAAGTAGCTTTATTTATAATCATATATCATCTATTTTTATTTTTTGATTATATTTAAATAGTTAATATAAACTATATACAATCGCAAAATAAACACACACACCTACTTTTGTCAAGAGAATTTAGAAATTAAATGGAATTCCAAAAACTATGAATTCCTTGACCAGTTACAGAAGCAATTTCTTAATTGACAGCTTTTACAATCATAAGGAAGTCCTCTCAAAATGGGATGACGATGTCTATGTGAACGTTCACGAGAGCGGCTACGTGAACGCCTATGAGTTCTTAATAGAGATACACAATTACACGAATGAGAACTACGATGATGTTGATGTTTCTTTGCTCTTTTTTTAAGCAAGTCATTATACAGATTTGTCATCATATCATACTCACTATCATCTGAACTCAAGTTGGAATCGCTTTCCTGTGTTCCTTCGGTATTTCCTAAACTGACTCGTAATTGATGTACGGCTTTATTTAGTAGTTCTTGAGCCTCGAGGGCTTTCCAAATAGCATCATTAAGAAAATTTAATGCTGTTATGTGGACGGTAATGTTATTGCCTTCTTTTTCAATACTCGTATTTGCATTGACTGAACCTTGTGATGTTTGTGGCTGCTCTTCTAAATCTATAAAGTCTATCGTTCTTGCTGTATTTTGCACAGAGTCAGTTGCTGTATGTTTTCCAGACATCTTCACTATATCTGTGTTTATATTAGACTACAATACAAAATGTTATTAATATAAGTTTATACTCCTTCTATCTGTTTCTTTTTAATATTTGTTTAATACTCAGAGCCCAAAATTTTGTTAAACACACAAAATATTTTTATTTCTTCTCTCAATCTCACTTTTTGTGAGATATCCACCTATCAAATTTTTCTCTTAACATTTACTCTTCAGTCAAAAGTTTTTAATAACAAATTTTGTCAATCATATATACATATATAAGTTAAATTCACTTAACCTTCCATGTATATTAGAGATACTTTTCAACTGAAAGTCTCGTCATCTCGTTTCTCGTGATCTAAATTTGTGCAAGGCATACGAAAACGTACTGAGTACCGCCGCTCTCATTTGGGTTCAACTACAAATACCGGCATTAATTAATTATACTAATGGCACCAGCTGTTTGTAAACAAATCTAAATACATTTAAACAATATAGTGAAATTCATTATTTACCTACGAATTTGCACATGTGATGAAATAGCTGAACTTATCTTTCAAATCCAATTTTCGAGGCACAGTCAGAGCAGTTAAGGTTCAGTGCTAGTGACTTAACAGTCAATGCAAAATTTTCAACAAAATAAATCAAAAAATATTTTATATTGAATAAATTATTTAAATATTGTTAAAATATTAACAATATTTTATTAAAAATATTAAACATATTTATTTATTTATGCAGTTTTTAATATCAAAAACTACAAAATTGTGTTCAGATGATGTGCATTAGTGTAAGACCCATTATTAAATTATTTATATTAAATATATCAAATATAAATAATTATTAATATTTAGCATAAATAATTTATATGAAATAAAATATCTGAAATTATTTGAAGATATAAACTTCTACTCTCCAAAAAATTGTGTTCTGTTAATGTGCTTAAGTGAACGACCTACATATGTCAAAACTCCCCATGAAGTGTTATACCTCTTAATATAATAATTTTAAAAAATTATTTAAATATTTATATAAAAAAATATATTTTATAAAAAAAAATTACAATTTATGTTAGTGATATTATATATTATTTGATAAGTATTTAAAATGTATCAAATCCAAATAACAAATCCACAAACCTACTCCAAAAATATAGTAAAATATATTATATATGTAAAAATATATTCATATTTAATTTAAAAGTCTTCACATCTAAAAGTGATTTAACTATAAAAAGTTTTAAATTTAAATAAAATGATTTCATTTTATAAAAACAAAAATTACAGTTTAAAATTAAAAATTATTAAATGAAGATTTATAATTTCTTCATGAACTTGTGTTTTCAACATAGATTTAAAAAATTATATATACAAGTATGTGGTAAAAATAATTAAATTACAAAATTAATCTAAACAAATGATGAAACAACACTTCGTCAAATTACAATTGTTTTTCACCAAATCATCCATCTACAATACTCATATTTTGCAGAATTAGTGTACGATTGTGAAAGATTATACCTATATCCATTAAACATGAGTTCCAAATCATAAACATAATCACTAATCCTATCTAGATATTTAATTGGTAAGTTAGTTTTTATTTTTATATTACTTTTTAAAGAGTTAAGTTTTCTTAAGAAGAAGAGTATACTTATTAAGACAAATGCTATTTTTTTAATATTATATATCTATGTATATTCACTATAGGCCTTAGTGAATCCCTTGGGATCGCCGGTATAACATAACCGAACCTATATTAAATAAGAAAATATAAAATTATTTTAGGATCGATCCCTTAGGATCGCCGGTATAACCTTACCTAATCTATATATTTAAATAAAAAAATATAAAATAATTTTGCAGTAAAGAAATAGTGTATATAGTTATGACTAAAAGTAGCTAAGATATTGTCGCCTGCGTTACATCCCAAAGAGAAAAGTTTATCTGAAGTGACAGAATGTCGTCCCTAACTGAAATGGAACAACTTGAGGAAACTCTAAGTTATGAGTGCAGTATCTATACAATTTATATTTATTATGATTTTATTTATGACTCCCTATCATATACTATATATGTAATATTAAAACGCAGGGTTGTAATTACAATTTAATTTTATTTGATTTTTGATTTATTTTAAATTTTTGATTTATTTTTATGTTCTTATTTTATGTTAAACATAATGATTTTTTAACAAAATATTATTTTAATAACAAATTTCAATACATATTAAAATTTTAAATTAAAAATATTACACGAATAAGTTGCTTTATTTATAATCAAACATCATCAATTTTTATTTTTTGATTATATATTAAATAGTTAATATAATAAATCGTACCACAAACATATATACCACCTTTTAAAAAGAAAATTTAGAAATTAAATGGAATTGCAAAAACCTCAGCACTTATGAATTTCGTACACAGTTAAAGAAGCAATTTCATAATTGACAGCTTTTACAATCACAAGAAAATCTCTTCAGAATGGGATGACGATGTCTATGTGACCGTTCACGAGAGCGACTACGTGAACATCTATGAGTTCTTAAAGGACATTCACAATGACTCGAACGAGAACTACGTTGATGTTGATGTTTCTTTGCTCTTCTTTTAAGCAAATTATTATACAGATCTGTCATTATATCATAATCACTATCATCTGAACTCAAGTTGGAATCTGTTTCATTATGAGCCTGCCCTTCATCTCTATCCTCTAATCTGCTTTGAAATCGTAGGTCACCATTCTGTAATTGTACATTGTTCTCCTGATGGTCGTTTTCGTGTGTTCTTTCAGTATTTCCTAAATTGCCTCGTAATTGTTCTATAGCATTATTTAGTGATTCTTGAGCCTCGAGGGCTTTCTGAATAGCGTCATCAAGAAAATTTAATGCTGTTAGGTTGCCGGTTATGTTATTGCCTTTATTTGCAATACTCGTATTTGCATTTACTGAACCTTGTGATGTTTGTGGCTGCTCTTCTAAATCTATAAAATCTATCGTTCCTGCTGTATTTTGCACGGAGTCAGTTGCTGTATTTTTTCCAGACATCTTCACTATATCTCTGTTTATATTATACTACAATACAAAATGTTATTAATATAAGTTTATACTCTTTCTTTTATAAATATTTGTTGAATACTCAGAGACCAATTTTTGTTAAACACACAAAATGTTTTTATTTTTTCTCTCAATCTCACTTTTTGTGAGATATCCACCTATCAAATTTTTCTCTTAGCACTTACTCTTTATTCAAAAGTTTTTAATAACAAATTTTGTTCATCATATATACATACCATATATAAGTTAAATCCACTTTACCTTCCATGTATATCAGAGATACTTTTCAACTGAAACTCTCGTCATCGACCTAAATTTGTGCAAGGCATACGAAAACGTACTGAGTACCGCCTCTCTCATTTGGGTTCAACTACAAATACCGGCATTAATTAATTATACTAATGGCACCAGCTGTTTGTAAACAAATCTAAATACATTTAAACAATATAGTGAAATTCATTATTTACCTACGAATTTGCACATGTGATGAAATAGCTGAACTTATCTTTCAAATCCAATTTTCGAGACACAGTCAGAGCAGTTAAGGTTCAGTGCTAGTGACTTAATAGTCAATACAAAATTTTCAACGAAATAAATCAAAAAATATTTTATATTGAATAAATTTTTTAAATATTGTTAAAATATTAACAATATTTTATTAAAAATATTAAACATATTTATTTATTTATGCAGTTTTTAATATCAAAAACTACAAAATTGTGTTCAGATGATGTGCATAAGTGTAAGACCCATTATTAAATTATTTATATTAAATATATCAAATATAAATAATTATTAATATATAGCATAAATAATTTATATGAAATAAAATATCTGAAATTATTTGAAGATATAAACTTCTACTCTTCAAGAAATTGTGTTCTGTTAATGTGCTTAAGTAAACGACCTATGAATAAAATCCCCTTAAAGTGTTATATCTGTTAATATAATTACTTTAAAATATTATTTAAATATCTATATATAAAAAAAAAATTTTTTTACATGATAAAAATTATTATTTATGTTAGTGATTTTATATATTATTTGAAAACTATTTAAGATATATTAAACCCACAAACATTCTCTAGAAATATAGAATGTTGTTAAATAATTTGTATATTTAATTTAAAAGTCTTCACATTTAAAAGTAATTAAATTATGAAAACTTTGAAATTTAAAAAAAAAAATTTGTTTTTTAGAAACTAAAATTAGAGTTTAAAATTAAAAATCAAGATATATAAAAATATGTGGTAATAATAATTACATTACAAAATGAATCCGAATAAAAGATGAAACCACACTTCGTCAAATTACAATTGTTTTTCACCAAATCATCCATCTACAATACTCATATTCTGCAGAATTAGTGTACGATTGTGAAATATTATATTTATATTATATATATTATACATCCAAACATGAGTTCCAAACCAGGTTTAAATATAATCACAAATTCTAACTTAATATTTCATTGGTAAGTTTATTCTTATTTTCATATTAGTTTATAAAGAGTTAAGTTTTTATACTAAATATATGTATCCACTATAGGCCTAATTGGATCCCTTGGGATCACCGATATAACCTAACCTAATCTATAGGTATATTAAATAAAAAAATGTAAAATAATTTTGCTGTGAAAAAATAGTGTATATAATTATGACTAAAAGTAGCTGAGATATTATAACCTGCGTTACATCCCAAAGAGAAAAGTTTATCTGAAGTGACAGAATGTCGTCCCTAACTGAAATGAAATGAGACTAATACTTATATTATTTCTGACTATATAGATTTTATGTGGGTCTATGGAAGAATAGTGAACCCTATAGTCCTATATCCACTTTTAATACTGAGATATCAGACTTTCTGTCGTTCCTTCAAAAAGATGTATATTTTTATTTTGGTTAGAGCAAAAATAAAAGGAAAAATATAAGCTATCATCAACGTGCAAATACAAATGGCAATATCATCTGTTAGCCTTGTGCGATTTTCTTAGTTTAGGGAATTTTCAGAATATAACACCCTGCTTACCTTAATGGTTTTACTAACACGTTGTTGAATCTTAGTTATAACACAGCACTCCTCTCCAGATATCTCATTTCCAATTATTCCAATCGTATGCTCACTTCTTAAGGTTCACCTCTTGAATGTTTTATAAGCTAATATAAGCAAATATTTTTTTAAGATACAATAAATGTAATTTAATGTGTCAATCATTTGGTAATTCTCCAGAAAAAAAGTCAGAAAAGTGTCATCCCTACCACACCTTTCTATAACATCTTTTCTATCAAACATCAGAAAAATAAACTATTTATGTAAACAAAAATTATCACTGATCCTTATGCAGATATGAGATTACAAGTAATATTGAGACATTCTCTTCAGAATTTATTTAGAATTTCTGTTAAACCCATTTAAAGATTATAATCATTCTCCTAAATAGTGAACCAAATAATAAATTCTTTCGAAACCTTGTTGTAATCTTATGGGCATTATTACTATTTCAATACAGTTCAACCTGAAATTTTAATTAGAAAAAATATAAATAAATTCTTCTTAATTTATTTGAAATACTATTTTTGTTAAGTGAAGGATTCTGAAAATTTTTATAAGGAAGTTATGCTGTCTACTGTATAAATGTTATAGACTAGAGAGGTAGCTTAGAGGCTCACAGCATAATTTTTTTTTTTAATAATTTTTTTTTAAGAACACTTTAGATGTAAAAACTGGGAGTATTAGGTAATATTCTTATTAATTAATTTCTGTTTTGTTTGTTGGTTGCAGTGGCAGATCATCAAACAACTTTCCCTGTACCTCAATTAGTGCCTCAATTAATTCCTCACAAGAAACTATAAAAAAGAAGAATATAGACTTAATCCAACCGGTCAAATTTAGTCTTTCAAATTTACCAATGAACAGTTGATAAGCCGTCAAAGAAATATCTCTCTAAAAACCTATTTCTTCTAGACGCCAAAGCCGGGTATTCACAGAAAAAATGGTTAGTGTTTTCTATACACCTATACACCTATGACTAGAAAGAACCATAGTAAGGCTTGCAGTATTCACACGATCCCTTTTGATAAGTTTCCAAGATCTAGCTTTATTGTTGATGGACCATGTTAACCTGGAAGTTGATTATGAAGATATAATCTTCATAATATGTAAATTTCAATTAATTATTTTATATTTTTCACACATTTATAATTAGTTAGTTCTTAATTTATTCAAATGCTAACTATATACTACAAGAAATCTACGATATGGCCTGAATCGTATATGTTTTTTTATTAGTACAAATATTTTTAGTAGAAGACCAAACATTTCTGATGAAAATAACAGAAAAATGTATATATTTTCTAAACACCAAAAACTTTAATAAAAGTACATAAATTATATTTTTATATAATACCTATACTTCTGTTCTAACTTGACCAGAAATCAGGAAATCAATCTTATCAACAATTTGCGATAGCTTTCTTCATATGCACAAACTATTTGAGGTTGTCCAAGCTAAATATAAATTTGTATAACCATCGCAGAGCTGGAAAGGATTTCACAACAACACGAAACGATGTCGACTGCAACTGTGAGAGAGAATGAATTTACAACGTGGAAAACAATGGCCAACACGTATCTCATTTTGATTCGCTTGGGTCGGGAAAATAAAATTAGATAAGAAAACTCGCAACTATAAAAGCAGCGCGAACCGCTACATGTTTATCAGTTCGTGAATCCACTGATTGTTGTATTAACAGCAAGGAATTCTAAATTTGGAAAAATTGGCGTTTAAGTATTTATAAAATTTAATGCAATCTATAAGCAAGAAAATGTCTGAAATGGAAATTGAACAAAACACAGCAAAGACGGCTGAAGCTACCGAGACCCTTAACGATAAGGACAACAATGAAACCCAAACTCCTGAAGTTGGCAAAAAGAATAAGAAATCCATGAAATCCGTTAAAAAGACTATTAGAAAGGCTTATAAGGCACAATGGGAATTGAATATGGCAATAGAGGAGTTAAATGAAATATTGATGCAATATTGTGATGATACTGAGGGTGTTTTCTATTCAATGCCGCGTAGATTTAGAAAACGGATTTCAAGTACAAACTCAAGCTCATCTTCTACAAGTTCAAGCGAATCCGATGAAGGGGAAACCTTTACCAATTCCAACTCAAAGGAACAACACCACACGAAATCCAGAGGAGTTCCATGTGATAAGTCTTCAGCACAAAAAGATGATCCTACTAAATCATCGAAATCTAAATGCTGTCCTGAAAGAGATTTTGAAAATCATAGAGATTTCCATTTCAATTTTAACTATGGCCGTTTTCCAACAACAGGATTTGGACCATCTATGAGGCATAGGGAAATGGGATTTCCACATACTCGTAATTTTGGTCCGTTATTTATGAATGGCCCACGACATCCATTTGGTTTTCATCACCAACAATTTATGGGCAGACCTGGCGGACTTGGCGGACCATGTGGAGGTTTTGGTCGATTTTAATTGAAAACTCTTTGGTTAAAGGAAACCAAATGAATTATCGATGTAGACAAAATTATCATAACTACGAAGTATATATCAACCTAATATATAGAGCAAAACAATAAAAAACTAAAAAAAATAATGAAATAAATTTTATTGAATTATTAAGCAAAAAAAATATTTCAAAACATATATTAATAAAATTAATTAAAAAAAAAAAATAAAATAAAATGTTTTTCATTTATTCTAAATCTTATTACAAAGCATTATTCAGTTGTATTTATAATTTTTCATATATAGAGTTTAATAATATTTTAATTTTGGACAATGGATACTACAGATTTCAGACCAATTAAATAAAGTTACTCATATTCTTCAGTTTTAGTGTATCTTTTTTTCCAATAAAAAGTTATTAAAAAAAAATATTTTTAAAAAGGTTTGAAGTGAGAAGATACCTATCTATATTAGATAAATATACAACATTATAGAGAAATGGGAAGTACATTTTTTTCTTATTTTATATGTGCTAAGATCTATTCCACCTATAAAAATTTTAAAAAATTAAATGTACATTATATTTTATAGACTGTGCGAAAATACGATATCTT
>NC_051846.1:206763412-206780113 GCF_002237135.1 Teleopsis dalmanni
TGGGTTATCTGATAGATTTTCGCAGCTTGCGCTGTTTACTATATGCAAAGAAACAGAATCTTGATTCTACTTGCATGCTGATGACATCTTTGTCATATTTTCTATGATTAACTAGCTTTGAACTCAGCAACAGTAGGCCATTACGACTAGAGCTACTATCTTTGTTTGATAGTAGTTTGGTCCCAACAATCTACGTTTTGGTGTTCATTCTATCATGCTTCTGTGAAAGTAAGATTAGTAAGATCTAAGCTGCTGCCAAAAAATTAGCCATTGTCGCATTCATTCACAGCGAAATTCAAGTCAATTACGAAATAAAATACGTCACACCAGCCACACATGTGTTTACTCAAATATATATCAGATACAAACTTGAGAACAATTTTGAAAAAAACTCCACTAGGTTAGGTTAGGTTATGTTGGCAGACCAAACAGGCCACGCGTAGTCCATTAAGATCAGAGTCTTAAGTTTTAAGTGATAGTGTGCATGGCTTAGGATGCGCGAGTTATTAGCGTATATTATTAGGATTTCAACAGAATCCTCAGGTATGTGCTTTAGTCCTGTAAAACTGACAGCCCTCAAGTATTTTTCTCGAGTTCTCGAAAGAGCCGGGCAGTTACACAACAGATGCTCAAGGGGATTCTTTGAATCCGGCTTGTTGTATTTGCTACAAACATCGGTGCGAATTAGGTTTAGTTTTTGCGCATGTGATGCGACTAGACAGTGGTCTGTCAGTACACCAATTAATGTTCTACAGTTCCTTCGGCTAGACAAAACTCCACTAAGTTTGGACAAAAGTTTTATTTATATAAATCATATAAAGAATTTCACAAATACAGAATCAAAAATGAGCAGTGTTTGTTTATAGTAGCAAAATCGTGCTGAATAACCTAAAAAGCTGGTAAAAGTGCTAACTAACTGCAGCAAAAATATCAAAAAAATGCAGTTTTGGTAGCTTTAATGTAAATTATTCCTATTTGTCACACTATCCGGCTTGTTGTATTTGCTACAAACATCGGTGCGAATTAGGTTTAGTTTTTGCGCATGTGATGCGACTAGACAGTGCCCTATCAATACACCAATTAATGTTCTACAGTTCCTCGGCAAGACAAAACTCCACTAAGTTTGGGCAAAAGTTTTATTTATATAAATCATATAAAGAATTTCACAAATACAGAATCAAAAATGAGCAGAGTTTGTTGATAGTAGCAAAATCGTGCTGAATAACCTTAAAAACTGATAAAAGTGCTAACTAACTGCAGCAAAAATATCAAAAAAATGCAGCTTTAATGTAAATTATTCCTATTTGTCACACTAAATAAAATAATATTATATATTCTTGCATAAATCTAGTATAGTCGGATGTGAAATTTTGTCAATAAAGTTATATGTTTTTAATAATTGTATTACTTGGGCAAGTAAAGTATTTAAGTGCCGTTTTTAAACCATACAGTTTGAATAAAAAAAAAAGTATCTAAATAAAAATATTTAAGCCTGCTTTTGATTAGAAAATTAAATGCTAACTTCCATGTGTGCAAAAACTGAAGTAAAGAGCAGATTTTATTTTATTTTATTTAATTTTATTTTACTTTACTTCATTCAACTTATAAGCTTATAATGGCATTAAATTATCTTTCATTTCTCATTTAATTATTGCTTTAGCATTATTTTATATAAAATAAACTCATATGTTTCATATTAAATTTGAAATAAAACTTGCGTTTTGAATACATAATAATTTTATATAAAATGACTAAAAATTTTAAGTGAAAATATATGAACACAAACAACAATAAAATGTCTGAAGTTTTGTTTAGTCAAAATATTGTGTAGAATATTTTAAATGCAATGCAGTTTATTGCAATACAAACTCAACTTTGATCTGAACTTTTATTAGAAACACAACATTTGGCTTGACTGCATTTAACATATATGCAAACTGTTTACATTTTAAATTGTTTGTTAAATAGAAAACAAAATTAAAACAATTAAAAAATACATTGTATTTTGTTTTTCTTTTGCACTTTTCCTGGAAATGCACTGCAAAATGGGAGCTCCGTGCGTATGAGTGATTTTAATTTGGAAAATTGCTCATACGTCGAGTGTGGTTCAGCTGCAAATTCGTATGAAATTTCGCTGATTTTTTAAGCGTGTGTAATTAATTAGTAAAGAAGAAGAGTTATGAAATACAGAATAGTTGGAATTTAATATTTTTGTAGTACATATAAAATAAAGATTATAAATATGTACAGAAATATGTGTGCCGATTGTACACTGAGGCAAAAAGTGAATTTTATTTTAATGGGAAAGCAAATGAAAATAGCTTTAAAGTGTTTATGTAACATTTAAAATTAACAAGAACTCTTATTTATATTTATATTGTGTATCAGCAGACTCTTCTAACTGACTTGTGCATAAATCAGAATTCTGATATATTCCATATTCTGTAGTTTTTATGTGCTATGTACTTGATATCTTTCATTTGAAACAAAAGCCGCTATTATCGCCTCAAAGATAAAGAATTTTCCACGTATATTTTAACAATTCGTTACGCGCCACGCTTGGCATAAAATTGAAGTATCTACTTACTTACTTATATTTCTGCAGCAGTAAGGCAGTTACATACACTGTCTCCACTACAGCAATAACTATTCTTCTACAAGAACTATTCGCAGTATTTTCACTAAGCCATACGACAGCGTGTTATCTTTTAAGTAATTAATCTTTGCTTTATGGTTATAAGCTTGCCTTGTTGTTTTTCTTCATGCCTGCTTGTCATGCCTGACTGTCATGCCTGCGAGCGTTCAATTTTGACTCCATGCTAAGCAGTTGTGTGCGTGCGTGTTAAAAACATTTAACGCAGATTGGCGCGTTTTCATATAGAAAAGCTAAATTACTTTCACCGATAAAGTCATCAGAATAATGATTTAAGATATTCTATGCTTTGTTAACTGGTAGGATAATGGAAAAGGGTTACACATTGTTTTTTATAACTAAAGATAAGCGCATCAAAATACTCGTACGCTTGCACGTTATTTAGAGCAAGGATATTCTCTGGTATTTATTTTAAAATTCTTTCTATTTAAAACAATATAGTACTTGCTTAGGTATTAATTGCACTTTAATGGTATTAAAGTCTTCTTACAATAGTTAAAATTAATTGTTTCTTAATTCAAATAAACTGATTTTAATAGAATTGTATAGTGAGTGAATGATATAAGGACTCAACAATTGAATTAAACTAAATAATGTACGTATATTTATATCACTGATTTAGTAAATGAAGATGATGGTAATCAAAATTCTATATTATGCAAAGTAATACATTATAAAGTGGATTGAAAAACTTTTTTGTATTTTTGTATTTTAGTTAATAAATTTTATTAATTTAAAGGTCTTATTTAGGGACTTACAACCTAAACCGCTTTAAAGATTGCATAGCACAATCAAAAAATAACCTGAGAATTATTACGGGACTATTAACCGGTCACTGTAGATTGAATTATTGCCTATCGAAGTTAGAAATTCAATCCAACTCAAACTGCAGATACTGTAGAGAAGGGAGAGAAACTGCATATCATGTGGAGTTTCTCCCGAATTTATCCCACAGAATTTACATAATTTAATAGGTTTCTCGTCTTCACCGATGAACAGTCTGATAAACTATCCAAGAAGTATATTCCTAAGAACCTATATCTTCTAGACGTCAATGCGAGGCATTCACAGAGAAAATGTGTTATGATTTCTTTTTCCTATGGGTTTTCACAACTTCTGCAGTGTGGATTATGGGAAATGCACAGTTTCTCTGCGTGATTCTTACACACCAATGACCAGAAAGGAACAACTTCAGTAAGCCTTGCAATGTTCACGCGGTCTTTTTTGATGAGTTCTTGGTTGATACCGCTGTTTCGGACACCAAACATGCTTCATTAATAGGTTTTCGAAAAATCAACTATTTTAATTGTCCACATATAAAATGTGGTGCAAATTTATTGAAATGAATCCTCTCAAACTTATAGTATGGATTTCCGTGTTAAGACACAAAGTCAAGGTACACTTAATTTATAGACTGTTATGTGTAAGTTTCAAGTTTTGTCATTTTTTGATGTTACTCATTAAAACTTTTTGTTTTTGTGAGTAATTGGAACTATTAAATAAACCACAGCTATAAAAATCAATGTAACCAATTTATAGCTTTAAAACTCAACTCAGTTAGAGGAATTTTCTTAAAGTAAAGACAGTTTTACGTTTTTAATTTATAGTAATTTTGTTGCCTTGACCTTGCTTTCAAAGTGATTATGTTAATGAGAAAACTACGTTTCTATCAGATTTCAATTATGATTGATAAATATTTTATTCCACTTCTTGCAAATTTGTTGGCCGGTATTAAAGACAGCGTCTGGTTTCTTGTAATTAAATCATTTTATTTGCTATTTGGGTAGTAAAACAAACTCATTTAGTATTTACTTCTTAGTTTCCCATTAAAGTATCTTGGCTTACTTAATTAGATATTTTCTTATTTTGGGTTTTTTATTATTCCTGCAGTGATTTCAATGACTTAAGTAAAGAAGTGAATTGCGTTTCTGTCTTGAATGGGAGGGATGATTTGAAAAGACTGTCTGTTTGTACAGAATAAAATCATAAAATATTATTAGCAAGCAGCTTAAATAAATGCATTTTAAATTCCACGTTACTAAGTGCATTCCTTTTAAATCTCAAAAAGAATTTTATGCTAGTTTTCTTTTTCACAAAAATATTTTTCAGACCTTTAAAAACATTTAATATTCTAGAATTTTTAATTTCAAATAAGTTGAGAAGTGCGTATATTTTATTTTATACTTATTTACTTAGAGACTTGAATGCACTCAAGTTCTCAAAACGAAAAGAAGAAATACTTTTTCTAACTTTTTAAAAGGAATAGTAAGTATCTTACAACAATCCGGCCATTACTTAATTCGTAAAGTTTGTTTGTATGTTTTTAATTATTTTGTTTAGTTAGTAATGTTAATAAGAAAATTTTAACAAACTTAGTTCAAAGGAATTATTATATGGTGATAATTTCAGTTAAATAAAAAATAAGTTGGCTTCTTTGTTGGCTTCATTTTAGTTTTATTATTATGTTGAGACTAATTGAGTTAGTGTACTTGAGCACTTTTACTCTCTATTTTAGAAACCTCCGAGGTTTCTTCATAACCTCTCTCCACGCCTTGACTAGTTTATTATTTATCACTTCATCAGACTAAGCAAGAATTGGTCACAGATCTGCATACCTCTCCGAGGAGCCTGTAACCATTCTGAGATTTGATAATGCAGTGTTGGTAAACCTGAGTTTAATTAGAATTTTACGTCATTTAAAAAAATTTGTACTTTCACTTTAAAATATTTCAATTGAAATTTTTTCCACAATTTCTTTCCTTTTTTTTCTATTAATGATGAAGCACTTAGTGAATGTAAAATGACTGCCAAAGCCTAGCAGCATTTTTTAATAGCTTTGGTATGCCATTGTTCTGTATGTTCTTATTGAGTTTCATAGACGAATTGGAATTTCGTTTGGTTTGATTGACTTTTTCATATTCCTGCCTTTATTTCCTGATCGAAGTGGAATAAAAGCTACAAAGCATTCAGGAAAAATAAATTGAAGTTACACGTACTAATTGCGAAGAAATGTCAATGTTCTCGAACACATGTTGGCTAAAAATTTCAAAGTGAAAGCCTCGAAAAAAGTCGGAACGGTAAATAGACGTAATATGATACACGCACAAAAGGCAAATAAATGAAAAATAAACAAAATAAAATTGCAAAAAAGACTAAAATGTAAGAAAAGTAAACATTCCACCAAAAAGAAACTGAAATATCTGCCTTTGAGGCGACATAAAGGAAACGTGCCATAACATCGTGTACTTAACCGCGCGTATCCAGAGGAGGTTGTATACATGCATATACAGAGGTCGTCGAGGTCTGTCTTCTAATCAAAAATCGTAATTACTGAACATGTACGTAAGTAAGATCCAACACAACAATACTGACAATGGCTATGTTAGTATGACAATCACTGGCATATATATATATAAAGTATGTCACTGCTATTGCATAAAGTTAAGAAACAGTAACGTTGAAAATGTTTTTGTGAGCTCAAAGGACATTCTTCCATACAGCGAATGTATATAAGCAATTATTGCTTATGGCTATGCTTAATTTATTAAAACTCTTAAAATGTTTAAATTCTATTTTCCAGCGAAAGCTAAATATTTACATTTTGTTTACTTGTGCCTTTGTCTTTTGTCTTTGGCATTTAAACGGAAGTATTCTAGTGTTTTTACTGCTTTCTCACATATCCTTGCAGGTTAATAGCTTTTCTTAGTATTTGCTACTACTGCCTTGAATAGCAGTCGCACTTAGCCTAGTTTAAGTTGCTGCTAGTTATTTTGTTCGCAACTACTACATGCGATCTTAATGGCTCTGCATCTTTTGGTTAACTGCAAGCAGTGTATACAGTATTTTGTGTCCTGCACTTAATGCAAGTGACATCCTTTCGCCACGGTTAGCACAGTGTAACTTTATGCTTTTATTATGTATGCATTTTGAGCGCAAAGTCTTGCAGTCTCGTAAAAATTGCATATAAGGAAAATTAAGTAAACTTGTTCGTTTATTATTACTCTTAAAAACTGACGGCATTTTAGATTAGTAGACAAATGCACTTTATTCCTTTAGTCCTCTCTATTGTTTTCATAACAAAGTCTTGCACGTTAATGTCTATGGCCACATAATGCAATTTTAATGATTTGGTTTTTGAATATTCAATGATTCTAGGTACAAGCTTTTAAGAATTAATGAACTTAAACTTAATGCTCTAAAAGAGTTAAACGAGTGTAAAATATTAACGATTTTAAAAATTGATTGCATGGCTTGCAGGAACTTATGGCAAAATTATTTAGAAATAAACTAAAACTTTAATATATAAGACAGTTCAATATATTGCAATAAATAATTGTGAAATTCTGAAACTAAATATGTACAATGGATATGAATAGAATAGAATGTTAAATTAAAATTATTTTTATAATATTATTCTATTATTTGATGAAATTACAATACAGTAAAACAACAACACATGGAATTTACTCCTATTCCAGATCCATGTCCAATCAGAATAATATCTACAAATTTATTTTTTCTTTCTAGTGAAAGTAACTTTAAGTAACCACAAACTGTAAAGTTTATTTCTTTAAAATTATTATTCCATAAACTATCAAAAATTCAATAAATTTCATTGTCTTTTCTTTTGCACCAAAAATTTTTCAGAATAATTTATTTATCCAATTTTATAAATTCAGTAAAAGCTTTTATTTGAATAGTTTATTATTACAAAGGTAAAGATCTATTTCAATTGTATTAGTATAGATAATAACTTAAATTTCAACTAGTTTCTGTATATTTTAATATATTGTACATTTTCTAAGTGCTGATAATTTAATATTATTGACTTTCCTCATGAAACTTTTGCATTAATGGATGTACTATAAAATTTTTTAAATGAACATTATGTCCATAAGCAAAATATAACATGAACCATTACATCTAGATACTTTTAATATATTATACTAAAACATCTTATAATATCTCCCAAATAATAATTATACTTTAAAGAAAAAACACATCAAAATTAGCAGAACATAAGTATTTTGGAAGATATATACAAGCTGAAGAGATAGAAATCAATTGTTATTACTTAAACTGTTCTTATACGAGTCATTATTGGGTACTTCCACAAAAAACCATCAAAATTAGCAGAATATATCTATTTTGGATGATATATACAAGCTGAAGGGATGAAAATAAATTCTTACTACTTAAACTGTTCTTATATGAATCATTATTGGCCATTTTCAAAAAAATGACAGTCAGATACTTTCCAAACATATTTCTGAGTACGGTCCAATTCCTTATTTAACATGAGTATAAATGCAATATAAAAACTACAACAACTATGTTGGCGTATTTCTCAGGGACTTTTACAGAAAGCATGAGTACCATTTCATATGATCGTGATGAGTTCTTGGTGTAAGAAAGAAAGAGTTCATAAAATATGTAATATCTGGACAGAATTTAATGCAAACAGAAATAGAAAATAAGAGTTTTTTTAGTTAAATAATAATAAATATTTTATCATGAACGCTGCATTAGTGATTCATCTAAAACTATATCATAAAGCAGTACAAGAAATAAAGATTAATGAAACATACATATTTATTTAGCAAGTCTAATTAATAAATAGATCTTAATATGTGAAAGTAGAGGAGGAATTTATAGTATTACGTACTATAATTACTTACACTACAACAGTAGCGGGTCACACTGATGGAAGTTTTACCATAAATAACTAATAGGGATTCAACCTCGAAGTAATACAAACGTAGTCCCGGGTAGGACAAGGTGTCCGGGAATGAGGGACTAAACCACTCGTTTAGTCCATGCGAGTCAGGCACTCACTTTCCGGGGTGCTGGATTGTGGTCAGTGCATAGGCATTCCACAAATCCTTGCCAGAAAAACAAAAAATTGTTCGAAATAAAATTTAGTCGTTAACGACAAAAAAAAAAAGGTGATGCGAGTTTATACTCTTCTTCAGATTGTTGACTTAAACTGATTATTTTACATAAAATTTTTTGTAAAACAACAGTAAAGTGTATTTGCATAGCTCTTTATCAATGAAAACATTTATTTATGCTGCAGTTCCTGCAGAGTTTTTGCTTAGAAATCCTGTAATGTCTACGGTTTAGAAGCAGAAAAAAAAAATGCCGCGACATGTCACCGTCTTTTTCGATCTAGACGACAACTGAAGCTTTATCATACTTAAATGCCAGTGCAATTTAAATGTTGATAGACTTAACAATTCTGACATTTTTTAAAATTTAAGTAGCTAATAAATTTCTTTTGTTACCATACTTTATTTACCTGAAACTTAAACTTTTTGTTAAAAATATTAACTTAAATATAAGTTTGGACAGTTGACAAATGGCGAGAAGTGAAAATTTTTTGGAAAATAAAGTTCAACGCTTTAACGTGAAGCTAACAGAGAACTTATCACAATAATACGGAAAGCAAACAATATGTATTGAATCCGAGCAAAGGGACATTGCTGAGAAGAAAGAAGAAGCACAGAAAAGTGCAGAAAATGTAGAGAAGTCAGTAAATGACTTGAGATATTTAATAACAAAAAAGTAAGCTAAAAGTTAAATAAAATGTCAATGGCCACAACAAAAGCAGAACAAATAAAAGCAGCAGCACCAACTGCCAAGTACCCAAACAGGTAAAAAGTGCAACAATGAGTTTCGGGAAACAAAAACCTAAGAAAGCGAAAAACAAAAAAAAAAAGAAAACAATGAAAATGAAAAAAGAAAATAAAGTTTCATGCAAGAGCAAATGAAAGTTTGGTAGACTGACTGAAATGAAAGGACACGAATAGAGCACACATAACGTGGCAAAAAAAAAAAAAAATCCAAGTAAAGTCGTTTAATGTCAAACACCTGCAGCCACGTTCAATGCTATAGATGACAATAGATACAATAATAGTGACAATAAATGCGCCCTTCTTTCCTCTACCCACCACCGAGCGACAGATTGAAGCTTTTGTTTGACAGAAAATGCAATGAAATTTGGAAATTTCTGAACAAAAGTGTTACACGTGACGAAAATTATAATTTAAGCACATGATATCTGCAACAATTCTTATTTAAATTAAAAAGAAATTTTTCAGAAATTTGTGTACGTGTACAATTCAAACGTACTTTACGTTCGCTGAGAAAAGAAAGAAAAAAATCTTTACAAGGAATCACACTGTAGATAAAAACATAGAAGATGCAGAAGAAAAAAAAAAGCAGAAGAAAAACACATGTTGAGGCTGTTATCATTCTTAGCCAAGCACAACAGTGAGCATTTTTATCCGCAACGATTTGTAAACAAACGCAGCAAGTGAGAACAGTCATGCGTTTCACAGGCTGGGGTTGGGTACAGTTTTAACGAAAGTATTGGGGAAAATTTGTGTACACTTCTAACTGTTCACAACTGTTCAGAAGTGTTACAGTGTAAGGCAAAATGCTGCTTGCCTACGTTCGCTTACCACATTGCCGCTTTGGCAGCATATCAATCGAATTAACTTGCAACGCGTCTCGGGCTAACAAAATAATCACAATTCTCGATAAAATCAACGAATTTTGTTTGTTTTGATTCAGTTGATGCGAGTTTCCAAAGCCGTTCGGTTGTGCTGCAAGTAGATAAACTAATAAACTAATAAAAAATTAAATAGATAATTAAAACACAAAGTAATATGTGTTTGTTTGCATTAAAAAATTAACTTCAAAATAGTGGCATAAATAAAAAAAATTTAATTAAAATAAAAGATAATTAAAATATTATTTTATTACAGCCTATTTTAGTTTTCGAAAATAAATAAATAAAAAAAAAACTGAAGTGTTAAGTATAATATTTAACTTATTGAAAATTCAAACTCAACAAGAAATATGTTTTTATAAAAAATAAAAATATTAAATTAAATAAATTAAAATGTTTGGATGATTGGATTAAAATATATAATAACAATTAAAAACAATTAAGTGCTCAATGACCGTTTTATTTAAATAAATTTCATAAGAAGGAGAAGAAGAAATTTTGTGGTGTAAAAAGATATAAACTTATTACATTAAATTATTTATTATAAGTTGAATCTCAACAACTTTGAAAATGTAGTTATAACTAAATAATTGGAAACGATTTATGAAACAAAATGTAAGTGTTTTATTTTTAATACAACAATTTGTTAATGATTTTATTTAGAGATAACAGCCTTAATGTCTATAGATAGAACTATAGGATATAGACTTTGTGGAAAGATATCACGATAATGAGTAAAGTAATATACCATTATCTTTTTTAAAATATAATAATAATACTTTGTGATAATTTGTTTATTCCAAAAATATCATTTTGAAATTCTATAGAATTTAATAAAATTTTTAATATACCTTTATAGACTTTATAAATTTGAAATTATACTGGTTTAAGTTGTATAACTGAAATTAATTAGAAAAATATTTGTACAATTATGATAATTGCATAACCAAACTAAACAAAGTTAAAATTGACTAACAAAAATTATTTTCATACAAAATGAACTAAACATAAATTCATATAAATTATACCCAGATTAATAATAAACTTATATTTTTAGTCAAATAAACAATTTTAATAAATTTAATTATTTATTGTTTTTAAAATTTAACAAAATTAATTAAAATTTTTGTTAATTTTCCTTGTTAAACACCTTTTTTAAATAATAAAACCTTTTGTGGTTGTATAGAATATTAGGACAACATAACTAAATTAATTCAAAATGAAAATTTAATATTATATTTATTGATTTTTAAAATTACAATAAAAGTAATTAAAAATTATTTACATATTTATCTAATACCTACACTACCAACATAAATTTTCTTTCATTTAACACATTTTAATTTTTATTATTTTTAATATTGTGTTAATATAAAAATAAATTATAATTAATATAGATTTCTACACAAAAAAGCATTTTAAAAATTAAGAAAAATGTATTTAATATTTTTTTCTATCGAATTAATAATAATAACTTCAAGTTAATTAATTTAATAACTTCGAGTTTTCAGACATAGTAAAGTTTTATATTTTTATGAGAACTTAAAAAATTGCAATAAATTTTTCTTAAGAATTAGAATATAATTTTTAATATTTTTTATCTGTCATATTTTTATTAGGAGAATTTTTGGAGATTTTTTGTTTAATATTCTTTTTTATTTTACTCCTTAGCCTATCGTAAATTAAGAATATATTTAGTTTGTGTAGCTATTATATATTATATAAATTATATTATATAAATTATTATAAATTATATTATATAGATTATATAACTTCAGAATCAGCAGAACAATATAATTGCCATTATAAATAACACAGATTGGTAGACTATCTATGCGTCTATTTTTAAGGTAGACTAATTTTTCATATTAAAGTTAAAGGCTTCAATCTTCACGATCTCTTCAGTGGTATTAAATTCATTTGAGAGCTGGAATGAACCGCGTAAATTATTGCGTAAATTTTAAGTGCCAGAAATTAGTATGTAGGATGAGTTACAAAACCACTTCGATCAAGAGTTGTTAAGATTAGCAATAAATTTTGACAAGTCGTTAGGAACTAGTATTGCATCTAGTCGAATAATCAGGGAATTATGGAGTGAGGCAAGTTCTTTAGATAAAAGAGAAAATAGACCCAAGAGAGGGTCAAGTAGGTTACTGAAATTTTTAAATAATACGACTAAATATGAATGCGAAGCCTGAGCATAAGCAGAAGCAAAAGTGCTGACTTGACAAAATGTAAGGTTAAGAATAATAGAAGAAAGAAGAAGGAAGTGCTTCTTGAAGCACTTAGGTATATGCAAACAATAAAGTTGTTAAATGAATATTTTTCTGAAATAAAAGTGTAAGGTTAAGAATAATAGAAGAAAGAAGAAGGAAGTGCTTCTTCAAGCATTTATACCTATGTAAACAATAAAGTTGTTAAATGAATATTTTTCTGATAGTCTTTCCGAATTTAGTTTTTAATCAAATATTATTTTTTCTTTGTTAAGAAAGAAAAAAAATCAGTAGAAGAAATAGCACAGATGATAAAAACACAAGTTAAAAAAATTTAATTTTGAGTGGCACATTAGCATTATTCGAAATTTATAATTGCTTTTATGATCTTTTTTTATAAAAATTCAAAGATAATCAATTTCATAAATACTACACTGATTCCTCATAGTTTAATTCTGAAGTTTCGAAAATTTTCCAAGGTAAATTATATGTTTTTTACACAAGTAATATTTTGAATTGTCACTGTGACATCAAATTTTTGAAGTACTGATATTTTAATATAATACAAAAAATTTAATAAATCTAACTGTAATACTAAAAAAAGCGAAAATACTTTATTTCTCATGTTTTATTATATACAATATTTAAACCATTTTAAGAAACTTTAGTAAAATTAATATTTTTATCAGAGATAGTACAGATTACTTTATTTAAAAAATTTACTAACTTTATTATTTAAAAAATTTGTTTAATGCATTTAATTTTTCTGACATAAAGTATTTAAATAAAGATGTAGTAATATATTAAAATATAAAATAAATCATTTTGCATACATACTTTTGTTCGATATTGAACTAAAAATAATATTTGAGAAATAAATTTTACAATTAATTACTACAACAAATAGAATTAAAGCTCATTAATGTACTTCATTATTTTCTATATATATTTATATATTGTGCATATATGTACATATATCTATTTACTTCAGCAAAAGTTCAATAATGCAATTAATTAGTGTTATTTTAGTTTGATTTTATTTTTTGCAGCCAAAAGTCGAAAGTTAATAGCCTCATGTGTCTTATGTGTTATCAAATTCATTTTTATTTAATTTTTATTTTAGTTTAATTAACATAACGAGTAAAAGTAAAGTATAATTAAGTCTTGTGTTTGGATTACTTGGAATGCACAAGTTTTGTGAATATATTAACTATTAAATTTTTTTTAAATCAGTGCGAAGCTTTGCACCGTAAATATTTACTTCATTAAAAGGGTTGTATTCTCCCGATACTACATCATACAGATAACATGCCAAGTTGTAGTTACATATCATACATTACCCCTATCTGGTGTCATTGATTCGATACTACTTATTGCTCATATACTTGTATGTGTGAATTACAACAGCCCCAAGTTTGAACATTTTTTTGGTATCCTTAAAGTGAAAATTTTAATTAAAGTGAAAGTCAAATATTATGTTTAGAAATTGTTGATATTTTCTGTACATATAAAAGTGCTTTTAAGTATTTAGTTTTATTTTATGCAAAATACATGTGAAATCAGGTAATTGGATAAAAAAAATGTTTGCACTGTTTAAAATTGAAGATTCAATCTTCATCAAAGGGATTATCTTAATTTTTGAATGACAAAAATAAATATTTGCATTAGATTTTCAATTTAATTGAATTTAATTTATTCGATAGGAGTTTGTCACAAAATTTTAAAAATTTATGTTAAGAATTATTATAGACAGTTGTTTTTTGCTAATAGTTATCAGCATACCCACTCGGAGGAATATATATTGCCCATTGTGATGCCCTCAAAAATTATGCCGGGAGAGGTGAGTTGCTAAACTTTGTTATCCTTATTAAACCATTTGGTTTGCTTTTGTTGTCTCTTTCAAGTCATGAAAAAGCGATCCCCAAGTTATTGAAGTTGCCTTGTTTGGCGACTCAGTCCTGGACAGAGACACAGAAAGTGGTTGATAGATTCTACCTCATCTTCATCTTGGCAACTCCTGCAAAATCCACTTGGAACTTGCCATCGTTGGAGCATAGGCGCAATGGCACAGTGCCTCATTAATACTCCAATAAAAGGCTTCTCGTTTTATTGTCTAAACTTGGCCATAAGGTTTCAGTGACCTCACATTCTTCGCAGTTAGCCCAAAGACCTTTTAGAAATCAACACTTTTATCTTTAATTTTCATGAAGCCAATATTTACTTTATCTTTTTATTAGATCGGTATCAATAGTTTCTGACCAAAAAACAAACTAATAAAATAGAAATGAAAAATATGTTTGTTTTAAGATTATTTTTAACCTTTTAAAAAAAATTTAATTTAAATGATATAAATGATTCTTCCATTTTTTTTATTGAATATTATCTCATTATTTTCTTTATTAGCCAATAAAAAACTATTCAGAGATAATAAATTAAAAAGTTTTCACACTTTTTGCAACTTTTCCTAAAATAATTTTGACAACAATATCCATCACATCGTAATCAAAACTTTCTTCACAAAAGTTTTTTCTTGAAACTTAAAATTTATAAAAACTTTTATCTTAAGTTTGTTGTGTTACTGTAATCGGATGCCATTGTAAAATTCTTAAAGACAATCGAAAAAATTCAGATCCATTACGAAAATGTACAAACATGTTGATTATTTTCTTTATATAAAATAATTCATAAAATAGTTACTGTTCTTACATCACTATATTTCTTATAAAAATTTTAACAAATAAAAGGATTACTAATGACTTTATGCTGTGTGATATTTTTTTCATAACTATATGTATAAACATATATATATTTCCAAATAAACTATTAAATCAAAATTTATATATCATTAAAATGATATAAGCATTTATGGAGCAACTAGGTTAGATTAGTAGGAAGTGGCAGCCTTACACTCAACAAAGCCTACTAGAGCTCAAATAATGACCTGTTGCAGTGCCACAGATTGGGACCATCATATACAAAATAGTAATCACAATGCATCTAAGTTTTTATTAAATTTTGTATTGTTTCCTATCTCTAGCAATCCATGTTTCTAGTAACAATTGTCATAATATTGACAAGGATTATGAATAAAAATATTTATTGATTAAGGCTCAATTTAGTTTGAGCAGATTTCTAATCATCATATATATCAAATTGTGACATTTTTAAGCTGATCTCACATATATATTATCAAATTAGGTAAAGAGATATTAAAATCTTAATGTTCCAGTGTTGAAAAGCATATGATGTACTTAATTCAAACATATCTGTTACTCGTAATGTCACATATCGCACCGTACCGACTTGCCCCACGTCTGTTTGTGACGGAAGTGTATTTCTACGTTTTGAAGGAATTTGACAGAAACAGTATGTGTCATTCTCCTTTTATTTAAGTCCACACTGGAGCTTCATTCGTTTGACTGTGTCAAAGTAATGATGTAGTTCTTATATATGATTGTTCTACTGAAAAGAATATTTACCATTAAACCCGATACGACTAAATTTCTTGCTGAGATGTTAGAAAGCTTCTAAGTACCTCTTACTCATAGTAGTTTTGAATCGCTCATATTTTTGTGTCATATAATTTCTATTTTAAAAAAATTAGTTTACTTCCTGAACTTCACTTCCTCAATATATAATCATATATTCTTCTAAATACATGAACCAAATTTTCATGATTAAATAGCCAAAAGAAAATGTTTGATTGAAATTTCTTTGGTTGTTTTAAATACTGCAGTTGTTTTTAAATCTATTCAATCCATTTAAAGAAAATGCTTTGAAATGATACTATTGGTACATGTAGTAGTAATTAACTTAATTGATTTTATATTAATTACAAGATAAAAGTTTTATTTTTTATGAGTTTAGTTTATCGAAACAATGTAAGGCCCAAGGGCAAACATAAGAGAGACGATTCTTTTGTGCCATTAGGAGAATGTATGAAAATAGACATTGCGTTTAAGTTTTTCATCAGTGATAAGCTAATTAGAACTTAAAAACTGTAATAAGTCAGTCTACATACTCAAATATCAAATTAAATAAAATAAAAAGTTTAACATTTTTATACCTCAATGACATTTTCTTTATACGTATACCCGCCCGAAAAAATGTCAGTCTAAATAATCTTACAGCATTTTTCTTATTCAACTCTTTTTAAACAAAATCAGATAAATTTTCCTAAAAAAAATGAACTGGAAAAATCCTGTAAACTGTTGTTAAAGTTGAGAATTGCGTTAAATAAAAAAAATGTAAGTAAAGAATGAAAACATAAAAATAACAATGTTGCTTGGAGCTGCAATATCTTTATTTCTACTCACTGGTAA
>NC_051846.1:206780213-206794879 GCF_002237135.1 Teleopsis dalmanni
GCATATATTACGGTGGAAAGCAACTATTGATGTGATGTAAATTTTATGCTAAAATTATTTACATTTTCATTTTGTCTATAAAATATCAAAATATTTTTGGCTATTTTACATATTAATTGAATTTTTATACTATAATCTTATAGTTTATTTTACGGTGTGTAGTTGACAGCGATAAATTGGAAATATTATTGAAAAACAAATAAAAACAGATAATAGTTATTGGCAAAGTAAATGTGCAAAAAATGAAATATTGTAGTTTGAGTCATAATCGATTTGTATCTGATATTAAATTTGAATATTTTCTCTTATGATTCATAATTTTATTTGTTTCAAAAATATGCTGTTAAGGTTGAAAATGTTGAGGTCAATAATATGATGTAAATTTTAAAATTGTCTTTTTTTTTCAAAATTAAATGTAAAAAATTTTAAATAAAGTGAACTGTGAATTAATGTTTTTTTTGTTAACATATATACTTCTTTCTTACTTATTTGATCATAACAATCCGTTATCGAGAGTCGGCCTGGTGCAACATGTCTCCACAGACGTCACTGCGCGCCTTATCCAGTTTCGTACATCAAGTCCAGTTAGCGCTTCCTTAACTTGAACACTCCACCGAAGACACGATCCACCTCTACGTCTTTTATCACCAACTACTGCTTCAAATACCTTTTTGGTTGGAATATCTTCATCCATTCTCACGACATGACTAAGGTAGCGAAGCCGCTGGACGTTAATTCGCTGAATTATATCAATGTCCTGGTAGTCGTCGCCAACTCGTAGAGGATCAAAGATGTTACGAAGAATAATAATATCATGTTTAAATTAATGCATATCAACGATTATGAATGATATTTGCGAGAAGATTTGCAGAGAAGTGTTCCACAGTGCATTGTATTTTAATTGAAGAAGACAAAATTTACGTACTTTCGAAGTTATCGTCGACGAAAAGTGTTTAGTTGATGCATTTGGACTCTACATAACAACACCTAAGGATGTTGTCGAAGTAACTACCATAACATAAACATAGTTGCGACTTCAACTCAATCATTAAACGAAGTATCTGAGATTGCACCACCTCAAGCTGAGAGATGCAATGAGGCAGTTGTTCCATATAACAGATCAAGGTGTACTAGAAATCCTATTGACCGATTTAGACCTTAGAATCATCGCATTTTAGATTCAATCTCAAATGGGGAGGTGTCTACAACCCTGAAAAGAATGAATGACACATGTAATTCTGATTAAATAGAATGGAAATAAAAATAATTGATTTGAATAAAGAAATAAGAAGTATATATAGGACGTTTGGAAGAATACATATCTATAAATAGGAATACATATCTACAAATGTATAAATAAGTAAATAATGCGAGTGTTTGTAGGGTACTCAATCTGTATTCACGAACTTATCTATATTTTTTCGTATATTGCCGATTTGCAAATATAATAAAAGTAGCAGGGCAAAGGACCTAGCAGTTCAGCTTCTTGTTCTTAGTTAACTTTAAAATTAATTTTAATGTTAACTCACAAATAAATATTAAAAGTAATAAGTAAAAGTAGTATAAAGCAGTAATAACTTATGGTGTAATAGTATCAATTTTCAATCTGATATCATCTCAAAATATAATTTCCGTAATTTTAAACTAATTTCCCTTATGACAAAAGTGGCGCTGAGCACTTAAATGTTGTTACGGAATTAATTAATATATTTTAATTGCATAAGAATCAGCTAATTTGTAAAGCACACATTTGATATATGTAATAACTCAATATAATTCCATAAATTACTAGTAAACCTGAATGCTAATATTGAATTACGTTAATTTTGATAATTCAATTTCAAAGAACACTTTATCTATTTTAAATTTAAACTTAATTGTTTGCTTACTTTATACTAAACCACAGTATACGCCATTATATATAAAAATAAATAGAAACCACGAAATTATTTTAATCAAGTTTTCGCACGCCTCATTGATGCAGTAATGCATTTGCTGCAGCCTGCAGTTGAGCGAAATAAAGTTACTCATACGCAAGCGAACACCAAAAGCTTTGGCTGTAAGTGCAATTGCAATGTTTGAAGACTGGCACTCAACCAAAATCGCATGACATGCATTTTAGCAACTTTTTTGGGTTTACTTGTTGTGTGTTTGTTTACTTGTTTTTGTTGTTTTGTTGTTTAGTTTTTGTTAGTTTAGTGTTTTATTGTTGCACATAACGTCATGAAATCAATGTTTTGCCTCAATGCGTTTCACGTGATCCACTTTATTTAGGTGACGTGCGCACCGAAGTGCATTTCACATTTTAAGTGCTGCAGTTTAATGCTTCCTGCCAGCCATTTATTTATTAAGGATGTGAAAAGTGATTTGAATGTAATTTTAAAACAACTATTTCCTATTTAACGCATAATTTTGTAATATTTTTTAATTTGGTTTTATATTTATTAGGGTTTGATTTTAATCCAAATAAATTACAGGTTAATTTGCTGAGTACGGCAGTTTTATTTAAATTTGAAAATCGCTGAAAAAATAATATTTAAAATAATTGCAGATTTATAAAATCGGATTAAAGTGATTAAAGTGATTAAAGTGACTTCAAGTCACTTAAATCACTTAAAATCTTGAAAAAGTGTATATGGATGAAGTGAGTTTCATGTCTAAAAGATTCTCACAACTTTGGTAGACCTATTAAAAATCCTGAACTTCAGCTTGAAAAGCAAATAGTTTAACAAGGATTGCACATGCAGTTATAATAGAAACAACAAAGAATGTAAGTTGCCTTCCCATAACGACTTTAAGAGTATCACAACTGGCAATAGATGTCTCTAAGTGAATATGTTGGCCTCTGAACCTAACCTCACCTAATTTATTGTCTATTAATTTTAAGTTAATAAAATTTTAATTTAATGTTTTGATTATGATTGAAATATATTGCATCTGCAAAAATTATTGTTGTTAAAACTTTAGAAAGTTGTTTAAAAATTACTTAAATTGTTGGAGCATATTTGGGCGACTAGTTTCCTGATTTCCTGATCTTCTAGCTGGGTATCTTATAGTTAAAAAGAAAATAAAATTTGATAATCCAGATTCCAAAAAACTAATTTAAAATTTTATATCGTTTAATTCTTGTCAATGACAATGACATAATATATACATATAATTTATATGTACTTATTCATGTATACACAACGTAAAAGTAAATATGCACTTTAGGAAAGCACAATAAAAGACCGAATGTAAAGTTGGCAAGGTATTAAAACGTTTCTCCATTGGGTGTAATGAAAGCATCCTCACGAGTTGGCATAAATAGAGTGCAAATAAGCTTAACTCGGTCGTTTGAATAATAAACAAATTGAAGCTCTGAGGCGGTAAATAGCAGAGTGTATACGAGGAGCATAGAAAACTAACACTGGAGCTAGCGAATTCAGAGGAAGTACCATAAGAATGATGCGCCATTAAAGCCATGAAGAATGCGTGGTTGCACCTTGTGAAATAAATTCACTGTCGCTAATGCTACAAGCACCATTTGCTCTCCGTCGTGCATGTTCGAGAACACTTCAAGCCAAATTTTGCAGCAAATGCAGAAAATGATTTTTAATTTTCTTAATAGTTTAAGTGTTCTTTCATAGTCTTATGGCGCTATAAAAAACTCATTGCGGGGAATACATTTAGAAGAAAATTGTTTTGTTCTCAGTTTAATCGAATATCGTATTTTTAAGAAATAAATTAAAAAGTATTATAAAGCAAATGGTATTGTTCTTAGTGCTTTTTTATTTGTCTCCATTTATTCCCTTTAAAAGTCATTAGTTAGAAAGCAATTTTGAGAAGAAAAACTTTTAAATAAATTTGCCAAATGAAAAAATTCAAATAATAAAAAATTTATAATTTTCTAATAAATTAAATTTAAATAAACTTTGATTTTTTTTCTTTCAGTTTCAAATTGAATACAACTAAAAATTACTGTGGCAGGAATTTGAATTCATGTGAGAAACGCACTATTGACTGCTTTAGATATATAAAAATGTCGTTTATAAATTTGTGCCAATAAACGTCCAACAGAAACAATACAAAATGTGTAAAGCAGTATTTCTGTTTGAAATAACTCTCCCACAAAACTTGTTAATTCAAAAAATTTAAATAAGCATCAGAAAACTATTGCTTAAACACAAAAATCAATACAGAAATGGATATTACCGGCGATCAAAGACTTTTACCGGAAATTCCAAGCACAGTAACGGAAACGGCTGCTGCAGTAATGGCACCAAGCTTGAGTAACAATACCGCCTTTACATACGATTTATCTGCACCCGGCTTGTCATATTGGAATGTAGACAGTGGGGCTGGTGGCGGTGGTGGTGGTGGTGTTATGACAGCAAGATCCGACGCTACTGCCGTTGGCAGTGTCTTCAATAGCACAGCAAATAATTCACAAATGTTTTTAGATTACAATGGCACAGATTATTCTTACCAGCAGTATAATAACTTCAGTGAACGGTGTCAGATGTTTGACTTAAATACAAATATGAGCTACTGGAATTTAACTTGCGACACACCAGTGGACTATGTAGAACCACTATACGGATATTGTATGCCATTTCTGCTTGTGATAACAGTAGTTGCAAATTCTTTGATTGTACTTGTACTGAGCAAGAAGAGCATGGCAACGCCGACAAACTTTGTATTAATGGGTAAGTGGTATATACGTAGTAAACAGCATATTGAATTTAATAACATATAAAGGCAAGCATTTGCACAGAGCACTCCTATACTATGCAACTACTTTATAATAGTAATTTAAGGAAATGCTTTGTCGTTAACATAATGCGACATTACTGCATTATGTTTGCATATCAAAACTCAAGTTCTCCCTACTGTATACTCTGTGTGTAGTACTCTTACCCAGCTCACATGCACATTTACCAACCATTCATATACTATACACTAGTGACACAAAGTAAATTTGATTTTGTCGTCATACGAGCATTGAAACCTACTACGTTGTGTGTCGACTATCCAACAAGTTAAGTGTCTTTTATATTCTTGATATACAGCGTATCTCGATTGCTTATGCAGTTCTATGGACACATGCTTCACTGCAGACAATTGCACTTTGCCACAATCCAGTTGCGCTGCTACTAGAATCAATACAATCTAATCGCTGTCACTATTCCATTAAGTGTATGTCTGCGCGTGTACTATGTATATTTAAATCCTTACAAAGTGTTATTTGTTAGCACTCTGTGTGTGCCATAACGGTACCAGCAACACAATGGATGGTAACAATTTTTTATGGCATGTACCAGGTATTATCGTAAAATGATTAGAATGAAACACATATATGATTGCAACAGAATATTTGCATGAAAATATTTAAAAATTAAAATTTTATTATTAAATATATTATAATCCTCAGAGAAATTTGTGGAAAGTATATCATATTTTTATTCAAGGAAAGTAATTAAAAATGTGCTTAAATATCGGTTATATTTCATATAATTTTTTAATGAACCACTTAAATATACTTTTGAGATTACTGTTACTAAAATAATTAAAAAATACTTTAAGTAGGAAAAGTAATTCAAAATTAGAATTTTAAGTGCTTTGTAAGCGTCCATGGCATCTGCTAATGTTCGTTCAAATTTCAACGCCCCTCACATTATATTTTGTATTTAGTGCTCATTAAAAGGAAGCAATTTTCCACTTATTAAGCAGAGCAGCGTGTAAAGTTGGGTGAAATTCGAGATACTTAATGACATATTTAGTAAATTAGTGTGTAACTGTGACATCCAGTCCACAACTAAAATGAAATTGAAGCTGTAACTCAATTATTGAGCCAGTTACTATGAGCCATCAAACGCTCTTCGTGGTGCTCATATTACACATTTTAAAATTATTTAACGCTAACATTAATTACCGCTCAACATATACACATAAAAAAGGATACACAATAAATTGTGCGGCTCTGTCAGTAGCCGTAAAGCATTAAGTCCTGAGTCCTGAATGATGATGCAGCAATCATAATAATAATAATAATAACAGTATTATCACTGGTAATAATAATAATAATGTAAATGCTTATAATCGTAAAAATAAACAGTAAATTACCAACATTGAAGCCACCATCATGTGCCGCTCGGTCCACAGGGCGCGAGCCGAACGTTGGCGAAACCTTAACCCTTTGTGTAATGTCTGTTTTAATGATTATTTTTTATCTTCGAAATTAAATTACATTAGTGAACTTTTGCAGCAATGAACGTGTTTTTAAAGTTTTTGAGTTTAATTTATTTTAACATTTTCATTATAAGAATTTCTTTTTTTGTGCACTATTTCATCGCAGGTATGGCAATATGTGATATGCTGACTGTTATTTTTCCGGCACCTGGCCTTTGGTATATGTACACTTTTGGTAATCACTATAAACCTCTACATCCGGTATCCATGTGCTTGGCTTACAGTATTTTTAATGAGGTAAGTATCTCACTGAATGTGTGGTTAAATGTGTGGTTCTTGAAAAAATCAATTGATAAATTGAATTATTATTATTATTATTAAGACATATTATTTATTATAAAAATTAAAATTTAAAAATTAGAACTAAGTCTATGCACAAATAATATTTATAAACTTCCTCTATTTGTCTCTGTTTCTGGCAGTAAAACGTAGCTGGTTAAAAGATTTCTAATCTTCGCCAGGTGGTTTTGGAATGACCTCGTCTCCTTACTCCTTGCGGGTTCCATTCCATGGCTGCGTGGGCAATTGCATCTGTCGGCTTTCTAAGTGTGTGGCCGAGCCAACCATATTTGCATCTCTAAATTTCTTTCTTTATTGGCTTTTGTTTGGTGCTCTGTTATAGCTCTTCGTTGGAGACTTTTGCCACCATGTGTTCAGAATACGCCGCAGGCTTCTATTGACAAAGGATTGTAAATTCTGAGTTGAGGCCCTCATTAGCGACCATGTTTCGGAAATAAATTGAATTATTATTACAAAAATGTAAGCGAAATGTGTCGATGTGAGATTTCCTAATTTTATATATTAGAAATAGTTTCTATTAGAAGTTATGTTCTATTAATACGACTTAGGACAAGAGTTTACTAAAAAATGATCAAAATTATTTAATCGTTTTATTTGGTCTTTGAGTTCGATATATTTTAACGATATTTGATTAATTCATCGTACCTCCAAAATCCTTGTGCTAGTTGCTAAAGCAGGAGAATTTCTCGCAGTTAAGCTATTACCTCTTGGAGCAGTTCCACACACACGCACAGCAAGAACATGGAGAAGATTAATACAATTAGAAATGGACGCTGAAAATTACTCCTATAATGACATCAGCAGTGGATCAGGCGCGTAATAGTGTTTGCTATGAGAGAATGATCGAGGCTCTATGCTCCATTGCTAGATTAGGATGACAGAAGAAAACGTTTTTATACTTTGTATTATTTGAATTTAGTGTAAAAGTCGAAAGTGGCGGTAACTTGAAGCAGTTGACTATAATTCTATAATTTTATAAAACTTTTAATATTTATTCCTAACTTTTAATTTTTTATTTACAAAAAGTGATTTAACTTAATTTCAATTCTAACTATTGGTAATTATTATTATTTAACAATTCTAAAATCCTGAATGGATAATTATTACTTTTGATTGTTTTGTTATTATTGTTGTTGTTAGTTATTTTGTGTACATGTTTCTCTGTTTATACAATATCACAAATTATATTATAGATATAATTTCACATTGTGTTTTGAAATCATAATTATTAAATAAAAAATATTTTAGATACCCCTGAAGATGTTGGAAAATAACCAACGAAACGTCGGGTGAAAAATGAAATAAATTGAGTTTTATTTGCATCCTAATAATAAGACCAGAGTAGCCTAAAGAAAAAATTTTAAGTAAAAGTATTATGTTACAAAATATTTAGAAAATCTTGAACTTTTACGTATCACTAGCTTTGGCTTATTATTAATAATATTAGAAAGACAATATTACGAATTTAGTGAAATATAAATGAATAATATTAAATTAAATTGATTTAAGATAACTGGTCATTGTAAACTGATTTAGGCTCATTATGTATAATAACGTATAATAGTTACTTTATAATCTTATATGTCACTATTATTTTGATCTAATATTATAAATACTACATCATATATACTTAAAAATATAAATATAGTAATAGCGTAGCCTGAACGCTGGTCACACCGATGAAAGTCTTAAATGATTAATAGGGACCCTACCTAGAAGTAAATCTAACGTAATCCCGGGGTAGGACAAGGGTTTCTAGGAATGAGTGAGAGTGGTTTAGTCTGTGCGATTTGGGCACACACTTCCCTGAGCGCCAGATTGTGGTTAGTGTGTAGGCATTCTACTTCTCCTTCCCACTATTGCAGACCAATACTTCGACGATATTTTTGAAAACTTTTCGGCTATTATTGTTGAAATTCTCTAAGGGTAACTTGAGCTTATTAATGCTATTGATTGAGGATGATGATGGCTAATGATGAACCAAAGGAAGCATTTAGCTTAAGATTTCAAACAGCATTCGGTTCATTGAAAACCAGATTGAGGTTTTGAATACAAATACTGTCAAATGTAGTATTATATGGTGTAAATTTATTTATTTTGCTAATAAATGTTATGACTTATTTCGTGAGAATACGTATTGTCAACACAATGTGATTGGTTATATTTTGATTTTCTTTTTTCTGAAAAACTTTCTCTTTTATTAGAAAAATCTAAATATTAAAGTTTTCATTTATCAATTTTTTAAGAATGAAAATGAAAACAATGTTAATATGTTACTTTTCACCTTTTCAAATGCATTCAGCCATCACGTCCTTTCTCACTTAACCCTTTTTAAGAACACTGCGATGCCATTTGATTAATAATCATTTTTGCCTTAAAAAATAAAAGTTCTCTTCTGCTTTGGCAGATTTTTCACTTCATTTCAAATTTTCTGTTAAACCTTTGTTTTCTTCACTTTGCTCCGAAAATTGAAATGACAATCACATTTCAGACAGTTTCAATAATTTCAATGCTGTTAAGGACCTTCCAATGTGGGTCGAATCTGCATGCTGTGAAAATTGAAAATATCATAGATTTCAGAACGAATTGCTTTTCTGTTATATAAAAGACATATACAAAATAATGTTGAAACTAATATCATTAAAGTTTTTATGAAATATAATAGTTCTGTTTCTTTTTCACATAAAAAATATATTTTGTATCTTTTTATGTTTTCAAACTTTTAGAATTGAGTTTGATTTAAATAAAGTATTTGAATAAGTAATGTGAATATTTGTTATATAAAAAATAAATGATAGAATTGAGATGCATATATATTTTATCAGTTTTATGTCATTTCATTTAAATTAAAAGTATATATTCAGCTAGTGGTTTTTAAGAGAAATTATTTTACAATGGTTTCTATATAAAAACTAAAAATTAATAAAATCTCATGTACTTTACTGTCCAATCAATATTACTCACAATAGGTGTTATGGTAGTGTATGTTAGCATATGTAATATTATAATTAGTATTATCGTATAAGGTATATAGCAGCAGCGCGACTTTGAAACCAATTTTTTTGACTTACTAACTTTACAGTGACACACCCCGTTCCACTTCTTTATTGAATAGTAACCTTATACGTCTTGTCAGTTGTAATTATTTGTTGATTATTGTTTTTCTATTCATCTATTCTTTTCATGAGCCCATGATTCTTTTTCAGCACATTCTTCAGGTCTTCTTTTCCTCTTCGGGTCTTCTTTTCCTCAAACATATAGTTCCCATTAGAGTTGAATATTAATTCATTTAGCTTTTACAAATATAAAAAAATTTACTATTTGGTTTAATAATATTATTAAGTTAGGTGGAATAGTTAGCATCGAAAAAATACCAAAAGAAATTTTAGACGATATTTTACATAAGCATTTAACCATATTTTACAAAAATGTGGCTGTATTTGTGTATTGTGTGTGATGCAGAACGCGTTGGTGGTAATACCATTTGTTTTGACATAACTTAGTACATATGTAAGATAAAGTTTTATTCACGCATAACTTAGCTATAACCCTAGAAGAGTATAAGAAGAAGGAGATTAGGGAATAAGTGTAAGAATAAGAAGTATAAGAAGACGGGTATTTATCAAATACCCGCTAAATATTCCATATCGCAAGCCTACGATAATTATAATACAAATGTAACTTGAACTTCCAATTGCTAGCCCCAATCGATTATTATCGATTCACAAATTATAAAATAAATATCAAAGGAGAAAAATATATTATTCAAAAAAGATGAAGAAGAGCAGAAAATATATATATAAATATACAGACCAATAATCACAATTTTCTAATTATAATTTGCAATTCGAATTGATATCCCCACTCCATCAATTTATATACATAAACCTTAAACGGTTCCTAGAAGGAACGAGATTTGTTGCGTACAGAAATGTGATCAATGACCACTATTAAAAGCGTCATCAAATTATTTTTATAAATTTGTTTAATATAATTAAATGTTGCATAAATTGCATTAGTTAAGAGAGAATAGGTATATAGATAAATACAGCAGACATAACGCAAACGTTCAGCGTTCTGTAATATCGGCGTGTTATTACCGTACTAGAGAATCCCGAAACAAAAAAGTAACAAAGTTCTCTTTATTATTTTATGGAATTGAGGACTTTTGACGAAATATTTTTTTTTCATTTTTGTTGGTTAGATTATTGGAGACAACTTAGAAAAGCACCTAAATATGGACCCCATCGCGTTGCTTGATTTTTGTAATACAACTAAACTTTGTTTTACTTTTCGATTAATATGCAACATTTAGTAAATATTTGTTTTTATCAAAATTATTCAAAATTAAATGTTTTATTAATAAAAGTATCTTTTTCTTTTATATTGCAAAAGTATAAGTTAATGACATTTACTAACTACAGCAGACGGCAAATTTTAATAGTCGTAATTAAAATTTATTTAATGAGTTGAATATGAAATAGCTGTCCAATCTTTGCGTTCCACATAAAATCCTTTACTAAATCCCCTCTTGCTCCCGATATTAATGTCCTGAAATTGTGAACTGAACAACTTTGAAGCATTTAAACTTTCGAAATGTGTTTTTTGACATTTACAAGCGATTTTTTCTTTTGCAATTTACGTTTCAATTCCATTTTTATTAATTGTGCCTTTTTTTCTAAAACATAAAAACACTGCATTAAAGCACCCTTTCACAATTAATCTGTATAATTTTCTGGCCACAAAAAGGACGAGAATACTTAGTATTTTTTATATGAGTATTCCAATCCCTTAATGTGTAATCTGTCATTGCGTCCTTGTTTACTTAACCCTTTCAGTATGGCTTCAGTATGGGTTCAGTATGGCAAGCGTATTAATTAATCATGGCGTTGTTCGAGGGGAAAAGGTTGAGTTGAGAAAGCTGTTATATATCATAATTTTTTTGTCTTAATTTCATTTTATTGTTTTAATATTTTATAATTAATTTTATATGTAAAATGTGATTAATACGGAATAAAATATCATGGAATTGTGTGCTAATAACGTTGGTTTTGACGTGATATCACGAATCAGTATTACTTTTTTGTGGTTTTCAAAACGAATTTCACTCACATTTATAAACTCATTAACATATTTATATAATATCAATTTCATTTAAGTACTCGTATTTCATTTTGCACATAATTTGCTTGTCATGCTCTACAAATTAATTTTTCGTTGAAAATTCGCAATATCATTCTAAAAAGCAATATTTTCGTTTAATGAAATAAAAGCTAATAATGAGTTTTGGTTTTATTTTGAAAAGAATATTAAAATATTTAAATTTTTTAATTATTTATTGAAACAAACTTTTATCAACTTCAAAAACTATATATTTTACTTATATATTAAGTGCGAAAAGTATTACGAACCATAAAATGAAGCGTAACAATTCATTAATCAATTCAAACTTTTCTTACCTATACTACCTATATATATTACCTATACAACTATACTTATGTTTTATCCAACTTTTTACTAACACACAATTTAGCAATGACTTACACAGTCATATAGAACATATTTGCTGGAACGTGTAAGTTGTGGTTTTTAGATTGGTTTAACCATATCTCAATAGCTACAAATATGTTACATACAGGAAAGTACAAAAAATCTCTTTTCTTCTCTCACTTGTCTGCGAACATATAGAAATTAAGCCAACGCTTACCTTTAATAGATAATGGTAAGTAACTAGAGAAAATATAAATAGTTTACTACATGGAATGGTGGTCTAAAACTAAATAAATGAATACTCAAAAGCCACTACGTAAAGTACAGGGACTGCCATGCTTATGCATTACTGGTGTTGTCCACACTCAGAGAGAGAAAACGTTTCCCATAATTGTCAGAACGGGACAAAGTGGTGCTGGCTTTCATAGAGACAAATGTAATATAGACGTTTCAATAAGAATTTAATAGAAACATTTCAATTGAAATTTCTCTAATAGCTTTATAGACCGAAGTTTATTCTAACGAAATCTGTTATATACATAGAATGCATCATTAAGCGAAACAAAAATACCAGCATTCTTATGTATTCCTAAACGAATACTTTGAACTATCTTTATCCGGAACCATATAATCCGAAATGGTGAAAAACTAAAATAATCTTATATCTGTGTTGGCTACTACAATTAAAGTAACACTCGTTTGAATGTCCAGTAATAAAAGATTCAATATTGTAAGATCCGAACCATTTTGCGGGGTATTGGAATACAAGCATTTTAGGAAAATCTGGACTGACTTTAAAGATCTAAGGCAGTCCTAATAGTATAATCGGATCAATAACAAACATTACAACTATCTCGGTCTAAATAGATTTGAACTCAAATTAATCATTGGTTTCCAATCTGAATATGGTTCAATTAATCACAACCTAAGAGATGCTAAGAGATAAGAGATAATTTTGTTGGAGAACCAACTACCTTTATTAAAACTGGTAACCAAAAAAAGTTGCATTTATGAAATGGCGAAGGATGTAAATATTATATCTTCCATCTTATCATGAATATATTTTCTTAAAATTGTTGAAATTCTTAAAATCAATTATGCTTTTTCATGTAAAGGCTATAATACCTTCTGCTCAAAAAGTATCCGGAAGTACCCGGTATATAATCCAGCAAGGTAGTAGGTCAAAATAACTTCTTAATCGATACTCTTTAATGAATGAAAAATATATCTTTGTTTATACTGCATTACTTTAAATAGTTGCTAAACACTCGAATTAGTTTAAATTTTATATATATTGGTATTTGGGGGTTCTTGGTTAGGCTAAGTTTCATATGCACTGCGACCAGTTTGATCTATTGTGCACCTTTTAATGGTCAATGGAATTATATATTTTTGTGATTATGTTTAAAAACATAGATACAAGCTTTTAGTCATAAATCAAATTAAAAGTGGAGAATAAAGTATTTTATTAAACAAGATTTGTAATAAGAAAGGTTCAATATAATAGATATTGTCATATATTAGTTTATAATAATAATAATAATAGTGGAATAACAGAACTACTGTTGTGTTACAACAAAAAATCTCAATTAAAGTTTCTATTATTAAATTAATGCATTAAATGTTCTTATTTTAAAAATATATTCTTTGTTCGTTTTTTCAGATAATGCCTGCTATGTGTCACACAGCGTCCATATGGTTGACTCTGGCTTTAGCTGTGCAAAGGTACGTGTTTTGTTTTAATACTTAGATAAAATGCTAAAGCAAATGCAGAAGCAATAGAATAAAATTCTAGAAAACATTATCTCAAATGCATTAAGGAATTTACGATAATGATTATAAATAAATTCGAAGGGAACATTTCCAATTACATAAAGCATTTATAGCTTCTTCCTTGCTAATGCCATTTCCTCAGCTCGTTCTGCTCAGAATTGCACTTCTTGCAAGGAAATTGCATTGCTTCTAATAATAAAAATGATTTAAATGCAATGATTTCCCTTGTTTCTTATCGAGGAAACTGCAGGAATTTTATATTTAATGCTATGTACTTAGGGAAGGTGATTGGCATATTTCTAATTTCCAACATATTTCCTAGATATTATTACATATAAATAAGAAATACTTTTAATTGTATTTAAAATATATACTTCATTTAAACATTTTTTAAAGTCTTTAGAATTTAGATAAATATTTTCGTTACTAAATTTTGAAGAATTTTTATTGTTAAATGATGCAAAACTACTTCATTGTGTGTCTTTAAATTATCCTTATAAAATTTTATTAAGTCACTTTGCATTGGGTCAAATAAAATAATTTACATATTTCTGATATTAAGAAGTGTCTGGGAAGTGCATTAGTTGGAACGTTTGCCGCGTTTAACTTACACCGAAGAGAAACAATGAAATGTTTTAAAAGGTGATACTTTCATCGTAACCATTACCATTACAATAAAACCGGCAAGCAATATGACTACAGGACTAGAGGACTACAGGATTTCCATATAACCATTAAAGCCACACCAGGAGTGGAGTAGAGCAAGAAGTGTAATGAAAACATTAACAGCACATTTCTTTGTTTTTTTTTCCTTTTACTTTTTTATTGTAGGAAACATAAAATTTATTTATATTGCTAGGAAAAAATCTTGA
>NC_051846.1:206794979-207121224 GCF_002237135.1 Teleopsis dalmanni
CATATTTACAGTTATTTGCAAGTGTGGAAGGTTTGACTGTGTACTCTTCGACACAAGGCCGGAAACCGCACTAGCATCAGTAGTTTTATGTCTGTGCTCCTTTTTCCGCTTTCGCATACACGTTTATTAGCATTAAACGTATAAATTTTGGTATTGTTAAGAGCGCTCCGGCGCTCGTATATAGAAATAGGTCATTAGGGGAAAGCGATATACCGCAAGTGTGCAAAAAATATTCACTTATTTATCCTCTGTTATTTGTTTACTCTACTCTATTACGTTTTCATTTCCAGTTCACTTTTGTACATTTCCATTTTTATCTTTTCAGTTGCATGACATTTGACTTCATAGTTTTGGATACTACGTCCAAGCATCACTGCCACTTCACTATAGTTAACTAGTCAGTTTAGTAGGATACGTTATCATTGTTATTTTTGTGCACTGGTTTTTATTGAAGAGATTTTCGGAAGTTAGAGTTCCATTAAAAGAAAGAGTATATGTTCTATGGTGAAAGTTTAATAGATTTTCATTGAATTCATTGCGAATTGAAGATTCAGTCGAAGTGTATTAAGCTTCATTAATGATCAATCAGTTTACTACAAAAATATTTGCTTATAAAGTTCTTTCTGAAAGCTAGTGGTAATATCAATTTATCACAATATCAAAATTAGTTCGAAATATTTTTTTAAATGGAGTTTCTATCATTTATCGTACGCAACTGATGTTAGTACCGGGGTTTAAAACAAAATTCTTTATTTCTTCAAATTTAATATATAAACCTAAGAATTAATCAATAGAAGTTATGATAGCAATTGATTAAGGGAATAATAAAATTAAAATTGATATATGTAGTTTCAACTAGGTACGATCATAAAAATATGTAAAGAATAGTAGTAAAGAATATATGAAAACTAACATCTCGTAAGGTTGAACCAACCAGTGGCGGAGCTAGACCAACTCTGGACGTCGGCGACATTAGAATTGCGAGACCCCCTTTATAATCCAATTGTAAAAGTAAATGAGTTATATTCACTAATATGACAAAGAATGATTGAAAGTTTTATTGGTAATCAAATTAAAATAAACACAAATTAAAATAAACGAATTTTCCTACTTTTAGATTCACTCAATTTTTTTTTAAATTATATCATAATTTGCGCCAGCTGCTATTTTCCTTTCAGTTTATAGAATTTCGAATGGAGATAGTCTCTCTTGGATCATCATACTTTTCTAGTACGTCTTAATCAATTTTAAATTTGAGAAGCTTCTTTCCGTCGAAGCTATACTGACTGGAACTGTGAACATGTCTGGTTACTATATATACTATATATATATACTATATACTATATATACTATATATAAACATTCGGAAATATTTCGAATATGGTTTATGCCATTATTAAACCAAATTGTTCAAAATATTATTAAGTGCTTAGAATCCACAGTCGGTAACTTTTTGCGAGGCCCATGTGAGCGCGAGGCCGTCGCCTTGCCGACATCGCTGACGCCTAGAGACGCCACTGGATCCAACATAAAGCGTCGAGTAAGAATATTTCGACCTGAGATTTAGTTAAAACCTGGTTAAATCAAGGAAATTATGCTTTATTACTGAGTTTATGTCACTGCGGAATAATCAAAAGTATAATTGTAAAAACTTTGTGCCATCGCAGAACAACCGAAAGTATAATTAAAAAATAAGTTGTGGACAGAAACTGGGTAACGGATCATGCTAAAATCTTTCTTGCTAACTTTTTACAGTGTTATCAACTTCAACTTAAGAATTTAACGATTTTATAATTGGTGTCATCTTATTTAAATAATTTATCTAAGGGAATAAAACGAGTTTTTTTAGAAGTCTGCTTTATATGGTATATATGGTTGTATTCTAAATGTATTCAGATTCAAAGCTAATTTAGTGTTATTTGAAATTTGACCAAGAAGATCCACCATTTCCCAATCTTCATTTTGCTATAATAATTTTTGGTTTTTTTTAATATAAAGGCAAAAATAAATTATTTTTTAAACAAAAGAATTTTGTATAAAAATGATACAAAAATAGACACTAATTAGGGTTTTTGTGCATCTAAGCCAGACAAAGGAATACAACCGCCTATTACCCTTTTGTAATTTTTTCCAGCTGAAGTTTTGATTTACAATTGTTTTCATCAGAGATTTATACAAAAGACATAAATAGTATATAGTATAGTATATATATTAGTTATTAATTTCATATTGGCGCACTGGAGGAAGAACATGTGGGGAAACTTAGAAGTTCACTATATTGATATATAAATTTAGGTTATTTTTAAGATACTTTCGTCGATTGTTCTTTATAAGATTTAATAAATAAATTTCTATAAAAAAAATATATTCCGTGAAAAGACCACTTATAGTCGCAAAGAAAGTGGTTCGTAGATGCTTTAAACCCAGTAGTGAATCTAAATATTAAAAATGTAGGTAGGTAAATAGTAAAGGATGGTTAGGACCACAAATAGTGGGTGTAGTATAGTAGTTTTATACGCTTAAGTACGTATAATGTGTAATTTTCAGTACGTAGAATGCTTAAGGTTCAATTTAAGATTAATGGTTTTAACTAATCCAACCTTAACAATAAGCATAAGAACGTAAAATCAAATGAATAATGCTTAAGGATCCATTTAAGTTTAATGGTTTTAACTAATCCAATCTTAACAATAAGTATAAGAAAGTAGAACGAAATGAATAATGCTTAAGGATCCATTTAAGTTTAATGGTTTCACCTAATCCAGTTGTAACAAGTATTAAGTATGAGAAATTAGAATGAAATCAAGTTGTAATCTTTTAAGTTTTATTGATTATAGGTTATACTGTCTTCACAAGAAAAATGAGAGTCTAGAATAAATGAAATTAAAAGTTTCAGACTTTCAGGCTAAAAACACGCATTTGAAATATTCATGACCATTATTCGTATGCTATGTAGAAGAAAGAGAAGAGCTTGAAGCTATTTGATTTGAATTGTGGCTGGGAGCTTGACTTTTAAATAATTAAAGTCATTCAATTTAAAAGAAGAACTTTGTTAAATAGTCCTAATGCATTTATAATGAATATACATTTGTAATAAGCCAACCTCCTCCTTCTTTTTCTTGGCTGCATGCCATGCTATAAATCTTATGTTTATTTTCAGATTTTTTGTATATTTTCTTTAAAATTACTCTGAATTTTAAATTTCCTAGAAAATACTAATAAAAATATAATTCTTAGTCTTATAGTTAAGATACATTCCAGTGAACTGTTTTTTATGGTACGAGTATCATTTAGTTATTCAGTTTTTTAAAATAATTAGAGTAGAAAAGTTGTTTGTTATTTAATCACGATTGTTGAGCGATAAATCTCACATCTATTTTATTCATTGATTAGAAAAAATATCTTTTTTAAATGCTGAACAGTTTAAATTGGTTGATATCAAATAACAATGCCATAATGACTTTATGTGTAATAATTGTCAGTGGAAACCTTTAACTTCAAACGCACGTATAAGTACGTATGTCAGATTTAACCTTTTAACATATTTTAAGCGAATATGTATCTGTATCTGTAAGTGAATCTCGAATTGAATTGAGCATTCAGTTTCATATGCAATCGTGTGAAATAATTAATTTGTGTTTCATTCAATTTGGGATTGCAATGAAAATTTTATTTGCTGAGTTCGCACTTTTTTTGAATGAACGCATTTTTGGATGAAATTTCAATTGGAAATTGTTCTTCATTTCGCCTCAAAACAGACACAACAGACACAACAGAAACGAGTTAAAATGAATGTCAATGAAATTCAATTACAAACATTAATTTCCGTTTAAATCGCATTCGGGCAAAAACTATAGAGCAAAATGGCTAACACAATCACCTGCTGGTAACGCCATTTTCGTTGCACGTCGACTGAACTTTGTGAAAGGATAGAGAAGAACAATGAGGAGTATTCCACAAAAAGGATTTTTAATAAAAATGTCAGTCATTGTACAAGTCCTTCCCTCCGCTGTTCTTGATGCTGCACTTTAAAAATACAAATAGCAGTCAAGTTAAAAACCTGTTAACATGAAAAGAACATAAGAAAACTGGGTTTAAGTAGTTTCTGCCACATGGATTTTTACTTTTCTACCACTTTCTATCGCTGGTAGAAGAGTTCTATTTTTTTTCTACTTGAAATTTATCAACTTAAATTTATTATGAAGCAAGCGCAAGTTTTTATGTCAGTACAGATAAATGCACTGCGTCTGATACTAAAGCACTGCATAAGTACGAGTACACTAGCTTATGTTACATACCTCATAGGAGCCTGCCGTATCTAGAATATCCAATGTGAGACTAACGCCCGCAATTGAAAAGTTTCCTTGATGCATTTCCTCAATGGTCCTTTTGTATTTGGTGGTGAATGAGTTATATAGAAATTGTGTAATTATTGATGTTTTGCCAACTTTCGCAGAACCCATAACGACGATTTTATGACGCGCATTTGCGGGTCCTATAGCATCATCCACTGCATTATTCCGACCAGCTCTGCAGAAGGGAAAAAATTAAAATGGTCGCATGTACGAGTATAAAATTTCATTAATGTTATTTAAAAAAATATTTAAAAAATAATTATATTAAAAGTTTAATTTTATCATACTGGCACTAAAATTGTCACAGCGTAATTTGTGTAATTAAATAAACACTCAAAAGTATTTTGTGTATGAACGAAAATATGACTTTATTAAAAATAAAATTTTTTAAGAGAAAAACTGCAATTTAATTAAAAACGGCAAAGTATATTTAAATACATGAGAAAAAAAAATGATTTAAATATTTACAAACAATTAATATATATTAATAACAAACAAAAAAAAAATTTAAACTTGTTGATGCATATAAATTACTATATAGTGGGCAATTGTTTGACTTATATTAAACATAATTAATTATTATATTGAGGCTAGTTGAGTCAGTGCACTTGAGCATTTTTACTCTATATTAACTGCGAGGTTTCTTCATAACCCCTCTCTACGCCTTGACTGGATTATTGTTTATTATCAGTTCATTAGACTAAGCAATAATTGACCTCAGACCTACATATCTCCCCGAGTAGCCTGTAAACATTCTGCGATTCGATAACGCGATGTTGGTAAGCCAATCAGTTTTCGTAAATAATTTCAGGACTCTATCTTTAATGTATTTTTTGATCGGATCAATCTTGTCATTCCTCCTAATGTATTATGGTACCTTGAAAAGTCTCCTCAGAGCTTGGCTTTTTGCAATTTCCAGCTGTCAAATAATAGTGTTTGAGGCCTTGCTAAAGGTTACACATCCATATGGAAGTGGCGGTCGAATTATTTGGTTATATAAAGCTTTTTGTTCTTAGCATTGAGATTCCCATTTTTGAATAGCGGTTGGAGGTGATGAAGAGTTTTGACACAGAATCGAATCGTATGTCCACCGTGATGCCTAGATATTTAATGCTATCTTCCCAGTTTATTACCATATCTCCCACTCTCAATCTCGACTGGTTCTGTCTTCACTTATGCGTAATAAACAGAGCCTTAATTTTGTTATTATTGGTTTTTATTTTCCATTTCTGGAAATACTCCAGGATGAGGTTTATATGCTTTTGAAGTGTGTTGGTTTGTTTTATTGTGTGTAATAAAATATAAAATAATTATTAATAGTAATATTAATATAATAATATTATCGATTTTGAAGTATTAGTTGCTTGTTTAATATATTTTCATATTCTTTAATAAAAATTGTCTCGTGGGCGTATGAGTGCCGTAATTTTTATTCACTGAAATAATGCGCTGAATTAATTTGCTTGCTTTTTTTGGTAAAGATCACTGTAATACAGTTTCAAGTTTGTTGATATGTTGCCCAGAGGCTCGAGATTTAAATGTCAACGGTGCTAATTGGGGTCGACAGAAAAATTTTCTGTTTTAGAATTTCCTTCTTAGTTGAGCGAAATGTCATTTAAAGCCTCCAGCCATTCCTAGTTAAGTTTATCATACACAAAAGTATGAATGAAATTTCAAGTAGATTTAAAAATTTTAATAAATGTATTCCATTTATTACTCAAAAACAAAAAACATAATAACAGTAATGCTAATCTTTTGATGATAATAGATAACCTCATGGGAAAATACAATACTCCTTGGCGACTTATAGCGTATTAAAAAGAAAAACAAATTTCAAGAAGTAGTGACCTCTAAAACCAATTTTTCATAGTTATACTGCTTAGCAACATGCTTAAGATATGGAATTTATTTTAATGTACATAACAACAGATTTTTGGTAAATATTTAATGTGACAAAAAAAAAATTAATACGTGAAATATGAACTCAACGGTATTACAGTCATATTATTTTTTTTGGAGATAAATACAATAGCAAATAATTTCAAAATTTAAGATTTTTGTATTGAGAGATTTGTGAAAAAGAAAATGTTATGAAATTAAAACTAGGATAAGTTAGAGAGTTCCAGTCTTCGCACTACCTGTCCCTGTCAGTCACAGATAAAAATCAAAATACGACAATTTTTTGTAAAAGGTCAACAGGAATTGGGCTTACATTTCTTCAATAGACAGGTCAAGCACTACATAGTCTTTAAACTCCAAATGTAGATGCTCCGATTTAGCGGATTGAAGTATATAAGATATTCGGAGTAATTTAAGAAAATAACGGTGCTAACAGTACACTGAACTATAGGACGGTATCAAGCCTAGCTTAGCCTGCCCTGTCGAATCTTCTGTAATACAATTCTACGGGCGCACGAGGTGGAGATACCGGAACACTTGTTATGTCTATGACAAGGCTATGTCAACACACTTGGCGATATTTTCAACATTGGTTTTTCAAGATACTTGTAATTATTAATTACAAGGCTGGTTTATGTAGAATGTAGAATCAGAAAGGCTCTCTTAACTAATTGAGAAGGTTTCAATCCTCCTTCCACTTCATCTACCTACTTTTTTCTATAATTTTTTTTATTGCTGTTATCTGGCACTTTAGTTATCACATTACATAATTTCATACTGTTACTCTCCATGTTTTCCACCATACCGCAGTTCGTATATAAAACGATACTTTTAATATATGATTCAATTATTTCAGTAACTTAGGCTTTTTTTACTGGTTTTAGGTGGCACTGTTGCAGCTTATGTTTTCTCTTCTTTTTGTGTGTTTTTTATTGGCACTTTGACTGTTGTTTATTTTAGTGCATAAATTCGACAAAAATTGTGCAGTGATATGAAGGAATTTACTTGGAAATTGATTTAAAATTAACTTATATTAAGTGATGAGTTTTTTGATTATATTTCATTGAATCCTAGAAATGCCCATAAATTTGTTAGTCCACCTTATTCTAAGAACACTTTGAATGTCTGATATAATTACTTCAAAAAATTATGTGCGGGTTTTTTTCATTATATTTAATTTATAATTGCCATGGTTTCTTAAAATATGGAATTTTTTTTCGCTCTAACAAGGACACTGATTAATATTGCAATTGTTTAATTAAAACTCAAGCCTTTTTGCAAAACCACATCATTACCCAGAATGAAACCGAATACAAAAGGGTAAAAAATGGAAAGTCGCAATCAAAAGTTGTCTTGTCCTGGGTTTACAATTAGTTTTCCATAATAAAAGAAAAAAAATCCTTTGACACATTTTACAGCCTCCAAATTATTTTTTGTTTTGGTTACTTTATGCTTATTTATGACTTTGCCTTCAAAGCTTATGCCAAATCCTGAGCTTAGGACAAGAGCGTATAGAAAAATAAGTAAAATTATTGTCCTTGCGAGCGATATTGCGTGTTTATGTGCGAATGCTCACCCTTTTTTTCGGTTTAATAAAATTTTTATTGTCATATTAAGATGAAAATTCAAAAAAAAAATTCGAGAAAATCGCAAAAATCGAACTTGCCTAGATTAAAGTTTTAATGAGTTTTCTCAACCTTTTTATGCTTCGCACAATAACGTTCCCTTTCAAAGTCCTTTTAGTGAAATAATAAATAAGGTTAATAAATTCGGTTTTTATTTCACGAAAAAACGAAAATGTATAAAAGCAAAAGTAACGCAGGGAGGGAATCATATAAAAGGCACTGGATCAAGAATATCGAATGCTGTGCAACGTCGAATTAATGATGACAACAACAATAACGCTTATACCAACAGCAACGATAGTAATAATAAAAATAATAAAAACAATGGCAAAATCGAAAAAGTAAACAGCTGTAAAAAGAAACAAAATTCAAACAGAAAAAAAAAATGAAATGAAATGAAAAAACAATTTCATGAATAAATAAAAAAACGTTTTGTAAAAAACACACATAGTTACACACATAAATAAACATATACAAGTGTACAAGTGTATGTTAGGTATAAAACAATATTTGCAATCACAAGAATGACTTACTTATCGCGTTTTGGTTTATCCTCAGCATTGTCGTCCTTCATAAAGGAAGGCTGCAAGCTAAAGCGCCTACGTAGGTGTCTACCCCGCATTGCGTATTGCTCAGTCACTCACTCACTCACTAACTCACTTACACAATCAAACTCACACCTCAGCAAAAGCCAAACAAATTAGATGACTAACGAAGCTGTTGCGCCGCTGTGGGTGACACAAGTCTCTACTAACAGCAATTGTATTTGTAGCAATTCACTTAATGAAAGCAACTTGTATGCTGTGAAAAGGTGCTGTCTCTGTGCTGATGTCCCTGTTGCGTTGCGTTGTGTTGCGTTGCGTTGCGTTGAGATGCTGCTCTTAATTCTGCTACTGCAGCATCTGTCGCATTTAAGGTTTTAAATTTTTACTTTTCTTTTGATTTCTGAAACTTTTTGCTTTCTAAATTGCTTTTGTGTATTGTAGTAACTGTTATTTATATTTTTCCTGTTGTTGTTGTTTTTCTTGTTGTTGTTGTGCCGTTTATATTTCTCTATAAATCAGTAAAGTTTTCAACTGTCACTTAATTTTTTTTTCTTTTTCCTATTGCCATACAATAAAACTGTTGCTGTAGTCCTAAATGATATTACTTGACGAGTACAACTGCGAAAGCAAGTATAAAAGAATTTAGGATTTTACCATCTTTTCAGTACTTGACGTCTATGCTTAACATTATTTATGATGATTTGAGACAATGACGAATTCTGTTATGTTGTGGTGTACTATCCTTCGCTGGACGAACAACAACAACAACAAAATAAATGTTATTGCAATTATTATACAATCAACACGCTTCGTAGTTTCGCAGTTATAAAAATGCGATTACAAATACAACAACTTCTGCTTTGCTTTCATTTATACTTTCTAACAACTGTCTTAGGTATTGGGGTGACGTAGGAAGTTGTGACTACAGAATGTTCAAATTGTAGTTGTCCCAATGGAGTAACCGTATTGTGTATAATTTGTGTTTATTGTGTGTGCGTACGAAATAATGTTTGTGTGTGTGTGTGCTTGTATAAGTGAAACAAATAATTTTTTTTATTATTTTGTATAGATTTTCCTCTCTTTTTGTTATTGTAATTTCTTGCTCTGATGACTGTTTGCAGTGTATTGTAGTTGTAAATGCTTGATTTGCTTTAGCTGGTGCAGTTGCTGTTAGGCTGCTTTTCTGTCTTTTCTGTCTCCAATGATATTTTTGTTGATGTAGCGTTTTCAGCTCTCACACTGCCTGTTTGCGGCTGTTGCTTCTTTTATATTTTATTATGATATTTTTTGTTGTTGTAGTTTGTTGTTTGGAGCTACTTGTATTTTATTGTTGTCTTATAACGTTTCATTATCCTTAGGCGTTATATGCAAATACGCTTTTAATTGCAAAAAACAAAGGTATTTAGGCGATTTTCGTTTTACGTGCTATGCCGCTATTTCGGAATATTTATTCTGTAAGTGAAAAAAACCATAAATAAATTTAATGCTCTATTAAATGTTCAAAAGTGGTTTAAATAACTTTCGCACAACTTCAGTGTGTGGGTTAAGTGTTTATACGTCTGCTTAAGTAAATATAATTATACTTTATAAATATTGAGTTAAGCCGTAATGAGTTGGTGTAAAATGACATATAAAAGTAATTTCATATTAAATATTAATTAAATAACAAAATTACAAGAGTGTAGGATTTAAACTATTAAATAATATTGAAGTGTGAATAGTCCATTATATGTTGTGAAGAATTTTATTTGCGTAGAAGTTCTTAACTCACACATTTTTTAAATATAGGCATAGTTGATTTATAACTAAATAGATATACTATAATAATTAAATGAAGTGGTTTCAATATATACAAAATATGTTATTTTTAAAATAAGTTAGGTGACATTTGAGTGGCGGTGTTGTGCCCAAAGCTGACTTGAGTTCAGATAACAGTCCGTTGGGATATTACAAATAAGCATCGTGTATAGACTCAGCACTCCCAAAGGCACCGCATTACTCAGTGAACAAACAAAGCTTTAAGGTACTCGAGATGCTTTAAGTAACTTGAACGGCCAGGTCTGCGTCTCGAAGTCACGCATAAAGTTCGACAACCAACAAGAGGCCCCTTCGGTTTTAAATCTTTTCCTAGCTAATGGGGTGAAGTGCAGATTTCTAATCATCCGCAGAATCACAACCCCAACAAAAGTTATTATATGGTAGACCCAGTCTCATAGAAGATCTTTCTAATACGCATTAGATTTGGGTCTCAACATTGATGTTAAGGTTTTGTGGCTTAAAAATACTCCAAATAAAGCGATCTTCAGTCTTTAATGTTGTCAAATCACATCGAGTTATAGAACTTAACTTATTTTTGCTGTACTATTGTGTAAGTATTTGTATGACCTCTATTAAGTAAGCTCATTGATTTAAAAATTGCTCAATTGTAAATTTTATCATTATATAGGACGTTGTTTAAGGTATGGAACATCATTCATGATTTTTTTTTTTTAACATTCATGAGATCCAATTCGTTTTACCTAGAACTTGCATGGCTTCACTTTAAGCCTCTTCAAAAGACAAAAGTTTAGAGGAAATAAAAATTGTGTTTGTTTTTGAAATACATACTCATACTTTATTATTAAATAAACCGCACCTATCGAAGTATATATTTTTATATACAAATAAATTAGAAATTTAAATGTTTCGAATGCTAAAATGTCATTATTTGATAAATTTTATTCACTTCTAGTCACAAAAGCATTCGCCGCAAAATCTACAAATTTGTTTATACCCACAAATTCCCACCGCAGTAGATAATTTCCAAGTGAAAAATTTAAATTGAAATTATACTGAAAACATTGTAAACATTGTCAGTGGAACATTCGGAAAATTGGAGCAAAAGCGAGGTTTGCCTTTAGAAGTGCCAAACTTTCGAAAAGTTTGCTTTCTAACCTAAATTGCAGTATTGCAGCGATGTGGGTAATGGGGACACTTGATAAAATATTGGCATGATTTGCATAGTGGCATGGAGTGGGGTTTGGGCAATAAGTGTTGATTGGTGTCTCATTTTGGGGTTTCGATTTTGGTGAAAGTAGCGCAAATTCAATTTGACGAGGCAAAAAACCAGCAGTTCAAAAACAAATGCAAACTTTTCAGCTTCGGCAAAGAACTTTTCAACTTTTGGCTCGATGCGAAGTTTTTGTGTTGGCTTTTGGAGCTCGCATTGGGGAAATCTTGTAGTTTTGGTCGCAAAAATAAGCGTTTACCATTTCTACAAAAACCACTTTGAATGATTGCTTCATTCAAGCATTTTTCATTTCTTGTGTAAATTTGTTTTTTCTTGCAAAAGGGATTTGTCACATATTTTAGTTGACTTATTGGCTTTGTTAATACAAATCGCTGGAAATTCCAAAAATTGTTAAAAATTATTTTATTTCTACGAATTTATTGCCGCATAATGTGGAATAGTGTCTTTAACAATTCAGGTTTATAGATCTTTAGTTTGGTTTATGGCTACATAATATAACAACGTTTGCTTATAAAACTTTATTCGTAATAATAGAAATTATTCCGGGACATTTAGTTTTGTGTCCATCATAAATTTCGATGTCGCCTTGTAGTCACGTCAATGTACTAAAAGCTTATTGAAATGTTTTATATGACAAGTATAATTAACCTATATAATATGAATGGTTTCTGATTTCAGTTTCATTTTAGTAGTTGATATAACTCCATAAAGTTCTCTTGAATGTTTTGACAAAAATATTTTAAAAATTTATTAAAAACTACCTAATAAAAATTATTTTTTGAAGGGAGGTTGAAGTAAATGCTAAAGTTAAACTAAGTTAAAATTTTGTAGAGATAATAGAAATAATGACAAAGGTATAGGAATAACTTGACATATATGAACTATAATCTTTCAAGCTGCAAATAATATTATTAAATTAAAAAAGTTTGTGAAACCGCTATGAGACTTCAGCAGTCCATGAAATTACCAGTAGAAAGTGTATGTAATTTAATTAGCATAAACATAAACAACATCTATTTCAGTCTTGGCCGCATCTTATCTGTCAACTGTTGTCAACTGTGTAATATTTCGAAAAATTGTGGAACCACTATGCGCCCCCTGAAGTTCAGTAAGTAGTAGACATAACATATATTATATGATTTTCATACGTTTAAATTATGTCAACCACAGTCTTCGCCTTATCTTCTGAGATTTCTAGCTAAATAAACCATCAAATACCGAATTATGGTTCAGAACCATTCAACTAGCAAATTCAGAGGATCAAATGACTTGAAAATAATAGTAGCTTGGCCACTTTATGTTAAGCCAGTAGATAACTAATTGTTATTTTTGTTATTTTTATTTAGAACTGTGACTACCAAAAGTAGCTTCCGACCGATCGGAATGTCTGTCTGTTAGCCAGTGTTTTGCCCGTACTAAAGACTAATTAATGTTCTTATTTGTAGACTGTGTCATTCAGATAGTGTAAGTCATATGAGCAAAATCAATTATTTTTATGATTTCGTTTTAATATAACACAGCAAGTAAATTTGTTAATAAACTTTTACAGGAAATTAAAAAACTCCAGAAAAATGTGCGAACATGCAAGTCAAATAAGGCTTTGGGTCAGTTGACTAATAAGCGCTGAGTCTGAGCTTTAAATTTGGAGGGACACGAGTTCAATCCCTGGTACTTGCAGTCTCAAAAAAATTATTTACGAATAATTAAATACAAGAAATAATTTCAAGATTACTGATGATGGGTTTTTGGCAATACTCGAAACAGCTGTATGGTCAGCCAAAAATTCAATTATTTAAAATAATATAAAAGAATTTTTGTTGTTGTAGTTCACTACTGTTCGAAAAACCTCTTTACTTTACTTCTGTAATCCAAAATTTAGATACATAGATTTAGACTGATGAATGCATGATATTATGTTTGTAATCTAATGCTTGGCATTTGTGATTCACAAATGGAAAAAAAAGATTCGTAAAGCCAGTTTCCCTGCAGCTAATGGAATGCTCATATATATTTTAAATTAATGTTATGAAATTATAAGGGCCACTTTTGAGTATTATTGTGAGCATTTGAACTAAATAAAACTTTTTTTATTTTTCATTGTTAAAATCGATTACATACACAATTCATCTGCTAAAAAAAAAGTATTAAATTTTACAAGTACACAATAATTCGACGAATAAATTTCCATTGAACTTAATGTACTTCATTGATATATAACTTTATTGTTTTAATAAAAAGTGTCTGTTAAAAATGTATGATTCTTTAAAATAAAAAACGTGCTAATATTACAAATGACCAAACGATAGGTGGTCCCAAGTGCAAGCCATATAAATTATTTTGAACTGCACAACTAGTATTAAGCAAAGAGAGTTGGGTGCCCTCGAAATGAGTCCGGACAATGGAAAAAAGTACTAAAATTTCAATTTTATTGTAACAAAGCAGTTTTCTTTTCAATAAAAATTTTATGCAATTTAATATCTGATGTGCTTTCTATTTTTCGGTCAACTCGTGCGTATGAGCGACTTTATTTCAATATATATTCAATACGAACCTTCGCAGTTATAATTCAAGCCGCATGCAATGCTTTTATTTGAAAGTTGAAAACATTCTGCATTTATGGAAAATGTTTTGTTCTGAAATTTATTGGCGAGAAATGTATAAAGTTAAATAGCACTGGTTATCGTCAAAGTGTTTCGAGGACATTCACAGTGGTTGGATATATCACAAAAATCATTCGTGTGTGCTAATCATGACACATTTTATTTATGATAGCCACAAAATAAATTTTTGCATTATATATATTAATCAAATTTGTAGCTGCTTTATGCGTACTACATAAAAAATACATTTCAAGCAAACTTAAGCCGTATATATAATGCAATTAAAAGATTTATTAAAATAAATAAAATAAACTATTTGATTATGTGAAACCAATATGTGTTTGCGGACTAAGAGCACATAAAAATGTGATTTCTATGGGATTAAATTTCAATGCAAATACTAAAAACATTAAATTTAAATATAGTAAAATAGTAAAATAAATATAGTATATAGTTTTCGATAAGCAGTTGTTGTATTACTATAACAACAACAACTCTTTTATGTCACTTTTAATTTATTTAATTTTTTGGGTGAGCATCAGTGGTCTTGTGATAGCTAGATGCGCCAATTTCAACCTTAAACATAACTACCGAAACTGTAAAATCACAATACTGACTAACAGCCAGGTAGCTATAATGGCACTCATATCCTTACAGGTAACATCCAAACTGGTATGGGAGTGCATTGATAAGCTGAACATACTCGGCAGGAACAATCAGGTGCACCTAATATGGATTTCGGGACATGCTCGCGTTCAAGGCAATGAAATGGCAGACAAACTTGCAAGAAGAGGCGTGGCTGTAAGAATGATAGACCCAGAACCAGAACCTGCGGTCTAGGCAAAGGAACTCTATCCAATCGTATAAACGGCGCAGATGAAAAAGAAAGAGAACTTTATTGGGAAAGGCTACCAAGGACTTACAATCTAAAATGCTTCAAAAGTTGCATAGCACAATCAAAAAATGATCTAAAAATTATTGCGGGATTATTGACCGGTCACTGTAGATTGAATAAACAACTATCAAAGTTAGGAATTCAATCCAATTTAGGCTGCAGATACTGTAGAGAAGAGAGAGAGAGAGAAACTGCATACCATGTGCTTGGGGAGTGCCTGGCACTGATGCACAAGTGGAAGAAACACCTAGAAGGATATTTCATGGATCATAAGGATCCAAGGCTAGGAAAGATAGGCTTTTAACTGTCTTTAAGTAAAGAAATCGGACTTGGAGAAACACTCTAATCCGTCTAATCGGCACAATAGATCTTTTAGATCGCAGTGCACGATTCTTACTTTTTAATAATAATCAGTGAGCTTGGAAATATTTCTTGTATTTAATTATTCGTAAAACATTGTTTGAGACTGCAAGAAGTAGTGATTAAATTTTGGCAAAAAGTTCTTGAGGATTTTCGCTGATTGAAAATTAATCTCATTTGTAATTTTTATAAAAAAAAGTATTCATATTATATATTGAAAATTTTAATATTTTTAATTTAGCATATTATCAAAAGACAACTTGTAAAATCTTTGCTTTTCACAACCTTCATTGAAACTGAAAGCTGAAAAATGTTCTATTTATGTCTACTGATCTGGTGTCAGTTTTCGTGTAAATATTTCAATTTATTTTTTTTTATTTTTTTTTATTTTTTTTATTTTTTTTATTTTTTTTTACCTGAAGTGTCAGTTTTCATATAAATATTTAAATTCGTTTCTTTTATTTCTCACCGAATTCATGCGTTTGTAACACCCGAGATATGTATGTGCACAAACATGTGTGACTTAGTTAGATACAAGCAAACATTGTCTCGCGCCAACAGTAGATACTCCTATGGAGCTTTCAACACACAACACACAACACACAACATTCAACATTCAATGTGTTTAAATGTTTTGATATTAAATTGAATTTAAGGCTTAAACGAGATAAGCATAAAAACAAACGTGACACTTGCTTAACCAAATGTATCTATGCTGAGGCGAAAGCTTGAAATTAATTGGCAGATACTGCACAAAAAGTATTAAAAAAAATACTAAAAAGAATTTTATTATGGAACGTTGGAACGTTTCCTTTCATTTAGCTGAGTCAAACGAAATTTAAATATATTGTCAAGCTTAAATTAAATTTCTTTAAAAGTAAAAAAAAAAATAAAAATATTAACTTAATTTTTCCAAAACATTAAAAAAAATGCACGTTTAATAAAAAGCCTCATTAAAATTGTCTTAAACGCTCAAAAAAGTCATAAAAATACAGACAAACGCAACCAGATACACATTTAAATCCAAACATTAACAGCCAAACTGTGGTAACTACCTTACACACATACATACATACATATATATGTAGATAAATAAATATATATATGTATATATATAGATGTATGAGAGTATATTCATGGGCATATGAATGAATATCTACCTAAGCAAGTAGTCGAATATGGCCAATGTGAGTACGATAAGAAAAATAATACAAAAAAAAAAACGTACTAAGTGGTGCTGCGGATGCTGCGGTAGTAGGTCGGAAGCTCATTACTAAAGCCATTTTAAAGCCTATTTAGCTTTAAAGGCATTGCTTTTGATACCAAAAATAAATATCAGATTATTAACGTTTTGTTTTTGCACTGAGGGCAGAGAACCTTCGTGGGCGTTAGGAAAAAAAATTTTTCCTTTCTGCACATACTCGTATCGTAAGTATCCTTTTCGAAATTATTTAAAAAAACATAAAACGTATTTTTAGTCAAGTGCAGGTAAAAATAAAAACAAAAAAAAAATCAGATGAGAATGAATTCTAAATTGGTTAAATTATTTTATGCTCGAATCTTGCTTATTTTTGTGAGTAGCACATTTTATACAATATTTATGTATAAAATCATTGAAAGGTTTTTTGATGTGTGAATTTACTAAAAAAATAAATTAAAACAAATGAAATTGTTTTTGATTATGAAAAGAAAATATTACCCCGGTAAAGTACTATATTAAGACCATCTGTGGTTAAATGAAGTTTTTATGATTGGGTATTTCGTTTTTAAGACTCCTTACAGTTGTTGTTGTTGTTATTTTCGTTTTACTCATAAAAAAAGAACTCTTAATGCATTTCTGGTCTTATATAGTAGATAGAGTTTATATTGATTTGAAAATCAATAAACATTTTTTATTGAAATTGTTTAAAGTTAATTAAGACATAACATGCCACAACGGTATATATATTTATTACCACTTGTAAAAGGTAAATAAGTAAAATTTTATGAAGGAATGAAGGTAATGTTAATTATATATGTACATATAAGCCATCGAATATGTTTGCTTATCTACAAAAAGAGAAAATTATAAAAAAGTTTCAAATGTTTATTGTAAATTTCTGAGTTTTTACTTTGAAATTTCTTAAAAATTACACGTAAAAACTTTTGTGTATATAATTGCTTCATTATCAACATTTTTCGTAAAATAAATTAAAAAGTTACGCGAAAATTTTTGCTTTTGTCTTAGAATTAATGTAGAACACGAACCTTACGGAAGATAATGTAACCAATGGAATAAAGGTGGAATGGCTTTGTAGAATCAAGCCTGCTTAAAAGTAATTTTGCTTAAAGGTTATCAGTTAGAATTTTCATTCTTTATTTCTTCAGAACAATTGGGTTTGATAATGGAAATGAGATTTCCAAGAAAATTATTACACTTGCCTATGATAAATTTTGTCATTGAAAAAAATAAGTATTTTTTATATATATATAAACTTCGCCTTGAGTGAGTCAACTTTTTATTGATTGCAATTAATTTATTTACATTTTAACATTTGCTTAGTTAAATTAGTTAATGATACTTCGAGAAATTATTGAAAATATTTTTTAATATTGTGAATTTTACTTATAGAGCTAAACCTTGAATTCTTTGGGTTGAAAAGAATGTGTTAAGCAATTTATATACAACACTTATTTATACAAAACTTTTGAGTTTAAATTCTAAACCCATTTTATTATATAAACCATTTAGATATAAAATATTACACACAATTCTTAACTTCTTTTTAGAAAACTCAGTACTAAAGGACATCAGATAATATATCACTAATACAATAGCCATAAAAATTCAATGAAATTTAAAAGTAATCCTGAAAAAAAGCAGCTGTTAATATTGGTTTTAGTAACTCTGTTAAGCAGACGAATTGGTATTTTAAATTAATTATAAAATGGTTCTTTATGTAATCTGAGTTAAATTTAGTTTACGGAGAGCCTGTGTAGAAGTCACATATCAAGATTTCAAACTTGCTCGTTTCAAATAAGTTGTTAATGATCATTATGTGGAACTCCAGTAGCAACGCCCATTTATTAAAGCACTTAAAAAGCGCATCAAATGGTATTGTATGTTAATCACATAAAAACCAGATAGTTCGGTGAGTCTATCAACATTTCATTTGTCGATATTTGCAAAATATTGTATGAAGACTTAAATACGAGATAAGGATAAGGATGGATTGATAACTCTACGCTAAAATCATAAAATAATCAAAATAGTTGATAGAAAATATTAAAGCAATTACGAAAATGCGAGGAAATCCAAAATTCTCATTGAGATACCCCGTAGAGATATCAGTCTTTTGGTAGATTTTACTTACAGGCCACTGTAAACAAGGGAACCAGCCTAGAAGATTAGATCTCGCTTTCAACCAAATCTGTCGCAGCTGTGGGGAAGACGATGGGAGTGCCACTCATCTACTATGTTTTTGCTCAGCTCATGAACAGCGGCGACTCAATACTTTAGGAGCCTCTTTCTTGAGGATCTTCATCAATTAGGACCTGACACTAAATAGCATTTTAGGCTTCGGCTAAGGTTGACTAATTTAATGCTTAATTATTGGATATGATTCCCCGGTTCTATTCTTCTGTAAAAGTTTTTGAAAGAAAAATATTATTAAATGAAGAGGCTTCTTGATATTTTAAATATATATATGTAGATATATATATATATATATATATAGAAGTTAATATTAAAGAAGTTATAAAAGTTGGAGTATCGGTGGAATAAGTTTTAACCTCAAGTTAAGATAAGATTGTTTTGGAAAAGAAATAAGAAAAAAATTTTGTTTCTTACGAAAGAACCTTTACTTTACAAGTTGAACGTAATTTGCATTGTTTTTTAATTAGTGTTCCAAAAATTGATTATTTTTAAAGATAAATCTTTATTTTATAGAACATAATGTTTACAAAAATAAATCAGACTGCTCTCGTGACTTTGTTTTAATTTGCATTAAAGAAAATATACTGGAATTTCCATTTAATATCACTATTTTTGAGAAAATATTTGTCAATTGATTTATTTCATTATCTTTATAATATTTATTCAAAAACATATAAGTCATGTTTTATAAGAAACTAAATTAGATAAATCACATATACACAAAATGCAATTTGTGGTGTTAAATATATTTGAGAAGGATATACATTTTCTACTTTTAATTGAAGTTTAAAATGATAGTTAATAAAAGGATATCAATGCCATTAATTTAGTGATTATTCCTTTATTTAAAATCACAATAAACTAATAATAAAGTTCTAAAACAAAACTATAATTAGTTTAGGTCAATCCACAAAATCGTAGTAATTTAATGAAATTCAATACAAACGATTTTATATATTTAATAATTAAACATTTACTACTAATTTGTATTGTAATACCAAAATAAATATACTAAATTGCAAGTTTTAGAACTTAACATTTAATTTATTGATTTGATATAAATTTAAAGTGATTAAAATATTTGCACTGAGTAAGCAAATTAAAGTTTAAAGCGATTTTGTTGTTCGGTGCGTATGAGTAATTTTTTTTTAAATAAATGATACTTTGATTTAGAACAAAATACACAATATTAATATAAATAAATGTGGCATCTGCTGTCATATATTGTCAACTGGTTTAGATTTATTAATAGGTGAACATTTTTTATTCCTTCTTAGATTATTTTACAATAAACTTTCCTTTTGACATTTTTAGTGATTTATTATTGCAAAATCTTTTTGTACCTTTGCGAAAATATCTTTGAAAATTCATGTAAAAACGAATGAAGTATATTTTAATACACGCCTTCATGTATATAATATGATTTATTGTTTTAATATATATTTATTTTGATAACAATTTGAATTAAGTATGTTGCTGTCATAAGTTTTTTTTTTGTTGACCAATTCTTAAATCATTAAATATAACACTGGTACACATATAAATTGAATAGTTCTATTTAGTTAAGACAATATAGTTTTACAAAAAATATATTATAATAGTCTATCAGAATTAGTATTTAAAATAATCATAAAAATTAAATATTCTTCTATTTTTTAATTACTTGCCAAATACAAAATGAAAATCTGTTTTAAAGCGAACTAAAGCAATTTTATTAAAAGGGTTAGTAAAATTCTTAGACAACTTCGAAAAAAAAATTTCATATAAAGCTGTGGTTTTTTATATGGTTCATATTAGCATGAGCAACGGTTATTCTAAAATATTAAAATAGTCAAGATAGTCATGAAAAACTAGCAGAAGATTAATTATTTTATTTCATTTAAAGTCGGATACAGCATTAGGAGGTAACCAACCGCGCAGGTTGGGTTTAAAACTTTGATTTTCATATATGTGTATTATGTAAAAAGCGACGCCTACGCCCTACTTGAAGAGAATAGAAAGCTCTACGTTCACTAAACCGCGGTGCAGACTATCATTTTTGAATGTTATTCAAGTTGCGCTCTCTTTTGCTCAAATTTATTCTAGCGTCTTGAACATGCTCACATTCAAGAGTTGTGATTCAAGCAAAATTTTTGTAGAATAAAGGTGTTTACGCACGCTTTAAGTGAGTTTCGCAAGCTGTAAATATGTTAGTGAACCCATGCAAAAATATGCTCGTGAAGAACGAATGTAAGTTTTTGGGTGACAGACTATCATTCACAACATGTTGACGAAGAGCTGAATGATGTGTTCACCAAAATTTTGGTGAGGATGATAATATAATGTTTGTGTGTCATTCAAAGGTGTAGACTATCATTTTTGAGTGTCATTCTAAGATTTTCTTTCTTGAATGACACACAAAAATGATAGTCTACACCGCGCTTAAAAGTAAATTACCAAAAAAATAATATTAAATCGAACTAATTTTCTGAAACCGATCTATCAATTCCCATAGTACAATTCCCATAGTACTATATAGAAACCTTAAGTTTCTGATGAAAGTATGGAACATGACATAAGTATTAAATTGTCATTGAACTGGAGTGTTTATGTTAATTGATTTGTGTTGGAAAAATTTGAAAATTCCGATGAATCGCTAAAATGCATTATTAGCTTCTCTGCTTTTTAAGCTATTCTAAACACACTTAAGATTTTTCAAGTATATTAAAAATAAATCAATTTTCAGTACTTGTAACAAAATGTTGTTAAATGTGCAAACACAGCAAAAAAAAAAAACTGCGAAAATTCTTGAAATTTTTGATTTAAGATGCAAAACTGAAGCTGAAAATGGCAGAGCACAACAAACAAAATGAAGAAAATGGTAATACTTAATATAAAAACTTTCCGTGTCAACAGGAAAGCGAAATATTTTCCATTCACTGAGTGAAATCCTGCTTAAATATGCTCTTTTAAACTGATTTCTGTTTTGTCAAGATGCTGCCAGTATCTTCACAGACGACACAGTGAGTTCCATTCTACAATCTTTCAAGTACGAAGCGCGTATATTTTATCGCCGTTCTTAATATTTATTGTAATTTTACTAAAGTGAAAATTTGCAATGTAAATCGCGCACTGTGACATTTCATAGACTCTTCAATGCTTATCACAATGTCAGGCACTAAAGTTTTTTGAGTCATTTACACTGCATAAAAAATAGCAAAAATAGTAAAAACAACAAAAAAAAAAGAAAAAAATAATGTGGCACGAAAATTGTAATAACAAATAAAAAGCTTAAGGCTAAAAATTTTAATGTGACAAAAATGTTAATGAAACACAAAAACAGCAGCAATAACATTCTTATTAATGAGTAGTCACACACACACACACACACAAACGCACCAACATTAAGCCCAAAAACAGAATAAACATAGATATACGGGGGCAACAACATAAGTGCAAGAAGTGTCCATGTTCATTTTATAGGCTGATTGGTTTAAAAGACAACAAAACGTACGACATAAACAACAACAGTTCCTAGCAAATGAGATTTTTTGCTAATAAAAGTGAAGATGCCGATGCATAAATATAATATTACATTAAATAAAAAGTCAAGGTAGTTGTAGAACAGTATAGTCATATACATATATGTTATAAATGATAAGAATGGTATTATTATAGAATTAGAAGTTGATATAGATCAAGCAATGGAGTAGAATTATTTTGAACTAATAGAGTCGATCATGACAGCAGCTATAATATTTGACAATTTAAACGTTAAATGTTATGATTGGAAAAAATAATGCAAATATATAAAACTGTCGAAGGTAATAAATGAAATAAATAATTAAAGTGATATCGAGATTTGTCAATATTAAATTTGATATGTACTTACAAATTTAATTAAATTATATGTTTTTTTTTTGTATATCACAATAAAATCACGGTCAGCAAAATTCACAGCTAAATAAAAAAAACACTATTTCAACTGAATTTCAGTTTTTTACCGACAGACGGCGAAAATGCCATAGCTGTAAGCTTTATATTATACATATATATAATTGTTATAAGTTTCTATGTAAAATATTTAAAATGAAGTAAAATAAAGCAAAACTACTACCACCACGGCTTTTTATTCAATTCTTATAAAAGAAAAATATAAAAAAGTTTCATTATTATTTTTTTATAATTATTCCAATATAATTTTTTCATACTATAAAAAATTCAATACAAATTGTTTACACTTCCCTCGTTTTTAAATATATGTTACTTTGTTAACATAGCTACTATTGTACACACATACACACACATACAAATATATTTAAATGAAATAGTGTTCTTGTAACTTTGAGCAATGTCAGTCATGCATTTCGGCCTAAAAGGCGTATAATTAAACACAATAATTGGCATTCAACCGACAGACAGACCGAAAGCCATGTTGGATTTTGATAAAAACAACACAAAAACGAAAGCAACAACACAACAACTACAACAACAACAGCAAAAGAAAAACAATAACAAGATAACGACTACAGAAATGTTAACATTAAATAAAAGAGCAGTGCAGAATGAACTAAGCTCCGTAGGCAAAATGAGCAATTTTCGCTACGTTTATCAGCGACACACTAAAACCATACTTTTGTCTCACACTATCAAAGCTTCACTATCAGAATCGCACACACATACACACATACATTGTGCATAAAAATATGACACAAACAATACACGCACATACTTACACACGCATAGCTAAACAGAGCAAATAACTTGCATTGCTACGGTAGATTATTTAGCACATACCACCGAATTCTAGCACTTGGAACAAGTATTTATGAGGCTGGCCAAAAATTGTTTTCACAGACCTTTGATAAGACAGCATAAGTTGACTTTGTTGTTGGAAATATTCGGAGCTATAAAGTGGCATTTTTGTTTTTGTTTACTTGAGCTCTTGGATGCTAATGAATTTACAGCCTTTGTAATTTGTTGTTGTGTAGGCAATCGTTTCAATTAGCCTGCCGCACCTTCTACTCTAGTTAATTCTCTTAGACAAAATATATGTAAGTTTGTATACATAGTATCTGCGAATGTAGTGCATAAGTTTGGATTGTGTCTGAGGATCCTTCTGCCAAAAGGCAACCAGAATTGCTATGCCATGCCGAAAAAATTTGTTTCAATTGTATTAACTGCAATTAAGACAAGAGCAACATTGTCAAATGTTTATTAAAACAAATAAGTCATTAGCTGCGCGGGTCCTGTGGGGGCCAGAATTTATGAAATTCGTTAATTTCCTCGCAAATTAGCAAGAATTCTGCGAGGCCAAAAAAGTCTTAGGTTACCAAAAGTTTTGGTGTTAATTTTATTTTAAACTTTTAAGCAGTATATCGTAAGTAACTGAAATGAGTTCACTTTAAATTGCATTTATTTATAATTCAATTTTAGTATATTTCTGTAGAGAAAGATATCTTACTAAGTTATCTATTATAAAGGCTTCGTTTTCTATTCCTTTGTGTAGCTTCGGAATGAAAGGAAAATAATTTTATGAACCGATAAAAACTGATATAAAGAGTGAGGATCGCAAAAGATAAGAATATTTGAAAGAGAAAATAATTGTGTGAACTGAAAGATTCAGGATAAAAATACTATGGATCATAAGAGATAAGAATACTGTGCAAGTCTTTGCAAGAAAGAGAAAATAATTATGTGAACTGAAAGACTCAGGATAAAAATACTCTGGATCACAAAAGATAAGAATATTTGCAAATGTTTGAAAGAAAGAGAAAATAATTATAGGAACTGAAAGACTCAGAATAATAATAATATGAAGAAAGAGAAATACTATTTGCTCTTTCTTCTCTTTGGAAGAATATGAACTGAAAAATGATACTGGTATAAAGCTACACATAAAGCAACCTAACCAAATTAAAAAAAACAGTAAGTGTTGGTTTATATTTGGTGGGATTAGAATACCATATATTATTATTATATTATTATTATATATTATTATTATACTATTATTGAGGACTCAAAATATATCAACAGTTTTTGTATGGTAATCGTACGGTTTTGATAAAGCACAATCGGTTTATCATTTCTATACACCTCTACAGAAATATATTATTTTTTCAGACTATATTACTACAAATAACTATAAAAATTCCTTGCTATCACTTTATATTCAAAACTAACTATTATCCCATGTACCTAAAAGCATTTATGATACAATTGTCTTTGCAAATTTCATTAGTTTATTTGTTTGAAATCTCAATATGTTCATTAGATCCTATAAGAAACAATATTCTTTTTCTTTTATTTATAATTAAAACATGTTCAGATTTCAAAGTTATAACACTTTGGTCTGACAATTTATTTATTAACAGTTTATTATGCTGACTCAAAAGTTTTATGTTTTAGTTGAAGCAGAACTTCCTCTTCACTTCAAGTACCACATAGGGCCTATTTTACTATAATAAATCTGAATACGAGATTCTCAATTTTTGAAAACAACCTGGTCAGTTTATAGAAGAGAATTTTTACAGAAGTTCATAGTTTAGAATGCTTAAAAACGTTAAGATACAGTTGAATACCACAAATAAAGTAAACTATTAAAAACATTGTATCGGTAAAAAAAATGAAAAGAGAAATTGGGAAGAAATTTGACCCACTGAAACCTGAGGTGGTATGGAAGAAGAGAACTTCTTTTTGAGTATATTGCTTATAAATAATCATTTCACAATATGTTACAGAAATGAACAGTTTTCTATAAGCTCAATTGTTGAATGATTATCTTGAGTACCAACATCTTTACTCTTTTTTATAGAAATAGAGAATATTTTATTTCTAAAAATAAATTTTAAATCTTAATATATTTATAATAAATATTTCGATATCATACTTTAATGTTACATTAAGATTTATATAGTGACTTATTTATAAGTCAACATGGCTTCCTTCGTTAACAGGAAGTCTTGGATTTTTTTCTTCTATAAGTGTGGAGTTTTGAAGTTTTTTTATCACCACTTTCTACCATGTCCATTTATCGGTCAATGGTTTTTTTATGAAAATAATCTTCAATGCTTTAAAACAAATCGTTGCAAAGAGTAAAATGAATAGAAGTAGATTATGAGGACGAGTCTTCAACAAAATATTAATAGAGCCCTATGGATATTCTTATGAAAAGAATTTTTAATACTTTAGAACTTACTGATTAAAAAGAGTAAAGTAAATGGAAAATGTGAAAAATTTTGATGGCTGTATCAGTTGCAGCCACTGCTTAGAGAAATGACGATCGGTCTCCATGTATACCATCAACAAAAAAAATATTCTTAAACCTTAAGTCATTGCTTTAGTAAACAACAAGCGAAGCCTTAAATAAAGTGCAAGATTGAACAAAATATCGAAGCACAATAAATAAATTGCATTTATAATACGTCACAACTTCCTTTCAAGAGTAAAGGATTAAAAGAAGGAGAATAATGAAGTACATCATTATTTCTAAAGTGGAACTTTAATTAATTATATGTTTTATAGGGCTTGATTTCATTATTAGTATATTTGATAGTCTTAACATATCTCCAGCATCCTCATAAAAGAAACAGATTAACATTGTATTGTATTTATTATGTTTAGTAAATTTAATACAGAAGATGAAGAAAAAAATAAACGAATGTGTGTAATTTCATTTCTACTTTCATAGTGATTTTTTTCTGCTCTTAAAACATAAAAGAAAAATAAAATATAAAATGAAAAATACTATTTCTTCTTCTACTTTACTTTATATAAGTAGAACAGAATTGTGCTAACTTTAATGTAAACTTTACTCCTGCAAACTTTTCAGTAATTACAAACAAATTTTTAAACTTCATTTACTTGATTAATTATAAAGTAAATAGCAGTAAAGATATTCCCATTCCACACTATTCTCTAATTTCACACTATTTTTAACAAACTTACGGTGCATAAAATATTTGTGAAACATACAATACATTTGCAAAAGTCTGGAAAAGTATCTTATCTCGTCTGCAGAATTGACTGACTGATGAATGAGAATATTTAGAGCAATGACAAAAACCTGTTAGCAAAATTAATAACAACTCATTGCCATTTGGAAACTGTACTACATTTTATCCCTAATCCTTGTGTTCTTGAATGAGCACATCAATAAATTGGAGCAGAGCATCAGAAGTAAAGTGAGTAGTTGAAACCACCTTTGGGTTTAAGATTATCAAATAGCAAAGGCAAGCTTAACTGAATTTTAATTAAAATGATTGCATTCAACGTAAAACCTTTGGGGAAAAAAAATCTTAAATCTAAAAAGTAAAGTGAAGAGAAATCCATGTACCATATATTAAGTAAAAAGCGAAAAATATTTAATAATGAAATGAAAAATGGAATAACACTCATACGCAATGTTGTGCAATGTAAATGCAACGCCGCGCGCCGTTCGTTAATTTTTCCTTGTGCAAATATGAATTTCAGTGCGGAATTGTAAGTGGATATGCATATATACATAGTAAATGGATTATTTTTTTCGTTTTCCATATGAAACATAAACATTGCGAGGAAAATTTTAATATGTGTATCTTTCTTTTACACGTCATGTACTCGTAGATAATTGCAAAAATATTTTCGTATGGTGAAGTCGAGGCGTAGTGTTCTTGTTTTTAAAGCAATTAATTAAAAATTATTAATGAACAGAAACAGACTATTTTTGGGCAATAAAAGCGACTTTTTATCTATCGACGCAGGGTTCCACTTATATAAATAAAACACTTTTTTCTACACAAGCTAATATATATTAATGCACATATTTATTTTATCTTAACGCGTAAATTTATCACATTACCGATTTCAATAACTGATAATATAAATAAATAAACCAAATTAAACGAAAGCACAACCAAATGCGACGAAGTGAGGAGTAGAGTGTCGTATGGAAAAGCTATAGCAGAGAAGAAAATAAACAGTAACATAATATCAGAATCAATAAATCACATTATGAATAATATTGTATTTATTATGATCGAAGGTTTTAATTTATTAATACTGCGAATTCATTGAATTAATTATGACAAGCGATGGTTTATTTATGGTGTGCCCAGAATGTGACTATGATTACGTTCAGCTGACTACGTTGACTATGCTGACTATGCTGACTACGTGGCCAATAAGTGCGATGTGATGTATGAGTAATTGCAAAAACTCAAACAATGGAAGACAAAAGATATGTAAACAATACAAAAGGAATTACTGGGAACTGTGAAAAAAATGTAAAAATTCGCAAGAATTAAGTCCAAAGGTGGATATTTAATCGTTTAATGGATATCAGAAGTATATGAGTGTACGACAATGCCGTAGTCCATCAATTTTCACAGGTGAATGCAGCTGTGAAATTAATGCTCTTTTCACTGTAGTAATTAAACAATTTTTGCAATTAAATGCAGCAATCAATTACTTTTTAATTAAAGCAAAATGAATGAATTATGGGATTAAAAACCATTTAAATAAATGCAAGCAACTGTAATGTTAATAATTCGAAAACCTCATTTCATTATGTGTCCTTCGGGATTCTGTTAAACGTGAAAGACTTAACAGATATTATTTATTATTTTAAAAATATATGAATTTTATGGTTTAAATGACTTTATTTGCTGTTTTAACTTTCAATTAATCATAGTCTTCTCATTTTCTAAAATATTAGTAAGGTTTCCAGTGTTCTTATTGTTATATGTATAACAATATAATAAAAATTCCAATGATTTTTATTAAAATACTATAAAAAAGGTTATGATTATAAAATGCTAATTAGTAATTAACAATTACGAATTTTTAAATAAAAAAAAAAAATATATGAAAAAACTAATAAAATAAATTAGAAACAAATACTAGTGGCTTTATCTTTCTCTAAAAAAATCTGAACTCAGATTAATCAGTCGTTTCTTATCTAGATATTAACTAAGAATCCAGCTACCATATAACTAACTATATATCGGATAAAAGATCACTATTATCGGGAAATTCTGTGAAATATAGTGTGAAACATTACACATTTCATTTGCATCTCCCTCTGGCTTTTATTGAATGAAATGAAGAGTTTGGAGTATACAATTAACAGACATTAGAAGTAGTTGAGAGAATTATCAGTATAAATAAATCTATACACAGTTTTTTTACTGATTTCTTAATTAAAAACATTCATATTAACTATCATATTTGCAACATAAGATGAAAAGTCACTGATACTAGCAGGTTTTGTGAAATACAGTGTGAAACATCCGCCTTTCTTTCTGTATCCATATCTGCTTTTCATTGATATAAAGAGGTCTGGAGCTTTCAACTTTAATATATGTTATTTAAAATTATTAAAACCTGCTAACAGATTCTATATATATAAATCCATATTAATCATTAGTGTACTTCCATTTGCAATCGCATTTAAAACATGAGATTTCAAGTCGACACTTGCAGATTCCAAGAAAACTAATGTGAAACATCTTTTTATTGTATCTGTATTTTTATCTATCTTTCATTCAATTAAGTAAAGTTTGGAGTCTTCAACTATTAAATATTAAAATTGCTAACAGGTTTCTTAACCTTAATACACCTGAATTCAAGTTATTCAATGATTTACTGGGTGCACTTCCCTAAATTATCACAATTTAAATATAAGATTAAAAGTTGAATATTTCAAACTGGTAACTGCTCTTAATTCATTTAGGTTAGGTTAAGATACTTTTTACAAAAATAGGAATAATTGCAATAGTTAGTCTGTTACACGATGTCCTTCCATTCTTACCGACTTTTGCTATCCTGAGCTATTTTTGTGAGTTATTGATTATTTCTTCTATCTATCTTTAGAGTGGCTGTTCTTTCTGCATTTTATGCTTTAGAGCTATTCTTTAGTATTTCTAAAATATAAACCAGTATATTTTAAAATCTGCTTCTTTATAAATGAAACTATATTCGTCAACTTAGGCAGCTAACTGTTGTTCTTCGCTAATTCTCTTCGCTTATTATTATGTGTTCATTTTTATATGCTCTAAAAAAATCCTTGATATTTAATGGTCTGAATGTTTGACCAAAACGTTAGTCAATAATGAGAATAACGAAAGATTTAAAATTTATTTTAATCACAATCAAAATTATTTGCAGATTTCTATATAATAAGATACTATATCTACTAGTAGTACTAATAGATGATTTCAATAGAAATTTATTTTTATTTTTATTCTATGCTTTTAGTGCAGTTTGATACCATTTTTTATTTGTTTTTTTTATTCTTTTTCTTTTTTTTTTACAGGTTATCAATTCCATCTCTGTCTATATAAAGACATTGTCAATGTCTTCAACAAGAAAGGCTTAGCTTTGTAGTGATTACAATATATTTATTTGAAAAGTTAGTAAATTATATTAAATACTATTCTCACTCTCCTCTTATATCTCTTCTATTTCCTATCTTCTATCTATCTCTACATCTATCATACATGGTTCGCTTTGTAATGAATACTATGTATTTATTAGAAAAGTTAGTAAAAGTATATCTCTCTCTTTCTATTTTCTTCTATCTTCTAAATTAATTAATTATAATGCACCCATAAGATGTATTGAGTTTTAGACGACTCTCCAAACATTTTAAAATGTCCGGTCTTGCATCGTTGTTTATTATATTTATGATTTTGTGGCAGAAAAAAGTGTTTACTGTATATATATTAATAATAATATAATAATAATAATTTTAAAACTTTAAACAATAAGAATAAATTTAGAAGAACAACCAAAAAATTTATATTTAAGTAACAACTAATAGAAATTGTTTCTAAAAATGATTTTATGATTTTATACATGGTAAAATTCTATTAGATATATATTAATAAAATTACTTTAAAAATCATACACATTCCAAGAACACATTTAATGCATCTTATACTGATTATGCATATTTCATATGAACATTAAATAATGGAAATATAAAAATTTTATACATATCTCAAAATACATAATAAAAATAATTGTTTAAAAATATTTAAAAAAGTATATGTATTAAGTTCTTATTTTTTATATAATTTTTTCTAATGATTTAATATAATCATAAAAAAATTGTTTATATAATTAATGTGTTTTCGTAAAACAAGTGTAAGAGTTAATTATTATTATAAATCTCAAAATTTTTTTAATAATTTATTTCAAATAAAAATCGATTGTCAATAATTTTTGTTTATTTTTTTTTGTCAGTAAAATAATTTTATCGTTTTCCTGCGTTCATTTTTTTTTTAATGGAATAATAATACAGTATATATTAACTTAATATTAATTTGCTATAAAACTAATAAATTAGCTAAAGTATTCTCTGTAAATATATAAACTGTTAATTATTTGTTTATTAAACATTTACTTATTTTAATAAATAACTGATTATATCTGTATTTCAAATCAATTATATCTTTGATCTATATTAGCAAAAATTATATTTTTTAAATATTTGTATTTAAAAATAATCAAAACTTTTACTTAAGTTTGCAGAAATAATATTTTTTTTAATTATATATTTAAAACAAAAAAACGATAGTCAATAATTTTTATTTATTTTTTTGTTTTGTTAAGAATATTAAATTAATTTTCAATATTCTTTGTTATAAAATTTTAAATTAATTCATAATATTCATTTTAATAAATATTTGTTATTGTTGTTCATCTTTTTCGAAAACCTCCACTTTTTACTAATTTTATTAAAATATTAAAAACAACAATAAATTTTAAAAATTCATAATATATTTTACTATTTAAGTTTTTTTAATTAAATGTTTTAACTATATTTTTTTTTTAATAAAAATTGTTGCAATATTTACCGAAAATTTTATCAACATTCATTTGTTTTTTTTTTTTTTGTAAAAATGAAACTTTTTGTTTATTATAAAATTTATTTGTAATCAGAATTTTCATAAACGGTTTTCTTTTTTTTGAATTTTCACAATGAAATGAAATAAACTTTCATTCACTAACGATTTTTTATTTAAAAATTACTTTGAAATTCCGCCAAACTTTTCCGCCTGCCTCAATATTGGACTTTTGTTGTTCAATACGCTATGAGTTCCCGGGAAAAACTGTTATTCACTTGATGCATGCAAAACCGTTAAACTGACTCGAGCACAGCCAGCACACATAAGAACTGTAACATTGCGTGAGTTTTTCGCTCCAGGAAAAAGCGCTACAAGTGCACAAAATCCAGAAAACTGCGGGGTAAATGAAAGCGAATTCGATACAAATGTACATGTACACGCACTGCACATTCAACAAAAGAAAGCTTTTAAGCTTAAACCTGGCTGCTGTTGTGTAGTAATGAATGAATATAACATTCATGTAGCTTTCATGTAAACAGCAAGAGGCAACAAATTTAAAGCTTTAGTCCAATTGAATTTGAACTAAAAACTGAAAGCACAGACGATGGGAGAGGGCTAACCATTGTAACCATTGTATGTAGCGCTACAATTGTCGGTGGGAAAAGTAAATATTAAACAATTGAAACCGAGCAAGCTTTATAAGAAAATGCCAAAGTGTAAACTTGTATTGTGGTGATTAAGCTGAGGTTGGCGTTTGAGGTTGTTAGTCTTCGCTGAAGATTGATGTGTGTGCGTGTTAGCAAGCTGATAGCCTCAATGCTTGCTTTTGTTTTATATATGCACGTGTGTGTGTGTATGTGTTAGTGTATGACAAAAAACAATTACGCGTTATCAACTGCTTCGCTTCTTAAAAGAGTTTTCTTTGTTAAGTGGTAGATGTTGTGGTGGTAGTTGTTGTTGTCGTTGTTGTTGTTGTTGTTATATGCTTATATACAACTTGCATATTCGCATATTCGCATATTCGCTGTTAGGCTTTTAGTGTATGCTGCATGCATGTCTGTTATTGTTTGCTCTTAGTGTATTACGGCTGAGATTTTGTGTTTTCTCATATGTTCGTCGATTTGTTGTTCCACTGCATGGTGAGTTGCCGTTTGTACGTATTTGCAAAAAGAAGAAGAAGAACAAATCATTTTAAAAAGACGTTGTTGCACGTGTGTGCAGCAAAAGAACTTAACTGTTGCAGCAACAATGTTGAAAGCGTACGTCGGCTTGTGTGCGTGAATGTGTTGCTTTGTAGTTAAAAGTTGTTAGTTATTTGTTGTTGAACAGAAACTTTTTGTTGTCTACACTTTTTCAAACTTATTTTTGGTTTAATTAAAAGTTTTTTTTTTTAACACTAGAAGGAGTACAAGGATTTCGATTTTGTATGTTGATTTTAATGAAGCAGATTACAGTTTCACATTTTTAATAAATCTAATAAGAGCAAAGTTTCTTCTAGAAGAAAGATTTCTTGAAGGTAAACTTGAGTGCAATATTCACATTTACACAGACACACATACGCACAATCTGACAGGTAAAAAGTTTTAACACTTTTTTAAAATATTTTTATTGTATAAAAAAAGTTCGACATAAGCAGTTTATAGAAAGATATACTGTTCTGGCATTTATTTTCTCAAAGACTGAATAAAAGGCATTCCACAGATATTTTTTCTTTTTTAATTCTATGCTTTTAGTGCAATTAGCCAGCACAAAAAAACATATACAGACGTTTTACCACAATCTTTTCTGTTCAACAGTCAATAAACGGCTCACTGTAGCTGTCAACCTAGAAATTAAGAAGGCTTTCCATAAGGTGAAGGTTGTAGGACTAATTTACAATTCAGTTCGATTCAATTTACCGCATACTCTATGCAGCATTATTGACTGAAGCCATTTTCTAATTTGCCGTACCTTCCAGGCCCGTGTAGGTTCAGAGTTATCTCGATTCTTCTCCACTTTCTCTGTAGTCGTTTCAAGATTCTTTACTGGGTCCGCGCCTGTTTAATATTCACACATTAAATATTCTATTTCCTTTACTCCCCATTACGAAACTATGCTACGCTAACGATTGTCTTATATATATGAGTTAAAAAACCATACGCACGATCTCTGATGTCCTTAGCACAGTTACATGATAGTATTCCACCTGGACATTTAAACTAAACCTAGATAAAACTAAACCTAGAATGCAATTTCAGCCGGAAACTTTTCACAGTCTGACAGCTGCTATCTTCACAATGTATTCCTAAGATATGGTTTTTGTGAGTTCTAGTCTCCTATATTTTTAATATAGGAATTGACTGCATGTGGGAGTAAAGTGAAGAGGTTTTTGTTGCAATTGTTGTGAATTCAATTTAGGAGACCGATTCATATGCAGTATGAAATTTTCAATGTATGACTTTATAAGTGATTAATAATTAATAAACCGACTATTTGTCGGTATGTGAACTTATTATTTCGATTTAATAATATAGTCAGAAATATATTTTCATATATATCGTATAACTTTGATACCATAAACTACAGCACACTGTAGTATACAAATAAAATATGTAAATTACACTTGTATTTAATATATTTTAAATGTTAGATTATCATTGAATAAATAATATTTTATATTGTTCATTAAAAAAATATTAAACCTCATTTTTCAGTGAACTGATTTTAACATTATTGAACTGAAATTCTAAAAAATTAAATACTAATAATAGAACTGTAGATAGAACCATCATAAACCCCACAATGATTTCAATTTTAATTAAATTAGCTTTAAGTAAATGCAGTTATCAGTTGCAGGCACTGAAATAAATAGTAAAAGAAAAAACAAGGGAAAAAAGCTTTACACTGCAATTTTGTTTAGATTAGAATCCGTTTTTACTATTAAATAAACGCCAATGGCAAATCTAAATCTGTTTACAGAGTTTAAGGATTTTTATTTGTATTATTACAGACATTCTCGCCTTTCCATAAAAATGAAATTAACAATAAAAAAGTGATTACGGAAGCTATCGAGGGAAAATACTAAACAAAAAAATGTATAAATAAAACAGAAATAAAGATAGTCTGATAACAATACAGAAACTATGGGATCCAGTATCGATTTTATGTTTCTATTACATAAACATTACAGCATTTGGATTGTTGTGGCGGTATAGAGAAGGCAATTAAAATCAGCATTAACCGGGGAAAAACTAAATTCATCCTATATCCATATTAAACAATATATATAAAGATTTATAAGAATTAAACATATAACATATAAGTGTAGATTTTAAAATAATTTAGATGTATTTCATTAACAGATAGATAGGTTAGGTTAGTTTGGGTTATACCAGCGATCCTAATCGATTCATGTAGGTCTATAGGCTCAATGTGCTACCTTACCGAATAATTAGAAATTCAAGATTTAAAACCACTTAGAACTTCTGGCAAAGCTTATAATGCTATTTGGGTGGAGCTCTTGCAGTTCGCAAAGATCCTTGAAAAAAAAGCCTCTAAAGTGATAAGGCGGCGCCGCACATGTGCTAGACAGAAAAAAACAGATGAGAGGCACTTTCACCGTCCTCTCCTCAACTTTGGCAGGTATGATTGATAGTCTTCTAGCATGGATAGCTGATAAGACTGATATCTCTACGGGGCATCTCAATGAGAGAATTGGATTTCCTTTTAGTGGAACGTGGCGACTGCAAAAAAGTTGAGTGATCTTTTATTAAGTGATCTTTTATTAGTGATCTTTTATTAAAAGACTCCGAACAGGAAGAACTCAGTGACAGTTTGCATGATTGCAACTTTATGGAACTTTATGTTCCAAGTGGTTTCCTGAAGCACGTCGTCGGGCTAGGTCGACTGCTTTGCAATTGCTGAAAATATCCCTATGACCGTGAACCCATATGAGAGAAATGTTGATCTGCGTCGGTATCGCGTTTAGAGTTGTGTAGTAGTAAAAGACTGTCCTAAATGTAAAATGGACTAATTTCAAGGACTTTAAGGCAGCTTGACCATATATTCCTATTAAGTCTATCATCTATCCCCAGACAAGCTATCACCTCTGCCTGAAATATACCTACTTCAGTGATCTGGAAGCCTGTAGTAAGTAGATGTGTGTATTTGGATAGGTAGGATATACGTATGTGTGGGTCTTTGAAAGTTGATTTGCTTAAACTGATTTGCCTCATTATGATACCACAAATCTCAGCAGAACTTCTAAACAAATTATCAGCTTTCATTGGTAGCAACTTTATTAGAGTCATGTTATACTAAGCAGTAATGTGTGAAACCAATTAACCCATTACTGAAAAAAACGCTAATAATGTTCTTCTCGGCAATTTAAGTATCCGGTATCCGAATAAAAAAATAAAAATATATATTTTCTATTTGTTTCTTTTGTTTAAATCATTAAAATAAACAGACTTAATACTTTAGAAAAACTATGCTTCCACTCTAAGCATTACTCGCATATGTTGAAGGATTTTTCTTCTTTTAATTTTTCAAGCAAAAACTGTAGTGACTAGGCAAGAGTAACACAAAATCCTGTCAGTGCTTTACAATAAAACAAAAAAACATAAACCAGAAGGATCAACAAATCAAACAACATTAAACCTTAATTAAAATTAAAAACAAGAAAGGCTCAACCCGACACCCACATGATTAGGTGCTCGCGTCAATCTTCTGTGAAACTAAACCAGCAAAGGATGAACTGCATTGTTTTCTGTAAATGAAGTTTATTTAATTTTTTGTGAAGGATTCTTAAAGTTTAATGCCAACTTTCCTGCGGTTACATATATTTACAGACGTAAAATTGTAGTTTTTAATTATTGGCTACTTTAATTTTAAACAAATTCAACCGGAAATTATTTAAAAAGGGTCAAAGGACTCTTGTCGCAATTTCGACACTAATTTAAATTTTAAAGTAAAAGAAAAGGGAATATTTCAAATAAAACTAAAGTCAAGTGGAATAGAAAAGAACAAGGATAATGAAAGGAAAGTAAAATGAAATTTAAGGAGCTTGTTTTATTGCCACTTTATGGTTCTTGATTATTATCCCATAAATTGAAATTTAAAGTAGTTTTTTGGGTTCCATTAAGGATACTTTTCCCCAGTTTTTTAATAGAATAGTTTGTATAAGTGCTTATAGGATTTGTAACAAAAATCGTTACTTTTGCAACTCAATTATTGTATGTTTGTATGTTTTCGAAGCTCCTCATTTTCAGCAGACTAAAAGGGAACATAATAATTTAGAAAAAAATTCACTTAATTTAAATAAATTTTAAGCCAACCTTTTGGTAGAAAAAGAGCAGATATAGATACAGTATATGTCCATAGAATTTAAATAAAATTGAAAAAGGAATGCAAAAGTAGCAGTAGTAATCTATGTTTATCTGACAAAAAAAAAAAGAAGAATAAACGTCATTGCTTTACCATATACTCGTAAGTACCATATGTATATAATATTCAATAAGATTAATTTTTCTACTGCAATACTAGAGAATCAAAAAACTTTTTTAAATTTGTAATAAATTTGTGTTAATCTAGTACAGTCGTGTTAATAAAATATTAAAAATTAAATTATAATAAAATATCTCTTAGAAAAATATGCTTCCAAATCTTGTTTTATTTAATTTTATGGCTACAGTATGCGCATTAAAGAGGATTAAAGCAGTTATGGAGGTCAAAACTTTAATCTAGTTACTAAATAACATATTTACTATATAAAATTTAAATCTCTATCAAATGGGATTAAAGCTAAATCCCACCAGATTAAATATTTAAGTTTTAAACAAAGTGAAAAATGTGTTGCAGTAACGTCTTTATTTGATTTATAATACCAAATATATGTATGAACACAAGCTCGAAATATAATGTAGGCAGATCGTCGAAGAGGTCATGATTCATATTGGACTCTAGTGCCAAATAAGAACAACTGTGTTGCATGATCTGTCATGCTTCCAAAGTTGATTGATAATACCAAATATATGTACGAACACAAGCTCGAAATATAATGTAGGCAGATCGTAGAAGAGGTCATGATTCATATTGGACTCTAGTGCCAAATAAGAACAACTGTGTTGCTGGATCTGTCATACTTCCAAAGTTGATTGATAGTACCAAATCTATGTATAAATACAAGCCCTAAATATAATGTAGGTAGATCGTAGAGGACGATATGCTTCATAATAAACTCTAGTGCCAAATAGAAACAACAACAGTGTTGCTTGATTCGCAATACTTTCTATACATGAGTATAACTCCTTAATTTATAAAAGGCTATAGTCAAAGAAGTCAAATTTGATACTGGATTGCAGTATTAAGTGTGTTCTTTGTTCCACATTACATTAGATACTTAGTACTATGTTATTAGACAATAAACGATGTGAAAGAGTATTCAAAATGAAATAAAACTAAATTTTTTAGCATTTTTATTTAAAAAAATTATTTTTCCAATATAGTTTTCTATTGCTATATATAAAAATGAATTTGTCGCAGTTTTCAGATAACAAAACATTTTTAAATCTTTCATAATAAATTTCTCTGAATTAATGGTTCTCCTTTATCCAATAAAAATAAAAATAGTTTTCAATAATAATTCTTACAGTTATAAAAATCAATGCTTATGATATATACTAAACATTTTATGTGTAGTATACAAATGTATATACTTACTTTCACACAAAATATTATACGTTCTACGTTATATACTACACTCTTGCTGTATTTATTCTAAGGATATTTGTATCTATCTACACTCGTGGCATTTACTGTGAGTTTTCGTTTTATAATAAACTCGTACGATTTTCTTCTTTTGATTTCACATGCAATTTCGCTTTAACCAATTTAATAAAAGGAATTTTTTATAAAGTTTCCATTGGACTCATCCAATCTAGCTTCGTTGCATGCCAAACTGCATTCCTTGCTTTTATTTGGTCCTAATCTTGTCTTTCGGCAACTTAACTCAGTTTTCGTTGATGTTGATTAAGACATTGGATGCATGCATACCTAATTCCCTGGTAGATATGTCTCAGCATACGTAATGTCTATTTATATATGGTATATAATCTGTATATTAATATATATGCTTTTATATGTATAACTCGATTAGAAGTGCAATTTTCGTAACTATTCGTATATTGCTTAGAGTAAATGCATTTACTTAAATATTTTGTAAATATCTTGAAGCAACTATTTAATGATAAAGACACACAGATTTAAGGCAAATGATTGCAATGAAATACATGGAATATTTTTATATTTATTTTTAGAGAATTAAACTAAAATATGGAGTTTAATTTTTACAAACAAAAATTTGAAAGAAGAGAAAATATGCACATTATTCACTTAGAAATCCTTGCCTGAAGTATATAAATATTTACTGGTTTTATTTTAAATTCACTAACTACCAAGTGTAGTGAAAGTAAACTATATATAATTCTAAAAACATATGCAAGCTTTCTCATATGCATTCCAACCTCTATATTTATGCACTATTATTTAAAGAGCAAATATTGTATTTATCTAATAGTTGCATATAAATCATATTTACGTGTAGTTATGTGTAGTTATGTGTAGTTATAAGTAACGAATAGCTGAGACATGGAATATTTCTAGTACATTATTTAGCTGTCAGAAATTTGGAAAAATGTTGGTTGCAAAACTTTTGCTCGTCACGATAAAGTAATTTTCCATTCAGACAAGCAGTTAAATTCCATTCGGAACTTTTCCCCGGTAAAAAAAAAAACTTGGGGAACTTGGGGAAAACCTCAAACGACATATATGAACAACATAATGAATTCCGTTACTGTCAGTGCAATTGTGTGTCCTACCAGGCAAATGGGCAGCTGAACCACATCACACGGCATCTGTTGAATGCATGCCATACGTGAACGAACACACAAAACCATAACCACAGTGCCTGCAATTGTGCTCAAAGCACCCGAAAATAAACCCTTCCATATGCATTATGAACACATGGAAGGATGCATTCTCCAATGCAAGTGCATTGCTTAAACTGAAATCATTTTCGTGCTTAGTCACTTATGCACTTAACGCACATGCAAACATACGTGCACGTACACGACAGGATTTATGCACAAAATTGACTTTAATTTTGGTTGCTCATACATGCAAGTAAACACACCCGAAGTGCTGCAGCACTGGGAGTACTGGAAGTACTGGGAGTACTGGGAGTACTGAGAGTACTGGGAGCACTGGGTAGTGGTAGGACAATCTTTTAAAATATTTTCGGTAGTTATCAGCAAGTATCTCACATGTAACTCTTCATTTTATTTAAGTGTAAAACAAACATAATTCAATCAATATAATCTTACCTTTTTACAGACGGACGACTTAGACGCACTAAAATTTTGACCCACTGTTGCTCCACGCTCCACTTAAAGCTATACTCGTACGCCAACTAAAACAGCAATAGCAGCAACAGTGCGGCAGCTGTGCCAGCAGCCTTAAACATATTACCTCTGAACTTCTAAAGTACATTTCAAGGCTTCAGGAAACGAAAAGTTTATTATTTCTGTTTAAGTACGAGCATTTCGGAAAGGTATAAAAAAGTAACATAATAACACTCGTGCTTATCGTTCCTGAAATGTGGAAACTTCGAAAAAAGGTATCTTTCTCGTCAATGGCAAAAAGTGTGCAGTGTGGATAAGAGAAGGCAACACAAGGAGTAACAACTTCAGCAGTAGACGTGCTTATATTCATAACAACAGCAATGGAAACATTGTGGTTACATGGAATCTTTTGCAAACTTTTTGAGATGTTGTTAACTATACTAAGCTCTGTCTTAGTTACAAGAGTAGTTAGTTATAGAAAGTGGAGCAAAAATGTGGAGGAAAATTTTGCAGGTACAGTTGCTGCAGTACAGTGGCAGCAACAAAGTTTTTAATTCCACCTGTAATTGTGTTGCAGACCGTGAAGACGACAATTGATTGTTACAGTTACCGCATTGGATGAATACGTATAAGTGGCCAGTAACCGCAAAGAGTCAAGTTTTTGAAGACCACTTCTAAGTTTGCAACTTTGAATGTATTTCATTTTAATCAAAAACTTTTTCCCAAGAAAAATAATTTAGTGCATTTGTAGTTGAGGTCAAGAAATAAGCATGAGGTTAATTAAAAATTAATTAAATATTAAAGAAGAAGTGCTAATGTTACGAAGTAAAGTTGTATGAAAATAGTTTACATAAAATTCATTGGTTTCATATCTTAAAATATTTCATAAAAGTATTGTAAATAAACAGCAAAGAAAATTTAATATAAAGGAAATATATATCAGTATTTTTTTACAATAGTTATTGTGCATTAATAAGTCTAGTATTAGGTTGGATTCGAGTGACGACTTTAAGTACTAAAACAGAATAGAGCAATCAGGTAGCAGATTATTGTAATCAAACTCGGAAATAGTAAGTGTAAACAGAGGGACAGGAGAAGGAAAAACAAAAAGTCACTATACTTCTAAGTTTCAGAGTTTTTTAATAAAATTAAGAAGATTAAGTACAGGAAAGTAAGACCAATGCTATAAGTTGTCTACATACTTAACCATATATTGATATGTTAGTTCTGTAATCATTCCCACCATCATCAAATTCTACTTAACCACAAATAATAGTTTCAGATGATTTAGCTGTATTATTAGTGGCCACTAATAAAAGCAATAAAGTAAGGAAAGTTGGTATGTTGGCCCGACGGCAAGCACTTTCCCGATACCGTTCTTTACGACAAAGTCAATCGCACTGACGAGATTCTCCCGACGGTACCACACCCGGCATAACTCTCTCTCTGACATCTCTACTCCTAGCATTAATCTTGCAGACCTCGTTACATTAAACGATAATCATAAAATATAATTATAGAAAATCGCTATTTTGGAGGAGGTAATATTTTAAGTACAGTAGATGTATTATCAGTAAGAGAGTACGCTGATATCCTAGATGACGTTGATTCTATGATTTATCACATAGTAGAATAGATTACTAGTCACCTATAAAAGTACGGTTACGAATAATATGACATTCAACTAGGCAAGAGATGCTGTATTTCTATTTATTGGACACATCAAATGGACTGCGATCTACAGTAACTTTTTCTCAAATTTTAAACAGCATCTAACCTACAACTCAACAGCAAGTCACTGGCCTAATATGTAGGGCCCATACTTGGTATTAGTAATCCATTAAATGTGGACTGAATTTTTCAATAGTATTACTTTATATTTTCAAATTAATATTGTTGATATGTATTCGACTTTATATGATAATATTTGATTGAAAATATTTATTTTACAATGAAAATGTGAAAATTGTTGATAATGAGATCTGAAAGTCACTAGTCTGAAAATTAACAAATTTATCATTTTCATATTCACAAAACAGCATTAATTTAAGTTGAAAGTTAACCCATTTTCAATGCAAACATCTAAAATTATGAAAAGCATTTCACGTAATCCAGAACCAAAATTGAATTTCCGCTCCTACTGGGCTGATATAAACATGCCTTTCTGACCTCAACGCCTAAATGTTAGTGGTTTTTAACATTTGCTTTCCCGCAGTGAAACAAATTTTACTTTCAGATACTTTCACCAGAGCAATTTGTGTTCTGGTCAATATTTTGATTCCGCTCAGCTACAGGCGACGCATTGATTTGCGAAATCAGCAGAGTTAAACGCCTGAAACGTAATTGTAGTTGCCGAATTAATGCAAATATTTTATTCCAATCACGTCTGGTACCTTAGCTTGTTTGAGGCACATATATCCTGAAAAAGAATTTCTTGTTACGAAAATGATTTTATTTATGTAATTTATTAGGATTTATTATTTTGACTTGCGGTACGTTAATGAAATACAAAAAAAAGCAATACCGTGAGTGAGCGTGTGATGGTTACTTGAAAGGATTTAGTTCCATTTTGAAAAATACAAAATGAAAGCAGCGGATTCATAAAGTACTTTTATATAAAACATAAGTTCAACGGAAATGACTTTTGAATCTTTCACCATTGAATCAAAACTGATCAGAGAATATAGAGCTGGAAGTCAGTAGGCTAATATGATTTGTAAACTCTTCACTCTTATTTGGATTTCCAATCATAGAAACATGACTTCGATTTATTTTTCCCTGCGGGTGACGGTTTACATTTCCTTGGAGACTGGCTTTTTCAATCTTTAACTATTAAATGAAAGCTGATCAGAGCATATAGAGTGGAAGTCAGTAGGCTAATATGACTTGCAGACTCTTCACTCTTATTTGAATTTCCAATCAAAGAAACATGACTTCGATTTATTTTTCCCCGCGGGTGATGGTTTACATTTCCTTGGAGACTGGCTTTTTCAATCTTTCACCATTAAACGAAAGCTGATCAGAGAATATAGAGTGGAAGTCAGTAGGCTAATATGACTTGTACCTAGACTCTTCACTCTTATTTGGATTTCGAATCATAGAATACATGACTTCGATTTATTGTTTCCTGCGGGTGATAGTTTATATTTCTTTGGAGACTGTTAAAAGGACACTTATCTACAATTTCATCTTCTAGCTAATAATAAGTGGAAGTCATTTAAAATTTCTCTAAGCCCCGAACCATCTGGAATTCGTATAATAAAATGAAATCGTTAGGAGCCTATTAGCTGTGACGCTCCTACACATTCACTTATTGCAAAAGTTGTGTTAACTTAGATGGAGAAGAAATAATATCAGAAAATCGTGGGAATTAAATATATTAGAGTTAAAATACAATATATCGATATGTGCTTATCAGCTAGGTCAAAAACGTTTTCCCAAAATTGTTATTCGATTGCAGACTAATAATTGTCTACAAGTTTTATAGTTAGCGCATTGGAATATATTACTTACCTTTTCTTCGTAATTGTAAAAATTTTCTTCTATATAAAAGATATATTGAGCTACGGCATATATTATTTTGTATATACTACCAAGAATTGACAATTTTTCTAGATGATTTATTTTAGTTTATTAATCAGATGAAAAATTTTTCATCCCAATTTTCCAACCCAATTGAAGACTAAGTATTGTCTAGAAGAATAACCAACAAGCCCTCGCAATTTTTCTAAAGTTTTAATTCGAATTACTTACAGTTTATTTATCAGATCAAAGATTTTGCTGTTGAGGACTAAATATTGTTCAGAACACTTGCCAAGAAGTTTGGCTAGGTAATTAAATTGGAGTTTTAGAAGTTAAACAAAAACTTTTCTGCTGATATGTTATTTAGTTAAGGAATGAATATTATCCAGAAGAGTTACCGGAAAGCTCGTGTAGGTGTTATAGTTAAAAGTAATTACTGTTTGAAAATAATCTCAAAAACGTGTTATTCAGTTCAGGATGTAATATTGCCCGTAAGATTAACCGGAAAACTTTGACGATTTTTCTAGTTGAAAATACTTACAGTTTGAAAGTTAGATTAAAAACTTTTATCCGAACATTTTATTCAGTTGAAGACTGTATATTGTGCACAAGATTTATCAGAAAGCGTAGAGTGATTCCTTAGATGTTTCAGTACTTACAGTTTATAAGTCATATCAAAAACTTTACTTCTATCCAGTTATTCAGAAGAGAATTAAATATTATTTAGAAGATTTATCAGAGAGGAAGATTAGGTAATTCTTCCTTTGCTGTTTCTTAGTTCTTTAATATAGGAAATATTTACAGTTTATAAGGAAAATTTATTAAAAACTTTTACGCTAATCTATTGTTCAGTTAAAGACCGAATGTCGTTCAGAACTCCTTCTTGAATGAAAGAGTTTGAACATATCAAGCAGATTTGACAATTTTTATGAAGTGTTACAATTTAGTAGCTTTATAATATTTAATATCGAATATACTTATAAGGTTCTGTACTTTTATACCTTATGGCTAGATATTTTTTAAGTATTTTTTTTTTTTTCTACATGTGAACTTAGTTTGCAAGTTCTATAATTTATTTGAAGCTTCATACGTTGGAAATATTTAACCATGTCTTATGGCTTGAATATCGTTACAAATATGAATTTATTGCCTTAATGAATACGTTTTTGAAACTACACAATTTAATGAAATTCAAAAAAATGATCATAAAAGAATCACGCATATAATTTTACTAATTTAGTGGTTATGGTTAGGAGATACATAAATTTGGGAGCTCAATTTCCTGGTGGCAATATACAAACAATCCGTGCAGCATGAAATGAAATTCGCAAAATTGATAAAGTGAAATGTTAAATGGTGCACTCAATTACGGAAAATTAATATTCTAAAATATTCTAAGCATATGTGGGATACTTCGGTACACCACATTGGATACATACACCTACACGCGTAATAGATTCAGTGCTGCAGTACAAGTACAGCTGGCACTGCTGCTGCTACTAATGAACCTTGGCAGTGGGAACGAGTCAATTGGTAAACCTCGAATTCACTGCTTGCCGCAAATGCCGTTAACGTTGAAATTAAAATGCAATATTTACGCTTCATCAATTGGAAATCGATGCATGGTTTTATCAATTAATTTTTTTACTTTGTCTTTAATTTTATAAAAAAAAATATATCGTATATCGACATTAAAAGTGCTATAGGCGAGATAACTCAGTAGGGAATACAATTCAATCAGAATAAATTGTGTGTGCAAATACGTTGGTGCGACGGATGGAAGACGACTGCGAGACCAGAAAAAAGCAGAAGTGCATTAAATTGGAAAAATTTTATATATTTAATAATATAATATTTAAAATTTTTTGCTTTGAAGAAGAGACAGTTTTTCCTGCGGCGGCATTTCCACATGCTTTAATTTCTGTATTTAAGTCAAATTTCCAGTGAATTTAACACGAAAATATTAAAAGTTAAAGGCAAATAATTGCATAAACAAACCTGTAAATTTTTTTTACTGCATTTTTAAAAGGATTTTCAACTGTTCTCCGCATATTCTTTTTGGTTGCCACATAAATTGTCCATAAATTAAAGCAAAAAATTGTTAAAAGCTTTTTCACCAATTTTTTTAAATTTTAACATTAAATTCTTTTTGTTATGTTAACCTCATCATTCTCATCATTTTTTCATAATAAATATTCTTTTGTGGGCCAATTTTAATATGTTGCTAGGAAGGATCTTTCCGCAGCTGTGATTAAATGCCAACACGAAATCAACGCAAGCCAGGCAATTCAGTCGTATTCTTTACGATATTCTCTTTTTTTAATCAACAAATATTTTAACAGGTTTCCACATACAGTCACACATATACTATAAATTATATATATATATATTTATATATCGTGTATCTATGTTTATATGTATATCCGTGCCTACAGAAAAATCTCACCGCATTCTTAGCTTAGTTGAGCCTTAATCCTTGGCTGGCTTGAATGCGGTCTTAAGTATGTGCACATTGGCACGTTTCAGATGTCTAATCTGTTAACGAGCCATTCAATTCATCATTGAATGACTGACTGAATGACTGAGTGAATGAACAACGTAAATGAGTAACATTTTTGGCATCAATAATTGTACTTTGCTTGTTGTCAAATTCCTTTGACGTGAATGTTTGAGATACAATGCCGGAAATAGGAAGTGTGCTCATGTAAAAGGTGTCGAAATATTTTCCTTCCTTTGTATTCATAAAATGAGTTTCGAAAATGTAGGTTGAAATAAGTAAATAAATTAAATACAGCAGCAATATTTTTATGAACTTGAATTTAGATGCAAAGCTTCAGCTTCTCTGGAATGATAGTACTTTTAACTCTGTCTTTTATTTTGTTAGTTGAAATACATATTCTGAGTTACCGAAAACTACTCTATCTTAGCTCTAATACTCTTAAGCTAGAGTAGTCTACATATGAGTATAAGTAAATATGGGTGTATGGTAAAAGAATGAGAGTCAAACCTATGAGGATAGACAGTTATCTATCTTGTTTTGTCAAGCTTTCGGAAAATATTGTTTACAGAACCCTACTACTAAATTTTGATGCTTGGTACTAAAAAATGGAAAAGGGAACAAACAAAACTCATTTATACGACAATTTAGTTTAGAAGTTTAGTCATCTGATAATTTTTAGATAAATAAAAGATAAATATTTAGATAATATTTTAGATAAATTATTTTAATTCAATTCAACCAGCATTTGGAAGTATTTAAAAATAGAAAATTAAAACTAAAAATAAATAATTCATATTGTATCTTAAAATTTATATGTTTTTATAAATTCAAAACAATACAAAAGTATCTACGTTCATTAATATAAATAAATAGATAAATCTCCAAATCACATAGCAAATGAAAAGACCAAAAATCCTTGTATATTTTTAATTTCTTTTTTCCGTTTTGCGTTTTTCGTTAACTGTAAAGCAGAAAGTGAAGAAATGGAAGAGAGAAATGCTTTTACTTTACGCTTTCATTAATCATGAAATCGCAACATATTGGATTTTGAACGTCTGCTGCTGAGGAGCACATCTGGTCAGGAAAGCGTCTCATTAATGTATCCTAATGCCTGTATTCGGCGCAGGATATTATTTTATTTTTGACATTATTGGATTTAGTTCTGTTTTTAATAAAATCTTCTTAATCTTACTGAAAGCTGTAGACGCGGCACTATATAAAAATTGAAAGTAATAAAAATTAAATATTTACTAAAAGTATTTAGGGAATATTTATTCTTTTAAAAGACTTATAAGAAAGATTTAAGAAAGTTTTTCTTGTGGACATAATCTTGACTAAGCAATATTTTTTTTAATTCCATAAAAAATAATTCTTGGTCTTTAAAGAAATTAAATCATATTATTTATAAATTATATGTTATCATTTAGGTTAGATTATACTATACCAGCGATACTAGGGTTCAACTTAGGTCTATTCCTATTGAAGCCTTATGTTACCGCATAAACACCTGAATCTTGAGAGCTTTAGAAACTACCTGGAGTTTTCACCAGACTTTAAGTTTTAAAAATAATCCCCAGCATAACTGAATAGAGATGCCCGTGTGCATGAGGAGATTCAATTTTCTCATGTGGTTCCCTAAACGACTGCCATCTAGCAGCGATGAGATTGCTAGATTTTGGCTTAAGAAAATGTGGCCAACTTACATACAGATGTAGCAAATCGTTGAGTTGTTCCATCTTGTAATAAATTATTTCAAAAAGGATGATTTCAATAACAGTTCACATGATACCAATGGTATAAATAAAATATTCAAAATATTAAAACATTTCCTTACAGCCTCGTCCGCCTTGTGTTCGGGAATACAGAGAATAGAATTGTTCAACGGCATTTTTGGCACGATTTCGACATAAACGGACATCTAGTTGTTGTTGGTGGAAATTTCTAACTTCAACAGACAATACATCGGAAACTAAGGTATTTGACATATGACAAAGTGGTTGCTTAAAAAAATCTTCTGTCATATGGGTGTTCGGAGTCTTGCCAACTTTTTCATTGAACTCCATTTAATATTTATTTATAGCAACAGACAGACGTGCGTTTTTTGTAAATCCTTTGTATATGTTTCAATCGCTTGTGCAGAAGTGTTTTCGATACGTATCTACTTTAATTTATATGTCAGTATGTATTGAATTATACGGGTATATAAGAGTATAACAATGGTACATATTCGTTCATACATATATATTCCGAACAGTATGTCCACGCATACTTTTGGTTGGCTTGGCATAAATTGCTGTCTGATATTCAATGATGTAGCCCAAATGTATCTTTGCCACAAGCGCAGAACGAGAATGTCGGGTAAATAAACCTAATGAAATAGTATAGCGGAGTCGTAAAACAATTGAGCAATTTGTGGCAATGAAATCGATTTTGTGAAATAATAAAATACTTAGTTTGGTTAAGGAAAATACTTATTCCTTTAAGCAATCTGCTTTAAGAGATATAAAATACATATAACAAGTGTGGAGTGTAAAATAAGCCAAAAAAAAGTGAAATCCAACAGATTTTTCCAGGCATATTTTGATTGTTGAACTCTTATGTTCTGAAAGGAATTGCAAGAAATTGATGGCTCTAAGGACTTGTATTAAAGTGCTCTTCTCTAAACAATGTGCACTGGATTTTTGTATTAATTTTCAACAATATTTACAACGAAAAATGTATTTAATATCAACACTCAGACAACTTCACAAAACATTTTGACTTGACTTTCTAATTGATTTGCAAGCTCATATTTTGTAGAATTTTACTTGATGTAAGTATCAATTTCTGACTGGTGTTTTCTTAAGTACCTGAAATTTTTCCGAAAATTTGATATTTAACAGGACTTCTACTTAACACTTACATAAGCTTCTAATCTTCTTATATTTTTTTTTTGATAGTTTTGGTACGTGCACATAAGCTTAGAACCTAAGAACATTAAATCCTCTTCAATTTAGATTGTTTATGAGTTGATATCTTAAGTGATTGTAGATACAAAATGTTTTTAAAATTGTAAAATATTTCCGTATGGTTGTGAAAAAAAAACATTCTGTTGTTATTGAATAAATCAGTTTATAGAAAAACTATAAACGATTAAATTTAATCCCATATTGAAGCACTTAAATGAAAGTACGAGTAAAGAAGTGGTAGCCATACGAGTAAATTATCTTAAATACAGCATCTTACGCACATTTCATTGTGGCATATAATACCTACACTTAATATACAGTTCTGATAAATGGCAAATATATATCAATCGTAGCCTTAAGTTACATATTCAGATACTATGAATTTACTTTAAGACGATTATATACATCAGATAGCAATTAAGAGGATTGTGTGAATCTAAGTTGCTTACGGCTTAGCTGGAGTATTTGATACTTTTTTTGGTAAGCATTCAGCGTACATAAAACAAGAAAAAATTATTCAACAGAAATTGATTTTTATGTATATAACCTCCAGACAAGCTATTATACATTGTGACCGAAAAGTTTTCGGAGGTTCTCATTTAAAATTCGCGCGCTGTATATTTTTCGATATTTTAAGTTTATGTAGTTTGGCAGCACTGTCCTTAATTACTATGCCAAAAATGAGCGCGATCTGTCAGACAGTTCGTTTACGGCAGCTGTTGAAACCAGTTCACCTCAGTAGTGCGTTGCGAAAAAAACAATGGAAAAAAATATTGAACAAAGAGTTTGCATCAAATTTTGTTTTTCGAACGAAATTTCGTGTGCAGAATCGTTGCGAATGCTACAAAAGGCTTATGGGGAATCAGTTTTATCGAAAACTCAAGTTTATGAGTGGTACAAAGCCTTTCAGGACTGTCGTACGACCGTCGAAGACATGCCGCGTTCTGGACGACCTTCGACCTCTACCACCGACGAAAACATTGAAAAGGCAAAGGAAATCGTGTTCAAAAATCCTCATGTGAGTGTTAGAGAGATAGCACGAGAGCTAGGCATCGGTCGTGAGATGGCTCGTTTGATTTTGGTGGACAATTTGTGTATGCGACGTGTCAACGCCCGGCTTGTTCCGATTCACCTCAATTTGTTCAACATTATCAACGATTTTAAGGCCAAACATTCAATAAATACCATCGAACAGCCACCGTATTCACCTGATCTTGCACCGTGTGACTTTTTCCTGTTTCCCAACCTCAAATTACCACTCAGAGGAACGCGTTTTGAATCCATAGAAGACGTAAAACAGAATTCGCAGAGGGAACTCAAAGCCATACCGGAAAGCGCCTATAAAAAAATGTTTTGATGATTGGAAGAAACGTTGGCATTTGTGTATCGCTTCTAATGGAGCATATTTTGAAGGAGATAAAATAAATATTGATGAAGATTAAGAATTTTGCGTTTTATTTAAAATTTCCGGAAGCTTTTCGGTCACAATGTATTCAAATAAAATATAGTTCAGTGTAACTAATTATCAAATATGAAAGCAACTTATTTAGTATTTAGATAATGTCAATTGGAATTTAAAGCAATTAGTTCACACAGGATTAGAATAATATAGAATAATATTAATTTGTTCTCCAAAAAAATATATCCTAATATAATTGCTTGGATTATAATTTATAGTTTATATAAAAACTCAATTAAAACTTTTTTAATATTGTTTATAAACTTTGAAACCACTGATGATGGATATTTTTTGTGATATCTGATATAGCTGTAACATTTTATTAATATATTTGTTTCAAATAGCACAGAAACGATTTACAATTTTATTACTTTAGGTTAGGCTTAGGCGTGAGTCTTCGAGTGACTCCATGTAGACCTCTTGATCCATTACGTTACCACATGGCTCTTATTATTTCGATGTTCATCATCATAATAATGAGTTGTTCAGGAGGTTATGGGAGATGAATTCCTGATGCACGATTTACTTTCTTCACGATTTTAGATATCAGTTTCGGATAATGCTTTGAGGTCCTCAAAAGACACGTTTTCAAGAAAATGCAACTCCACTTCTTGTCAATAGCTGATATCAATGATATCAATACATATTTATAAAAGCTGTTTAATTTGAGTTAAATAAAGTTTTTTTTTAATAGTATTCTTCTACTCTGCACCTTCTATTAATATTGTATCTACCATATTTCTTTTCCTATATTTGAAAGTGTTTCCTCATTTCCTTTGGTTATGAAATCTATTTAAAATTAATATAGATTGCCATGAATGTCAAAAAAATAAAATTTTTTTAATTAAATTATTTTCATTTGGAAAAAATTGTTAACTTCTACTTACATATAACAATTCATTCGCACGACATAGTCATAATTATATCTCTCCTACCATAAAAGTTGCATTGATCAAAGTAAGTAATTTTTTCTTAAGTAAAAAAAAACAAAAAGTCTATATTTTTCTAAACTTCAACAAAAAAGAAAATCGTAATTGATAGCGCTGAAGGTATATGTCTGGCAGTACTAATACTTTTGCATGCTGAGTACCTAACATTATAGAGATATAATGTGTTCTTCCTGGAGAAAAAGTCTCTAACATACCAGTACAAAATAAACAACTGATTAACCTAACAATATCTTTTGGTTCAAGATTCTGGACCACATCCAGCCTAATAAAAGTCAGATAAGCAAGCATATAACGCAAGCAGAAAGCATATACGAATATTTCTGTCAAAATTTTCGTAATCTGCTAGTGTTAATTATTTTTAATTACAATTTTGAAAGGTAGTAGTATATAGAAGTATGTCTCGATAGGAAATCGCTGATTAGGATCAGAGCTATTCACATTGTATTAATGAAGTCATATTGTATTATGTTAAGCCTTTGGCATGAACCCATTCTCCTATTATAAGCAGAATGGTACAGTTGCCTGCGTTTTTCAGACAAGTATTAATTGTGCATCCTATATAATCAACTTAAATACAATTGATCGAATATGAAAGCGATTTTATGACTCTTTAATCTTATCTTACCTTATCAATCTTATTGAGCCCTTGCATATAACATAATCCGTGACATTCGTATTGTTTTATTGAGAATCTCAATTGTACTTTAATTAGTGGATAAAAATGTGATTAATATATATTAACGCAAAATTTATTTAATTTTATTGAAGAAAGATTTTTAAGTCTGAAGCTTACTGAAAAGTTTTAGACATTTTTCCTTTCTTATACCGACAAATGAAGCTTTTTTTATTTTGGTTATCAAATCTTTTCAAAATTAACTTGGGTTGCGATGAATGTCAAAATAAAACTTTTTTAATTATATTAAGTAAAAAAAAAATAAAAATTCTATAACCTCTATTTACATTTACTAACTCGTTCCCAGACATCACTTATATAAAAAGAAGCTGCTTGAACATAGTAAGTCAATTCTGGAATTGAACTACATTAATACATACCTAGATATAATATATTATTATCTTATAATACAAAAAAAAAACTTAAGACTTTTCTAAGCTCCATTTATGATGTAAATCGTAATTACTAGAGTAAGAGTTATTGTGTCGGTGATATCTGAGTTTAAGTCTCTTTGCCTATTGACTTAATGAAAAATGGGTCAAGTAGGTATACATACTAAGAAAATTTAGCTCTATTGTATTTCTAAGGAAAGTGTCCTAAACTAACCTGAACAAATTAAAAAGATTAATAAATATACCAATATGCATTGGTCGAAGCGTGAAGACCTCATTCAGTTCAATGAGAACCAGGTAAGGTTTTGGCTTGGATATGAGAGTGTGATCTGATATGATAATAAGCAGACTTTTCACTTCGCATTTTTGATAAGCGGTAGACAGCAGGAGAATGTCTAAGAAGTTTAAATTGATTTGTAAAAGATATCAAATCATAAGGTTATTTATTAATTAGCATAATTTTTGATCATATGTAGTCCCAATTAGGGATGTTGTGAAATAAACAGTTTGGTATATCTTTTAAATTTCAGTGAAGTATGACTTTAAATATAATATTATTAATCATAGATATCATAGTTTTAATATCAAATATTTACTTCATTAAATAAAATTTTTTTTTTATCTGAAACAATTACAGAAGTGTTTGTTGCAGGATATAATCATTACCGCTGTCACTCAAATCTGATACCAATAATATTAATACTTTTGTGTATTACTCTATACTTTTGTAAATATATAAATTTGTTTTTAATATTTATCAATTTTAAAATCATATAATATATTTTATAGGTTTGTACTGAAGATAACGTCACTAACCATCCCTCGTCTCATTTTCGTTGTAATAATCCAAGTAACTATTGGTTGCTCAGTTTACACAGACTTCTATTACATATTCGGTAAGTTACATTATTTCCAAAACATATCTGTATTCTGCGCAAATATCAAAGGCAGTACCATGCTTCTGAATATGATATATAAAACTTAGTGATGTTAACACTTTCCTTGAATATCTTTATAATAATTTTAAAAGATGTACCGAGTTATTCATTTATAATTACATATAACAATAATATACTATTTTAATGGAATCATTACTTGTGCATACTATTTTATCAGATAGAGTCTGTCTAAGTTATTCTCTGCAATATTGTTTTATTAGTTAAAGATCTCAATCTAGAATGTATTTGCTGGAATATTCACTTAGTTCATCTAAGTTCGTCTGACGGAAAAGTTTTAAGGATGTCAGTTAAAGTTCTTAGATTTGCTACTAAGTCCATGAAATGCTTTTCTTTCATTAATAAATGAAAAGGTAAAAATCACACTTTGCCCAGTCAAGTAAATGTCGTATGTGATTGATCTTATTAATGATTTAATGATGCTGCGTGTAATTTCTAATAAATTGCCTATTATTGCCTACTATATTTTTAAAATGTTATGTTAATAGTCCTTACATCTCATTTACTATTAATATATATAATATTAAATAATTAAATAATAAATTTTAAATATTCCAGATTCAACACACCATGTTTGCCAACGGAGTGTGAGTTATTTAATTTATCTACTACTATACTTAATTTATATACATATACATTAAATATTAAAATGTTTTTCTGGTATTTAATACTTTTCTATTCGTATATAAAACTGTTAAATTTTTTTTTAGTACCACTTCTGTGGAACCAGAAATTAATCATCATTTGGAAAAAGTGAGTAAAAATTTAAATTTAGAATAATAAATAAAATGTTTTATTCTTATTTTCTTTAATAAAGTAATGTTATGAAATAATAATTTTTATAAAAATTTATTTATTATTACAAAATATTTTTTATTACAAAATTTTATTTATATTCTTTTTACAAATTGTTTATAATGAACTGTAGTTAATAAGAGAAAGCGCTATAGTCGAAGAAACAAATTACCACCAATGTCCGTATAACGCATATCACAAGATCTCTGAAGGGAAATTTCTGGTTCATTTACCAAAATGTGAAAAGTTATATAAATCTGATAATAAAAAAATCTGTCCTTATAATATAACTCATATAATAGATGAGCATGAATTAGAGGTTAGTTAAAAATTTTAGTTTACTTGCATAAAAAATTAAAAGAAATATTTTAAGGCTCATTTGATTACCTGTGAGACCCGTCCTATCTACGATCGTTATATGAGATCTCAAAAATTAAATCAAAACAACAATGTACCAAAATTTGAACCTCTTACTTCAAAAACGTCCTGGGATGATGAGCCCCCGGTTTTGACGTACAATCCTCAACAATATTGTTTGGCCAACCCAGTTTGTCGTAGCTTAAAAGGTGCGTCTAGGCTTCGCAGGCTAGCATTTCGAAAATTCGAACGCAAGCGTATAGCGGCCATAAAAGCTCGTATTAGTTCTGAAATTTAGGATTATTTTTTTTTTATCGTTTGGTTAAATTTTACAATGTTAATTTAGATTTTAGATTTTATTTTTACTCTAATACTTTTCTATATTTTTGTACACATATTTTTATTTTCTAATAATTAGGATTTTATTTGTTTAACGATTACATTGTTTTGTTAAGAAAAATAGATATGTATTAGAAGATAATCTAGATTCATTGATTTAACTAAACGAAAAAAGTCTTCCATTAGTTAGTAGACATTTCATCAAAACACCAAAGAAAAAAGTTGAAATTTTGCGTCATTAAGACCTTACCTTGAGTCTTCATTAATATGTATAACTGTATTTTGACAGTAAAAATCCTATCCATAAGAAACAAAATGATCCCGATAGAACCAAGATTACTATCAGAATTAAAAAACTGTGACCAAAAACTTCAAATGAAATCCATTTTTCATACATTTTGGATAGTCTATAGAATGGATTTTCAATAGATCGTTTAAAAAAAAGTTTCCATAAACTATTTTCGGGATTAATACACAAAAGTTGTTTATTTCATTGATCATTGGTTCTATTACGAGTTACATTTTTCCTTTCGTTCGAAGTTTTCATAATCACTAATTGATGGTAGCAAAGCATATTGTTGAGGATTGTCGATTTCACTGGAGCTCAAAAATACCGACGTGATTCGTATGTGACCAAATATTGAAGTAAGCAAATTTAGACATTCATTTCATTTGTTACGGGTTAGTTTTTTGGAGTCATTACGATCATGGTAACAATCTTAGCAGTTGTAAGATTGTGGTATGTGGAGTACAGAAATGTGGTCGGTTTGTCCTAGTGACTTGCTGACAGTGCAGCATCATACACCTGCATCTTCTCTCCTGCAGTATGAGTATCAGCAAGTCCAAATAATAGCTGATTGGACTTTCAAATGATAAAGGTAATCTTAGAAATATTAGAAACATACTAGTAACAAAATAAATTGGTAAACTTTACTTTCATTTTATATAATATGAAACCTATCTTCTATTTAAGTCTAAACACTAACGACGATTGATGACACCAAACTGTCGTATAATTCAACATTCTAATACCTGGGAAAGGTTAAGATATTTAACGCTGTTAATGTTATGTGGATCCTCACCAACGAATTTATATCAAATGACATATGGCATTGACATTGATGTGCTAGGTTTTTCCACGCGATAATATCATAGACTGAAAAATGCTAGCAAGAAGCTGGTGCTGCTGCAGCGACAACGAATAACTTACATGAATTCGTCTTAAACTTCTATTGAAGTCCTTCTCAACTCCTCCAACTACTAAATTGCAGCTGGTGTAAACTGGATTCCAATTCTTTGCTGCGGTTATCACATTGCGATGGGAATTGGTTTCAAATGTGAACTATGTGTGCTTGAGTTATCGCAGATGACAAATACTGCTCATATTTCATGATTGTTCCGTGTCATTTGCTGCGGTTATCACAGCACCTGATTAATCAGGTCTTTTCACCTGATTAAGGTTGTTATTATAGAGGTATTATCACCGATAAATACTTTTGAACTATGGTATGTTGCAATATATTGCAGCGTGATTGTTTTGGCAATCTAATGATTTAAGAGATCGATTCAGAGCGAATTCTCCTATGCTGTACAAAATAACGTATATCGACGATGCTAGATAGCGATGTTGTCGACAAACTCCCAAATCAATAAGTATCTCGTCACCAAACCACTGAAATTTTTATTTTCTTTTGCAAAAATCAAACGATAATGGCTGATTTTTTTCGGTGGTTAGCTTCATTAGGAATCAAGCATGATCTTACCACTTCTTAACTGTGAAAAGTGGAATAAACCTAAGGACTGACTAATAACTGTCAATGTACATTACAATACGGACTGCGCAAGCTTTTCCATGATAGACAAATCAGTTACCGTAATACATTTTTTAATTCTCCATCAAAGATTTTAAAGTAATTCAGTATACGAATAAACGAATCCAGCATATGATGGACTTCTGGTGAATATTTGTTATAAGATATCGACCTTTTTTCAATGGCTTCAAGTCTTGAATAATAAATCTCAACTATACTATTAGTTTTCGAAGCAGTGTTTACTATTAAATAAGAGAGCGTATTCAAGCCTGGTAAATCTGAAAACTCAATATGTTGATAAATACATCTGTTTGTCGGAGAATATTGTTCCCGAGACATTATTAATATCAGTAATTATGAAATCATAGACAAGTGGTAAAGAGGCGAAGGGCAAAGAAAGAGCAGTTATACAATATGGAATATAGGTAATTGTGGACAATTACTTTGTAATTATTAAATAAACAATTATATTTTTAGATACATTTTAATAATTATTCTGGGATAATAGCAACTATCTTTGTGGATATCCGATTTCATTTCACAGCCATTCATAAGTACACACTGAAAACCGGAAAACGAAGTTTTTCTACGTTTTTTTTCAAATGCAGAATCAATTGTGATTGATTTCCTCCGTTTTCTTGTGTATTAGTTTATATATATATATATATATATATATATCATTCATGAGTTTGCGCTATGTTTTGTTATGTCTGGATTATGGTTTTTTATTGATTTGTTTTTGTTTACTTGTTAGTTTTTAACAAATTAAAACATATTTTAATACTGAAGTCCGTTCTATTTATTTCTATCATACTTTATTTTAAAATGAATACTTTGGAAGTATGTATCCAGTTTAATTTTTTTATGCAGCATTTCGTTTTGCAGGTATTTCCATTAGTATCAATATTGAAAAAAATATTTGTCAAAAATTGAAACCTTTTTTGATTCTTATGAAATATACATCCTCATACACCATGTAGATTTAGAAGTTTAATTAACCTTTAATTTAAAATATCCATATCTATAAATCTTCATATGCAAGTGTTCATTATCGTCATCAGTGACTTATGTTTTCATACTTTCTTTTAAGAATTGGAATAAAGTAGACTTCTCATTATTAACGATTTTACATTAAAGTATCAGATGACAAATTTAAGCACTCTTGACTATAGCAAGTACCACCAATTGGTTAACTTAATATCCCAAACGCAAGTTATTCTTTGATTTGATACTGCGTTCCAATGGGTATTATCATCCTTGAGTTCAGAATTTTTTGTTAACTCAACGCTTAAGAGTAAAGAATTCACTTAGGAATACTAAAAACATACGTTACAATCTTAATTTTGTAGTCAGAAACTAAAACGAACAAAACATTTACAAGTTTTTATGTAAAATATGCACATGGGAATTATTTTTAAACGTTCAGACATTTTTAAGTGTCCATTTTAAAAATTTAAATTTTTAAATAAGTAAAAAAAATAAATTTGATAAGAATATTCAAACTGTTTACAAAAGAGCTGCAGCCTGTTGCCGGGCATAACAGGGTATACCCGGAGCACAGAAGGTTTATTAATGTATCAGTCAGTTTGAGTTTATACAACACAAAAATTTTAAAAAAAGGATATACATTGTGTTAAAGCTAACATAGTTGATTAGTATAAATACTATTAAGAATTGTGAAATCTATCCTACAATTAGCATTAATAGAACATTTCATGTTTTCATTGAAAATATTAAATAAGCATCGTTCTAGCTAAGTTAATTTTTTAATAGCCAAAAAAGCCTTTCAGATTTTATTTAATAACTTACTTGAGCAGAAATAAGATTTCATTATAAATCCATTATTAAAACATTGTTCATACGCCAGATCAAGAGAACCACCAAAACAGGTATAAGGACGAAAGCAGATGGTTTGAAAACAACTGTGTATAACACTTCCATTTAGATAAAAATAAAACAATCTGAGAATTTTTGAAGTTTTCAAACAGACAGAGATGTTTTCTACTTTTTAGAATTTAATGATATATTTTATTTTGCTAACAGATTATATATAGAAGCATTTCAGTACCCTAAGATGTTAAGCTTTTGGAGCGCTTGTCAGCTAGCTTTGAGAATACCATATATATAAATGTGCACAGCAATCGTCTTCAGCTGCTTCAACTTTGTGCAAATCTTCTACAGTCGCATACGTTAAGTGCACTACAGCAATTGTGTCCATTTAAGATATTCTTCCATGTCTCTTTCTTCTAATTATGTCTCTTATACGTTATTAGGTGAGGCATTGTTTTTTAGATTCATGAGATGACTATACCGCTATTGCCAGTGAATATGTCAATAAAGTCAATCAATATGTCAATCATTATCATACATATTATTCGGAAGCAATATTCGTCTCAATCTGCTTTGAACACGAAGTGGAATCTCATCATTCTCTGATAACACTCATCAGTTAGTTGTTCAGAACTAGTAAAGAATAACAGATCTTAAGAATTTTTCTTTCGAATATTCCTAGCAGTACCTTATTATGCTACGATAGTGGCCGTGATTGTCTCATACAGCAGCATATGTAGATTGAGTGGCCCCTGCAGCGTATCTTCGCTGGCGTACAAAGAGTTCAACATCTTAATTGCCTACCGATCCCGTAGTATCAGTTATTCACAATGAGAATTCTTCAACTGATTTTTTTGTTGGCATTAGTTTTAAGTCAACAGAGAGTTCTACATATTAACTATCTACCGAATTTATAGTATCGCATATTAGCTAATGAAATTCTACATTCGATGCCTTGAGTGATATGGTTTATGTTATTTGTGCAGACCCAGACCACGTTAAATGAAATTCTTGTGAGTTTCAAATATATAGCCACAAGGCAGTACTCGGTCATCTAAGTGACATATGTTTCTTCCTTCCGTTTTGTTATTCTTAGTAGTATAAAGACAAATATGCAAGAGTCGAAAACTTTAAGCTTATAAAAATTTGATGGAATTTTTAAGGTTGATATTTTATATACTTTAAAGAATTGCAACTATTAACTTATTTTTACCCTGTATATTTTAAACTCAAGAGTGTAGAAAAGTTGAAATTAAAAAGTTGAAGGCATCGAGAAGGCCGTTGACAGTTTTGTAGTTTTATTTTGCTTTTCGTCAGACAATCGCCCGCTATCTTATGCATCAGAATAAACTACGTCATCTTTTGTTGCTACTGTTTTTACAGTCCCTCGATGACGTACTTTGTTTGTTATTAAAAATTATTTTACAATTTTGCCTCAAATATTCCATGTTCCCTTTTGATTTTCCAATGATTGCAATTGATGATTGAAAGCTAACAAAGTCAAAGTTATGAAGACCCTAAGGAAAAAATATCGAATAATTTATGATTGCATAAACAAGAGTATTTTTAAAAATGTGTTCCATATCGAAAGATAATAAAAGTAACTTATGTAAACAATTGTACCAGACACATTTGCATGATCACAAACCATTGTGAAATTTATATAAAAATTGCTGTTAAACTTAAGCCAATTTATGTGCATTGCAGCTATTTTTGCTGATGCTGACCCATTTCAGGGACACTTGTGAAGTGTCAAGTTAAAAATCTATAAAATAAATTACTGAAGTCTTGCAGAATATATAATATAAGCTATAAAAATTGTTTGTTGTCAGCAAGTTTTTACAAATAAATCAGCACTACAGTGGAGATACGATTCTGGACATACAGTGCGTATGAGTAATTAAAAGGCAGAAACAAGGTTTGGTGTTTTGTTGAGTGTTTCTTGGGTAAGGAACGTTTAAAATTTACTTTTTGCATAAAACCAAAACTAAATTAAGAAGAAAGTCCGTTGTGTTTCAGAATATTGTGTTTCAAGTAAGAGACCTTTATTCCAGCACTTTAGTTCGTATTTTCCTTTTAAATGTTAAGTTTATCAGTCACCAAAGTCAGTAACTCTTTTGTGTCTAAGATAAGTCTTGCAAGCAATTGAGTTAAAAAAGAATGTTGAGGATTGAGAAATATTTTCAACTTTCTGGTTGAGCTTTAAAGAATTTTGTTCGAAACTTCTAGAATTTGTGTTTAAGATACTTTTGTTGTAATAAATTTATTACTGCATCCAAACTATTAAAACTTTGAGTATAAAATTGTAAAATTGTTTAGTGCTTTCATAATTACACATGTAACAAGGAACTATACTAAAAGCTGCTCCCAACAAACGGCTGTGTGAGGGACTATGCTGTTCCAGATATGCTGGAACAGATATCCTTTTATCTGAATTTAACTTTTTAATAATTTAAATTTATTACTTCGAAATGCGTACTCTCTGGTCCGCAATTCTTGCATGGGTGATGGGTGAGTAGTTGTATTATTCAGAGTTGAAGTTTTTATTTGTTATTTTTAAATAAATTTATGCAAATTTATGCAGCTTTTATTTTTGGTGTTGTTTTGTTAATTGAAATACAAAATCAACACAAGTTTTTAGGAATTCACAATTTATACTTTATACTTTCCACTTTAGAGGAGTGAAAAAAAGGAATCGTGGTAGTTTGAGCAATTTTAGTTTGTTAAAAATACACAATTCTTATTTTATTCTCGTCCTGGACTCTGTTACTTTTTATTTTTCGCATTTTAATTAAATTCTTCACTGAATTTTATTTAAATTCTATGCATATTTAAGTAACCTCAATTAAGAATATCGCTCGAATTCGCGTACTGGGCGTAGGAATGGCATTCAAATAATGGCATTTGGCATTTTTTTACAGATACTTTTGCGTGAGCTTTGGAATTCGTTGTTATCTTTTTATTGATTGTTTATGTTTCTTGTTTTATGGCTTTTTGCTGATTTAAAGTTTTTTATTATTTGTTTAAATATTTACGTACCATTGAAATTTTTTAGATATTTTTCCATTTTTTAACTCCTTTAATAAAGCATATCTTTGCACCTGCAAAAACAATAAATTGCGCTTTTCTCTCGAACTCAATAACATCAAAGCTATGATAATAAAAATAGCTTTGAAAGTATTTGAAAAATCCATACAATTTTATTATTTCTAAAGAATAAATAAGTTTAACTCAATTTCATCGCTTTGGTATTCAATTTTTATGGTATCGAGTTATGCGTAAAAATTTTATAAACAAAAAATGTTTATAAATACTATAGATGCAAGCTATCGAGATAAATAAGCAAGTTTTTAAAAATAATTTATATGTTCCATGAGTGACTCAATATATAAGTGTTATTCGAATCTTTATTTTATAGTCAATCATCCAATTTAATTTATGAAATCTAATCTTTGAAATATATGCATGAGAGCAGATGTGATAACAGTTTTTTTTTTTAATTTTATAAAATATATTTTCAAAAATATATGAATAGAGTTTTATTACTGAAATGCATAGTAAGCTTTTAGAATAAATAGAAAATAGGGTAAAATGAAACTCTGACTGTATACATTGTCTTGTAAAAGCTAAGAATGGTGATTAGGATGCGAAGAACTATAACTACTCCACTTCGATAAGTATTGTATTCAGCACCGTTCAACTGCATTTCAATATAAGTATTTAGCTCAACTGTCGTTATAATTAGAGTTTAATTTATAGTAAAAATTGAGTTCTTGAGTATTTTACGCTATAGGAAACATAACACGTATTCCCACTTTTTGAATTTGATATATATAGCAGATTTTGAATAATGTGAAATTGCAAAAATCTTGAGAAACTATACTACATATTTATATTTATATATTAAGCCAATGGCATTTACATTAGATTAGGTTGAAGCGGCGGTCTTGTGTATCAAAGGTCATTTGAGTATAAACAATAGCTCCTTTTGATATTACGACTGAGACACTGTCCGTATACTGGACCCAAAGCATTACCTTGAAGGTAGAATATCAAAGCATCACACGAACAGCAACACTTTGATGCAGTAATACTTACCTATTATAGTAGTATATCGTATCTAGTATAGTATGTAGTATAGTATAAGTGTATAAGTATTTTTATTATTATATTATTACATATAAGAAATATGTAACATGGCAACTCTAGTTTGTTAAGTTCGACTTTCATTATATATCATTGAATTTTTAAGTGAATAAAAATATCACTGATAAATAGAACAGTTCGTTTCAACTAAATTTTGAGTGTTATGGCAATTCATAGTCTGATGTGAAAAGTCAAATTTAAAACTTTGGATCTTATAGTATATGAAAAGATGTTCCTTGACGTAAGGATACTTATTTCCTTTTAGTAAGATTGTACGAAAGCTTCCAATTTTCATATTTTTTGCAGTTTCGGTTTAAAGTCACCGATTAATGTGTGTAACTGTCATATGGCCTCCATTCAATATTTAGACTGCTTGTTAGCGGTGTTAAAATCGTACTGGTTTTATACACAGATCTCCGACATTTTAGTGCAATGAAACTAAATAACAAATTAAACCGCTAGCTTTGTAAATTGTGATCCAAACGTGATGGTTAGATAAATCGATTTTTGAACTAAATAGATGTTACAGAGTCTCAAACAACGAAATGAACTACTTCGAATCAGTGTAGTTTACATGTTCCCTGTATATTTAATGTTCTGGTTTTTAATTAAAGAATCAATAACCACCTGAATCTTCTATAACAAATACTTCTTGTCATGTGCCAAATTAATTTAGATGTGCCAGTTTCTAATTAGAGCATCAACGACAAGGTGTATCTACTATATTAAACACCTTATATCTTGTATTGAAAAGTTTAGTTTTCTATTTTAAAGCTACTGCAGATCAAATTGACTATTATAACTTTGAAATGTGTCAAACAGTTTAAATTCAACTGAGTCCCGGCAAACAACATGAGCAATCGTATAATCATAAAACAATAATCTAATGAATAAACACACATCGGAAAAAGTAAACAGTATTTCCATAACTCCCCAACAGCATATCAATAATGCTTCCTAATACGATTTATCAAAGCAAGTATCTCAGATTGACAATTGGGAAAATTGATATTTGTGGAAAATCAAATGCTCCGTGTGCATAAGTCAAGCAAATTCATTGGCTTCCCTGTCAAATGTCAACACATACGGATGTGTGAGGTGTGGTATGTTTGGACAAGAGTTCTTTGAAACTTTGTTACGTAGCTTCATCTCTTTATGAGCACTGACAGAGATTAATTTGCTTATATTATTAAAAGGAATTTTATATGTGAAGTAATTTAAATATTTTATGTTTTCGATGTGCTCAAATGTGTTATAAGCGCGCATGTTTAATGTTTGGAAGTCCAATTTTTAAATTTAAAAAAATATATTTACAATTCTTAAGCCTGCCAAAATGGGATATTACATATTATATTCCATTGTGTTGTGTTGTGTTGTGCTGTGCTGTGCTGTGCACGTCCTTAGTTCTGTATTTCTGTGTTTCTGGTTTCTGTGTTGGTTAAGCACATCGGCAAACTGCCAAAAACTTACGTACGAAAAGTAAACAATATTTAAAATATCCTCACACAATTTTTATGTTTTCATGTAATAAAAATGTAGGAAAAGCATAAACAAACGTACGTCATACCAGTCACATCAATAAGAATGTAACCCATATCAAAATTCATAAAGCCCTGACAAAATAAACAGACGAAAAAGCCAATATACACGCACACAGATACGCGCACACATGTGCAATAGTGAAAACACAATAAATTTCACAGGAGGCGGGGAGTTTATGAGGCAAAAATTAAATTGATTGAAATTTACCTTAAAGTTGATGTGTTCATATGAAATATTTGCACTTAAAAGTGCACACGGGGCGTATGAGTATCGCTTATGTCTGCCGCTCGGCATATTAAAGCTTGTTACGTATACGCACCGCAGGACGATGTGTTGATACAAATGTGTTGACATATGGGCACAACGCAAAGGTAAGATATGTTGCACATAAATAACGCACAAGCACAGCAACAAAGCCTGAGAAGTAAACAAGTTGCTGTGATGTGTAAACAAGCTTCTTTGATACTCCATTTTTTTTTCTTCTTTTTCTACTTCTTTCTTTTCTTTTATTAAAATAAATTTTTCCTTCCGGCAGGTAATGCACTGTGATAAACTCGTACTTTACTCAAACGCTAAAACACCTTCAATTACCGGCATATAAAATGTACATTAAGTAACATGTAGCAAACAAACAACAATACAACACGGGCGAAGAGAGAAAAAAACAAATAAACTCTTAGCAAATAATAATAAAAAATAAAACAACAACAACAATCACACAACACAACAACAAGCGTATTTACAAATTGGAGGTGTGCACACAATTCGAAAAAGGATGTTGTGCTTGGCTCTGCTAAGCGCTGCTCGGTTGTTAGGAGATTTGCGCTATTTTCACTTGTTTTTGGTTTTGATTTTGTTTTTGCTTTTGTATTTATATTTCATACTGGCGTCGACGTAATAATGGCGTCTATGTTGTTGATAACAGCGACGACAACAACAACAACAACAACAAATTAGGGTAATGTGTAATTAGGTTTATGTAATGTTATCCTACCTACCTGCGTGCTGTGCTGTGCTGTGTTGTATTGTGTTGTGTTATGCGCTGTCAACAATCGAAGTTGTTGGTTGGTGCAGTTTGGTTGGTTGGCATTGTTAGATTCTTTTTTTTTTCCTCAGCGACGTTTTCATTAATAAAATTAAATGCGACTACAGCAGCGGCAGCGGCAGAGACAACGACAACGCCAACGGCAACGGTACTGACGCTGACAGCAGCACCTGTTGTGAAATATTGTCGACGTTAATTGTAAGTGGGCGATTAAATAGATTCCATTTCAAAGTTACACTTTCGCTGTGCCCTTGTAATTTACTCGCGTGCTTTCATAATTCGTTTTTGTGTACTTCCCCGTTTTTTTCCTTTTTTTATTTTTGTTTTTCTTTAATTTATTTGAGTTTTTCCTACTTACGGCGTTTTAATGAAACGATTACATTAAATTATGAATCACTGTTGACTTTTCTTCGATTAATTTGGCAAATTATTGTTGCGCACATTTATTAATTGAATGGACGGATGGACGGACGGACGACGGTAATTTGTTGGGAGTGGAGTACGTGAGGTAATTAGCTTAGCACAAACGATGTAATTTTTAATAAAAAAAATGGAACTAATTTTTTTTTAGAACTACGCAAAAATTCTTTTACAAGTATTAGAGAGAAAAAAATATTCAAATAAAAAAAAATAAATTCAATTAAAGAGACAGAAAGACATATGAAAAGGATATCACATAATCGATTAGAAAATCAAAGACTATCTAAATAAAATTATGAAAAATAAAATCACATAAAATTAGTAGATATGGAGGGTACAAATGTATCAAATTTAGGTGTTTCTATTAAGAAAATAGAGTTTTTCGTCATAATTTAATTTAAAATCAAAATAACGTATTTTTATATTTGATTGCCATTGCATTAATAATATATTTCAATGTAGTTGTAATATAACTAAAATCGTATACATGCCATATATGTTTAACATAAATCACATCATAAATACTGATAAAATTTAAACACCAACATATTATCTGATTCATTGTATATTTAAAATTATGTTAAACTCAATCAAGTGGCTATTTGGACGGTATTATGTTATGTGAATCGAAAACAAGCTACTAGTATACAAGCAGATATTACTTCCAATTTGGATTTACGAATCTTAACTCTAGGTTTGCACGTCTAAGCCAAATAGACAGATGATCTAACGATATTAAAACAACAACCTAAGAACAATTACCAATGCTATATGTATGGTCTATATTAATGGTCTATAAATCTTTTATCACCCTATGGTACATTCTTCTATGCTCCAAAATAGTTCATTAATTAATATTTGTAGCGAGGTACCGGTTTCATTTAAGTACATTTCGGAGCCTTTTCTAGCCATCTCGTTAGCTAACTTATTCCCATCAATATATCTATGCCTAGAAACCCCGCCAAGATTACTTTAAGAGCTATTCGAGTGACATATTGTGTTAACTTATACTTGTCTGGCTGGTTTTTTGATTGCGTATAACACGGTTTAAAAGATTCTGCTGGTAACAGGAAAGGTAAGGTATTACTATCTTGTATACATATCTCTTGAGTAGATATTCGTTACCCTTCTACTATCCGTCTTTAAGTCATTTGAATAGTTAGCAACTCCAGAGTTATCTGTGTGAGATCCCAAATCCCAACTTTCTTTGGTACGGTAGAAAGTTCGAATTCGAATACTTAAATCCAAAACTGTTATCATGTAGCCTACAACTGACTCCAGACCAGTCTAAATCTGTGCTAACTGTGTTTAAATCCGATATACAGATGTCAATAAGACCTTTAGGTGCAATCGAAGTAAATACATGTGTCATTTGAATTAATTCCAATAGCACACCAATAGTCCTAGTCCCAGTTCAAAATAAATCTACAATAAAAGTAACTTAATAAGTGGTTTCGTTAGTTGATGTACAAGATTATTAAATGTAAAAAGCAACTAAAATTCTAATTTGTATTTGAACTTCATCCATAAAGTTTTGCTTGGTTCATAGTTTTTGTTTTCTTGCTTTTATTGCTCATAGTGGACAAACAGGCGACTTCCAAACTAGTAAATACTTTTGAAATGATGCCTTTATGTCTTCTTTCAGGTGTGCTTTATTTGCTTTCATTGAAAGTGATTATCTCCAAACAAAGTTAGTTCACATTCAAATCTTAGCTTAAATCAACTTAAATTGAGTTTGTTTCCAACGCTGTGGTACTCCCGACATTCTGAGGGGAAATGATAAATTTGCTAAGTCAATGCGAGTAAGTTTTTATTTGCCAGCATTTCATACAAACGTTTATCGAGTGATTTATTACATCATTATCATCAAATTTGCTTCAAATGACCACCTCAGTGATAATCTACGGACACGTTCTATCTACGGCAGCGTGTGGGAAAACTTCATGGAATCTTCTTATGCGGAAGTGTAAGAATTCATTTGAGTGTGGGAGTCGTACATCAGATTAACACTGCAGCTGGACACAGCAGTGAATTCATTTAAGATGTAAACTTAAATTGAGTGTGTAACTATGTAGGATTAAATTTTAATGAGCAGTGTTCCTGTTAAAACGAAATAAATTATCTTCTGTCTCTTTGAGTTGCTGCAAAATGTAGTCAGTTGCTATGCAGGGAAACATCAGCAAAAAATTAAGCTATTTCTACATCATTCACGATTTCCTTAGTAAAGGATGTTAACGTATGGCAAGCTGCTTGTATCTTAGCGACGGATATGTGGGAAAAAGTTTCAACAGCACGCATATATATATTCTGCATACATGCATTTTCATTTGTATACATATTGCGATTGTGTTTCTAGTTGGATTAGGAGTCTTAGTAGAAGTGTTTATTACTATGCTTTGGAATGAAGAAGAGTTCATAAAAACCAACCTATGCAGTTAACAAAAGCCGCTGCTTGAAAGTGAAATGCCTTAATCTGGATAGTTTTGGGAATTTTCACTAAAACTACTCAATAGTCCCATTTTTACTTTCTGTGCATCTCTTGGTCTGGTTCGAATAGATGTCAAATTGTTTTAGTCAGGTTTCTATCGATTATTGACCTATTAAGACTGTCGTATGTTCTAGGAAACCGTCGTTCTCTATGAATTGTAAAGCCATACTTTGTGATGCTAACTTCAGCTCTCAGTGGTCTTTCATCTAAGCTCTGTTGTTAAATGATTTGAGTTGATAATCAGACCAGTTGATAATTAGAGAATAATATTCCGTAAAGTGTTTTTTGTTGAAAAGTTTCATTGCCAGGCCATGTGTATGTACTGCTACGTCGATTCGTAACGTAAGTCTTAAGTCTTTTCGTATAACCCTTTCGAACACAATTGGTATGACTGAACTGACTGTGTTTGTAGGTACTTTTGGAAGGCTTGCCGTAAGTTACAGTGACGTAGAACAGGGCCGAACTGTGTTAATCTCACAACAAGGTTTTAAGTATGTTTTTGAGTATTTTTTAATAAAGTCAATATTGTTTCTTTTGCCGATTCCTATTCGATGTTTTTGATTACTGCTGGATTCGCTTACCTGCAACTGTAGTTACTTGCATTCCCTGGTGCCATGGAACTCTAACCAATTATATAAAGTATTGATGACTCACTTATCTCAGTTGATGGCTGCACTACTTGACTATCTTTGAGTGTGTGCTATAAAGGCACAAAAAATAGTAGTTTTACGTTTGATTGAAATGTGTAAGTCATTAGTTTTAAATATCTTTTTAAAATGTTCAGATCAGCAGAAGTATTGGAAATCTCGTTGTTTCTTAATCGATTTGCTCAGCTTCCTTTTCAACAAATACTTCTGTTGGAAGGCTCCAAAAACGTTGGAACGTTCTTGCTTAAATTAGGTAGTTTAGTTTTTTTATAGCAAACATCTTAGCTTGAAAGACAATGATAATATAAGATGTGAGAATATCCACTCACTCTTTCGAAGTAGATTTATGCCGGAATCTACTTTAAATTCTGTCTTGAACCATCCGTGTGGTTGTGGTGACACCATTGAACTATGTTAAGTTGTTTTTCTCGTAAGTTGATATGATTTTTGTTCACAGAAATTGGGCTTTATTTCTCAATTGCCTACTTAACTCGAAGAAACATCTGTTAGCAAGAGTGATCATCATTTAATAAACTCAGTTATATCTTTTTTTTTCCCGTACCTTTATGGAGAGACTATGGGTGGAAATTCTTGGATTACAGATTACAGTTCAAGTGAGTTTGTGGGTTCACTAGAGTTAAGTTGTAGCTCTTAAGTCTAATCTTTCCACATCAATTTTTCTTTAGTCTCTAAATGGATATATATATGCAGTTTCAATGGAATTGTATGAGTGAAGAATGTCTGCAAGAATTAATTAGATAAATGTGTCATAGCCGCAGTATATTCTATGCGTACCTGTGTTTATTCTTTTAAAGAAGCCAGTAAATTGGAGCTGTATAAGTATAACTCTTTAAAGATATGTTAAATATATGCACATAATACTTTTTTCATATTAAATTTCACATTTTAGTAAATTTTTATGGTTCTTTGAATTGCATGAAGCAATAAAAGATACTACATTTTTAAGTGTTTACTCGTACCATTCTGGAGATAAAATTACATCTGAGTTTGTAATTGAAATGTTCATAAAACTGCGCTCAGTAGTCTTCAACTATTTACACATAAGTTATATTCTTCCTTCATAATTATCTTCTCACTTTTCTTAAATTATTTAGTTAAGATAATGGAAACGACTGCAATAAAATAGGAAAAGTAATAAAAAGGATAGGAGTGTACAGCTTTTTGTGCAGAAGATGTGTGATGAAATTCACTACTGAAATTATTTTTTTTAATATATTTTATACTTTCAACAGCATTTTGTAATTAATTTTATATGCAGTAAAGTTTCGAAAAGGATATTAAACTAAAAGTTATAAATTTTTAAATAAAGAACTCATCGAAGGAATGTAGGAGTGACGGAATGAAGGCGATGCTTACTGTCGTTCAAAGTGAAACTGGTAGGAAAATCTGCTAAATTTTTTAATGACTGTTTGAGGTGTAAATGTGAATAGTTTTAATATGCAAAAAGGGCGAAAGTATAAAAACTGCTGAAAATTAAAACAGCATCTGGCACAATTCTAACTTTTTTACGACGGACGATGAGATGCTCAAAGTTGAAACGACGATAAGCCAACCATGGAACTGCATTTCACAATATTCAATCAATTTTTACTGACCTATCAGCTTCATTCAAATGCGATGAGAATGAAATTCCATGACCTCCATTTCAATGGGTGTAGATTCATATTCATATTAGTACATGCAGACGTATGTGTATATCGTATGCTGTTCATGTGTGTGTGTGTTTTTGTTAACATACCTTTCGATACTGTAATAAGAAAACATTGAATTGGTCTTTAAAACAACAAATACAATAACAACAATAAGAGAATTAACTTGCACAAATAAAATACCTTATCATCGCCGTACAATGCAAGTTAACAGAAATCATTTTATAAGCATATTCGATGAACTTTACTGTTTTCTAAAGTGAATTCGCTTGCTTTATAACTGTGTGTCCAGCAAAATGTTCTCCTTCATTTATTCCCCTCTAAAAGTGCAAAGCTTGCTGATTTCAAGCTTATAAAGTGTTGCACATATAAGCTCAGCACAAAACTTTTTTAAGTTTTAAGCGCAGACAAAGACCGTAATATTGAGCGTAACAGAGATCGTAATATTACGTTCTTTGCTGTTGACTATAAGGAAAACGTTATTAGCTGTTTCGACGTATGAAAAATTTGCTGCATGAAAGCTTTGCGTGAATTTATTTTAAGGCGAACTGAGAGTGTTACTTATTTGTGCTAACTTATCTTTATCGTATTTTATACGATACTAAATCGGTGTAATATATATATAAATATATATGTTATATTTCAGAGACTATTTAAAATAATATTTTTACGTATTTTCAATTATCACAAAACAACCAAATTTCTTTGATTGAATGGAAAATATCAATTAATTGCTTTCAAAATAACTGATATATATGTGGGATTCCAGCTGGGACATAGTCGCTCACATTCTACAACGTCTACAAGGCGACGATAAATATTCGCTGATAAGATGATCCACACTTACTCAGCAATTACTTTTTGAATTTTGTCACACACAACATACTTTTTCAGGAGCATTTGCTTCATGCATGCCTTTTCCAGTCGCATGCATTCAGAGCGGTTAGTGCTTCTGGTTAGTTCTTCAATATATTTTTCCTTTAACTGTCAATTCAAACATTATTTTCGTATGCAAATTAGCAAAAAAATCAAATATTAAATAATATTTTGTGACAAGAAGATAAGATTAGAGATCCTTACCTGTCTCGCAAATGATGTTGTCATGGGACACCAAATGGAAAATGACATGGACGGGAAGATGAGATTGGATGGTGAATTTCTAGTACGTTTGAAAGCATATACTGTGTATTTCTTTTAAAGATCTTCATCGGATATGAAAACTTAAAAATGGAAATGTACATAATATAGTAATTGAAAATTCTATGTATGCAACTTCCACTTTGTTGTATTAAAACTTCGGTTCTATATATATGTTGATCCTTTTTTTCGTTTTCAGCGCAACTGGGCACTTTTATTTTTTGATAGCTGGGGGTACTACAAGGTCCCACCCATCTCATTGACTAATTTGACTATTGCCTATAAGCTTCATGATTATTCAGTGATTGATCTAAGATCTGCGTACCTCTCCGTGCGGAGAGTGATTACTCTAAGATTAGTCTAAGTGGTAAGTAGGATAGCCTGTCAATTTTCGCATATAACTTCAGGGCTCTGTCCCTTATGTATTTTTTGATCGGGTCTATTCGGTACTAACTGTAACTATTATTCTCTAACCACTATTATTGGTGGTATTAAGCAATTAAAATAAATTATTCTGAAACACTTTTTTTGTGTGATTTGTCAACAACACTTAACAGTAACGAAATATAAAAGACCTTAAATGTCGCGCTAGTAGATTTTTTTTCTTGATTTTCTAAAATAAATAACAAAATTGTAGTTGCCACAGAGACAACCACAATTCGACAATTAAAACAACAAAATAATGCAACACTCACTCATGCTGGCAACATTGTCAACTTGATTTAATTCGTGTTGATGGCAATTCGTTTCAAGAGCTGCCGATGCCATTGCTGCTTTTGCCTCATGACGGTACTCCATTTGAGGTTTCCGAAGAAGCACTTTGTTAGTGCAAATAATGTTAGCACGTCCTCACTTTGACTAAGTCAACACAAGCGGCTTAGCGTCGAGCCAATGCAATTTATCTGAAAATGCTGTCAAGACGAAATGCTTACAAACACAAAATTCATTAGAGAAGATAATTTTGTAGTTTTCATTATTAAATATTACGAATCGCATTTAAATTAAATATTTCTTAAGATCATGTTTTTTTTTTCTAGAAATATTAATGTTACTAATGTATTTCCTATCTTGGCCGCTAATAAAAATAATTAAATAAACAGTAGAGGTGGGAATAAATCTGAGGTGTTATACGTGTTGCCTAAAAACTGTCGCTTCGTCAGAAAGAGATTTTGCATGCCAATCCAAAACACAAAATTAATCAAAATCGTTAAGAGTAAAAATTTAATTGTTTCTGTTGCAATTCCTTTCAACATAAATCAAAACAAGCAAATAATAAACACCGCAGCGTATTTTCCGCCCTGCTAATGTGCATACCGCACTCGTCGCAATGCAATTGCATTTCTGCTCATTGCATCGCCGATTGCATCCATATCTACTGTGTTAGCGACTCAACACGCTTCTCGTCTAGACCGGACTTGAACGTGTTAAGCGACGTACTGAGATCATCTGTATTTTGTTTAAATCTACACCAAAACATTGCAGCAGTCATTGTTGTTGTTGGTGCAGTTGCAGTTGTTGTTGTTGGTTCAGATGTTGTTGCTCATATTACAAGCCAACAAGTTCTTAGATGTCCACCAGCCAAACTTTGTAGAGCTGTTGATGAAGTCACATTTGAACTCTGAAGATTGCGCAGACAAATAGTTGTGATTTCATATTTAAAAGAATTTTTGTCCAAGTCATTTAAATTGTATTAAACCAGCCGCAGGATAGATTGTACAATAAAGTCTATTTTACCAGTTAAAGAACGGGTCCATCTAAGTCAAGAGTGTAGTTTCTAATATCCACAATTAATATTTGGCAATTTGTTGAAAAAATGAAAATAAAAATAAAAATATTGCCAACTGCCTATCACTTATAACGAGTATTTAATGTTTATTCTCAAGATTACAGTTTGAAGCTAATCTTCGAGACGAAAATTGTCTTACTGTGGACATGATTCAAAAAAAAAAAAATTCTATAACAAATAAATTACTATATATAGTAGCTAGTAGCTCTTTTGATTGGAAATGAATACACTTAGAATAAGTTGGTTTGTTTTGTTACTGTTTAATCTTAAATGGAAGCCTAATCACAATTATAATCCCTCGTCCTGTTGTGGTTAGACTTAAGAGTAATTATTCAGAGGTCAGGTCATGAACGTATGTGGACGGGAATGGTCCACATATAATTGTATTGATGGTGAAGTTATAATTTTAACATGTAAATAGGACCGTTCTACAATGAACCCTCATCTTCTCATTTATATCAGAGAATATCATTCTTGTAGCTGTTCTTGTAGCAAAATCCACCGTTGAAAGATCGTTTAAGTCGGGGAATGAGAAGCTATAGTACACATAATGCTTATTAAGAGAATTGAAATAATATTTACTCTATTCCTATTTAAATTTTTGTTTACAATTTAGGAAGAAAATGGAACTTATTCCAAAAAAGAAGTTGTTTGGGCCTCTAATATAGAGTATTTTGATCACGCTTATGTACTAGGATTTTAAATCCTAAACAAATCAAGTCGTGCGTGTTCTAATACTACTCAGATTTATCTTCATCAGTGCAAAGCAACTTTTTTTGACTTTGTTATCTCTACTGTTCCGTATTGATGATGAATTATAGGCAGCCTATCAAATCATCTTTAGCTGATATCCAGGTAAGTTTAAAGTCTTCATAGAAAAAAATGAATATACTTAAACTTTTTAATTTAAGTAAAAATGAAAGCGTAGTTATATCAAAATACACACATTTCAAATCTGCTTATCAAAATATATTTAATTTAACTAATTGTGTGTTAATATAGTCCTATGTAAAGTCCTTATGAGATGTATTATAACCATAATCAGCAGTTCTTTTGCTACTTAAATAACACAGCACATCATTTATAAAGCTTCAGTTATATTACACGAATCTGGCACTATATTATCCATATACCAACAAAATGAGAGGCTTAACTATATTACATTTACTGTTCTGGAGTATAAATCTAGCGTTTTGTCCTTAATTTTATAGTCACAGTTATATTTATAGTTATAGTCACAACATAGGAGCACAGGTAAACTTACTTCTCGTCTTATGTCCAATTTCTTTGCAAATAAGCTTTCTGGAAATCTATGGGCACTACTGTTAAATACTAAGGTGGATTCTTGCGCTGCTATGCCTACTACATCAATCCTCATAGTCCAAGACCACGAATATTACGTGCTTGACAAAGAGGCTTGGTGGAAAAGCTTTTTCAGTGTGTTGACACGGTTTGCGAAATGTGGTATGAAGAGCCATTAGTGAAGTGATAGCACTCAGATGAAGGAACTAGGTTCGTTGAGTGACTATGTGCTACAGGATTAAAGAGTTCTCTCTATAATCCACACTACTCATTACGAGTTCCATAAAATATGTTTTAAAAGATATAAAATTTTTCTTGATATTTTGCATCAGCGATTTTTATTTGATTTTCATTGGACCCAATTTTTTCCACTGTTCCACTATGCAAATGCCTCGAAACTTTTGTTGATTCTTATGTGCACACATGTGTTCACAGATTTTCTAATGTGCCCACAATTTTGTGTGCAGTTTCGTATCTTGCAAAAGTATCCATTCACTTTTCGGTTGGATCCTGTTGCAATTCACATTGCTTGATTACAGCTTGTTAAAGCTCTGGGTGATTCCATGAAATTACTATATATTTTTATGAATTTTTTCCACGCTTAAATCTGTTAAATCAGCTTATGCCGTGTGTTTGGACTAATCTTCTGCTTAGCTTACATGCCTTCAGCTTGTATTGATTATGTTTAATCAAATATCGCATGATTATTACGAAAAAAAAATACTTAAAAATTAAACAAACAAAATTCGTAGATGTAAAAGATGTAATTTTGTTGTAGTAACAATTTTCGCTTTAATGCCGCTAATTGAAAATCCAAAACTATGTATCTTTCCATTCTCCAGAGCTTTTCCCTAACTAGCCAAGCCAAGCAATGTGTGAAGACGTAGCGGCTTAGCGGTTTCAAGTCTGACTTTATCAAAACAGACTTAACTGATTAAAGTCGTTTTACCAAATTTATTTACACAATAACTGCGATGTTTCGCAATTTGTGTGACGTCTCACGTCAAAATTATTTACTTTACTCTCAACTTTTTAACGCCTTTTGTCGCATTAAGCATCAGCAAAAAAAAAAAACGCTGCCATTTAAAGTAAAAATGTGTAATTAATTAAATCGCTTGTTTAAGTGTGAACAAATTACTTCAATTCAATTATTTTTCTTTTCACAATTAATTAAATTATAGAAAAATAACAAAAATGCCTCTATTATAACTCCATAGATCGAATTGAACCAAGTAAATTTTTTTTTATTTGTGCTATATTTACATGAAATACGATTAAGAACAGCTAAATATTCTGAAAAATGAAAAATATTTATTATAATACTTCAAAATAAAAAAAATAACCAATGTGCTTCATTGGTTGGTTTGGTAAATCGCCATTACAGCATGAGTTGTCCTTAGACGCGGCCAATAACCTTCTTCAGCCAACCTCATTATTGACTTGCTGTAGCCTGCTAGTAACGAGTGCCTTTATAACGTTGATCAACTGGTTTTTCCATCGTAGATAAGGTTATCTTCTCGACTCTCTTCTTCTCAGTGTGCACTATTAGAAGTTACAATTGCCCGTTTAAGTGTTAATACGAATAAAAACGAACCTTATTCGTTTTTTGTGACTTGAAAGCTAAAATAATCTCTAAGGTTTATGTCCTTACAGTCCAACTCTACGATGTAGCCGCTTGGTGGCTATCGCTTAATATGAAAAGTATGCCAGTGAACCTAGATTGAATTCAATATGAATATATTGTCTCTGAACTCCGAAAAGTCTTAGGTCAACTACTTCACAACCCCTAAAACCACAAAAGTGTTTAATTCTCGAATAAAAAAGTATTACCTCTACAACTAGACAGCCCACCTTTAAAACGTAATCATTTGATAGCCGTCACATAAAATGAGAAGAAAGCTAGTGAAGCTGGATTGATTTTAAGAACAGTCTATTTCTAAATTAAAGGAGATCTTTCCAACTATCTAACCAACGCAGTAATCGAAATAGACATAAATAGTGGAAACCACTTCTTGAATACTCTAGCATTCTTACAGAACTTCACTATATTCCTCAAGAGCTTGGCTATCGCATGAATTAATCAAACCTGGTATTATATAGAGCGACTACTTAATCGTTTTATACAAAAGCAAAGAGTTAAAAAATAACCCTTAAGGTCGATGAAAAAATTCACACAGATTGGGCCAAAATATATGTCAAGGTTGAGTTTCTTCTAATGTATTCAGTAATGAACACATTGTATCAGACCTTGCCAGTGTGTTTAAAATGAAAGTGATTTGTTACCAATAGCGTACTATATATAATATACATACTAAATCTAAAGTTATTTTCTCTTTCAATATATTTATGATATTCGCCAGCTAAAAACTTCATAAAGCCAGGCTCTGAGAAAAGTTTTCAAGGTACCATGGTACATTAGGACGAATGACATCTTCAGGGACCTCAAGATTGATTCGATCAAAAAATACATAAAGGATAGAGCCCTGAAATTATTTACGATAACTGACAGACTTACCAACACCGCGTTATCGAATCTCAGAACGGTTACCGGCTCCTCGATTATAGGTAGGCACATCTGAAGTCAGTTATTGCTTAGTCTGATGATATGATAAACAATAATCCAGTCAGGGCGTAAAGAGGGGTTTTGAAGATACCTCGCAGTTAACAGAGTTAACAGAGAGTAAAAGTGCTCAAGTGCACTGGTTCAAATAGCAGTAATAGTAATTCTTATATTTTTCATAAGTTGGCATTGCATTTTAATTAATTTATTAAAAAGAAAAAAAAATTTCATAAATTAAATTATTTATTATAGTTAGTTTCATCAAAATTTTTGGCTTCCTTCCTGGCTGTCATTTGAACTGTGGCATTTGCTTAAAGTGTGCAGTCAAACTGGCTAATCTGGTATGTGAGGTTAAAAATGATATTAAATTCGATTTTCACTCACCATATATTTATTTAGGGTTCATGCATCTACAAACACCACATGTAGTAAAACGGTTATCTTTTAAGAAAAATGTAAGATTAGCTAAATGGCGATTAATCCTGGCATATGATAATTATTGAAGAGCTTAGAAGTAAACTATAAAAATGGCGAAGAAAGGTAAAAAAGGTAAAAAGGGAAAAGGTAAGAAGAAGGATAAAAAACCAAAGAAGGATAAAGGAGAGAAAGGTAAAAAGGGAAAGAAAGGTAAGAAGGGGAAGAAGGGTAAGAAGGCAGCAGCTGCAGCCGCTCCAAAACCAGAAGCCGCCCCAACTGAGACGGTAGCACCAGCTGCCGTTGAGAAAAAAAAGGAAGGTTGTGGTTATGATGCTGATGACTGTGGCAAAGGTATGATCCAATGTGAACCAAATCGTTATCCGGGTTTACTACTTACACCTGAGCCGCTAGCAGTTGTTGGTTCTGAAAATGGTTCCTACGAAAGTATTTGTAAGCTTTTGCGTGCTGGTTTGCGTTGTGCTGAACGCGTGCTCATTATGACACCATGGGGTTATTACTGTCTATTTCGTGTGCAAAATCCTATGAAATGCTGCTTCTTCCTATACGATGGATGTGTCTGTAATGTCAATCGTTTCCGATACCTGGATCTTAATGTTGGCACAGCGGGTATGTTATATTTTGATGACATACATGCCGTAATCAAGTACATTATACAATCTCGTGCTGATCATCTATTCATGAAGATGCTGAAGAGGACCACTGTGGATGAGATCTGCGAGGAGTTTTCGTATCGCCATCGTAATACAAATTTCAATACCAGCTGTCCCAATTGCTCTTAAACAAAACAAAAGTTCTTCTAAGATTTGAGGAAACGTTATTGTTTAATCATATCTTATGTATTGGTTTTGCACATTAATAATGTGTTGAACTACAAAACCAATACGGAAAATATTGCCAAACAATAACGATTGCTCTTAAGTGCTAAAAAGAAAAACATCAAAGAATGCAAAACAATACTGACAGCCAAATAAAAATTCGAACAGTTCAACCAATACATAATGGTCTTTTACTAACAGTTGATATAATTTTTAATTACTGACTGAAAACAAATACGTAGAGGTTTTGTAAATAATTTTTCATATTTTTTTATGATGGTTTACTCTTACTGTTATTAAGAGTAAGAGTAATTTATGAGAAATTTCTTTTAAACACAACGATTTCTAAACAACTTCAATAACAACCCTGTTATCTTGCAGTTTTGACTACGGGTACGACTACTATTAATACCTTATTAATATCTGAGAAACGAATGAAGTAAGGGCTATCAAAAGGGAGTTAAATATTCCTAAATTTAATTTAAAAAAAATTTAAAAATATTAAAACAAATTTGTATTTTTAAATTTGATTTCCCGCTTTTTTTTAATTAAAGCTTTTTTATGTGAAAGATTTTTTCTGGATTTTTTAAATACTCAATACTGAAGCTTCAAGCTTTTTCATACTTTTTGGTCTCTTTGTTTATATATTCCATTTATACTATTTATGCGAATAATATTGGTTCTAAGAGTGAATATGGATTATTGAATCAACCTACTGATTTCACATAATTCTATCGAAGAATATCTAATGAAGGTATTTCGTAAGGTGTTGATGGCTTTATTGGAGTATGCCATTGATAACACACAACTTAATAGAATAAAGTTTAATGAAGCGATAACGCATTATTTCCATATCCAGTATGATTTCTCCAATTGCTTGTTTAGGATTGTAAACTGAAATCATTTATTCTATAATTGCAAAATGTTATTTATAAAATTTGAAAAACTATTAATATATTATAATAAAATTAATATACTATTTTTTACTGAAAATGACTTTTTTCTATATTTGTTTAAAGAGCAGCAGAGCTTAAGCGGTAACTGCATAAATCCCCGACGAACGGACGTAGAGGTAAGTAATTATTCAAAATTTTATTAGCCAATTGATGCATCATACATTAATTTCATTGCTAAATTATGAAGAATATAAAAATCGACAAATAACATTCATATATAACTAAATAATAACCGCCCATTTTAGTAGGGCACTATTGAAGTTATATTCTTCACAATAATGCAGAGTATTAAAGTTCCCATACTGAAGTCAATGGATGCTGTGACTCCACTTCACTTTAATATAATATTTATTACTGAATTAGTTAGTTTGTTTTCACAAGATTCGAGAGTCTTCTTTTTAGTATGGCATTAAAACATATTGAGGAAATTAACAAACTTTATGAACATAAATGCAAATAATGTGAGAGTGTCTTTTTTATGAGATACTAAATTGATGTTATATGCATATTTACTATATCTTAAATGAACAGCACTTAAATCGAGAAATCGGTAAATATTTAATATTACTATTTTAAACTGAATATTAAAAATGTATAATAAAAACATATATAAAAATATAAATAAAAAATATATATAAAAAATATGTATTAGAATGATATATTAAAAATATATATTAAAATAAGATATTAAAATGATATATTAAAAATATATATTAAAAATAATATTTTACTTACAATGTATGTCATTATGAGTATTCATTTTAGTTATGTTTTAACACACAAAAAAGCTCGTAAGCAGCATTTTAATTTTATGTTAATATTAATATTTTATAGCCAATGGATTTCAACCTAATGGATTATCTGCGGGCAATAAATCAAGTCAGTTCTCATTTTTTTCAAGACGCACTTGTCAAAGAATCCTTGAGAATATCTATCTGAATACTTAGGTGCTCTGCCAGTACGAAGAGACGTAATATAACATTTCAATTTAACTTTGAACTTTGCTGCCTGTTTTGGCATGTATCTTCAGCAGTCAACAGTTAAGATGATAATAAATTTGATTTGTGTTTCGTTATTAAATGCGAAAAACTGTTTTGTATTTCATAAACGTTTCTCGAAATGATTTTTTCAATTAACATAAATCGTACATAATGAATTGTGAGATTTTGAGAAGTGTGAATTTTTTGGACAAGCTCAATAGGTTCATGATTTGGGTTTATTGACAGCTTTGGCACAAGCCGTTGCACTTGCATGCTGGCAGCAACCGAGCAGCAACCAAGTAGCCACTGAATTTTAATTTCTGATTAATAATTTGCATCTTCTGAAGAAGTTCTACTTGGCGATGGCTATTACATCCATCCACACATCCACAGCCATAAAAGGTACGCGAGCATTCGAGTTGCCTGCTGTGAGTGGTTTTCAAGTGCAATTCGTTGTTGATCAATTGCTGAAAAATGACTATGCAAGTGATTGACTGCAACTTTCAATTCAAGCACTCGCCAGACTGTTGATTTCAATGGATTTTCAAGACTTCGAAGATGCAGCTTCTGTGTCAACAATTTGTTGATAGAAGCAACAAAGCATTAACATCAACGATGCTACTACCTTTAATTTAGTTATGACATACAAAGTAATTGGCGATTGGAAAATTTGTTAACTGATTTTTATAGTTCATCTTTAGTAAAGCAATGGAAATAAAGGTCTCTTGGGAGACTGACAGCAGTAGGTCGCCATCTGTTTAAGTTGGTGAGATTGTTAACTAAAAGACATGAAACGAAAATTAATTTAAATACAGAAATGCATTGATTTCCGAAAACGGTTTTGTGAGATCCAAAAAATTAAACTATCTGTTAAACAGTTTCGAAATAAATTAAATCCTTTCACAAAATAATGTTTATTGGATGCTTTATGATCATCGTTTCACTTTATTGAGTAATTGTATGAAACATAGACAAAGGTTACTAGGGTTAAAAGATTGTGGCTTATTAACCGGAGTGTGGCAATAGTTTGGTACATGAGAATAGAAAGTTAAAAATAATTTAATTTTTTATACAAAAATATTATTAAATCTGTCATTAAAATTAAATAGTTCTATAGATGACTTACGCGTTAACTGCACCTCGAGTTTGCGGATGAAGTTTAAGACTTACTTCAGGTAGAGATAAGCAATGTATTAGTAAAAATAATTAGTAAAAGTAACTTAAGGCAGCTTAAAGTCTTTAATAAGATAAACTATTTTTGTTTACAAATCAAGACGATCTCCATGCCATATTCTGTACTAATAAATAAAGATCAAATATTGCAATTAATATTAACTAAAAAGAACCAATAACAATCACTTTAAGATACATATATAACACTGTAAAAACTGTAAGAAAATATTGTTATGTGGTTTTAAAAAATTACTAAAAATTGGGTGTACTTCATTGACATTGTAAGAAAATCCGCTGGTACCAACTGAAGCTATACGCTGCATATAATTTCCTCCTCTTGGAACAAAGCATAAAGTTGGGAAAAGCAATTCTATTTGAGTTTTAATTACAGGTACCACAATACTCTCTTCAAAGAGTCAACCAGATTTGATCCAATTTAGCAAATATAATTCTGCGAGTCAGCAGAAAAGTCTTCCATGCACAAACATTAAGAATTAAGTCGAAACTGAAATATGGTTGAACGAATCACACCTCCCAAATGCACTTAGTCATCTCGCTATTCTCTGAAACATCCTATCCTCTGGTTTAAAATAGGGACATCATGTGTTTTTCTAACAAGGAATGGCATTAGTTCACTCCTAAGTTCTTTGTGTCCCTATTAGTCACACAGTCGGTATATACATTGCATTTTAATCTAATCAACCATCACATGCCGAGTCCCTTAAAGTGCATTCATCGATGCCGAACTGCAAAATACAGCTATATACATATAGCGGCCACATAACCGTTACTTCAGTCTGATAAGCGAGTATCCCGTAATTCGAGTCTCAATGATCTTGCATCGACCGCATTACCTCCATCCAAATTATTGCCGAAGTGTCAAGAATTAAACTTTTTCTTCATATCTCTTCTTATTACATCTTTATTGAATTTCTGCGTTCTATGGCGCATTACTTCATACTACGTATGGACAGATCTTGAGGGCAAATGTATCCCAGATTTCCTTTAAGGCTCTATATATATGAAGCTTGGGAATAGAGATATCCGTTAAAAATTGTTAAAAATAGTAAATTCATTCACATTTTGTACAGTTCTTAATGCAGCGTGTACTAATAGACGTATTGCTGATCACGGAACACTATGAGACTGTTCTCTCTTCCCTCTATTATTTAATATATCCGTCGATATTGTTATATCAGCTGCAGTTGGTAAAAAGCCACGTGTTCATAATAATAGTATATTTACATCCTTAATGATGATAATTATATTAAGAGTTTCATTTGTTTAAAAGGCTTTAAAAAATTTAACTGCACATAATAAAATCATAATAAAAAGAGGTGTATAAGCAAACTGAGAAGACTGCAAATTAATGTTTACAGATTATATAAAAAATTTGCACATTTCAAATAAAATACATGGAAGCTGTTAAAAAAGTGTAATAAAATTCAAAAAGTAATGGAACCGTAGAGCAAATACGGTAAATGACATAACGTTTAACATCGAAGACCACTCAAATATTTGGAAAGAAAAAGTGCAAACGCAATGACATTTGCAATTAAATAAGTTTCCGGTAAATATCGTAACAACAAAAAACTTTATATGCAAATATTAATAAAATTTAAAAAATATAAAAAAATAAAAAAATTGTTAAAAATAGTGAGGAAACTTAAGTCACTTAACGCGAAACGTTAATTTGCTTAAGAAAACAAAAGACATCAGAAACGAACCCGGCGCATCAATCGAACGTTATGAGGAAACCATTCAACCGAAGCAAGACTCCAAAGTACTTGTAACGAATAATCAATAAGTAAATATTGAACTAAGTTTGCATGACATTAAACTGAATTTAAATGATTTATGCATACACGATTTTGGGATGTGATGATGATGATGATGCTGATGCTGGTGGTTATATTGATGCTGATGCTGATGCTGATATTGATAGTGATGTTAATGCACCATCACTCTGAAGCTTGTAAAAGCTTTACTAATTTAAATGTTTATTTACAGCAAAGACGTCATTTGTTAAGTAATATAATTAATGACAAAAAACGAAAATAATATTAAATAAACAGAATCATTGTCCACAAATTTCAAAAGATATTCTGTCGCAAGCACTTGAATATTAATTGCAACATCGGCAGAAACAGTAGCAGTATCTTTAATGACTCGATATTGGTAAATCCATTCGATCGGCAATCAAATTCACTCCAATCAACAATCAATTTTGCTGAAAATCCACTATGTGAGAGGTAGAGGTGCTTACCGGTAGCCACAGGAATTTCAAATTATTTTTGATTTGAAAATGTTTCACACACACAGCATCATCAAACAGGAGCAGTTCTCATATGGCTTGCGGTCTCAAGTGGGTTGCATTTATGGGCCGCATTTGGTTGAGTGGTCATTGCTGGTCAGTTGTCAGTTGCCAGCTGAATGTGTTGTTGATACAAAATTGTTGCTATTGATCTTTACTGCTTCAATTTGGTTTGCATTATATGGACTTGGCCTCTTGTTGTCTGTTTTTATGGAAATTAGTTGGGACTGACAAATTGGTTGATTTGTAGCACAGCCTCAATATTTTATTGCTCAACATGAAGTCTTTTTTGGCGTTGGTTGTCTTATTGTTGCTATAAAGAAAGTTTCGCAGAAATAAATCAAAGTTTATTGGCATATTTTAGTAGGAAATGAGTGGTGGATTTCATTTAAAAAATAGCACATTTTAGCTACGAGTACAAGCGTCGTTGGAATTTATATTTATTATGACGAATCATATAAAGTCTATAGTGGGTGAAGAATTATTACGGTTAGCGAAATATAACCTTCTTTTGTTGAAATATTGTACTGAAGTGATGGGAGGTACATAGAAATCTCATAGTCTTTTTTGTACATGTCATGTATGTAGTCGTGCCAGCTACTCGCACCTTTTCAAACACGGTAGTTGTTAATTAGGTACCCAAATTTAGTGTAAAGCTAATTTAAAACAAGGGATGACACAGTACCTGTTAAAATAATAGTAAAGAATTTGTCTTACAACTCAATATTAGAAACTATAACGTTTCTTGCCAAGATTCGAGCCTATGTGAGCTTAAAATGCTAACTGATTTTGATGAAATTGAAAACGAATAGAACAGTAGACACCTTTCCGCTACTTCGTTTATTGAAATCTAATATATTTTTTATTATGTCTTCTACAGGCCTAACTAGATTTTGTGTACGATAACAGGCAGCGACTACAGGTGTTACTAGGGATCTCCTTCTATTTCTGTTACAACATGTAAGTTCATCTTAAACATTAGTATCGCATAGCCTTTTCTCAAATGTGAACGAATTGTTCGGATATCTGCATGTTTTGTAATGGGTTCTAAAGGTGTACTTAGCACTTGTTAGTCTGTTTAGTATATCATCCTTACACTGTCAATATTTGATGTTACTACCAGAGTTATGGATGTCAAAGAAATCATTAATATCTCAGTTTCTTGATACTGTATAAGATAGATGCTATAATTAGATCTTCTTCGTTAGCTGATTCAACTGCTAGTATTTTCCATATAATTTATGTTTGCATTATTATATGTATTTTACTAGTTTTAACAGCTATTTGTGTGAAGCTATAAAGTAATGAGTGGAAGCTCATACAAATCCTATTAAGATAACACATAAGAGAGAAATGAGTACTCCAGATGTTAGTTTGATTCATTCGCTAATGGATTTTGCATGTATGACTCAACTGTGTCATACTTCAAGAGCTGTCGATATGGACCGATGAAGTAATGAGTTCGAATCTTGCAGAAAACTGATAGAGATTAGATGTAGGAGAGAAAGTCGCTGATTTGATTATTCGATGATAATCTGGAGACAAAATGGTCTGTGCGTGAATTCTGACTCATTTCATTGGTTTCATTTCAAGCAATGTCTCAACGAGGTTACGAGAAACTGAAACTGCTTAAGTGCGATTGGTTGTTTGGTTAAAGTAGTGACTTAGCCTTTGGGCTCAATTAGCGTTCTCTGTTCTAGTGACATATTCTCCGTATCACACCTCTTATTGCTTTTTTGTGTATTTTAATAGATTCCGTTAGCTTTTTGATATTTATTGAAAAGTGGTTCACATAGGACAGCTGTTCTCTGCTTCCAAAGAGCAGGGCATATATATTGAATATTTTTAGAATTTACCAAACCAAAAACAAGTTTTAATGAGTGTCTTATGTGTATTAATTATTTTATTTTTTTACTAAATAATTTTTAAATTATTAAAAATATCAATTTCAGTCTCGTGTGGTAATAATTAAAAATTAAAAATAAAAATGAGTTTATAGAACTCCATAACGAATCGTTTTAATAGCTAAAGTATCTGCAAAATTTTTTGATGGCCATTGCCAATAAATCCATGAATATATCTGGTAATTGGTAGTTTTTCTTCATGTAACAATTGAACTTTAAATATCCATGAAATATTACATTTTTGCAATTAAAAATTTTATATTCATAGAACATTGAGTATCACATACGAGTATCGTTTTTATGCTTACCATTAAATTTTGATTTAATCTTACTAGAAATCTAAAAGATAGAACAATTAAATTAGTTCGATTAAAGCGACCTCTTACATTTCATGATAAATTCTGTCCAATCAGTTTTGGCTTGGAACTGTCCGTGCTGATTGCAATCGCGCTTCAATTGAAGACAAAGTGATGGCTTTGTGCTGCCAATAATGGTCATGTTCGTATGCCTTACATTATTATGAATTGTACGTGATTTAATTGAAAATAATTAATGCAATTAGTTCAGTGCGGATGACATTTGAAAATGGTAAATACTAACCGTGCCTACTGCGATCTATGTTAATATGCAAGGTCAATAGCAATAAAAATAATGCAACAAAATCTTAGGATACAAAAATTAAAAATATGGTTAGTTATAAAATTTTGCTTAATGCTGTTATTGTTCTATGAATTATTTAAAATATTTTAATATTCTGACTTAGAGTTCATTAACGACAGTAAATTTTTGGCTTCAATATTCAGCCTTCACTTTTATTGTAATTTAGTCGCTTGAGCAGGTCAGTTTATTGAAGTTATGTTTTTTTTGTTAATAACGTTTTGAATTTATGATATGATATGAATTTAACTCATATGCAGTGCGACATATTTAGTGTCATAACATATTTAGTATATAGTATTAAAGTTATTGTTTTTAAAAAAGACCTACTTACTTCCTTATTTTGCCATAATAATCCGTTACCGGATATCGGCCTGACATTACGTTCTACACTAGCGGTTGATTTTACGTTTTTACGTGAGGGGTGCCGAATCCTACGCGCAATCCAAATTGAAAGTACTGGGAAAAGGACTAGCTGTACGCACTATTAGTTCATTATTCAGTGGCTGTCAGGTAACTATCCAGGCGTTCCACGTGAAAACTGTATGATAATTTGGATTGAGGGCAACAAAGATTGAGCTGGCATTTTTCAAGTTGAAGGAAATCAGACACGTTGCCTTGTGTACTCGCTCCCAGGGGCTATCGCCACCTCCACCCCTCCCATTGTTATCTACCTTTTCAAGTAAATTATCAGCAGTGAAATGCTTTTATATGCTTAAGTTCCATAAAGGCTATAAACTGAATATGTGACTACCTCAACACGAGCAGCATAAAAATTGATGAAATACTGATGAGTTGATCCATTTGGATGAAAATGATTGAGGAAAAATGATAATTAGAACATCAGGATGTGAAAAGCAGTTCCTTTCTTCTTAGTTTATTAGTTGTTATAATCTTATTTCATCTTATCAACTTCATGTAATGTTTTTATATTTCTAGCAGCTTTTTTATTATTTAGCATAAATCTCGAGATGAATTGGTTGATTCAAATTTCTATATTAATAATATTAATATACTATAGAATAAAAATTATTTAATATTTCTGTTAACATAAGGTAGGATTGACTTTTATTCGGACCTATAATAATGTAAAGTTCTAAACTGTATTGCGGTGTTGATTTGTATTATATCGTAACATGATTTTGATAAAAAAAATACGTTATAGTATTAATGTACTAGTTTGCTTAATAATAGAATACTATATCGTTAATATAATCATCATTAAAGCTTAGTAAAAAACATTAAACGAGTCTTATCTAAGGAAAGTGAAAACAACTAACCAATTTCAATCCGATAAAAAGTCGTCTGAACTTGAGGTTCACTTATGAAAGCAACTCAGCATGTTGAATCGGATGAAAGGTCATCTAAGCGTCGAAGTATCTAGTATAAGTACCTCAGCAAGTATGATACGGTCAACAATTTTTTCTTAGAAAACGGAAGCTCTAAACAATGGTGGTATGTACTTCGATAAGTATGAAGTTCTATGCAAAATATATTGCTATAGATCAAAATATGTTTAGTCTTGACTTTAAGTAAAATCTCTTATACCAGATTTGATAATGCGGTTCCAAGATCATAAAAAATCTTGGGATTTGATTCCAGTATAGTTTTTCTTCAGTATATTATCTCTAAATTATATTGCCAAGGCATCTATCCCAAAGGTTGTCCACTCCTTTTGGATGCAGTACATACAGTTTCTGGTGCAACAGAGCAACATTAACTATTTTTTTTAATCTGATGTCATGGCCACTCAATCAAATCCATTTTGTTGGTTTCCACTATCACAAGATCGATGTATATTCCCTCTGCTGATGAAAGGAACTTCTGACGGCATTAAAGGCAGTTAAAAAATATCAAATCGTAATTTTAATTTAACTAATCTTATAAATACTTTCAATTACTAATACTTTCAATTAGTAAATTTAAATAAATCATTATTGCTAAATTTTTCATGAGAAAAAACATAGCGTAAATTTATTATAAAATTATCAATATGAATATAAAAGTGACTTTACCATATGTTCTTAATTTTTATGATCATATCGAATTCAATATATTAACTGTCTCTATATATAATATCGCAACTACATACTAAAGCTTGATTGATATGTGGAGTTCATAATGGCTCAACTTATTCATTGTCTGACTTGAATATTAAAAAAAGTTTATTTGCGCTTTTAAATTAATCAAAAAGTATAAATTAAAATCAAAACCAAGCTATAAAATGCTTCAAAATATTATCTTATTCATGACAATTTGACAATTTAATTTAGTGCATATAAAATGATTTAAATTTTTATGACATCATTTGTAAGATACGTACATTTTGCTTCTCTTGTCTATACACATGCGAGCTGAACAAAAGTATCTAATTATATATTACGTATAAGTATGAATCTTATGTAATTATTTTAAGAACAATGGCTTAAAAATGAAGGGTTATTGTTGTACCTTAACAAAGTGTAACGAAATTCAAGTTGAAAATATTTAATTGACATATTGTAGTACATTTTCCAGTTTATAAATTCATATAGACATGTCAAAAAGAAACTTCCTTATGTAAATATTTTATTGCTCTACTTCAAGGTCTTATTTGAAGAACAAGAAAAAAATATTCTATAAAGCACAATGAATTCAATTTTTCTAAAATTTATTTAAACACCAACTCATTTGACTTGAAAGCAAAGAATTTGGCAGCATTTGACATTTTAATTGTTCATTTTAAGAATAATTCACTTAGTCGAAATCTGTACAGAATCATAATAAATTGCTAGTGTCAAAAGAATTGACGCTCCCTTAAAACTGACAACATTTATGACTTTTCTAAAAGATTTCGTAATATTCAAATACAAAAGAACTTAAGTTTTGATAGCATTTAACAAAAAATCTAAACTCAAGACTCAAGAAACGAACTCAGCATGAAGCGCCCACAACATTTCTGGTAGCATTTTTAACGTGGCTTAGTGCTTTGGTATGAGTTTATTTCAAATTATTTAACGTACCTCAGATACAAGTAGATATATTCGATAGAGTTTCAAAAAAAAAAAAAAAAAAATAGTTCAAGTGCTCTTAGACGAATTTATGCCTGTGCCCGAGGTGAGTACACCATGCGCCACTCTTCAGGCGCTATTTTTGCTAAATTGTTGCCTTTTGTTGGCTTTTTAGCTTTTCTGCTGTTTATTTACTTAAGTTTTTTTTTTTTTGTTTAATTTCTAAATTTAAGGAAGCAATTTGGCAAAACACCAAAATAAAATTGATACATTCATTTAATAATCAGTTTTGGGTCTTATTTTAATTTGGCTTAATACTTCACATTATGAGGCTTAATGCACAATTATAGTACAAAATTAACCTATTTCCTGCCCCCGGTTTTGAATTAATTAGCCCCACATATTAACGAATACATATGTGACGGTATGTATTTATGCTTTTCTACACGGTGGCATTTGTATATATTCAGTCAAAATTGAACTCTTGTACAAATTCATAATCCAATTTGTCTAGTCATGTTTTGCCTAGCGTTCGACACACACACAAAAGACTTAAGCAACAAACTCGTTTGAATTGCTTATTACTTATTAAGCGCAGATAATCTCTTTTGTCTGAAGTAAAATTATTTAATTATTATTTTAATTTTTTTATAATTTAATTAAAATAACATGCCTACAGAGATATTGAAAATTAATGTATACACGTTTAAATTAATTCATTAAAGCGGCAAGGAAAATATTAAAAAACTATAAATTTTTCAGTTTTTTTATAATTTTTAATTAAATTATTTGTCACGAGAATGAATACAAATAAACTTATACAATTATTGTTTGATTTGATTTTTATCAGTTCAATTTCAAAATCACTAATATTAAAAAAATATGTGAATAGAGAGACAAACAAAATAATGAACTCACAAAAGACAAGTCTTTAAAATCATAGTTTAAATGTATTAGATAATATAAGATTAGATAAATAGAATTATTATAATTACTAAATTTTTTTACTTAGCTGTAAGTTCTTCAGAAGTTTTAAATAGTCTCAGGTGCATCAGTAACTTAACTTGTATAGTTCTGAGTTATTTAAATATGTCAGATAATAGGTAAAATCAAAGATAGTTAAAATCACAGACAGTTAAAATCAAAGATGGTAAGATCATTTACTTTTCTACATAGTTGGCCCTTACACAATTTTTTCCTTTTAAATCCCGACCAGACACCCAAAAGCACGATCAGCTAGTGTGTTCGAATCATATTATCCTTCTGCCATAGATGATTCGATTAACTTTCTAAGTATATAGCATTTTTATCCATTCACACAACAAAACAAGTGAATTTTAATGGTTTTAACTATGACAACGTCATAACATATGTCATACATTTATCCTTCTACACTTGTTAACACTTGTTAACACTTGTTATTAGTGCTTTCGGGATAACAATTTTTTTTTGTGAGGTTTCCTCTTAATTGATTCTAACAGCTCTCAGCAGTGTTGGCCATTCTCCAAGCATCTCCACCAGACAGCATGTTTGTAAATTCTCAATTGTGTTTTACGAGAGTTGGTAGCAGTAAACACTTTTACTCACACTCATTCATCCATTCATTCATTTGATCCATGCAGAGAAAATATGATCAGATCCTAATTTACAACACTAATTCTATCAGTTTTTTTGTTTAAGGTATTACAGGACGGATATCGGCGAAAAGCTCATTGGAGCTAATGCCCAAAATGCTGTTACTAAGTCAAAGCCAATAGAAACTCAGCTTATTGGCTGAATTTTTAAGTGAACATGGTCTGTAAAGTATAAAAGAACTAAAGAAAATAGAAATAGCAATAAAAGATATCGACACGAATATCTGCATATTCCATGAAACACAAAGAAAAAGTTCCATCCATACTCCGTGAGTCAGTGAGTAGTTCCATTATGCTTTCACTGAATGAAATGTAGTCTGGAATCTTAGAACCAAAAACTGGTTCCAAGTTTTTTATATAACCAAATATACTGGTTGGTTATATAAAAATATAACTAAAGTATATTCTTAAGTTTGTTATTAACTTTAAATGTGTTAGGTTAAAGACTCTACTCGGCCATAACACAATAGATCCTATAATACATCTGATCTTTTTGTACTTTGCGAGGTCAATAATTCTATTCTGCTTTCATGTAACCGGATGAGGTGTGAAATCTCCAAACATTTTTGTTAGATTTTTTTAATTATTTTTATAAATTACGGCCAGAAAAGTCCTTTTGTACCAATTTCACTATTTATTATACAAAACCCTTTAAAGCTTTGTGAACACAGTCCAGAACGAAATTTAAAGAAGAGTTCTTAATCTGTTGACAGAAATTCCATATGAAACAAGTTTCTTCTGTGGGTTATTTAAGTTGGACAGACACAAAGAATATGCATTCATCTTCGAGGCATAATCTGCATTCCGAAGTAGCATATTGTCGTAGTTTATGAAGGTGATATTTCAGGTCTTAATGACCTGTAATGAAACCCCTTATCAACCTTAAATTACATTTTGAGAATTTACGAATGTTTTTGTAGGAGGACGGTTTTATCAGTGCTTTGCTTTGTCTAAATTGGTCTGTTTACTATTTAAGGTTCTCCCCAGGGATAACACAATGAATGTCATAAGTGGCAGTGCAACATTATTTCTTGTAATAATCAATAATAAATTAGATTTTCTATATTTAAACAATTTTTGTTTAATTTAAATAAATATTTATTACAAAAATAAATTACTTTTAGCCTAAGCTTGACAAAATTGATTCATTTGATATATTGCTACCGGTTTGGTTAAATATTCTAACGGCACAACCAAAACATTCAATTATTTACTTCACATTTTATTATTAACAATATTTATTTATGCATTAATATTTTTTATTTCGGTTAAAAAATGGATAGGCAATTATTTTAAATTAGAGCCGCATACTTTGAACTTGCTCGCAAGGTAGGTATTTTCTCAACTATTTGACTGGCCTCACAGGCCAGACTGACAATAGAAGCTATACTGCATTCTTGTCAATATTTTTTCAAATTTATATAATTCCGTTTACGCAGTTCCAATGAAGTCAATCTGTGCATTGGATGTGTGCAGGTCTCGCAAGTATAAAGCATTTCGTACGCACCGGGTGCCTTAGAATTCTATTGAAGTGATTTATGATTATTAAAATACGAAAAATAAAGTTGTCAACTTTATTTAATTATAACCTTAGCAAAATAAATATTTATGAATCTCCTGGATCGTTGAAGTTTAAGTGAATGGTCCAAGCAAATTAATTGAAAATTTGCTCGTTTAATTGGTTTTCTTTTTCGTTAACCGCTATTCAAACATCGTAACATTGTTCGGCGTGAATAATTTCCACATGGAAAGACCTAGAACTTATTGAAGTAAAAAAAATAGATAGATAATATAGCAAAACTTACTGCTAATGAAATTCAAATTTTACTCCACAAAGATTGTAATTTATATTTAAATTACATATTTAACAATCCGGTATAGTTGCTGCTCTTTTAGTAATTACTTCATATCTTAATTACTGTAATTAAACTTTATTAATATACATAAATAAAAAAAGAAATTGAATATGAAATATGTTCAGGTTAGGCAAAATAAAGTGAGAAATTGAGTGCACTGATATATTAGACTATAAATATGGTTTGTATCTGAAAAAGTTTTACACTTCAAGTGCTAATGAAAAACACATAAAACTTAATTGATGCCTTTGTTGTTAAAAACCGATTCCAATTTAAAACAATATTTGTCTGCAAAACTATGTATGTCTTATGAGTTACAATATTCGAATTTTAATAGACAATAAATATTTATACCATCCAAACTATTATTACTCAACTGAAGACAATTCCTGGAGTACATTTAAACGATCCCGGATTTGTGCATCTCATCAAGGTGTTCATTTGAGTCGTTCTCGAACTGGATTAAAACTGAGCAGTTGTATTAATAATGTTCTTGCGATGCAGTTACCTAAAACTTTAATGCTGCGAGAACTCAAGGCAGAAGTTTTACTTTTCAAAACGAAGGATTAAGGTTTAAAAATGCCTAATGACGTCGTTGCATGCCCGGTTTGCGCGGACTGAAAACAATCCACTTCATGTGTCAGACTGTTTCTGTCCTAGAAGTTTACCCGGAATACTTCAATGTACTTCAGGATAGGGTCTCTATATTGGTTTTCCAACATACAGAACGACTTAGAACTAATCTAAGTAATAGAAATATTTGAAGTGGTGTATCTTAAACCTAAAAGACAAAAGAGAATATGTTAGCATGGTATATGGATGGTATTTTCACAGAAGAAATTGCCTGAGCATTAGTTTATAGGTTGGACTTCAAATACTTGCATGAGTTAGGTAAAAATTCAACTATCTTTAAACAAAAATTTATGCGATGTAAAGGTGTGTTTTTATCAACCCAGTACGCAACTATCGGAACCTTAAAATAACTAACAGTAATAAAGACAGGATTAAAAGCTCTCAATTCTAATCAGGTCACATCAGTATTGGTGATGAAGTGTCTTGAAAAGATTGTGGGTTTCAGGTTATGCTTGGAGATCCGACATAAAATAACAGATAAGCCTGGCATGAAAGGAGTAGCATCGATGCTTATAGGCCTGGAATCTTTCTGTGGATGTGGAGAATGTTAACTCTTCATATTCGCAATGCAGTAAAGAGCCCAGGAAAGTTCTACTGTAGCAATGTTTCAGTGCTTTCACTGTCGAAACTGTTTTTTGGGATTTTCAACCTACAACGGTTAAACAACGGTTTAAGGATTGTACATAACTCAGTAAGACCAACTTTAGAATTACAATAATTGTTCTGATGAGGTACTTCGAATAAATTGTCACTTTACAAAATTAAAAACTTTTCTTTAAGAAATTTTTTTGTAAGTTTTTTAGGGAAGAGCATCTCAAAATAAATACTGGGAACTTTTTTGGCAATGATGCACAAGCGAACAAACCTATAGGAGTATCTTATAGCGGATATAACATAAAATTCATTAAAAAAAGTTCAATACGACATTTCGAGGAATTTGGATTTAGAGAAACACTCTCAATCTATTAAGGCGTGCTCCCCTAGGTCAATAATACAATTTTCGAGGAAGTTAGGTTTAAGAAAATACTTTGAATCCACAAAAGTTTGCCTCCCTAGATTGCTAGAAACTTTGTTGTAGAAACAAAAGTGCACTACCAAAGTATAACCTTATTGAAATGAACTGATTAGGCTTTTTAATCACAAAGTGAAATACTATAATGATAAAAAAGGACTGATTAAAAAGACTAAATTAAATTGATTCAAGACTTTGCAGTCTCTGTAAAACTTTTCAATAATTTACAACTAATTAAAAGCTCCAATCAAACGAATTTCCTTCCGACAATAATAAGCATTCGAAAATTGGCGAACGAGTGTAAACAGCATTCCTCATTTTTATGTAGTTATTTAAATAAAATTGATAGTTAATTGAAGGCAATAATCAAATTACAAAATTTTTAATTGCATCTACAAATTCCTAACAATTACATTTTCGAACTCCACCCGCAACATTTAGTGAACTTTATCAAGGCTGACTTCTATCTAACAAATTGACAGTTCACTTAAAGTATCTTTTTCGGATTGTTTCAACAGTTTCCATTAGTCTTAAACCTTTTCGAAACTAAATTGACAAACGCGCCAACACAAAAAAAATTTGTACCTCTTGTCTTTAACTTCTAAAACTTAAGTGTTTTTCTTTAATTTTTGCATAGTTAATAAACTTGTATCTAAACGTCAAATCTTACGGTTAGAGCATAAGGAGATATGGTCCATAATTTAATTCATTAACGACATTTTAAAGAACATTAATTGCTCACTTAATTACGGGCGTTTAGCGTATTGAGTTGTGCGCGCATTTTATGGCTCGGACGGCAGCGAATGGTGGCAACTTCAGTCAATCGCTTCGGGTCATTTAAATTCTTGTTCCAAAACATATCTCACACAGTTTTTTATAAAGATAATCACACTCTTAATAATTTAATTATTGTAAAAATGCCTAAAATGCTGTATGGATTGAGTTTAAGTTCAGCATAAATTTTGGTATTAAGAATAATGTTGACAAGATACTTCTGTATGTTCTACTCGCAGCTAATAAAATATCTGAGATATTTAAAAATGCATTTGTAGTAGTTTTTTACTGTGAATGATATATGGTATTATAAACTTATATAGATTCATTATAGCTGCTTACTATAAAACTTCTGAAAAATAAAATTCTGTATGTATCTAACTAAAGTATCAAACTACAGATATTTTGTCTGAAGTCCAGCCAATTAAAACCATTTTTATACATTTTCAAAGAAATCATTTTTTAAACGCTTAGTAACTTTTATTTTGTATCTGCATTTTAAAAGCGTCGTTAAATTCTAGCATGAAATGACTTATCTTTTAAAGATTTTAAACAAAAGTTTTAAAATTTTTAAGCTCAGATAAGGTGTTAAACTTTCAGAAAAAAAAGTTTTAATAAATATATTAATTGACTCGACTACAACTATATGATGTCTGCATATTTTTAGTTTCGGATTAACGATCGCGTTGGTTAAAGAAATATTAATTAAAAAGTTCGCATCCTTACTAATACTGATGCTTTTGGAGAATAATGTTATGTTATGGATATAAGAATTTAAATTAATGATACATAAAATTTTCTCATTTTACATTAACTAACCTTTTTAGCTTAACTAATTTCTTGGAAAAAATTTGTGGGAATATAATATCAGTGACTTAAAAAGATAGCTCCTTTATGTAGGGAGTAACACATGAGTTTAGTTAGTTTGGATTTTATCGCTGTTTGAACATTTTTAAAAAATCTTTGGTGTTAATAGAGGAATGAATTTTTTCATAAATCAAATACTTTATTTTAAGAATAAAATAAAACACATAAAACATACTTTTAAGTAAAGAATACTATTAAGAATTGAGTTTATCCACACTTATTCGAATGAAAATAAAAATAAATATGGCTGCAGTATATTCTCATTTATTCTCAATACTTCACTTATGTCTTTCGGTGACGTCTTTTATAAAATTTCCAAACCTAAAATATATGGTACGTGTTGGGTAACGACTATTGAAATTGCTGGCACGATAATCTCTATGAGCTACATCGCGACTCTGACACTGTTAAGTGTATAGAAACTCAGCCGCTTCACTTGATTGGTCATTTCATATGGATGAATGAAAAAACACTGACTAGAAGCTCACTGATTCAGTGCTCGCTGGTAGAGAATGAGGTAAGGACGTTCTTTATTTGAGTGCAACCACTAAGTGATTAACGATATAAGGACATTTAGTGCTACTAAGTGACCGTAGGAAGCTACTAACTCAGCTGCCTGAAGCAGACAAATAGTTGCTGTCAAGATTTACTCACGTTTATAAGGGACAACTGCGTCAAGTAAGTAAATTTAATGAGTATGCTTACCACTAGATTACTTGTCTTTAATAGAAATTTATTATTTTAACATTTATTAACATTTATTATATTACGGACCATCTTTCTCTAGTTAAAGCGTTCACTACGTGGGAGCTTATTACTTTGAGAAATTGCTAGAGTTGGGCTTAGTTGAACTAAAAATGTGTTAAAATTTTAAATAGAAAACAGAAGGCTTATTAGAGGTTAATGCAGTAGCCAGTATATACTATATAATAAACTACATAAGAGATATATGTCCTATATGTATTGTTGTTGTTATGTCGGTTTCTATACTAAAATAATTTTTTTTCGAAGTGTTGTTCCTGCTCACTAAATTTTTGTATTATCTATTATATTGTCCATAATGTTATCTATCCCTATTGGATGATTTGTATATAATGGATAAGAGTCATTCTCTCTCTACTTGATCTCGCTAATTGAATACAATCTGTGTTTAGAAACATACCATCAATTAACTTCAGATATTCGTAACGAAACGTAATATATAATCCAAATTCCACGATGAACTTATATTGCTACTTTTTTATTATTTTATATATTATATATTGTATTTATGTGTATTTGCTACTTAATAAATTTTATTATGGGTCATGTACTCTGTGAGCATGTAGAGGAAGATTAATATGCATGAGATAAGGAACATAATAGCAATTACGCCATTCGTGTATTACGAAGACCTACTCTGAGTCACAAGTATCTGAATAAGTTCATTAATTGCAACTCCACATGCAAATGCTCAATTTCTAATGACGATGTAAAATGATTCAAGGACGTTAACGCATTTGCCAACTTGCATGTGTATCTGCTACTCAGCTACCGTTCAATTTGTTCGAAAACCCAAATACTATAAATACTGGACTATGAAAATAAATTTTCTGCCATTGACAACAACATAAAACACAAACACAAAACGAAAACAATTTATGGAGCAGTAAAATTTAATTTAATTAAAATTAAAATTAAAATGTTGTACGAAAGAAACTGCGGTCTTAAATTGAATTTGAACAACAATAAAGATGCAAATATGGTTTAAAGAAGTTGTTGCACTCGAACTTTATGTGCAAACAGCAAATTTTTTTTTTTTTTTATTTATATATTTATATTATTATTAGTATTTTTTTTTTAATGTGTACTCGTACAATATGCATATCACGATGTGGAAAATGTATCGCATGCAATATTTTGCAACTTGTAACTTGACAATTGTGTCGCATTGCAGTTCATTAACTCACATTGCAACTTGTTTCAGCAGCATTCGCCGTGCTGCAGTGCTGCAGTGGTGCAGTGCTTTTCGAGATCATATGCAAATATGCGTGATTTCAGTGCTGCCAATTGCCGCCAAAGCGAGACGTTTAACGACTAAAAAGGATATTCGCTCCGCGGCCGATGCAGGCAATTATGAAAATGTGCCAAGCATGCAATTTAGTTGTGAAATCTGCCATTCACGTACGATTCTCAGTGCTTTCTGACATTATGTGTTGCTTTGCTGCGAGCAGCGAACGAACGAAGCAACAATGTCGCAGCACACATTTTAGATTGTTTGGATTGTTTGTTTATGGGTTCATTGTTAGTGTTAGCTTAGTGTTAGCTTTTCTTTGGTTTTATTTTGTTTCTCACTAATCTTGATTTTGAAAATTGCATTCTTGTAAATTTACAAAATCAACTTTTATAAAATATAATAACGTTGTTTTACGTGCAGCTAGCTAGCTAGCTTATTGTGATTTACTTCTATACATGCTTATACACATTTGTGCATTTGTATACACATGAATGTGTATACACATTTTCCATATTTGCTGCAGGCAGCCGTAAAATTGTTGCTGGAATTGTTTATGTTGACAAGATATTGGCGTATTACTAATATTTGAACTTTAAGCGCTACTTTACAAGAGCTCCGTTGTTGAAATCTGTGTTATGTGCATTATTTTATTATGTACTCTTTGTTTTTGTTTTTGTTATTGTTATTGTTTTATTTGTGAGTTTCTATTATAAATTTTTGAATAATTCTCATAAAAAACTATATAGGTGCACATAAATACTGGATTTATGACATAATCTTTGGCATTATTAAATGATTTGTTGTGGCGGAATCATAACAAATAATGTTTGAGTATTTGAGTGCAAAAGGATAAGCATCAGTTATGAAAAATTATATTATTAAAAATATTTTATTTAGGGCTGTAGATAAAAACTATAAATTTTTGTTACGTACTCGTATGTTAAAGTCAGAGGAAGTCAATTACCAAACTGGCTTTTTATAACGAATTGAAATTATTTAAGATTTTAGCATAATAAAATAAAATAAAATAAAATAATTTTATTTAAAAACATGTTGGTTGTTTTCTTTTATTTAATTTATTTAATATAATGCAATATAATGCGTATGTAGCCACATATAAATAGTCGAAAACAAGCTTCGGAGTACTCGTATTGTCAACAATAACCTGCTAACAAAAAACAGGAAACATTTTTCACTGTTCAACAACGGCAACATTGCGAGTAAGTAAAAGCGACAGTTTAGTGACTCGTTTTAAAGGAAATCAATGATGCAGTAAATATTTTATAGCAAAAAGAAAAATCTCACGCTTTTCATGAAAATTTCACTTTTTTAAATTTTAAACAAAAACAAAAAAAAACAAAATGTTACAGGGAGCGAAAGTTATAAGTGCCACATTTAGGAAAGTTACGTTTATTGGATGCAGCTTATCTCAGCAGTTGATATAATGGTGGCTCTGCAGAGCTGTACTAGAAGTGCTTTGAATTTCCTGCAGTTGTGGTCAAGCCGTTGTACTGCAATTACTTTTCTGCAAGCAATTTGTCGTTAGTACTCTTGTCGTGGTCTTAAGTTTGAACTTTAATTGTCGACATAAGTCAGTACAACTGAATTTCTTCTTCATTCGACTGACAATTTCTTTTTCCTTAATTGACAATTTTTTTTGCTTTAATTGAATTACAATTTTGTACTTAGTTTTTATTTTTTTGTATCAAAAGTCATATAAAAAGAAAATTTTGAAAATATCTATTGCAGTTCAAACCATTTGCGGTGATGTTAAATCAATTGAAATTGCTATTGCATCTTCAGTAGTTTTTTATGCATCATAGGTTGTTGCAACATGTTGCATAATAAAATTTTGTGGTCACGTTGCAACATGGGGGAGTGACAAGCAAACCAATATTAAGTTAGTAAATATGTAATGAAAATATTGAAAAACATGATTTGGAATTTTAATGAAGCGATAAAGGGAAGTAGTTCGAAGTGAAGTGAATATATTACGTCTTTTTTGATGTCAGCTATGTTTTGCTCTTTGGACTTTATGACCTTAACTAAGTTTGTACACAAAAGTTCTTCGATATGTCATCCTATTAGTAGTCGATGATTCGTAAGACAAGTCAGAAAAAGCGTTATACTAACATTGCTTACTTTATATTCATTATGTGTTATAGTAGTAAGTGGTAAACTTCATTATGTTGATCATGTTTTTCTAGATATCACTACATAGTCGAGACTCCCTTGTCTGCACCCAATAATCTATTAAATGGCACTAGAATCAAAGTTAAAAGTTGATGCCAATATACAAGAATCTAGAAACAACACAACAAGAAAATCTTATACATATGTGTAATAGCTATGAAGGCAACTGGTTTTGTAGCTAACAGAATTTCAACTCTAAACAACATTCACGATGTGGATCCATAAAAAGTTGAAACACAAAGTGCAATAAGGAAATTTTGGTGTCTAGCAGATTTTCAAGTTGAAACTATATACACGATATCATCACTGGGAACCTGATAAATAGGATTGGTAGAAAGCATATAAGATCATTCTACAAGTTCCGACGTTAGTTTGCTTTTTCCTCAGCAGCAGCTCAAGCTGCAGCAATGATAACATAAGAAGTTATTGTCTTTAAACATTAAGATCAAGATATATAGCAGACTAGCATTTTTTTTCTTTCGTACAACCATGGAAAACTTAATATAATAAATATAACTCAGACAATCAGACAAGGCGATTGTCTGAACCCAACCATCATTCAGCCGAATCATGACTGTTGGGTTATTAGACGTGAGGATATTAAAGAAAATGAACTAGCAGATGACTTGGTTGGAAGAGAATCACAATTCTACATGATTTTATTGTAAACAAGTATCTCTATTTGTTGGAACATCGATAAGGTCAGCATTGTGGTTATAGTTACTTATCGCAATATGACCTAAATCAGATGAGATTGTAGCGAAAATATTATCAGGTAAAAAAGGTATCAGGTATTAGGTATCAATAAATCTGTGGTTTATTTGCGTGGTAGTATGCTAATGGGGTACTTTGTTGTAGTGCCATTGCTTCAATAATTCCGACAAGCCCATTGTGAAAGAATTGATATAATGAAGACGATAAACCATCCATTAGTTACTTGCAGTATTTCCAGTACTAAAGTATTTAAGATATCATTTCTTCATTGGTTTTTGTGGATATGAGGATAAACATATTGTATCTCCTTAACTTTGTCTGGCTAGTGTAGCTTGACTCCTTCTAGCAGTTTTAATGTTATCGTAGTAGGGAATAGTTGTCACCGGCTGTAAGTTTTGTCGTTTATTTTGGCGTTAATTATACTGCTATCATATTAAAAATAAGCATATACCATTTATAAAAAAAAGACGGTGAGTTTTTTATTTCATTTGTTTTCATAAATCTTGAAATCTCTCCTCCTTGAGCGGTGTGGGACTGGCCACACACCTCATCAAAGTCAACGTCTAATTCCGTGTCATTATAATAAAATATCCAGCATAGTTGGTATAAAAATAATTAAATTTGGACGTGATGCGATTAATGAACTTAAAACAGAAAGCAGCTTGAAGTTTTATAGAAAAGGTCAGTAAGTATTTAAAAAACTTGATTTTTAATTTTTTTTCCTTTAGATTTAACACTTCATTTGCAATTAGTTGGATATTTGGCACGATTGTGTAGGAGACAAGTAATCTACTTCGTTACTGCATAGTTTCAAAAATCTTATTGTTTTCTGTTTTTAATTTTACCTTTTATTTATTTTTTTGTCTATTGTTGGTTTCTTGACATTTGCAATAATCGCAAAACTTGGATTTAACTAAGATTTTTAACATTTCAGCTCTAAAGTGCATGAAGAGACTAGAAACCTATTTTTTGCTCTGCTTCAAGTCTGCAGAAGCGATGGCTTACCTGATTAAGTCATACCGCGCATTGTGATTTAAAATCTCGCCCTTTCACGTTTTCTCAAAATAGTAAAAAATCTGCAAAATATAGAAGAAGAACTAAAGGAGACCGGGAGTATTATTACACGTAACTCCAATGACATTTTGCATTGGAGGTACGAGTAATATTTAGAAATATTACGAATTGTTGTGAATTTCGAACAGGTCTCAAAACTGAACGCAAAGGTGTGAAAGGAGTCAACTTATTCGCAAATTCACAACTGCTTTGGCAATTCTGAAGACAGTAAGTTCATAATAAAAGTTATACAACAAAGTGGTTTCTTTTTAATTAAAACATAAATTTTATTTAAAAGTTATTTGCTATCAATTGTAGTGTATTATGTTGAAAAGCAATTGAACTGACGACCTCCCATGGCCGATTTTGTGCTGCGGTAGTGTTGATTTCGTTTTGCGAAACCGCAACTTCTTGCAGCAAGAGTAGCTAAATATTTCTTAGGAAGCCATCATTTCAAAGATCATTTGGCAGCTATTCATAAGGTAGAAGGTATGCACAAAAACCAACTATGAAGATCCATAAACAATTTTCCGAAATATTGCCAACTTTAGGTTAAATGGTTTGCGAAGATGTTGCTAACTCCTATTATTTTTGTTGATTGGTTTTTGCGGTTATTTGCGGTTATTTGCGTTGTATGCAACATTAATCACGTTGCGCAGCATCCAGTCTGTAGTACATCATAGACTAAAAAAAACGTGTGCAAACAATCTGTTGAAACCTCTTTTGGTTTTGTCTCAATTATTTCGTTGCGCCTACAGAATACGCCAATTAAAAGTGATAAAGCACCAATAAGTCAAATAAAAAAATTTATTAAAACTAAAAATAAGAAATGTGGGCGAGACTGTTGACAATTTCATTTAGTGTAATTCACACTTTTATATTGTGGCTGTCACATTCGTATAAATCCATAAGCCTATTGACACCCTGTACAATTATCTAATAGCCTCAATTACATGTCCACAATCGTATGAAAGTTAAAACTCCACATTTAACCCTCAATTATCGACCTTAAATGGACATGAGCCAAACAACTCCATCTATTGCCTTATTCAGTTTATAGTTTATAGTGAATTATTTTTTTATTGCTATACGTTCGAAATAGTCAAAATGTAAACAATTTTTTTCTTGTTTTACACTATTTTTGGTTATTTATTTAATTTCAGTAGTTATTCAATTTGTTTTTTGCAAACATTATATTGGCGTTTCTCTTTGATATTGTAAACATCAGCCAAGAAGATCATTGCAAATAAATAAAAATAAATAATTGCTTTTGCCCATTTCTGGCTTATATCACAACAAGATAATCTGTAAAATTTTATTATTACTGATTAAACTCACAAATTAAATAAAATTCGATTTTATTACAAACTACATACTTAAATATAGTTTTGTAAAAAATACATTGTATAATTGTTAATTGAAGCCTATTTATCTTTAAACTAGCTCTTTCCTTTTCAAACGGTTCTGTTGAAGAACTGATTACAATCAGTGGACTACTTAAGCTATTCATTATGTGATTTAACCATAGTTTTGGTAAAAAGTATTCAATCTAAGCTTATCTTGAGCTCTACATCTCACATGTGTTTCGTTTTTATTAACAATAATTACTGCAGTTAAAAAGATCAGATTAGAGAAAACTAAAACTCTTCTCCAGCAGTATCGGTAAGTGGATCGGTATAATGGAAAAGAAAAAAAATTACAATTATATTTCAAGCATTTTAAGAAGTGCCTGAATCGATTTTATTTACATAAATCACTTACGTAAATTATTCTGATTTATCAATTCAGTTTAGTTTTAATGCGGGCTCAACTATAAGATATGTCGAATAATTTAAACCACGATTTAGATATTGTTTGAATGGTGGAATATTATGTACAAATTTTACTTATTATTATTATTGCTAGGGGATGTGGCACTCCGACAGTCGGGACTATTGTGCCCCCTTCTGGGTTTAAAGTAGGTCTCTAAGCCATGTTACGTCAATAAAAAGTTGTATAAAACCTACTTCACAGAGTTTTATTGCCTCTTTCGTAAGAATATACATTCTCAGGAGCTCATTCCGTATATGCATAAGCGCAGGGTATTCTAACAGCACATGTGTAGCCGACTCCTCATTCTCTTCACAGAATCTACAGTTTGTAGAGCCCATTCCATATGTGCATTAACGCAGAGCATTCTAACAGCACATGTGTAGCCGACTGCTCATACTCTTCACAGAATCTACAGTTTGTATTTTAGTTTACAGTGTCCTGTGATGATTCAAAGTTTTTCTTTTGATCGGTTCATACAATCCTGGTAACTCTTATTGTTATACCTACCAACAAGCGAATTGGATTGCGTTAATCCTGGTATATTATCCCAGTAACCTTTTTTTCTGGTTCTCTTTTTTTATGAGAGAAAGGAGCGTATCGAACATTCTAACATGATTTAAGTCAACTGAAATCAGTTTTGAACTTTGTACTTTAATCTTTGCATCTAACTGAGAAATGACAGCTCAAACTGGACTCATCCAGCATATTTTCATTCAGCAATGTGTCTAAATCAATAATTAGTGCCACTGTTTACTTTGTAATATATGTAGATATAATTATTTTTAAAATCAAAATCAGTTGAAAAACTCATTGTTTATTATGTTGTGGCTAGTTCTGTTAGTGTACTTGAGCACTTTTACTCTCTACTAACTGTGAGGTTTCTTCATAACTCCTCTCTACACCTTGACTGGATTATTGTTTATCAGACTTATCATCAGAGTAGCTATTCTGAAACTCGAAATAGTTGAGATATACATTGTTACTTAAAAAGTTGATTGGTTAGTTATTATTAAGACAAATCATTTTTCTTCCTCTCAAATGCAAAGTATGTGAACAACAAATTAACCGAAACTCCTTAAGACAAAGAAAACTCCTCACATAAAACTAATTAGAAAGGCAAAACGCGCATATGTAAGAGCAATAAAATCTTTATTTAACGCCTTCGTTATGCTTTTTATTTGCTGAAATTGACATTTTAAACTCAGTGTAGCCGTAGAGTACTAAACTCTACTATTTGTGAGTGAGTTACACATTTTTGTATCGGCAAGTTTGAAAATTTCCGCTTGAAGCGTAAAAATCAATTATGGACTGTCAAATTTGTTCAAGTATGTTTCTTAAGTCTTTTGTGGTCTTTTGTGGTCTTTTGTTTTTGAAAACACTTCATCTGACGTTTAACTCTTTAGTTTACGTAATTTGATGCAGAAAAGCAATCGTAAATATTGTTTAAAACAAAAAGAAAATATTTTTGATTTTCACATTGAGTTTTTTGCGCAATATATCAATGTTTCATTACGTACAAGTGTATATTTTTTAGATACATTATTACTATGTGATTTACTATTTTCGCACATGTAATGTGCATGAGTGCTGAAGAAAATTGCAAATAGAGAAAAATTACTGAAAATATGTAAAATGCAAAGTAAAAAAAAATCAACAACCACGAAATTGTTTTTATGCATCATCATCATCAACATCATCGTCATCGTCATCGTCATCATCATCGTTTAGCTCATAGCAATATGCCTCATGTATATGCATCCAAGCATATGCACTTATATAAGAATTGACACGAATCATGCGGACATCGATGGCCATTCACACTTTTGCTTCTATCCCGCAGCAGAGAAAATATGAAATAAAATGCACAAATGCACAAATGCACAAATGCATTATTGAAAATGCATAGCCAAAATGAAATTATTACACTCAAGAAAAAATTTACGCAATTCCGCAAGTGTGCACTTTACTGCATATGGACTGCCAGTGCTGCGGGCAATGCGCGTAAGTGCTGCGGCCAGTGCAGCAAACTTCTTTTCCTACAGCTCTTGCAATGATGAATTACTTATTTAACGCCACTAGGCCACTAAACTTAATTTTATTGCTATTAAGATTATTGTTACTTTTATTTGGTTTTCCTCATATGTTTCGTTTTTACTATGTTTTGCTGGTCTAAGCTGGCTTGGTTGACTTCGGTCTAGTCTGACTATTGATGGCGGTGGTCTGCGTGCTTACTGAAGAACTCTTGAGGCAGACGCTGCGCTGCACCTTATTATGTTTGCATTTAACCAAGCGTTTAAAATTGTTGTAACTTCAGTAAGACAATAAAAACGAAATACGAGTAATAATGCATTAATGCATTTGTGTGTGGCTAAAACAAATGTTGCACATAGAAAATTTACTACAGCCGGCAATCGTCCGGCGGGAACAGCGACAATCAGACAGACACATAGCGAGACATATAGTGAGGCCTGCTGTTGAAAAAGCAGAAGACGCTCTTTTGGACCTGGCTTTATTGCATTTTAATTTTTCTTTTATTTGTTTCTACTATTCACTATTTTTCTACTTTTTAGTATTCGGTATTCAGTATTTAGTGTCTAGTGTTTCTACTTGTGCTTGATGAGTAGCGAAAATGTGTTGCATGCAATGAAGATTCCTGTTGCATATCTGCGCATGAAGCATGCTGAAAAGCTTGGGAAAATGCACAATTACGTAAGTGTATATGTTATTACACGCCGTTTTAGCAGGCGGGGTAGTAGATTAGATTTCATAAATTTTGGTTGAATCATTTTCTTGAAGAAACGTGCATCGATTTGGAAATCAAGCAATAAAAAAAGAAGATAAGTGCAATTGTTTATTAGGAAAATTATGCAAATTGTCCAAAAACAATATTAATCAAAGTTTTTATATACTTAAAGTAGTAAATAATCAAATAATTAAGTAATTTTATTTATTTTATTAATAAAACATGTAAAAACACTTTAATTACTTAATTAAAAAATATATTTAATTCATTTTATTTTATTTTTATACCTTCTTGATTACATTCTGTTGCGCAAAACATCATATAGATAAAATCGTATATATTAAATCCTATTCATAAACAATAAACACAGTTTAATTGAGGCTATTGTGTTTCAGAGTACTTAAAATAAAAGAGGTTGGTCCATGGTCCAACAAACGAAAAAATATTCTCTGAATGCAGGTCCATTTTTAGTAATTACGAAAATATAGAGCTCAAAGAACACTATATCTGAAAAATATATAGCCATTGAAGTAAACATATGAGCTACAAAAATGGTAGCATAACAGAGTGATGAAGAGGTGAGATCATTTCTCACCGATAACCTTCTGTTATCCTCACCGATAACAGAAAGACAAGCAAATGAAAGGAGTTCTGTATATGTTACCTAAGATTTTTGTTTTTTTTTTTATTAAGACACATTTAAGATAATTTGACAGGCTGTGATCGGATATAATCTCGGTGGTACATGTAATCACATTCTTAGTTTCCGTCGAAACAATTTATTGATATCACAATTTGTGCTAGAAATTGCACAAAGCCAGGCTCTGAGAAGACTTTTCAAAGTTCCTTGATACATTAGGATGAATGATATCCTAAGAGACATCAAGATTGATCCCATTAAAAAATACATAAAAGATAGAGCCTTAAAATTATTTGCGAAAACGGACAGGATTACTAACACCCCGTTATCAAATCTCAGACTCGTCGGGAAGGTAAGCATTTCTGAGGTCAATTATTGCTTAGTCTGATGAAGTGATAAACAATAATCTAGTCAAGGTGTAAAGAGGGGTTTTAAAAATATCTCGAGTTAAGAAAGATTAAAAGTGCTTAAGTGCAGTGATTCAAAACAGCTTTAACATAATAATAGTTAAAGATACACATTGGCAATGTATGAGATACAGGTAACTTCGAGTTCGTACTAACTTAATACAGTTGTGTATGTTTTTGCTGAGCACTAAAAAGGAATAAACAAAGCATGTGATGGGTTTGTATTACTCCTCTTTGGTATAGCTTCTATATAAATTGTGTCGTATATATAATCTTCACGCATATTAACCTATAATCTAATGGTCGGTAATGACACCAGTTAAAATTGAAATTGTATTTCTTCGCATTCTGAAAGTCCTTTGAAAAGTTTTTTGCTCCCAGCCTTAAATGCATATATACCAATTCTAGATTCCACCGTTCATCTATTTTATTGAAAAATATACTTTTATAGCTCGTTTAAAGATCGACAAACTTTTCTTTTTCTGGAAGAATTTTGGCAGTAGCTTTTTTGTTAGCTCATCTGTTATAAATGTTGTCTTCAAATGGTTGTGTTCCGAGTTAGAGGAATTGTATGTATGGCGAATAATTGTACCATCTTATTTCAAAATCTACAAATATTGATGGCACAATCTCTATTTGAAGTCTTTAAAATTAATCTTCTGATAAGTGTCTGGTTACCAGAGTAAATATTTACAGTTGTTATTACAGTTGATACTGATTGAAAGATACAGCAAAAACTGGATAGTTAAATATGTGCATTTGTTCCTTATTTCTTTTAGTAAGTTTCGTTATATACTTTTTTATAAAGTTTCGAAACTTTTATAAGAATTTAATTGAACTCACATATTCTAGTGTTATCGATACTTACTTGAACATTGCACTAACGAGAAGATCAAAACGTACTTCCAAAAAAAATTTGATGCTATCACTGAAACATTATTATAAACATTATTAAATCCGTACATATTTTACGATTTTTAATTGAAATTATATTTTAATTAATTAATTGCTTCATTGAATAACTTTGGTCTTGCTAGTGATTGTTGAAGTATTAATCTTACTCAACTATTAGGCATCTCGATTGTTGTGATGTGCCAATATCTTTACATTATATATTAATTGTATATTGTATATTTGTGTAATTTTCATTTAATTAAATTCATTAAGCGAACATGCAAACGTTTTGTTTTAATTTTGTGCTCAATTTGTTGTCATTTGATTTTTATTTTTCATTCAATTGCATAAGACAAAATGCAGTTCTGCAGTGCACTGCAATCAGCACAATTTACTTTGTTAATTACAGTCAAGTGCATTTTTTGTTCTTCATTAAATTGCATTTAATGCAATGCAATTTCATAGATGTTAGTTTTTGACTTTTTAAGCTGAAGTGTTTTGCTTGAGGAAGCTTACTTACGAGCGACTTTGCAGGCAATAGAATGTCATTTAAAGTTTGTTGCTTAAGTCTTTTGGAGTAACCTCAGTTCTTTTTCGTGATGGCACATTCTGTTGCAATTTTTCGGAAAGGTTTTTAAGTTCAGATATTTACAAAAATGGGGTCAAGTTACTAAACATTCATCGAAATTTTACATAACCGTTTTTAAAGTCTTAGATACATGCACTATGTTTATTTTATTTTAAGATTTTCGACATGTATGCGGGTGTGATCAATAGCGCTGAGATAAATATGTATAGAAATGTTGCATAGCTTGGAAATAAAAGAAGGGTAATTATTAAGTATAAATAGTTAATAGAGTTGCGAAGTTGGCGCAAGTTCCATATAACTTTAAAGTGAATGTTTATTAGGATATATTTTATTTTCATAACAATTTTTTTTTTAAATTAAAGAAATATAGGAAAAAGGCGTATGCTGCCTCAGGCGATATGCAGTCTAACGTTGTTGCTGTGATTTATAAAATGTTTTTCATTTCGCAGTTCCGTAAACAAAATTTAATAAGATTTAAGAGTAGTCTAAATCGTAAACTAACATAAACGCCACTTGTATCTTTTTCAACACTTTCATTATCAGCAGTAGTATTATCAGTCAAGTATAAATTTCGTACAGCACTAATTACATATCTCGAAGATGTAGCTTTTTACAAATATCTTCACAGCTGTCCACAAGCCCACAATGTATCTACTGCAAAATCACCATTTTCTTATTCAGTTTTTGTAACAGATTATGGTTCTTGAATGGTTAGTATTATAAAATGATAAACCTTAAATCCCTTTATCTCCTTTATCTGTCACTATAGCAGTGCTACAAAAATAAGAAGAGTAAATGGGTAATTCTATATTTTAAATAATTGATCTATAAAAATGTGTTGGGCTTTCTAACTGTCTAATGTAATGCTTCTATTAAGCTCCCAAAATATTTCAACGTCAAAGATAATCGCATCGCTATAATGTATAATAAAAGACATGAATAATATTGTAGAAATAGTATTACACCATTAAAGCAAACAATCACTGATATATATGCACTACACTAATTCCTTAAGACAAATAAGCGACATTCAAACAAATTAACAATTGTTTGTTATGCTACATAAAATTTGGTAGCATTGACAGCTTCGACTAAAATAATATAAATACAAAAGGCCAAAAAACTTGGAGTATAAAAAATAAGTAAAAATTTATGAAATAAACAAAATAACAAAATTTATACAAAAACCTAAGTTTTAAATGAAATATAAAAAACTAGCATATACGTAAAGGAATATACACATGTTATATATAAAAGCAAAACCAACAATCATAAGACTTACTAAAAATATATGTAATAATGAGAGCAGAAAGATTGCCCCAACACTGCGAATAGCGTTCTGTCCATATATGGACATATAGACATACTGGATGAATTGATAAATACCTGTCCTAAGTATGTATTTTACCTTTAACTAAAAAGTATAACATTCTGTTTATTTATAAATCTAAAGATATATACATATATGTATGTACGCATATATTTATATATAGATATGAATTGCTTGTAACTAATATGTATAAAATTTTGTAAATTATATAACAATAGTCATAGTTATTTCCATTTATAATCTCATGCTTATTTGACATTTATTATTTATAATATCATGCCAAACTTATAAAAAGGTTTTTAACCATCCTCAAAATATATATAAAAAAAAACCAATCAAATAAACTCGAAAAAATTGTGTCTCTCGGAAATTAACTAACAAGCCCAGCAATCAAAGTTGACAACACTTTTTGTTGAAAATCATTAAAGTACCTTGGAGTGCATGACTAATGGATATTCGCCAGTTTTTATTATTTCAAGCTGCTGTTGTTACTTTTTCTATCATTTGTACAAGTACACATTACGGCATTATATATGTATCTAACAGATTTATATATATAAAGTAGCTTATAAGGTATTTATTCAACCGATAATAAAGTTGCCGGTAGTAATAAAAATCTTAAATATGACAAACACTTGAATATTTTTTTTATATACCAAAAAACAACAAAAAATGGTATTCAATTTAAGGAAAATATTCAGTTGTTATAAAGTATAATCACAAAACCTACTAATGTACTTTATTTCAGGCATACATACATGCCATTGAAATATGCGTGAGGGAATGTGTTCATAACAAGATGAAAGAAACCTATATTTATACTCTGTCAGATAATCAGGTGGTATTAAAAGCCCGCCAGGCTGATGTTATCTTGGTAATGCTAGATAATTGGTTTAACCTTCTCAATTAGTAAGTGAACTTCAATGATAAAATGGGTTCCGATTATAAATGTAATGTTTAAATGGGTCCCTGGTCATGCAGGATATGAAGGGAATGAAATTAAGTACACAGTCTTTAATTAATTCTGAGCCTTTCTATACGCTCAGGCAATATGAGAAGAAAAAATCGCCACTTAGATGTTATTGTAATACGTCCGTATAGTTTATGGAAGAACACACCCCAAGTAAAATTATAAAAAGTCGATATATACAGGGTTAAGGATCAAGGCTATACACAATGGATCTATTCAGGTTGCTGTACTTTCTGGCCTATAATAATGTCATACATATATATTGTCAGCAGAAATTGTATAAGGTACATTTAAAGTCACAGCTGTGTAAAATAAATTGTACGGGTGCTTGTAAAATTTTCCAATTAGTGCGATCAAGTTGAATATGTATATATATATAGTATAAGCATATAGTGTAACTGACGACACAAAGAATCTAAGTTAATAAGTAAAAAAGATATTTATTTAATTTACTATGACTTCCAAAACATTAATATTAAACCTATACTATACTCTTATTAACTGTACACACAAATAAAATCCTATTGTAATCTATTATAAACTGCAAAATGGAGAAGAGCTGAATGAAGAGAACGATTGTGTTCATCCATTCAGAATTCATCAAGGCGAAAGCTTGTTATTACCTCTGAAAAAGTTGCTTAATGTAAAAATCTAAGCAATTTCAAATTACCAAAAAGTATCTCTTCATAATAGTAAAAAGTACTTATTTCATCATAAGTAGTATGATTAAAATTCTTGAACTCCATTTCGAATTATTTTAGCAACTATCTTATTTACAAATCTGACTGTCAGTAATTATTCATTTTTTCCAAACCAGAAAGTTTTGCTCATAGAGGAAATTTCAGCGTCTATATATTTTGAAAACTCTGATGAAATATATAATTTCAAGGGAATAAGAAAGTAGGTACATCGAGAATGAAATGTATTGAGTTAAAAACAGATCATTTCCAAACATAAACAATTTCTCATAAGAAAGTTGAAACATCGGAAAAATATGCATCCAGCTGAAAAGTGGTTATATCCAGAAATGAATAAGTTATGATAAGAAAGTTGGGACAATTTTCCATAGTACTTTCAGTCTATCAATAGTTATTTTATTATTAGTAATCATCACTGTTCGTTAGACCGTTTCAGTATTAAATCTGCTATCTGTAAAATTTAACGCCAAGTTAATTGTTATAATAAATTTGGGTTAAAAAATAAATGCATTAACATATTTAATACAAAGATATACGTTTAGATATTTCAAGATAGATTTCATAAAAATTTTTTTTTTTGCGTCCTCTGCTTAATTAGAAACAATTCATTTAAATTGCCTGTTATTAAGAAAACATTATTATTGTTACTTTTATGAATTTTTCATTGTTTTCTTATCATTAACTCGTAATATTATACAAAAATAATATTGATAATATTCAATATTTGTAAAAATAAGCGAAAAAACTTTAGCTTTATTATTTTTTCAGAGTAGCGACAAAGGTCGATTCTCTGCTAGCATAGCATTTTGGCCAGTTCATGGTTGCTTAGAATCCGATAATTAGATAAATGCTACTTGTGCTAAGTCCCAGAGTGTGATACCTGCAGTCTTATGTGTCTTTATGTGAATTATAGCTTTATGAATTTATAGGTTTTATTGTAAAAATAAAAAGTTTAATGGCCATAAAGAAGTACAACACAAATAGCTGAAATATGTAATGCTTCGGGCTATCTCGAGTTAATGCTACAGTAACAGCGCTTTTAATTATGCCTCGTATTAATGACAAGGCTTAATTTTACGACTTACTTTATTAGTTGAGGAATTTTATTGGCTTCTTTTGCCAACCGTGAAGCTGTTGTACTAATGAAGGAATCTTATTAGAGGTCTTCGTAAGGGGCGTAGAATTTTTATCGCCTTTGCTCTACTGCTGATTATAGTGTGTTATTGGAAAGACTCGTGCAATAATTCATATTCATTTCTTAGATTTGACTAATTAGATGAATGGTAATGTCATTGGGTTTGTTTACAATATATAATTAAATAATTAAACAATAGTTAATATTTATTAATATTTTTCAACTTGTATGTTTATCTTAGGAATATATAAGTCTAGCAGGGTTTTTGTAAAAGTTGATTTCATTTTAACATTTCTTCATGGTTAAATTTAAAAATTCAGTTCTTCTCTAGAATACACAGAAATTCAGGACCTAAAATTTACAAGCAAAAATAAAGATCATGTGTACTTATTAGATGCTGTGTCAGTCACTATTAATCGTTATACTTGAACAATGATCCCTATATATCATCGGTGTGTTTAATTGATTTAATTATTAAATTTAATTGACCTATTCAATTAATATAAAATCTGATTTTTAATAAAGATACTACAGTTCAATACAAAGCGACTATACGTTCCTTAGAGATGTGCAAGGAATGTTATATATTTTTTTTTATATATAAACAAAATATAATAAAATCAAATAAAAGTGAAATAAATACAATAAATGTAAGGATTTCTTTAAGTTACTAGCACGTAATATTAGGCTTTTGAACTGTTCTTGTGCTGTCTTCAAAAAGTTAATAATCGTTTATAAATTGTTTAATTATCGACTACCCAACAATGAGCCGATTACCGACTACTTCATGTTCCGCCAACTAATGATTTCTTTATATATATGCATTATAAGGATTTTATTTTTAAATTCTATACCAAGCTACACAAATATTATCATTTTTAGGTTGCATTATCGTTACTTAGGTGCGACTGCAAGCTCTTAATGTTTTTTATCTGTGCAGTCGAAGCTATTTTAGTTGACTAACTTTTATGTTCCTGTACATATATAAGGCTTATGGATGTTAGTTTCTGTTTTCGTAATTCTTACATGCAATACTAAAATTAATTAAATTTAAATAAAAGTTATGTGTTACCATTCAGAGTAACAAGCCAAAAGTTGGTTAAATTTTTATTCCCTACATCTCTAGAAACTAATTGGTTTTACAATATAACATTAAACGGAAGATTGACACTCTTTAAGACTGTGATGAAATTGATGACTTACTGTTTATATATAATTTTATGTGAAAAAGTAGATATACAGAGTGTTGCCATTTAAAAGAAAAAAGTGTTGAAGTATAAAGTATTTGAAACTGATTTGTACATTGTGTATTGATTGTGTATTAAGCAAGTCAACATTTAAATAAATTTGCAATATTTTAAAATTTGGTTCAACCTTTAATTGTGTTTTCAGCTCATTTTCAGCCCATTAACATAAATATTTTAATTAAAAGCTATAATAAAACTCTGCAGTCCCATGACTCAAATAAATTAACTGTTTTCTGAAGCATTTTAATGTCCACTTCAAGTCAGCTGAAGCCAGTGAAACTCGAGATTAGCTACAAAGGCTACTCTAAACATTTTTACACCAACTGAACAAAAAAAAAAAATTGAGAACATAAACACTTGTTATTTAAATCTTAAGTGCTCAGACCACACTTAAGTGCACACCAATTAGGTTTGAAAATTGTTATTTAAGATGTCTAATAATGTAATGTATCTGAAGGTATGTATCGGGTTACATGCATTTGCAGAACTGAGTAAAACAATTTAAATTAATTATAAATGCGACACTGCTAATGCGCAGTGGCGGTGCATTGCATTGCTGCATTGCTGCATTGACGGCCAGAGTACTAGTAGCACCATTCTTGCAGATACGAGTATCTTGGAATTAACTTCGTCATTGCATTTACGCCAAACGAAACTGTCAATGCATTTTTAGTGAAACTGTCGATCAATTTAATGACCACTTAAATGCCGTAATGCCATTTTTCGCATTTTCTGTAATTAATCATGACAATTTGTTTTTGCACCTACTTGCAGTCGTTAATTAGAAATAATTTTGCGATTTTTGCTGCTCGAAAATGACAAAAAGTTTTTGCTTTGTATTTGCTTGACTTGACTTGAGGTGCTAATGCGATTATGTGAGTGGGCCTTATGCGTCTAATAAGTTTTGAAGCCAATATGTCAATTAGTGAATTGATTTTAACCAATAAGTCAATATCTATTCGTGTTCGTTTCATTTCTGGCTAAACGACAAGGACAGTTGGCAACTTCATTTGTTACGACTTCAAATTCAGTGCATTTTAAAATAATTAATTATTAAAAATTCCAAACGATTTTAAATGATTTATGATGCTTTCTGCTTAGGATTATTAATGTATCTCTATTTGTATCATTGCTCTAGAAACATTTCCAGACGCATGCTTAAGAATTCTGTTGTATATTTTTATTTCCGCATTGTACTTCATAATTCACATAATTCACAACTCAATGATGAGAACGGTTTCTTGAGCCTAATGAGCTAAAGAGTTAAAGAATAATAATCTAATTAAAGTTATAACAAAATAAATCAATACACATAATAAAGGTGAACTATGTATTTCAGATATTCGCTTTGTTTTTATGGTTTTGTTTTTTTTTTATTATTTATTTAGTTCAGTTTATTTATTTAAATTAATTTTAATCCGTACTCATATTTTTCTTGTTTAAGGAAATTAATTCAGAAAAGTCATGCTGAGCAAAATGGTCATTAAAATAAATTGAACGTTTTACTTAAAAATAGGAAAAACATTCAAAATCCGCCTGAGATTGTACCGTTTTCGTGGTAAGGCCATTGCCATAATTTCGTTTTTATTATGAATAAATTTCAATTAAGCTCACGAAATTTGGACTAATAAGATTTTCAACAATATAAACTTATTCTCATTAAACTTTTTTAAAGAACATTTACAAGATTTGAAAACAATGAATTTGTCTCATTCAAATATAGAAGTAGTTTCATTAGAAATTAAGACCCAAAAAATCTTTGTCATTTACAAAAATAGTTAAATACAATAATAAACATGTTTTTATTACAAAGTGGATTGCAATGAAATATAAAATTAAACACAAAATAAACTTCTTCACTTCAGCAATGTTTGTAGTCAGTGCACAATTTGGCTAAAGTACATACAGGTGTTTCGTTTTAAAGTGCTTTATTATTGAAAGGTAATAACATGGTCTCATAAACGAAGAAACTGCACTTAAATGAAGTAACTAAGTAGAATGTGAAGTGCTTAAAATCACTATAGCCCAATAGCAATTAAATATAATAGCTTAAGTTACTTACCATGAACATCCTTTAATTTAATGCTGAATATATTTTCCACCCAATTGGTATAAAAATTTTTGACTACTTTTGTGTAAACCCTCATTTATCTCTATCTTGCAAAAATTTGTTACTAAATAATTTATCTGTGTTGGATCCAATAGAAATGTTGAGAGTTCCATGAGTTGTTGAAAAGAACAACACTATTACCGGCAGCTGTTCTGGAATATAACTCTGAGCGATGTTAGGATGAAAAAAAGTAGGAGTTTGGAAAAAGCAAATGATTACATAATCCTTTAATATGACAATGCAAGACAATATATTGCCGTACCTGATATAGATGATTGAAAAAAATAAAATTGAGAAGCTCTACTACACCCACCCTATTCGCTAGACATAATTCCATTAGCATACCATTCTTAGCAGTCGCTAAGCCGTCCTGCTTCAGAAATTTTATGAAAATTGGAGAAATGGTAGTGAATTGGACTGCTTCTATGGATGAGCATTTTTACTTAAGCAGCGGTAGTTGGAAAAGTTTATGTTTCTAATATACGAAAGTTTAAATAATGTATTATTTTTTTAAAATTTTTATTTATACGTATATCTGTTTATTTGTTTTGTTAAAAACCTCATCTTTTAATATATATATAATAAAATATATAATGAAATAAAAATTAACGGTGCTTGGCTAATGAGAGTTGAACACTACAACCATTTTGTGTAAATTATTGACCATAACAGAAGAGAAGACATGAAAGCCCAAATATCAGCTGTCGAGGACATCTCAGCTGTGAGCGAGTATAAGTCTCAGTATCTAATGTGAGTATAGATCTTATTCGCTCTCAAGCAGAGCACGTACCAGCTTTTTCGCTTGGAAATTATTGGAGTGTTGCGCCAATACCTACGATAGTTAAAAATTTGTTGGATGTTGGTTTTAAAAAAAATTTGCTTCACCTTAAGACTCAAAATGGAAAAGGCTAATATATAGTCTTCCAGCTAAAATATTTTGTTAACAGCTTATTCCTTTTAGTTTTTATATGTACTTTGTACATATTTTGTTTACATCTGTTAAACTGTTTGCATTAATGAATGAACCCATTAGATGATTCTAATATAAAATTAACTAAATTTAGTTATATTCTAAATAAATTAAAAACATGAATTTTGTGTGTTTGTGACATGAGAACTGTGAATAAATACTGCTGGTAACAGCTCCTTCTAATTAGACACAACCGATTTTCTTTTTGTAAAGTATGATAGAATGATTTCGACAAATCTTTCGTCCATCCTTCAAATTCGTCTGAGCACAGTTAAAGTATTGTTACAATCGCTATATATTTTGCAACCATGATGCACTTAATATTGATGTAAATAGATATCTATGTATATAACAATTTTTGATACATTAGGAGATATGCTCTATAATTAATGTTTTCGATTCCAGAAGGGTGGATTTAGTTATCTTATGTATATGTATGCAAATAAGGTAGGTTAGTAGGGTTAGAGATTGTTAGCACCTTTGTTCTGAAGCAGTTGGACTATACATTGGCTAAAGTCTTTGAGAGAACCTGATTCTCGTTTGAAACCTAACTTATCACTTTTGGTTCCTCGTGCTATAATTAGGTGTTGAAATGAGTCTAAAGTACTTTTTGTGCATTTTGCAGCTTTTGTATGAAACTCCACTAATAGAGAAATTTATTTAATAATAAGAATTTTTAACTGACGCAGTATGTACAATAGTTATATCACTCAATATATAATATGAGCAACTTTTTATAAAAAAAATATGATTTGAAAAAAACGTTTAAAAGATTGATTTTGACTCATTTCTAGTAGCAGTCACAAGATAATCGTGCGAAATAAAATTTTGCGTATTGCAAAAAAAACGTGAGAAAATATTTTCGTGATTTATTTCAGACTTAAATTAAAATTTCAAATTGCATGCATTAAACTTAGCCTCGAACTATGCTGGAATTATGTTTTTTTTTCTATTCAAACAGTGTGTCAATGTCAAAGTTCATTCCAAATATAGCTCAAATCATAAATAAAATATTAAATACATAACATTTCGAAGCTGATTTGGATAAATTTAAGGTTGGCTCCTCTCAAGATTTGTGTAATAAATCTCGAAGTAAGAACAATGCTAACATAATTAAATAAGATTGAGATGCTTCCTTATTTATTTAACATCTTTATTCTGCTGGTCAGATTCATTGAAGCTCTCATGAAGTCACTAAATGGGTAAATAAAAGCCAAAAACTTCCGTAAATTAATTTATCTTATCCATTAAGTAAAGTCGAAGACGTGCAATGATTGAAAACAACTTCAAACGCCATCGATTTGTACTTCAGTTTGTTTACAGATTTTGAAAAACAAATTTATTTAAAAAAAAATAAAATTTTAATGAACAGCTTCAGTGATTGAAATGCATTCAATTATTTTTTGGTTTAATTTTAATATTTTAATTAAATTTGTCTTGCCGTAGCCGCAGAGAGCTCATCCGCACAGCAAGCCAAAGAAGACACTAAATTGGCAATATTAATTATTTGTCAATAAATCACGGCCAAAGTGATTAATTGAATTCTGAAAAAAAACTGCTTGCATGTACGTTAAAAGGCACGACTTGAAAAACCAACAAACACTTGCGGTCCATGTTCTCAAACGCGTTCTGCAAGTTCCGCTATGTTTTCATGGTTCAAGCTTAGAAGAAGGTAAGGCTTAAAATGAAGCGCGGTAGGCAAACCTGAAATATAATCAAATTTTGAATTTTTTTGTCCATAATTCTAAAAATATATCTCTTAAATTTGCAATTCGTATTTTGATGTGTTATTAGACAAGTACATATGTACATACGATCATATGCAGTTACCATACTCGTAATTCCATATTGTCTGGTCTCGCACATTAGTTCGATTGTCGGGTATTAATTCGAAAATCAACGCTTGATTTTGACTTTGTCGCGTGCTCTAATGTCGAAATTATTTGGCTGTCATGTAGTTGCCTCGAACGTGTTTTCCAACTTGGCCAATTAGAGAGGCATTTTCAGTTTTTATTTATGATTATTTTTATTATTTTGTTGAAAGAGTTCTTTGGTTTCGTGGTATAATTCACGATGACTAAGTCTTTTTGAAGTTGCATTCAAATCGATTTAAAATCAAGTGCGCTGTCCATAAAAATGATTAATTTTAATTAACTGACACCTTTCGTGAGTTCTTGAATGGATGTCAAGATAGTAACTGGGCTGTCAACCGGTAGTTGGTAAAGTAGCACACATTTTTTGGTGAATAAAAATAAATTTAAAAAAGAAAAATTATCATCACTCTAGAATAAGTCAGTGTCCCAAGTTTTCTGTAATTTAATCTAAACTCAATTCATAAGCAATTTTTAATCATTTTGAAAATGTGGAAACAGAAAGTTTAGTCTAAAACTTGAGATTACCATATTGAATATAAAATTTTTTTTTTTTGCAGGATATTTTTTTTTCTAACTTCTTTCAAGCACAAACATGAAATATTAAAGAGAGATAGATTAAATTGTGAAGTAATAGATAGGAGCACAATTGTAAGAGCCTTATTAGACTCAAATTGAAGTTGTTACGATACCACTTAGATGGATACTGGAATTTAGTAACTGTAGACATTTTGATTTGGCAATAACCTTAATAAAAACTTTGGCAAGAACCTTACTGTTGAGAAAATCACATCCAAGTCTTATATCTGAATACTGTTGACAGATCTTTTGTGTGGAAATGTGAGTGTATTTATACGTATTTATGCATATTATACACATATATTATATTATAGATATTACACATATTTTATTATATATAAAAGATTCGTATTCAGACAATTATTCCGGATCAATGCTGTATTCTCATCAAAAAGAAGAGAAGAAACAGAGAAAGCTATACTGAAACTATCAACAAGGGCTTTTACAATCTCTCATAGGGACTTCTAACATAAAATGATTTAAAGATTGTATGAAAATAAACAAAAAGAACTTAAAAATCATTACAGAAAGAAGTTATTGGTCTTGTAGAGAACAGGATGAGACTTCAAGGTATGTGAAATGAGTGTGAACGGCACTGATTCGTAAGCGAAAGATATGTCTATGTAGTTATTTTATATTAAATGAAGAAATAAGATTCGGTAAAGTACTTCCAAAACTATTTTCAATATTTAGTCTGGAATTTGGAGTATGAGGAATACTATAAATCCATAAACCGGACACAATAGATCTATAGGTCTTCATTTTAAATTTCTCAATATGACAATAATAACAACTTTTGACAAATGTTTCTTTGAAATGTCTCTCTTGCTTCCAGTCTCAAATTTTGTTATTAAAATGAGCGCTGAACACTACAACCAGTGTCCGGTTTATGGATTTATAGTATTATTAAAAATAACGAGAACTTCACATTTTATTTAATCATGATTGTCTGCATAACATGAGCCTATATTTGGCTGTAGCCATTATATAGCCAATATATACGTTATGAAGTCAACAATGGAAACTGCTTGTAATAGTTTGTAGCTTACAGACTGATGACAACTGATTCGCTAATTCAAAGTTCTTGTAAGATTCTGTTTATAAATATTTAAATATCTTTAATTTATTTATACAATACTTTGTAGTAGACATGTTTATATATGTGTAAAATGCAAACCATGCCGATTAAGTTTTTGCAACATTTCGACTATAATATAAGTTATTAGAATGTTAAAATAATTGACATTTGGTAACCAATAATAAAATTAATTTTATCCACATAGTGTCTTTAATAATGTGTTAAAATATTTTAATTAAATTCTCAACACTACATAGAGTAATAATATTAATATTAATACAATGTTCAAAAAAGTATGCATAAATTATGTTAACAAGTTAATTTATTCAATGAATTCTGAAACATATTTTCAGCACAAGAACACGTAAAAGATTGAAATTATAAAATTAATTTATTATTTAACTATCAGTCAACGCAATCGCCACGTTTAGCCGCTCCACACACTCAAGTAATTAACGCCGATTAGGTAATACAAATAAGCTTAAACGTGCAGTTATTTATTTAGCACAAAAACAAAATATAATGATAAATAACAGATTAATGTACTCATATTTAGTAAACAAAGTGTTTTTATTACAATAATGAACTTTTACATCATAAACGTTTTTAATTAAATGAGGGAAATCGTTTTTTGCATATGAAATTGCCACACATAAGGCAAATCAGCACAGCGCCCCAGCCTCCAAAATGTCAACTCACATTCTAAGCTTGACTAACACATTACATAAACCCATGGTACCGCTAAGTAGGAAATTATAAATATCGCCGGCGGACAATGACCATGACAACCAAGTCCAGTACACACTCACACCAAGGCGTGTGTAACGCTCCATGCCGGACGCGGTCTGCGTTGTCGTTCAGAATTTTTCCATTTTGCATTTCACAGTTTAATGACATAACCTAACCTAAGCTGCAATTACAGCATCGACACTCGCTGAAGTTGAAGTTCAGGTGTAGCCAACTTTTCCATTAGTCGAATGAATGCAACGATCTTTCGATCGCATTTCTTATTGAATTTAAATTCATTTTTCCAATTAAATCACAACTAAAATAAAATCAAATTAAATTTTTTTTATTTTTAATTACTGCAAATCCAAGACTTAACTTACCGGAGTATTTTATTATGCATAAATATTTTATTTGTAATAAATAATAAGATGTAATTATAGCTTACATACGTAAAATGCATACGAAGTAATTAAAATTACAGACATATTATAGTTCAGTACTTTTATATTATATACACTTTTATATGGAAACTAATTGGAACTAATGGTTCAACTTTATTTGAAATTTAATTATTTATAATATGTATTGGTTCCAATAAGTGAAAAATAATAAAATTATACTTGTAGCAAACTTTCAATTTAATTTGTGGTTTTTAATAAAGAAAAAAATTATTAAACTATGAAATTCGATGAAAAAATAAATTTAAGTTTTAAAAATAAATGTAAGAAATCTTCATATAAAAGTCTTCATATAAAAGCAAGGATTTTATTGTACTATCTACCGCTATTAATAATGCTTTTGCTATCAAAGGGAAATTTATTATCATATTGCTGTATTATATAAAAGATACTTTGCATCTTAGTATTTTATTAAAACATTTTTAAAGAAATTTATTATAATATTAATAGACGAATATATTAATTATTAAAATAATATAAAACAATATAATATTGTATAAGACATAACTGTAGTCATAAATAATTCACATATATATGTCTAAGAGTTTCACAATTCATATTTAAGACTTATTGATCTGATGTAATTAGTGTCTGTACTTTTAAGCGGACATAATTGCTGATCCCGTTGGTAATCATAAAACAGCTTTCACTGTCTGGTATTGTAATATTTTATATATAAACTAAAAAACTAATTTGTATATTAATAGACAGACAGATGTGTAGATATATAGACCAATATATAGAAAGATAAACAGATATGTTGGTCTATCTATCTACATATCTGTCTATCTATTATTATACATATTAGAGTTTTAGTTTATATTGTATATGAAATATTATAATGTCAGTCAGTGAAAGCTCTTTTATTGCTATCAACAGGATCAAAAATTGTCTACTTTTAACATTAAAAACAGATCAACGAACATAATGGTTCAACAGCATTGTTTAATCGGATGTACCAATCCGATCATTGATTCAAACATGAAACCGATCATTGTTGGGATGGAACAAATAAGATCATTGAACAAACAAACAGAGAAACCGAATATTGCTTCATTAGTTCGTTTAAATATTCCAATAACAATCACTTCGACAAAGTTAGTACTCATCTTCATCTAAATATTGTGTCACAAAGATTTTTTATAATATATAAGAAAAATCTTAAAGTTTTTGCTCTATAGACAAAGTGACACAGTCACGTTAGTCTGTGATTGTGTTGCCAGTCAGAAAAATAAATAAACGAGTTTTCTTTTATAGAATAGACCAAAATATAAATAGATAGATAGATCAACGCATAGATAAACAGATGTTGTTTAATCGTTTCGTCTTACTATTCTAATTATAAACAATTTGACAAATTTAGGTAATATTTTTCACCTACATACTTGAAGGCGAAGTTCTCCTGTTATATACAGTCAAAGCTGATTAGATAGACTGACATATAAATAAATAAATATATCAACGAACAGATAAGCGACTAGTCTTGAACCGATTGATCTTACTATTTTGATTATAATCAGTGCAAAAAACTCACAGTACATCCTTCATCTAAGTAATCCAATGCAAAGTTATTTTCTGATAAATAGTCAAAGTTAGTCAGATAGACCAACATAGAGATAGAAAGATCAACGAACAGACTAACAGATGTAGGAATATTGCTTAATCGGATAGACAGATAAGTGGATCAACTAGCACACAAACAGCGCACTATCCAGCAAGAGGTCCCTCTAAAGTGAAGAATAAGCCGAAGTTGACCACGAAACGTCTTTTATCCTTCTTCGTCCTTCGATTCTCGGATGTTGTTATTGAGTTAAAGCTGGAGTGACTTCCGTTCGCATAACTACTTCTCTTGTTAATGCAAGCAGTTAATTTAGCTTGAGCTTGCTTGCCAAGTTATCACCAATCCAATACTGTGCCAAGGTAGTCTTCCTCCCACTTGCTAGTACTCGAGATTGGCACAATATATGCACCGCTGTCTCCTTTTCTTCTAAACATAGTCTAAAAGTTTCTTCCTCAGCAAGCGTTATCTTTTTGAGGTGATACTTGAAGTTTCGTATCCAGTAATTAGTAAGGTCAGCCAGCTTAGGATGCTACGCGGATAGCTAAGCACATTTATCGCTTTCCTGACCAACGGTTTCTGCATGATGAGTATAGTGTGTCTACAAGTGCTCATCTCTTTCCATCTGTTAAGATGAAGTGAAGTAATCCACTTATAGACATATGCTGCATCCATTGATGAATGGGCAGAAAAACAGATAATATTATACAGTATTGCTTAATCGGTTTTTCTTGTTATTCTGATAATCATTATCTTCACAAACTTAGTACACACCGAAGGCGAAGTTGTCTTATTATATAAAGTCAAAGATAGTAAAACAGTGCAAAATTAATGCTTGATTTCATTTCTTTAAATTTTCCGTACTATTAAATTAACACTTATGACATATCAATTATAGTACCAGAAGATAATATAATCATTTTTAAGCACTTCGAAGTCTTTGTTATACTATGTAGAGGTTTAGTGAGATGGTAACTGCAAGTTCTTTCGGCTGTCTATCAATTAAATATCATTGAATTGTATTTCATAGTAGTATAGTATAGAAAATGTATAGAATATGTTTATAAACTTGTATTTTAATACTTCAGTAAATACGATAAGAACACCTGCTTGCCAAATATATTGAGAGGATCTATTAAATCAATTTATATGTTAATTTTTTCATAAACCCTGTTCTGCCTCATATCAAAAGTATACTTATTAGTCGTTTTAAATTTCTTATTTATTTCACACCTAATATTTCAAATTTCATATAAAAACATATAATTAATCAAATAAAATATAATTGCGTTTTAAATAATTTAATTAATTTCGTTAAATGATTTTCACATTAATATGCATAATTACACGGCTTACTTATGTGGCCGATAAAATCCGAAATATTGCCCCTTTTCATAGCATATTTAACTGCAATTAACAAATTGCATCGAACTGGGTGTGTCAATCTCGTTGTTGAACTCTATTAGGTACAAATAACTGCATCGAGATCTGATCGGTTTTATCGCTGCGAGATTTGTATGAGTACTCGCCGACATGCAAAATAGAGCAGGCAAGGAAAATGGAGGCATAAATCAACTTAACTGTTTCTGCTTCGTTTTGATTACCATTGACAGTGCAGTCATGACGAGATAACGGTCGTTTGATACGCTGAATTTGCATCCACAAACATAAAAATTGACATTTGATTTTGAGTCGTAGTAGAGAAGTATTGACGCTAGCTAAGCGTGGTGTATGGACTGAGCTCAAGCTCAGCTCAATTTATGGCTTTCTGCCGGTTGGAGGTGTTTGACGTTGAGTTCCAGCTTGACGTTCTGCACACGAGTTTCTCGTTAAAAAAAATGCTGGGCGTGCTGTGTCAACGTAATAATTTTTTATACTAAACTTATATTTATATATATATATTTACATATATATATATGTTTCTTTTTTTTTATAAAAAATGTTGCAAATAATAATTTTAATGGAAGGTTATTATTTTCTAACATGTCACTCCCTTCAGGTGAGCGTATATGTCAATTTAAGAAGAAAACAACAATTTTTTTTTTAATTTTTTTTATTTTATTTTTATTATATTGAAAATAAAAAATTTAAATAATATACAAAACAATTACATAAATTTCTTTTATTCAGTAAAACTATTTAATATATAAATGAGTAACGAATTTTGTAAAATGTAAAAGAAAAATTATACACAAGATTAAAATCTAAATAAGATACAAATGCCAAGAGCTTAAGAGTTGTGGAATATATTTTTTTTAAACAAAAAAAGTAATATATAAAAAATAAAAATAATTACTTTCTTTTTGAAAAACTTACTTAATCTCTAAATAAACGAATTTTGTGTAATTTTCAATAAATTTCTTATAAACAAATTTTAGTACAAAATGCATTTTTATTTGTTTGTTCTCATAATTTACAAAATGAATTTTCACTAAATTTATTTAATTATTTTTATTATTAAATTTTGAGATTTATTGAACTTTTTTATGAAAATTTGTCATGTAAATGTTAAAATGGATATGAGTTCATATATGTAATTGAGTATATTTTCTTTAGAAACAGAAATTTGATTTCTATACAATCTGGCTATAGACAATGATCAGGGACTTTGTAAACAGAAAGGCTTTTGGCTTAGGGATTAAAAGCCTCAAGGATTAGATTATTTTAATTTTTGTTATTGTAAATGGATAAAGTTGTTATATTTCAGAAATGGGTTTTTTTATATTGTATATAAAACAACCTTTGTTACTTGCATAAGCACACAACTTTAACTTTAAGAACCAATCTATTTTATTCAAAGGAAGTTAAAAATTTCTTCTTCTAATATGGAACGTAATATACTTCATTCTATGTATTCCAATGTGGTACCTGAGTATATTTCATGTGAAGAAACTGCTGTGTTAATGTAAGGTAATGAATTTGAGGGGTTTGTCATGAAGTTTCTAGAAATAAACAATATTACTACACTCTATACTTTAATTGTGCAGTAGATACAGATGTAAGGTTTACTATTTGAATATTGGAAGGCAATGTTGGGATGTATTTTTGTGTAAAGTAGTGTGAAGTATGAAATAGAGTTATAAAATAAGTACAGTGTATTAGCATAAAGATTTCCTAAAGAAGTCTTGTTAGGAAGTTGTAAAGATGAAGAAGTAGTGTATATTAAAACTAACTAAAAGTCAAACATTTTAGTAGATAGAATTACAAAGTTTTCATCTTTCAAAGAAGATCGAAGCTCGCAATTGAATGAATGCTGAATAAGCAAGTGCATAATGAAAAACAATACGGTGTATACAATATATATAATAGTTTTGAAGAAAAGTTTAAGACAAAAATATTATGAGTGAATGCAAATTATTAGAATATTTATCATCTTAAAGGTAAAGGTTACGTTTTGCTACAAATATAGTAAGACTTAATTTGCATAAGTATACGAAAAAGTAGTTATCACATAGCTTTAATAAGATTATGTCAGCTTAATTAAATCAGGTCGTCGACATTCAGAGACGACTCTCGATACACTTAGGTGAAATTGGTCCGTTGTTATACTACATAATCCCAAAATTAATCAACCTTCTTTCAATCATTGTGTTCATATAACAAACCTTAGTAGCTATAATGAAAAAAGGTTGGGTGCCTATAAATGTCCTATAGGATGTTGACAGTCCAATATTGTGATTAATAAAAGAGTTAAATGTGACGTGATAATGAAGATGGACTTTGACTTTGTGGAATTTTGACTAAATTAAACATTTGAAATAAATCATATATGATTAAAAGTAATGAAAATATTTTTGAGTGATATTTTAGAACATTAAATTCAGTAAAAGAGTACAAGGTAAGTGGAATGTGAAATTTATAAATACTAATTCATTTCAAATTGGATGAACATAAAGAGAAGACGCTGAATATCAGTATATGAGCACAGCTAGTTTAAGAAAGATATATTCTGACAACCCCAATATAATTACTTTAAAAAATGATCAATTGTAACGAAAATGCAATAGGATGTCTCCTAACAATTTCAATTTTTAAATAAAAAAATTAGATCAATAAATATATTGGTATATATAAAATTAAGATAGAAGTTAGTGCTTTTGATTTGTTGGAAGAAAAAGATTATTGAAAGTGAACTAGAAAAACCAAAAGTTAAAATTCTGATTTGTTGTATCTTTACGGAAACTATGAAGGAAGGTTCAAATCATAGAGTGTTATGACGCTTTAAAAGAAGAAGAATTAAAATATATTTTAAGTAACTGCTATTGTTTCTAGTGGTTAGTCACATAGAGACTAAGTGATAATTTTAAAGATAGAAATGATGTAAGTAAAATAAAGACATTGAAGCAGTACTAAATCCGGTACTTTTTAATCTGACTTTTTAATTTAATTGAACTAAACAACGAAACTTACCATTGTTACTCAATTGTCTAGGATATCCTATAGAGGTTTAGAACTGTATTTTAATACGAGATTAAATATATCTTTATTATTCTAAAACAGCTTCATAAATATAAATACCTTTAATATTCAGTATCTGCTGTCTTACTGTATATGTGTGAGTTTTTTTATGTACTATCTAGGTTGATTTAAATCATTTAGATGAATATGTAAGATATAGATATATAACGTACTACCTTTGAAGGAGTTTATTTAGAACTTTAATGAAAACTCGCTGGCTGTAATTGCAATGTTACGAATGTAAAGCGATAGAACATCGATAATATTTAGTGAAATAAAAGTGATACAACATACAAAAACAACGTGTATATTGTATATGAGATACTTGAAATAAGAATGATAAAGACTTATGTTAATTAAACAATAGTAATTTGGTTAAGGTCATGGATATAATATATTCAGATGAAAGCATTAAAAAATTCTAATTAATCTGTTTAATTGGAACTATTTATATATAATATATGTAGAATTTTGCAAAGGAATACCCTTTTGTAAATACACTACTCAAGACCTCCATAGTAAGAGAATCGATTATTATACATTATTCATATTATGAAATACAATATTTACTCAAAAGGAACTGTGTGATTCAACGATGAAAACTACATACTCAGGTACCAGGAAATCTGTGCATATCTAACTATTGTTTGTATCGGTTTACTGGATGCGATGTCCAATGAAGTGAATTTTATTTAATTTAATGAATATTTAACTTAACTTAATGGAAACATAAACTAAATAAAACTTAAACAAACAATTTTTTACATTTAACTCAGAGCCAACAATGGCTCATAATCTAAATCTTTCGGAGCCGCTTTCTTTTTGTATTTTTTCTGAACTTTTGTTTTGGCCAATTTTGATTTGGATTTACTTGTGCGATTTTTCTTTTCTTCCAATTCTTTTTCACGATCCAATTGTTCCAGTTGCTCAAATATATTTTTGGGTCGCTTATGTGTGCTGGGATTTGTGGAGTTTTTGGCTGCATACACAACAACAAACTGTGAGAAGGCAGAGTCGGCGGGTGTATTGATGTCAGCGAAGTCGCGGAAGTTGGCAAATTGTTCTTCAGGATAAGTGTACTTTTCAATGAAGCCTTCAGTTGATGGACGGCCATGGCCGTTATTAGAATCACCATAAAATTGATTGAAATCACTGTTGTCATCTGGATGATAGGGCATTTCTTCTTCTGGATAGAATGTGCCACCACGCAGAACACCAAAATCGCCCGAACCTAAAAGGGCAGTATCGAAACTACGTTGTGGTGCTGATGTTAGAGATTCTGGATGAGGAGCAGCATATTTAGGTACAACTGGGACATCGGGTAGAGGGAAGTATGGTCTTGAGTGACCTAGCGGTGGTATTTCACGGAAAAATGGTGGATAGTAGTTTTGAGCTGCTTGTGTGTGTGAGTCAATTGGAGCAGCATCGGAACGTGGTGAAATTTGTGTATTTATAATGGGACGAAATTCATGTGTTGGTGGCACATGATAAGAATGTTCATGTGAGCGTAGCACTGTGATGGGCGTGTAATCATTTGGCTCCATCAGCATATCTGAATCCTCTTCAGGGAATTCATCTGAAAATTGTGAAAAAAATACATTAATTTTATAAATGTTATTATATGTGTTTCTTGTTAAAAGAGATAACTTAAGATTTAACCAAAATAAATAAAATTTTATGTTAAAGGAAAAAATGAAGTAGCCGGTCGGTAGTCAGTTGACTCGCGGCTAAAGCGGAAAGTATACTTCATTTAAAGTTGATACAAAGTATTTAAAAGGAAAAATTTACACGTTTTTTGCAAGTCATAATTGCGGACTTTAAAACTGTAGTTGTTGTGTATTTAATGCTCAACATAAAAACTAATGAAACGATAAATCCAAAGTTATTAAAACGAGTAAGCAAATAAAAAGGCATGAAATGCTCTAAACTTAAAGTGCACGAACTTCTCAAGTTGTAAAATTTGTATCTGTAGATTTCCGCAAACTATTTTCAAGTTTATTTAATGTTTCATTGGTATGAAGTTGTTTCTACAGATACGTTACCCGTATGTTGCGCCGATACGTGTATACCACAGGAGGTAACTTAAGTCGCGAACTGAAATGAATTTACAAATTATTATAAATATCGTACATGAACTTCAAGTGTGTTGCCACTTATTCAAGTTTGGTTCAATAAGTTGTACGGCCAAAAGGAAAATAAAAATGCACGAACGTTCAAACAGATCCGGAAAAATGTGTTGAAGAAGCGTTCAATATAAACTTTCACTGGAAACGATTGTGTTCGTTGCTGTTGGCTAAAAGTGATTTCGAAGATGAGGTAAAAATAAGTTTTTAGCAAACAAGTTAACACAACCAAACTAAATCAATGATTTCTTTTGATACATAATATTTTATTAAATAAAAAGAGCTACTTCAGTGCACAATATTGGTGATGTTTTTGAATAGTCTCAAGGCTTGCCTGCAGCCTGTTCAGAAGAAAGTGCAATTTTTGGCTGCAAGTGCACCTTAACCTACAATTTGTGATGCAATCAAGAGATGTTAACCGAAACAACTTTTTTTTTTTATATAAGCTAAATATTATCACAGTTGCACATTAATGTGTAAATAATGGTTATCTGTAGTACCTGAGTTAAATTTCCAGTGTAAAATGTAGTTGCTGTTTGTTTTCAATAATTATGTATGTATAATTACTTTGTACTTAACATACTTATTTGATATATAAATATATATACTATATTATTTTTTAACTTAAAATAACACTATTATATAAATATGTTAATATTAAAGTACTTATTTAAAATATACCACGATCAGCATTGGGTATCTCAAGCATTAGTCGATTAATTATATGAGTTCCAGTTCAGATTATCAAATGAAATTGCTTTGTGTAAATCTTTTATGTTTAATATTTCTACTCAATCGATTTTCATCTACGATATTGCTCTTACTTTTTGCTATATATATATATTACGTGAAATTTCGTTTAACATGTTATTAAAAATGGATTTTAAGCACTTAGTACAGCCATTCTATAAGTTATCTATTTTTTTTATAAGTCGATAAAATAAATTGATTTATTTATTATTTAACTAATTAGAATTGTCAAATATATATAAGTAATGAAAAGTAATGGTATCGTTCTTGATAAATGCATGACTAGGGTGTTTATTCTGAGATGCACATCATTATGGTTCGCGCTTAAGTCAACCCTAATACATTTGTATTTACAAAGACAGTCCAGCAGCAATCAAGGCACTGCTCTCTTAAATGTTTTTTTTTTTTTGAAGTGATATACTGCAGCAACTGGCCTGCAAAACAGAATAGTGCTTTGCTGGTCGCACTAGAATCAATAGCAATAAATCTGCGAACAATCTCGCAATGACTTTATCGTCCAGTGAGCTACGTGGGCCGAAATGATAATGTATAGTAAGAATGATGTATAACATAATAAGTGCATCGCATCTAATTCTCTGGTGTGATACTCTGTATGATTTTAAGACTAGAAAACAAGATCGCTAAAGTCTCGCTTCTCCGTAGAACATAGCTGACAATATTGTCAGGTAATGGCACAACCATAGCCGGCGTTGCGGCTTAGTGGAGGGAAGATGTTGAACCGAAGACAACCTTTTATACAAAAGGTTGTGGCGAATTCGCTCAGATTGGACTGAAGCTGAAATAATTCTATCCACGGTGACACACGTGAAGACCATGTTGTGAGTTTTGATTTTTCAGATAAAAGAGATAAAGGGAGTAGCAGATAGGTCAGCTAGACTTGGGAAATAAACTATTAAAGATGCCATATTGTATAGGACCGTGTAAACCAGAAAATCAACAAAAGAAATGCCAGCTCTAAAATAGGTAGCTTAAATGCATAATTTAATATATTTTATGCTCATTTCAATTTTTACAACGAAATATCTGGACTAATAGTAAATATGATTTATTGCTTATTATTGCAGATTATGTATGTAGAGGTTTCGAACAGTAGTGAATTACAACAACAAAAATTCTTTTTATATTATTTTAATTAATTGAATTTTTGGCTAATCATACAGCTGTCTCGAGTATTGCCAAATACCCATCATTTGTAGTTCTTTTACGATTATTAAATTATTAAATATTGACAGCTATTTTAACATTTAACATAACTTATTTTACATTTTAATAATGTGTAACATAAGAACTAAAGTTTATTTAAGATAATAACTATTAAGTTGTCTGTCTTGAAATTATTTCTTATATTTAATTAGTCGTAAATAATTTTTCGAAACTGCAAGTACCAGAGTTGGAATTTGTGCCCTGTCAAATTTGAAGCTCAGAGTCAGCGTTCATTAGCCAACTGACCCAAAGTCGTATTTGATTTATGTCAATTCCATACTATATTTATGTTTATATACGAGAACTGATAGGCTAACCAACACCACGTTATCGAATCTCAGAATGGTTACAGGCTCCTCGGTGAGGTATGCAAATTTGAGGTCAATGATTGCTTAGTCTGATGTAAAGATAAACAATAATGTATAAACATAATAAATTAATGAATATAATAAACATGATAATATTAATGTAGTGTTTTTAGTTTCTTAAGACAATTTTTTGTTTGGAAGTAATTGCTCACCTATGAAAAATTCTTTTGGATCCGAAAATATTAACCCAAGAGGAAGAGAATATTTTCAAATTTTTATTACCTCATTAACAAAAAACTTTAACATAATCAAGTAATTATAATTAAAGTGAGAAAAAATTAACAATAATACCCAAAATCTCGTCACTTAAGTGTGAAACTATAATTATCATTTACAATATCTAGTAGCTTCCGAGGAAAAAAGAATCATAGAGCAGCAAGCCATCAGTCACTTATCTTAAACACATGTGAATTAACATGGCAATCAACTCGTTAACGTTAAATTACCAAAAAAAAATTGAAAAAAATTGTAGTAAAAATATTAAAAATGATGAGTGTTTGAATATTTCATAACAAAAATGAAAAAACAAAAACCATATCATAATAAAAATATATCTAAAGGCTTTCGAACAATTCCAGTAGGCCAAGTTAACAAGTCTTTTGTTAGATACGCAGAAAAACAAGATAATAAAAGTGTTGAGCTGAACAAAACAATTTGATAGATAATATAACTAACCGAACCGAACCGAAGCGGACCGAACCGAACTGAATGAAGTACCAACAATGAAATGAAAAACAGTGAGTTTGCAGCGCAGCACACTTTTGGCATAATGACCCTGTATTTATAGCGCAACTACTCATAAATAATTACTTTATTACTTTTCGCAAATAAAATACAATAAAACAAATTCAGATGCAGTACGCAGGCTGGCCTTATATCAGGCGTGCACAAGCCCACAAACCCACACATACCGCAACATAGATACTCGTACCTTTGCGGTAATTGCGAAGATATTTTTATATCTGCACATATATTTTAATTATAGCATAAGAGCGACACTTTTCAACATTAAAATCTTTTTGTTTTGTCATAAAATTATAATTTAAATATACAATGAAGCGCATAGTTTCTGTCTGTATGTCTGTCTGTTTGTCTGTCTGTTTGTCGTGTGGGCTTGAAAAATGGGCGTTTCGGCATTTGTGCTTGAATTTTGTGTTTTGTGCTTATTTGTGTTATTTTTAAGGTATATGCAAAAGATTATTAAGTTTTCTTTTTACATCTGCAAAAGTATCTTTCAGATACTCTAAGTAGTGAAGAAAATAAAAGCTTGAAATTAATGTAAATTTCAACTTCAGAGAGACTCATAATCATATACATTTTACCTAACGAAAGTTTTAAGTACGATTAATCTTACTAAAAAATTAAAGAGAAGCAGACGAGTAAAATAATTATCAGCTGAAAAGTAAAATAATTAATTTTACTAACATTGTTATGTATAATCTTAGTTTGGTCTTTTTTTTATTAAAGTTAATCATAAAAAATTAATTTAACTATGAAGTTATTTTTTTATTTACGAGTCTTTAAGATGCAATTAAAATGACATTTGTTATAAATCACGACTCTGTAAAATAAAATTGCTTAATTCACTGCACACTAATTTCGATGTTTGCAATGCATATGTTGCTTAATAAATTTTATTACACATAATATATCCATTACTTTTAATAATATAATATAACAATTATATTATAAGTCTATGAGAGCTAAAGACCTAAAGTCATACTGGCACAACTTAACTCCCTATCTTAACATTTTAACGCAATGTAAACAAATTATTCGGGTCAATCCTATATGGGTACTTATGCTAACAGGCATATTACTTTCAATAGATCGGAACTCAGATTGGTCACTGGTTCCTTAACTAGGCATTGCTTTGGCTGTAGAATGTGTTTTTGTTATTTATCACCTAGCAAAAGTGACCTGAGAGAAGACTGATATGTGGAGATTCTGTAAAATACAGAATAATCTATACACAGTTCATCTATTCATATACTGCAATTGTTAGGAATTGGTGTTAATACTTCCATAATGCATTAATTTCAATAAACAAGGTCCAGTCTTTTGAAGCAAAGATTATTATTATGTTGAACGTCAGTCCGATTTTCTTCACACTAACCTAAGTCTAATGTTTCTAATCTCTCTCTACTCAATATCCCTACTTTAACGGGTTAGCTCTTAAGATATGGTATTTATTAGAGATGGTATAAAGGATTTCAAAAGTCGTGATGTCAATTCCTTTCAATTCCTTTTCATCTCAGTCCAGAAATGATTATACAAAAATTTTATAACCGTTGATAATAATATTTTAGAGCCGTAAAAAAAACTTCGTATAACATATTATAAGACTTGTATAAATATGGTAACTTTTACTATAAATCAGGACAAATCACATAATAGATTGGATCTTCGCAGAAATAAATAAATACGTTCACAATTTTTCTGGAGAAAAATAAAAATATGGCGATAATGATAAATTCAGTTCTATTAATTCACCATTAATTTTTCTTTTACAATTCTATCAATATCAACATTATTAATATTACTTGTTGCCATACGAAAAATATTTTATTTATCGAGGGAGGGTAACATAAGATCAGTTATATTTACACATTTTCGACTCGAGCGATTGTGAGTAAGAAAGTGTTCTGTCTTCAATGACTAAGAGAAAAGTGATTCACTTGTTCAAATTTTCTTATACATATAATCTATTTGAAGTTCAATGGGAGACAACCAAGATATAGTCCCATAGTAATTCACTTGGTGAAATATCTATGTAAAACGTATCAAAGTCCATTTTCACAATAATTGTATAGAATTAGTATGACATGAAAATATGACTGGTAAATAAGGTGAACTCTGGCAACTCCTTTCTGGAAAACTTTGATGTTCCAGTACTTATAAAATTAATACGTAGTAAGGAAAATAAATCAAGTGGATATCAATGATTAAGTTAAAGGATAAACTGCCTTGAAAAAGTTCTGTGATAACATATATCCCGGAATAGAATAAAAGAATCTTTAAGGTATGACATAAAAACAAAAACTCCTTGTAGATGTGTGTTTGTAAATAATAAATGTAGGAAACTATACAACTAATATATAATACATAATGAGAAGGAGAAAAATTAAAGTATGTATGTTTTTAGTACGTGCCTTAAAAAAATATGGATAGTTAGATATACATTCATCTACTATAATCGAACATAAACAATCAAACATTTTTATTAAAGTATCAGTCTTCAAAGAAAAAGTAAGATTCTCTAAGGATAATAAAATAACTGGAGCTACAATAAAAGTAAGGGTTTCGTAAATAAAAATGTATTTTTATTTAATGAACTAAAAATTTCTAGTCCATTAATTTTAAAACACGTGAGCTGCATTAAAGCACAGATTTTCTATCTAGTAAGCTGGGTTATAATAAATTTTATTTTCTTTATTACTTAAACAGTTGGTTTAAAATTATTTTTAATTTTTTTTATCGTTTAAATTTATTTTGTTAATCTTGTGAATCTAGAAGATATTTTGGATCTTATCTATTTCGCTAAAAATTCTTGTGAGATAAAATTTTGGAGAATGCAAAAATCAGTCCTTGAGTAAGTAAAGAGTCTTATATAGATATGTATTTATCTGTTAGATCTTATGGAAATATGTTAAGGCTTTCTTATTGTTTTACAACTTAACTCATTACTTGCATTCTTCAAGTTTTGAATACATATACATGATATAAATAATGATGGATAATTATTGTATTGTATTAAATCGAAATGCACTCGCAGCTATTAGCCATGTTTGCCTGTAACGTTAAATAATATAATTTTTTTTTATAATATAACATTTTAAAACACATTAATTCAGAGATATTTAGTAATATTTATATGAATGGGAGTTATATATTTTAAAGACCTCTCCTTTATTTTATTTCTTTTCTATATAAATTTCAAATAAAAACTTATTTAAATATTGGAGTGACAAACATGTCAGACGTTTATATCTCGATTTAACGAATCGTGGTAGCGGTTTTCATTCTAGAACAAGGACATTTGCATATATTATTTCTACCGTCAGCCAGTGTGTGTTATGATAATAGGCCCACTTTATAGTGAATAAAGAAGTCTATATCTATATCTCGTTTATATCTCGACTTTTCAAATCGGCGCAGCGGTTTTTATTCTAGAACAAGTATGTCTGCATATAGTATTTCTATAATCAGCCAGTATACTATAAAGCTTGTCTGTGTTATTATAATAGGTCTCATTTTGTAGCGGATAAAGGGGTATGTCCTCCATATATCTACATATTTATTATAACTATTAATATCTTGAAGTATACTATATAAACGTTTTGAATTTGCTTTCAATTACTTTCAATATAATATGGTTATAATTCATATCTCATTTTTAAAGAAAAAATATCTGTTATTTTTAATAAATAAATAAATTTATGGTGAATTATCCTATTAAACATTTTTATTACCATTTTTACCACATCACTATAAAATAATATTTGCAATTATTACAAAATATTTTATATTAAAAAGTATTTGCTTTGGTGAAAGTTGTATTAAGCGTTTCCAAATAAACATATGTATTTTTCTTTTTGTTTTTTTTGTATCGTTTAATTTGTGAAAATTTGAATATTTTCCGGGGGCGCGCCAATATTATTACACGCAGATATGCGCAGAAGAAATGCCGGAAAACATTTTCATATGCAGCATCCATGCCAAATGCGTTGATTGTCATTAATGCTATAAGATATATTTGAATGCATGTTTGATCCATTTCAATCCAATCGAATCCAATCTATGATTATTTTGATGGCGCCACAATGCTCCCCAGCAGTCAGATCTGTCGTATTTTGTTGCATAAAAGGCGTGCTTTATGGATTCAACTTTGACGACTCTTAATCGGAACGCAATCGCATTTTTATAAATGAGCTCAGTTTAAAATGCAGCTCCTCCGATTTTATCTGTTTTTCATTAAATATTTGCATATTATTTTGTTTTCAAATGCAAATGTATTCGAATGAGTGTAAATTGGTAGTTTCTATGCAAATGTTTTCTTAATTTCACGCTTAACATTAGTTATTTGTCACAAAATAACTCCTTTTTTTTATAAAAAATTGATTTGGTTTTAGATATTTATTTAATGAGGTTTGATAATAACACTCAACTGCTATTAAATAAAATAAAATTTTTTTTGTTGCGGTAAAATATAAAAGGGCGGGACATGAAATGTGAAGATACCGCAAGAAGAGTAGAGTGGAGATATTTCTGTTATTTAATAAAAATTTCAAAATATATTTAAATCATTTACAGTTAATTGAGCAGGTCTATAAAATATATTAAATCCACCTTAAAAATCAATTATGATGTGATTTACATAAATCAATAAAACAAAAATAGGTGTTTCCTTTTTTCAGTGATTTTGTTTAAGTATGTTCAATTTTTAAAGAAGAATACCATTATTTGGCCAAAGTTTGCTATAATACTGCAATAAATTATGCCTTGATAATTGTTGACTATTAATACTTGCTGAAACTTGCCAATAACAGTTAGAAAGCACTTCTATATTCCAAGTTAACTTGACCCACCTATAATAAAAATAGATCATCTTAACTCATCAAAAGAAACCGCGTGAACATTGCAAGACTTACTACAGTTCTTACTGGCTATTGGTGTGTAGAAACTCATGCAGAAAAACTGCGTATAATCTTCACTGCAGAAGTTGTGCAAGCTCGCAGGAGAAAGAAACCACAATACATTTTCTCTGTAAATTACCAGCTTTGGCGTCCAGAAGATATAGATTCTTAGAAAGACACTTCTTTGATAATTTAGCACACTGTTCATCAGTGAAGACGAAAAACCCATTAATTTACCTAAATTCGGCGGGATAAATTAGTTTCCACTATCCTATACTAAAGTTCTTGCAAAGAATGTTATCTAATGGTCTGCCACTGCAACCAACCAAACCAATATATAATTTTTTACAGATATTTCCAAAAAAAGAAATATGGGAAATGTCATGATGGTGGTCTCGATTCCGTAGTCTATATTAGACAGTGCAATATAGACAACGGAATTGAGAGCATGATGTTTAAATACAGATTTTTTTAATATTAATGTAGATCCTGATCCTGATGATATTGCACAGTGCAATATCGACAACGGAATCGAGAGCACGAAGTTTGTGTATAGATTTTATTAATATTAATTTATGTTAGATCCTGATTCTGATGTTATTGCACAGTGCTATATAGATAACGGAATCAAGAGCATGATATTTAGATACAGATTTTAATTTAATTAATTTATGTTAAATCGTGATCCTGATGATGAATCTCAAGGAGAGTCATAATAGAGAATATGTTATATTAAAAGATATTAAACAAACGTTTAATTTTAATTTAAACAAAAAGTGACCTATGGCCAGAGTAAAAATATATAAAAACCATTATTTTGAGAAATAAATTCAAAATGAAATACAAAAAAATTAATAAAAAATTTCACTTAAGGTGTAGAACATCTATAAATGATAAATTGAATATTTATAGGGGTGCCTTGTATCTTTTGACTTTTTCTTCTATTCGATATAGAAATTTAAATTTAATACTCTTTAATGGTCTTTTAAAGTTTTTATCAACTTTATTAATAATTTACTTAAGACTTAAATAATTATAAGTTATTCAATATGAGTATGAGTATTCAATTTTACTTCTCATTTACTAATCTTAAGTGAAATATATTGAAATCTTGAAGCGTGCAAAAATTTCTTAATTTGCTTTAGTTTTTCATCTGTTGTACTTACATTGAGCAACTTTTAAGGCAACTTTTTGTTGAAAATAATTACAATCAGATAAGTTTTAGTTATTGTCTGCAGCCACACTTAAGCCAACTTAACTGACGGGCCATATATCAAATATTTCACAAGTCGAGCAATTGCAGCAAACGATCTAATTAACTTTTCACAAATCAAAATTACAAAAGGCATATATCAAAGGATACAAATTAAATGTATAAAAAGAAACAAATCCCATAAGGCGCCCATATATCAAAAACTGAATTACTGACACAGATCTCAAGAAAAAAGTAATATTAATAAAAATATGTATAAACTAAAAAATGAAAAATCTTTGGTAAAGAAAATAATGCACCCATGCAATTTGCTTGGGCGGCTGAGAGATAAAATTGTTACAACAACAAAATTGAAAAATAAAATCGAAAAAATGTGCAACAATTGCAGTGATTTTCTACTAAAGATACTTTATGAAGTGGCAGCATATGACCACGCGCCACAATATGTCGAGCAAAACGTTGAATGATAACTGATACCTTGCCCCCTAGAAACTGAGCTGCAACAGACCAACAAAGCACGAAACTTTTTGCAAGCCAAAATAAAAAAGATAAATAATTTAGTAAAAGTCAAAAATAGTGCAAAATTTTTTTTATTGCCTTACAGATACAATGGAAGTAAGTTTCCAACAAACTGCCACGTTCGTTGCTACTGCAAACTAGGCGGTTTAATACATTGCAGAAGGCTTTTCGCCTCTTCGACGTCTATGTGCGACGTCTATAATGTAGTAACCTACTAAGAGTGCGAATGTTTTGGTTACAATGTCAGATCTATTTGTTTCATTTGGTTTTTATTTTTTTTTTTTTTTTTGGTTTGAGATTTTCCTTCAACTTTTGTAGACCAAAAACGCAGACTGGACTTGCCTTGTTAGATACACAAGGCGCAATGTAAATGTCTGTGGACTTCATTCAGTGAACGACTTCATGGTTTCGATCGTTTTGGATCGCTGTGAAAAATTGTTGAATCGAGTTAGCCTGAGCTGCAATTATTTGATGAATGCGTTTTAAATTGGTATTTTGGCTCAGTTTTAGAGCAAATCGTACAAGTCGCTGCACTTTCTGTTTTAAAAGGCAATATTTTTTGTGGTTCGTGTGTAGGGTGCAACGGCATACAAGTGCACGTATGATCACAACAATGTGATTGGCTTGGCTTTATCCGTACTGGTAAAGCAATCTTTAGTTGTGGGTATTTTTTTTTAAGTGGAACACGTGCTAAAGTCGTTTTATTGCCGAAAGGCTTTTTACAGCAAATTTATTATTTTCACTGTACTCCGTCGTATCTATGATTATTTGCATATGATAATTAATAAAATTTGCACAAATCTTTCATGGTATCTATACATATAATTTAATGTTAATTAACAATGTGATATAGATATATACAATACTATAACTGTGTAATTTGTAGCTCTTGAATTCAATTGAAGTAACTATTTTAAGCGTTCTATAGTGACTAGCCTTTTTTGTGATACTGGAATAATCATTAGATACATTATGTTCTGAACACATACAACAAGCTATTACCAAATCGAAATATGAGTTTACCAAACAGACAATTTTTTTATATAAATATGATTTTACTAATGAATTAATATTACATCTACAGATCTATACTGCTGATTTTATAATAGATTAATTTCAATTTAATTTCTTCATTTTAGTTACTTTGGTGTTTCACCTTCCTGGGAAGCGAATAACTCTAAGAGAACAGAGTTGTTCTATCAGCTTGTCAAGATAGTGGAATTGGCGCGTCTGTTGGAAAAACGTATTAACAGAATGGTTTATTTAGTCGAGTGCCTGTCTAAACGAAATGACAATCACATAAATAAGAAGTTAAGCTATCTTCTAACAATCCTTTTGCAGGTTAGAAAGTTTCACTTAACTAAAATCAGTGAAGTTTTTGACGCCAACGAAGACATCAAAAATAATGTAATGGCGTTTGTACTACGAACTCCTCCTCTGTCGGTAAAAAACTATAGACTTCAGCATTGAAGTCCTAACAAAGGTACTTGGATCTTCAGTTGGAATTGATTTCTGGGCACTTTCATCGATTCGAAATGCAGCTGTAAAATTTAATTAGTTATGCTATCTTCCCAAAGGTTGTTATAAGGATTGTGAATATTTTGGATATAAAATTTTGTGCTAGAATATAATATTTGTGTAAAAGATATCGTAAATATTTTTACAAATGTATTATGTTCTAGTAAATGGTAACTAAATTAATTGTTAAAATATATTGAAATAAACAATGTAATCAATATTTATAATTTTTTAATTTTTTATTTTGATTGCTAACAGCATATTTTATGAGTAGGTATATACTAACAACATATGAGCATATGACCATTATATACTTTAATGTAAAGTCTGATAAGATCACTATTAAGATGTTACACATTATTGAACAATTAATGATGTATTCGATGAGTTCTTAAAATATTTAGTAATACCAGGTAGGTAAAAATATAGAATTAACTTTATATAGCTGGAGTTACTGTCGGCTTGCATTATGGAACATCAAAGATTCAAACGCTATATACTACCATATATATCTTAAAAAACGGTTTTCAGAATCAAGGTAGACGCTCATGATATAGTATTAATAGTCAGGTATATAGTTTTATACGTGCTGAGTGATATTATGAAAGTGGCCACTAAACCAGATATATTGGCCTGATAATAAACACAGACAAAGCTGAGCTTTGTTTTTTACCATCTTTCGAGTGGCCAAGGTGAAGTGTTACCTGCTAAAGCTAACTTTAAAATGGATATAGCTAAATATTATACAGATTCTAAGCTGAATATGAAAATCAAATATTGAAAAACGGGTAAGGAAAGTTTTGACCAAGTATTGGTTTCCACTCCTGCATTTATGATGTGATAAAATAAGACATAAAAATCAGTGTTTGAATGTTAGCACTTTAATTGCAAGAGCGTGGATGCTTGAAAGTCAGACTGAAGGCCTTTAATTACGTTCTGCCTACTACATCACATAATCTACCAACACGAATTGACTTTGACCCCAATAATAATTTCAAAAATCAGTATCATACAAGCTCTCCATTGGAAAAAAAATGGAAAAAAGATTAACACAGTCAATTTGGCTTATCATAATTTCATTGACCGTTGAAATAGATGAAAGAACATGTTTTTACTTTGGGAGCTTATCTAATATCTTAAGTAGAAATCCATCAGAGACAGATCAACTGCTTTCAAAATAATATCCTTAAAATTAACACATTGCAATCTTCTCATTACCGGAGCTTCTGTACTCGCGATGGCGTACCATAGCACAAATCTGGTAAGATAATGCACAGTTCAACTGAAATCAGTGAGTAACCACTCCACACAATCATTTATCTGGGTTTCAGGGTACCAAGGAAGACTTGGGCAGATTATCAATGTTAACACTGTTTAGAACATTAAAAATTCAAAGACAGGAACACAGTTTTAAGGTCTTAATATTTATATCGAGATAAGTCTGTGAGAATATGGCTGGGACATATAGGATATACTCTGATCTTATAAGCTAAATTTTTTGAACTACAAACTATTATTAAACACTATTTTAGCTTTTGAAATGATTCGTTCAGTGAACTTAAGTAAACTTAAGTAAAAATTCGTTATTTTTTGAAAATGTGATGTTGTCAACTTCAGTAAAGCTCTTGACATCCTGTACTACAAAATTTACATTAAATAGAAAGTATTGCTTGACCAAATTACAATTTGAAAGGAATAAATTATAATACACGGATTCTATGTAATATGGTAGGTATTCCACAAATATTTCTTAAAAGTATCTTATTTAAAATTATTTAAGTAGTTATATTAATTCAAATCTTATGAAATTCACATTAGACACTGAAAGGGATTTTAAATTATTTCAATTAATTAAAAGGTCTTTGGAATTTGAAATATTTTCGTAACGGATTAAAAATAAAATATGTCTCTTTTACGAAATCCAAATTGGAGGCGGCGGCGGCTACTCGTTGTGGTTTGCTCGGGTTAAGTGGCTTCTGCGTTAACTGAGATAAATGTTGCAATGCCATAAAAACGCGATATCTTATTTTTGAGAAATGTGAAAAATAGGCTGCAGCAATAAGTAACTAATAGCATTAAAGTATAATAATTATTCAACGATTAATAGCGCATCATTAAAACTGTTTTATATAATACCACAAATAGACAGTCAGACCTTTTTATGGAACCTGCTTAGTTTTATTGGAGTTCACACAAACGAGGTTTTGTTTAGATTTCACAGAAAGTATCTGTCAAATCAATAATTTTTCAAAAACAAACAAGAGTTTGCAGTCACGAAAGAGGAAAACATGATTATGTTAATTAATTTAATTGTTTGTGTTTAAAACTGAAACTGAAATAAAAATTAATTAAAATAAATGAAAAGATATTTCAATGAAAGCACTGCTAAGTGGGAGATGTAACACCTTTAAAAATTGAATATTTTATGTAAATGCAAATCTATCTCGCTTTATATAACAAAATGGCAAATCGTTTGGGTTGAGATAAATGCACAGGTGTACGAAGAATGCAATATGAAATGATTAATTTCTTTTAATTAATAATTTAAATAGCAAATCAATCATATTCATTCAATAATGAAATTATAACATGAAAACTTACTTTGATTTCGCAATGCATTCGTCTTGTAAAATTCGAACAATAAAATAAAGAAGATTTACTTTGTAATCGCTTAATCGCTTCAAACATACCTGAAACAATAGAAAAAGATACACAAATGTTAGTTCAGATATGAAATTGAATATAAAAAATTTGTTCGAAATTAATAAAAAATTGTATGAATTGAAGGAAAACATGATTTTCGTGTCTGAATAATTTCAGAAATTGAAAACACACACCCTCGCTTTGGCCCAATTAAACTAAATATCAGCACGGCAGATGCATGTGGACGGAATGTAGCGTGACACACCTTTAACTAAAAATTTGAGATCTCAGCGCATTGAATTGATTTGACTGAAATTGAAATCTTTTTAATACGAACTTATATTTCTGTTAATGCTTAGCTCGAGATAAATTGCACACAATTTGACTAAAAGGCATTTTAAAAAGTTCAAATTATTTCTGCAAAGCAAATTGCCAGCATCCAAATGTACCAAGATTGTTTCCACAATTTGGCAGCGTTACGAAGCTACACAGCAATGGCAAATCAACAAAATCAAGTCAATCTGTTTTATTTCAGTTTTATTTCAGTTATTTGTGGATACATATTTTCATGGCAATAAACAATAGTCGACATTGAAAGCGTACAAATACCAAACAAGGATGGATTTGCTTCCAAACAGAGAACAACCGCGAATCACAGCGAATCACAGCGAAACTGTGAAATTTCTGTTATATTAATTTAAAAAAGATATATATTTTTGTTTTATTCTAAAGGTTATATAAAATTTAAATGTTGCATTATGCAAACAATCTTAAGACTTGCAACTCCTGCAGTATTGATTCTTAATTGTAAATGTTGACTTCTTTGAATGTTAAAGGTATTATTTTACCAATAAAAAATATCGAAACTGAAGTGTGGGGTCATTGAAACATAATCATCTTGCCAAAATAATTAATTTTCAATAATTAACTAAACATTTTTCATTTACCAGATATTATTTATTACAACAATTTTCAACATTTTTATTTGATATCATGTTTATGCTAAACAAAACCTGACCGCTTTTACCACAAGACAATCACCAACACGGCGAGATACATTTTACATTGTAGTTAAATTAATTGCATTGAACTTTGCTGGTATTAACACCACAGTACGAATATTGAGGGTTAAACCACATTAAACATTACTTAAAGACACAAAGCTGTGAAATTGACCGCCGGTCTATGATCAAGATTGGCTCAGGTTACATGCGATTTACTGGCAGGTATTTCACACCAAACTGGTTTCCAATCTCTAACTTTAATCTCAAATCAGATTAAACGGTTTGTGCACTCAAATCCATTGTACTTTCTGTGCCTAATGTCATATAATTGCAATTAAGTATTACTAATGCATGAATTTGTAGACATAAATATGATATTTATGATTCTTTTCATAACTTTGTTATTAAATTAAAAACTTTTTCGCAATTTCAATTAAATAATTAACTTCTATAAATATTTTTATTATAACGGCCGTGTGCGAGTTCGAGTAAATTGATGGTAAATTGAGGGAAATAGTGAATTATGTCGTTGTGGCAGCGAATGTTGGCATTTACCAGAATTTCGAGTAGGGTAAATTAGATAAAAATTTGGTAAATTAGGTGCTACCATTGTGAAAATTGTATAAGATAGATAAATATTTACATAAGTGCAGTGCAAAAAATCCTTTGGAAATTTCAATTTACTTTACCTCAATTTACTCGAACTCGCACACGGCCTACATAAGATTGAACTGAATTATATACAAGATTGTTTTGAGTTTTATAAAATAATATGTATTATTTTACAATTGTTGTTGTTTTTGAAATAAAGGAATTAACATTGATACTTCTAATACATCAAATGAAGCTAAAGGACATTATATATATGTCCTTAACCATAAAAATTATTCCTATAATCTAATATTTAATAATAATTATTATAATGATATTAATAATTACTGACCGTTTCACAAAATATAATAATGCGCATCTGCACGTCTAAATCAAATAAAAAGTAATTCCATTTAAGTTATATATGCCATTAGAAAAGCTATCTTCAAGCATGTGGAACTCAAAAATAAGCTTCTCAATTAAAAATAGTTCAAATGGATGGTTTATCAACACATTAAGATAATTTAATTCTACTTTTACTTTCGATTACTGAGATAAGGATTTCAGCACATTCATCTTCAGAATCGAACAGCTTCATTCCTTCATTATTTATACCTAGAGATGGTTTTAGTAAGTTACAGTATAGCTCAGTTGATCTTAATGTCTGCCATCTACTGAAAGAAATTCAACTTTATTCTCTTCTACATACTGATGATAAGCTTGTTATTTATTGGAGGAAGAATGGACGTACTTGATGACCCACAATATTAACAAATATTCTTTCGGATAGCTTTAACAGGACGTAAAATACTGATACTGTGGAAAAAAAAGCAATACATATTTTTTTTTTAAATTAAAGTCTTAACGAAGTTATATTTATTTTATAGCGATGGGTTCTGGAATGATAATATTTAATATAATATTAAAATGGACTTAAGAAAGTTAGTCCACAGGAAGAGTTACACATTACAGACAGTTTCAAAGGCAAGCAGATATTCTCTTTCAGCCTTGTTAGTTCAGTTTTAATTATGTCTCTATATAGAAATATTAATGAATGTCAAGATCATTGAGAACTAAAGTATTAAACAAAAATTTAAGAAATTTATTACTTACAATTATATAATTTTTAACAAGAAAAACGTAGTACAAAATTGAGTTAACGTTGGTAACACAATATGTAATATGAGTCGCGACACCAGACATAAACAGAAAACTGTACTTGGCTATGTTAAACATAACACTGACTTATAACATAACATAAAATGTTAACATAAAACTCTTTTAATGTTTTTCGTGTGCAATAACAAGGAAAAATGCGGAAAATAATTCTAACATTTACGAAACATTTTTATAAAACGAATAAAAAAAATTCAATTAATTTAATACACTTTTTATGTACTCATAAATTAAATCAATTAATTTGTATTTAATTTTAATAGTTTCTTGTGATCGATTTTTTTATTGATTCTTTAACATAAACTCAATGTAATTGTATACAATTTTGCTCTAAAACATGTTAAATGTCAAAGAAACTGTATTTAATATTCTTTTTAAAATTATTTTTATTTTTTATTTTGATCATTTTATTTTTTTTTATTAATTCACAAATAATTGATTTTCTAGAAAATAATTTTTGTCTCATGAAATTTTATGAGTGCAAACCACTGAATTAATTATATTAAATAAAGAGAACTATTTTTATTATTGTATTGATGTCTATTTATCGCCTTTAAAGTTGATCTTGAAGATGTAACATTCTTTAAAAATATTACATCTTAGCCAATTAATATTTTTTAAGATGGACTGAACAATGGAAGTCCGGGATTCGACAGTAAGGAAAGAGATGACAGATTTGCCCCATAAAAGCATGTATGATATTTGAATGCTTCACTTCATTAAAATTTTGTATAACTAAGGTAAGAGCTTTATAATTAGAAATTTTTTTTGGCAAAATCACAAAAACTACTCTTAATCCTAACTGATAAGTATATAAGTTGCAAGAAGTTGCATAAGTGGCGAAAATAACCTCACTTTAACTTCACTTTTAATCTAGCTTAAGTTGTAAACATAGTCGTAAAGACACACATACATCTTTTGAGGTATTGTGTTACCGTATAAACCCGAAAATCTTAAAACCTGCTAAAACTATAATTATAGCTTAAGATGCTTGCATAGGAGAGGTCTTGTAGCTGACTTAGACTCTTCATCATATTTAACTATCATTGCACTTGCATTGCGCGGTGACAAAGCAGGTGTCAACCCCGTTCTCCTCACATATGTGATGAGATAAATTGATAGAAAGATTTGATATTTCTTGTTATTGCACAGGACTGTGACCCACCTGCAAGCCCATTGTAAGACTTATATATTTACGGATTATTTTAATTTACTATATATTTTAAGAGGCTGTATGCATATTGTTAAGTAAATATAAGAATATTGTATTGTATTGATCTCAATAAGTGAAGACTTTAACAATTGCGTACATGATATTAACACTACTCCAAATCGTTCAGTTATTTCAAATTTGTTCTTAGATTATAAGCATCAAAAACCCAGTTAACCTCTTTAACCCAGATTAAAGATGTGTGGTAGTCAAAAATTATTCAATATGAAAGTTAAAAAAAAAAAATATAATATATTGGTGAAGTTTTTGATAATGTGAATACCAAGGGGAAATCGAACTTGTTAGGTAAACATGTCTTTAGTTCTCTCATAGCGGTGTTGAATGCTAAAATTAAAAGCATTACGTGCTTAATAAGAGTCAGGAAATGGTTCCGAAAATAATATATTTTAAGTCCCGTGTTGAGCAGCAGTATCACAATGGGGTCTAAGTTTAGTTGATTAAAAATATCGACTGCCAGCAAATATGCTTCATAAGAGACATAAAATGGTTTCGAAAATAATATTTTTAAAGTACCGTGTTGGGCAGAAGTATCACAATGGGGTCTAAGTAAGTTGATTAAAGATATCGACTGCCAGCAAATGTGCTTCATAAGAGTCAGAAAATGGTTTCGAAAATAATATTATTAAAGTCCCGTGTTGAGCAGCAGTATCACAATGGGGTTTAAGTAAGTTGATTAAATATATCGACTGCCAGCAAATATGCTTCATACGGGTCAAGAAATGGTTTCGAAAATAATATTCTACCAGCAAACCTGCTTGATAGAAGTCAGAAAATGGTTCCTAAGTATCACAATGGGTCTAAGTAAATTGATTAAAAATATCGACTGCTAGCAAACCTAATCTGTTGTAAATATCAATTAATTATTTATTTTCCACTAACATAAATTATAATTTAAAATTGATTTTTATAAGTGCACATAAACTAAATCATATATGAATTTTAATATAATTAAAAATAGTAAATTTAATAAAAATCATAGTAATTATCTACCCAACCCTAGTCAAATAAATATAAATAATTTAATTTAACTAGAATCTCTTAAAAATCAACTAAGTATGTATATATGCAAATTTAATGGCCCTTTAAATTAATGTCAGACGTAATGCATGACAATGTAAGATAACATCTTCATACTCCTTGGTTCAATTAAAAATTTCATAAATCTCCGCTTCAATGAATTGAATCTCTTATTCAATCGAACATCGGTGTGAAAAAAGAGGAGTGTAAATGAATGCATTAGTCACAGAAGTACAGCAGCTGAATAGTAAATTGTTAAAAAATAATTAAAAGAATTACTGGCAAGTAAATTATAATAAAAAATGCATATTTAATAATAAAAATATTAATGATTAATTTTGGGTATTACAAAACTTGATTACACAATAGTATATGAGAACTCATCGCAAAAGCAAAGTATCTGCTCAATTGTAGTCGGTAAGCGGTAAGTACTCGTAAGTAAGTAAGCAAGTAAGTTAGTAAGTAGCAAAAGCAGCATTTTTTGTAATTAATTAATTGTTGACGATGATATTTACGTAACAAGATTCCATTGTTCAATATGCTTACATGTCAGATTTAAATGGAATATGGAATGGAGTTGGAGACTTCAAATAAAGCTTCGATGCATGCACATTGTATGTACACTTCGATATGACTAACAAAGGCACTAAAAAGCTATATCTGCTGATGTGATGTGTGGTGTCATGTGGTCAATGTCAATTCAATGCGGCAAATACAATATAAATTATCTCAAGATTAACCAGTTCTATGCTGATTTTGTATTTAATTCACAGTATTTATTTTTTCATTAATATAGTATTTGCTTAAAAAATATTATAAAAAATTGCATAAAAAATAAATTAAAATAGAATTAAAATGCGCAGCTTGCATAAATGCAGCTCGCAATGCAATCTTGTGTTCGAGATGCAACAATGACAATGGATGCAGTGCATTGGAATATTTATGCTTTACTTCAGATACTTCAAATAATTCTATTTTTTGCTCTAATTGAAAATATTATTTGCTTGTTACAATTTTTAATTATCATTTTTATCGTCAATATTTCACGATATATAGATATGTATATTTCAAGCCTTGGACTTGGACAGCATCATTTTGAACTGAAATATGCGGTAATGGTTGCAATCATATACGTATTGTCATGGTTCCACTTATGAGTTTAAAGTGTTGAGGGTGTATGGTATATTGGCATCATAAATGCAAGCAGCTATTGATCCAAATGACATTTTTACATATATTGCAGCTGGAAACATTAATTTAAGCGAGGTTATTAAGTACGCTTTAAGTCATGATCGTTTAAACTGATTTAATTAGTTTATAGTCTAGTAAAGAATTCAATTAGAAATGATTAATTCTTCATTTTGTAACCTCAAAGCTTGGCCAGCAATTTAGTTCATTACTGCTTTAATAACTTTAGCATGCAATCGTTAAATGCTTTCATAAATCTTGTCAATTGTCAGTATTGAATCAAGTGAAACGGATATGAAATTTCATTTCATTTAAAGTACACTGCAAAAATAATGAAGTTATGATGAAAGTTCTCAACTAAACACGAATATCTGAAATAGACAAAGTACAAATCAAATCAATCTAGTATTGTTGAAGTACAATACAGTGGTAAGTAGTAGTTTCCTAACTTACTAGCGCTATTATTCTAATTATATTTTAAAATTTTGATCAAATTGGTTTTTAAAATAGCAAAGAGCAAGTTCTATTGTATTAGTATTAGTAAATAATCTATTAAGCAAAATAGAAAGTTTTTAAAATAGGGAAGATGTAACGATGTTCGTAAGTAGTAAGTGTATTGATGATAGTCAACAGCCGTAATATAATCTAAATCAGCATTGCTGAAAAAAATATTTTAATAACTTATAAAACAATAATTTAGTTAGTATATACTCGCATCTTAGCTATACCGGCTATATTGCTTAATCTCATAAAAAGGGGCTTTAAATATGAGCACAAAAGGAGGAAACACGTCTATTCAGCTGTAGCAGTCATGCTATTTGATCTAAAAGTGTTACCTCTTCATAAAAGTAACTTTAAAGATGAGCAATTCACATAAAGAAACATGTCTTTCATACCTGTTTATTTAGGACTGCATCTTAAGTAAATGCACTATTTAATTGGATATTAGAACATAGTAATATATATATATATATGTTTTTCTTATATATTATATTTAAATAATATGAATTATATGTATATATTTCTTTTTTGTTACTGAAATTCCTTCAATTATTTACTGAGTTGGCCATTACAGATGTGACTCGTCCTTGACCGCGTTGAGTAGCCAAGAAATCCACTGATGTTCCATTGGGTAATATTAATATTCTGATGCTAAATCCTGATATTTTTCATGTACTCAGTTTAATTTGTTTACATCACATTTCTATTATTTGTCTTTGTATTTGTACCTTGAAATACGAAGTTGTTTAAGCAATTAATTTTTCTCTATTTTAGTTTTGATTCCATAGGTTATATTTAGGTGAACTCACTTCTTTTATATTCTTACGTTGCGATAGGTACTCTGAACACGGAAGTATTTCTTTCGGTTGGATGGTTAATTGATATTAGTGTCGACAAAACTACCCCTTCTATCCAATAGCATATAAGTACTGCTTTATTACTATACATCCAAACATAAAATTTTGAAAATATGAGTTCAGATTAAGCCAATTTGCGTGGTTCATAAATGAGGCTGTATTTGTGAAAGTAACATTTGGGCAGATTTTGAAACTCATTACTTTTGAGACTTCCATAGCGTCTGTCTTAATTTTACCCAACCTATGTATTGACAAAAGAAGTATTCGTTTGTGTTATAAAGCATTTTTAAAATACTACGAAAGTATATTCATTTTATAAAGCAAAATTCGGTTAATTCCTGAAAAACCCAGTGGTAGATATATGGGTGGTACCACAAAGATGAATATGATTGAAATCAACATGTTTATTTTTAATTATATCTTAGATTGACACAAATATCTTATTTACTTTTACATGTAAAATTAGATAAGTTAACTTTAAAATGCTTTCAAATATTTTCAATTAACTTTATAAATAAATAATATTCTTTTTCAATAACGGATCAATTAAAAACGTATCGCTTCCAAAACAATCTTAACGTTTTCGCAGTTTGAGATAATTTAAGCCTTAAGCGCTCAAATTAAACTTCGTTAATTTTGCAATCTAAAACTATTTTTAAATAATAAATTTCATGAGTTTTTCTTGTTCGAACTTCATTTACCTTGACTTTCGTTTTAGTTTTAATTCTTCCTTTCAAAAAAAAAAAATAATTTTGTTTTTAATTACTTCTTTTCGAAACCTATCTCAATTAGCCCAAATAAACGCATTAATAGATCTTAAGAGCTTTGTCTACGTTTGCAGTTTTCAGTGCATAACCTGCAGCTACTTAGTTGCTGCTTGGCGCTGATTGGCGCTGCTTGATGATCTGCCAACAGTCATAAACGTTTTAAAAATTAGTCTAAGTTATTTTTCATTTTAATTAATCGTGCCTACGTTGCTCATGCACTGCCGTCCACAGACAATCATATATACAAAATGATAATATGAGAGTAGCATGCATGATTTCTGCAACCAAATAGATCGAATAGACCGAATAGACCGAACAATTTGAACCATTAAAGTATCTACTATAATTCAGACCTTGACTGTGGTGCCAAGTGAACTCAGCTGGCTTAGAGTTGGTTGTGAGAAAGCTTTACTAAAATAATAATTTATTAACATAATAATTTAAAATTTTAATTATTTTTAAATGATTTAAGTTGCACCGATCTAATATAAGCTTTAGGACAGCCATTAATCTTGTGGCATGTCCTCCAAGTTATTACAGCATTACAAGTAATTATCGCATGCAACATTCAAAGAAAAGCATTGGTTCGTTTGACTCAATAAAATATTTCGTTACATATATTTAATTCAGTTATTTTGTAATTGTAGTTTTGTAAATACTTTATCAAGCCAATGTAACAAAATATTCCCCCCGAGTGGCGCTGTGTGAATGCACCTTGAATAGTTTAATTGTGTCTTCCGGGCCGACTTTTGAAACCTCATTTAGTGCTTGTAATAAAACTGTAATGTGTGTTAGTTGTAACTTAACCGAAGCCAAAGGCTTTTATTTTACAGGTCTAATTGTTGCAAGAAAAACTATATCAAACTGCGTTTTGCACTCGAACTCATGAAAATCCACTTAAACAATTCACAAACATTTATTGCCGCCTCACAGCAGCACCGGTAATTATCTTTTATTTTCAGTTTAATTTAATTAGTGGCAGTTAGACGTAATACACGTCATTGAAGACATTAAAATTGTGGCAATAAAACAAGGAAAACTACATCAGAATCGTAAAAGAAACTATAAAAACTACTGCATAAAATAAATATTTAAATACAAAATGTTATACGTCAATTAAATGAAAATTATGTGCCCACCGAAGTACTAAAATTCTCTAAAAAATTCGTAATAATATTTAATAATTTTATGTCATGCAGTTGGTGGTAGCCTTGAGGTTGTAAAATATTTTAACTTTTATATAGACATTGTCCATATATAATACTGCTTATATATATCTATATAGTATTATGATTGTTTTGAGTTACGTACACATCAAAAATTTATATTTTGTGTAGAAAATCCGATGCTATTAAAAAAAACGAATCTTGAAGAGGTCTTGAAATTATATCTCTGTAGATATTAAGGATCTACTCGAAAAGGCAGTTGAACTTGTAAAGCAAGGACCTGCGGCCCAGAGCTTAGAATACAACATGACTGCAGCCTATGTCGATAAGTGGATAACTTTACTTCATCTTAATAGATGGAGAAAGATGAGCACTTGTAGAGAGACTAAACTCATGATGCCAAAACCGTTGGTCAGGAAAGCGACAAAAGCACCCTAAGCTGGCTGACCTTACTAATTTGTGTACACGGAAACTTCAAGTATCACCTCAAAAAGATAACGCGTGCTGTGGAACACTTGTAGACTATGTTTAGAAGAAAAGAAGACAGCGGTGCATATATTGTGCCAATGTCCAGTACTGGCAAGTAGGAAGAAGACTGTCTCGTGACACCATTGAGTTGATGATGACTTGGTAGGCAACAAGTCTCATACAATGTTCAGAATAATTTTACCAGATTGCCATGAGTTCACTCAGAATAAGTTTTATGTATTGTGTAAAACTTGTGGTCAATATAATCAACATACAGACAGCAATGTTTCTAACATTAAGAAGGTAGTGGACAATTAAAGACACTAAGCACTTTTCAGGGAGTAAATAACTTTTTATAACCTGACAGGAATAATAGCACTAAGAACTGTTGACCAGAAAAGTTGTGCTTACGCACTCAGTAGTCATTTTGATCTGATGACAGTATGAGCCTGCTAAGACAGTTTACTAATCGAAATGTGACTAAAGAATACTTGTGGAATGATAGTTTGGCGTTGTTTGAGGCGTGACCCCTGTAGTCTAGTATATAAATGTATATATATAAATGTTATACAATAATGGCACTTATAATCTCAGTAATCGACTAATATAGCTACACTGCAAAGTGGTTAGAACAAAATAATTTTTGAGTTAATATGTTTCGTTGCTTGAGTTTGTGAATACTCCTGATAACTATACTTTAGATTTTTACTGAAATCATAAAGAATAACTGAAAAAATTGGTTTATATGTATGAAGACCTTTATTAATATACGATATTTTAAAAAATATCACATCTTTGTAGTCTAATTTGTAAATTACTTTTAAAATCTAATCAACCAATTGATCAGGACAGACGCAATCGGTGTTAAGGGCCTTAAAAAGAAATCACTGTAACCCATTATTAATAAATTAGTTTTTTGAATAAAGTGAAACATTTTTAAGAAATCTCCTAATTATATTATAAAATTATAAAATGCTAAGTGTAAGTTCGTCCCACTGTCATTTCGGACGAAAGATGATTTTCGTCGCTAGTTGAGAACTTGCGCATGACATTTTCATTAAAACGACACTGTGAACTTTGGTTATGAATATATTTTACTATTGTAACATATCAAAATATAATTTAATTTAATAATAATAATACAGACGCGAAAAGCCAAACCTTAGCTGTGACCTTAAAAAAGCATAAAATCTTTTTTAGAATGAAAAGAGCACGAAAAGCAATCTTCATTTATCAAAAGCCAAATTACAATAAAATTATTTTTAATACAGGTAAAATCATTGGCAATAGAACAAAACATAGAATTATGCTTTGCTAAACATTAAATAAATAAAAAATAATTAATGTGAAAAAAAAAGCTGAAAAGAAGCCAATGAAGTTTATATAACATGGGAGACAATATGTTTTGCTCTAAGCATTTGCTGCTTGCGAAACAATGTATCTGATGGCACGAATGTTGCATCTTGATTCAATAGCTCTGACTACACTCAACTCGTAATAGGTTGGGTATAGCATAATAACCTACCTCAATGTCAAAATGACACCAGCGCTCGGGCAAAGCCTTACTTGGGAGTTGTGCGCATTTTAGCATAACGTAAAATATTCTATTTGCCAAAAGCACTTGAAGACCTTTCGCAAAGCAAATAGAAAAATCTTAAATCTTAAATAAAATATCTAAAATATAAAATACGTTCTGTCTATGCTTTTTTCTGTGGCTGTGGTTGCTCGCTATAATTTAGCAGTAATTTGACTACTATTATACTAGAATAATAAAAAATGGAGAAGAAGATTTCATGATTAAGTCAAAATTATAATAAAATAAATACGTGCTATTTGAGCGCCTGACAGCTCTGAGTATGCCAATGTTGTCTTCTCCACTACAGTTCTAGCGTTCCATCGTTCCATCTATCGTTGTTCTATCGTTGATATTTAATAACTCCTAAGGCTCTTGGCTCTTAATGGTTCGTGACATAAGTGGTTATAGGTTACTGAAATATTACTATACACATAGAACATAGAAAACAATAGCTTTTTAAACATCTGTTATTTAAAACATGCGCCACGAATTCTAGAACAGCACGTTTCCATCGATGGGAAATATATGTGAAAAAAAACTATATAAAAACAGGCAGTAGAACATATGTTGTTACTCTCATCTGTACATTTTGAATTAAATTTGGCGCTAATATGACTAAAACCAGCAACTCACCGAGTAAAAAAAAACATTCATTCGATTCATTCATGTTAGCGTAAAATGTAGAAGCACAAAAAAAGCCCGGGTATCTTTAAAAATAGAATCATAAAATCTTGTACACGTTTTGTTACCTGCTGTTGTTAAAAAAAAGAACGGTGGAGATACATTTAGATACAAGCAGAACTCTTTTTTGATAAAATCTTTTACATTTTAACTGCGGTTTTCAAGTGTAAAGTCAGCTAATGTCAGCAGCGCCAACAAGTGTCCACGCATACGACCCCCAGGCTGTTTAAAGTCATGAACATGAACACGACTTCGGCGTAATGTGAATAGGAACTTTTCGTATCTCCGTACTCTGCGGATGATAAATCGTAAATTCTTAAGTTCACTTATGGATTTATGTGAATTTTTTTTTCATTTTGTTTTTCCTAAAATACTCGTCAGAGATGAACAATGCAAAAATCGCAGAAAATCGTTGTTCTTAAGGCAGCAGTTTTTTCTTCTCATGATTATCTATAATTATCATTAATGAGCGCGGGAGTTGTATTTCGTTGATGAATGTATCTTTAGCAGTCTATTTTGTAATTTATAATCATGTAGTGGGTATCTACTCATAAGATATTTAGTAGTTTGCACATCTCATTTGCTTGCTTGCTGCTTTGCTTGAGTAATTATGCGCTTGCAGCTGTATAAATTATTTAAACTGTTGTCATGTATGGCTTCAAAATTAAATGAAATACGATTTTTTTTTGTATATTTAAGAACTTTTCAAATTAACTCTGAAATTAACTATGCATTTTCAAGGTTTTCTATTGTTGTTATTTGCCTTTAACTACAGCGATTTGAAGCAAGAATTAACAATGAATATATTGACAGTTTTATCTACTTGCAGACTTTTTATCAAAGACATTTGCTGTACAAAAAAAAATTATGTATTTATTCTTTCAAACTAAAAGACACCACCAATAAAATTGTAAAAGATATTGTTTAATATGAGTATGTCACAAACTAGTTCAGAATTATACAAAATATAATACAAAGTATAATAATATCAACTATTATGTGACTAAATTTAACATAAATTAATACAATAACAAGTAGTGAAATGGGAGCGTATAGAATATGGTACGATTCGCAGCTCTTCGTACATCAGAACTCTTCATGGTCTTATAAATAACTAACTCGCATCGACAATAAGATATTTAGTCTTTCAAATAAGGTTTGAAAGAGTGCCATTAAAACATTTCTAATATGAGATATGAGATACCAGCTCCAGGCTTAGTTTTCTTGCCTGAATCGTGGAGCAAAGCCGGACAATAAAGGTCAGAAAGATTGTCATTGAAAGGTTTCTAATGCGAGATAATGATATCAGTCCCCGATTAAGTAAACCCGCTCCAGTCGTAGAATACAGTCTGATATTTTAAAAGAATTTTATAAAAATCTGATCTCGTTTTATATAGAAACGATATTTTAAATTGCCTGTGTGAGGCGTGATGATAGATATCATAAACAAGGTGATCTTATTAACACTTTTTCTATAATCTTCAACTTATGTCTCAAATTTTATTTGAGTTGAGTTTAAATGTGATATAAATCTAATCTCGTTTTATATAGAAACGATATTTTAAATGGTTTGTGTGAGATATGATGATAGATATCACAACCACGGTGAGTTTATGAACACTTTCTTCCATAATCTTCAACTTATGTCTCAAATTTTATTTGAGTTGAGTTTAAATTTGATATAAATATAATCTAGTTTTATATAAAAACGACATTTTAAATCGCCTGTGTGAGATATGATGATAAATATCACAAACACGTTGAATTTATGAACACTTTCTTCTATAATCTTCAACTTAAGTCTCAAATTTTGAGTTGAGTTTACTCCGGAGCATAAAATCAAATCTTCAAAGCCAAAACAAGAAGTCAAACTAATGATATCCAGTGTTTATACAGTTTGCTTGATGGCAATCACTATCTATAACTGACTATAAACTTAGTCATAACATGTATTATACAGCGGCATAAATCTCGCGATATTATGCAGCATCTTTGCTTCATTTAATTTTTATTTAACTTTCATTTTTTTTTACTGTTTTAAAGTTATGCTTTTCTTGAAGTTATAATTGCTTCATAAAAATTCTCTATTAGCTTAAGAACACAAAAAAAAAATAGATAACGTATCTCTTAAAAATTTATTTTATCGGGCGTCTTAAATTTATCTAAAGTTCAAAGTGGTTGAGCATTATTTTTGTGTATAAAACACAAATACATTTTTTCTTTAAAACATGCATTTAGATTTTATGTGGCAGTGTTAAGATTAATAAACTGCATAATTTAATAGCTTGAAGTCCAAATATAAAAGGGGCGAAAAATTGATTTTTAGCGGAGTTCCAAGGCTATGCAATATTCTTTTCAACTGAAGGCAAAAATTTACCTTAACCCACATAAATAATTGACAATCTCTGTCGACCAAAAACACACCATAAAAGTGGGTACATAAAAGCGATTTGCGTTCATCGATATAAGCCCTTTTACTTATTATCTTTTTTTAGGAATATGTATAGGTCACAAAGATAAAATCATAATAAATTGAGATATATAATTATAACAATTTTCTTAATTTTTTTATGATTAAATATTATAGTTACGTTACTTTGATTTATTTAAAATTTATGTTAAGAAGGCTATAGTGTTTTTGAATAATTTATGATGCAGCGATAGAATGATTGGAATACAAATGCCGAGAAGAATCGGAAAGTTTCGAATTTTAATATGCAAAATGCGTGCAAATTGAACAAAGAATGTCTTTATTGTTGGCAACATTTTGTACTCAATCTTCGAACGACGGGCAGTGCATGAAAATAGCATATTGACAAAAGAACACAAAAGACTTAAGACACATACTTGCTTGTAAGAAACAAGGACAAATTGACATCAGCCAGCAAATGGAGTTCAAGAATGACGCTAATTGTTATGTTTGTCAGCGATTGGAATTTAAATTTTTTGACAAAATGTGTGAGTGTATAAAATTTAATGTTGTTTTCTTTAAAATTGTTAACTTAAAGTATTTTTTTTTTGTACATCAACAGTGCCGTGTGCATAAAAAAATCTAATTAATACAATAATATATATTTGTACATATATGCATATATATATGTAGAGATAAAATTTTATTGACAATGAGGATTTATTTTATACGAGTACGTTACATATTTTATTGGAAGTTGTGTAGATGTATCTTTTGAGTATTAAAGTAATTATAAATGAAATTCTTCATGTGATGAATGTCTTTGAAAAAGTGCGAAGGTGTCGGTATCTGCTCGTAGTTGGTGTTATTGTAACGTAATAAACAACTAACAACTTGCCAAGTGTCACTGAGGTGTGTCTTCGTCACTATTTTGGCATTTGTTAAAATCAGCAAATATTTTAAAATATGTTAAGTTGTTAATAAAAATATTTATAAAAATACAATAATTTTACCGAAATTTGTATGCAAATTAAAAACGTTAACAGCGATTAGTTTTGCCGTTAAAGTCTATTAGTAAAAGGTTAACATGCATGACTACTAAACGTGTAATTGTTTTTGTTATATTTCGCATTTGATTTCATTTTAAATAAAATTTGCTAATTTATCTATATCTCAGATTTGGAATTATATATCTTAGCTTAGTTTTTGTTGTAGCTGATAATATTTTGCAGTTATGTTATGCTTACAACTAATTAGCTGAGAACGGTAGCATTTTTAATTTTTGTGTCAAGCCAAAAACAGCCGAAAGTCGTTTAGTGGAAGGTTGAAATACTACAAATATTTCGGTTAAGATACTTAATATTAATTACGAAGTTAGATGAACCTTACATAAATCAGCATAAATGCGTTTATGTCCTTGTTCTCTAAAGAGTGTCAAAATGATTTTTATAAATTTAATTAAATTAATTTTAATATAAGTTAAAATTTGTTCAAAGTTAAAATGTCAATTTATTTATTTCTGTTATAAAAACTACTTTTTATGATATCGAGTAGAGCAAATACTGCAAACAAAAAAATGACAATTGCTGTCAAGGTAGCAGATGCGGCATAAACGCTTAAGCTTGGATCGACCTTTTCATTAAATGTTAAATATACAATTTAATTATTTAAATAAATTAATTGAAATGATAAGCATGAATTCGCATTTGTTTGACTTTGCACTTTGAAATGAATTTACGAGTAAAACAATTTAACTATAATTATGTTGCAAAATATAAACAAATTAAACTGTGATGATAAATGATTCTGCACTCTAATTATAATGATGCTTTAACATAAACAATTGTGCGAGTATTTAATTATTAATGAATAAATTAAAAATTTTTATATAAAATGTTGTCTTTAAAATGACAGATGACAGACATAGTGTTAATTCTTTTTTTCTTGTAATTATTTACATCCGTTTTTATAGCTATCATCAAATTAATTTAATATAAAAGATATCAGTACCCTGAGGATGACTATACATAGAATATAGTCGAAATATCGGTTTAAGTAAAATTTAAAAAAAAAACAAAAACAATTTTTTAAAGACTGTATTATTCAACTACAAACCAAATTATTATAAACAATATATAATATTAAAAAAAAACAAATAAACATAACAATAAGACGCTGTGCAGATGATGCTATTCTGATGCTGTTCCGTCATAACTGCTTAGAAATATAAAATGGATGTAGTACTGGGAGAGTTAAATTGGGAGTAATATCACATTATTTAAAAATCAAAAAGTAAATACCTAAAATATAAAAGTGGAAAACTAATAAAATCATAAAACACCCATTAGTGCAATTTAAACATGAAAGAATATTAATTCAATTGGCAGTGATGCATGAGAGATAGAAAAAAGACGCGAATTACAGAAAACTTGCAGTATCTTAGTTGAAGAAACAACAAAATTAACCCAGAATAAAACAAGTGCACATAAGATAATAGTGAACTAAGATCTATTAATTACTTACTTAAATTCTGCCTGAGATTATAGAGGGTAGCGGCTTCAATATCGAAGGTACATTTCTTCGCTACAATAGTAGAGTCACAGAAGGTAGGTTTATTGGATTTTCTTAACTTCAAATGGATAAACAAATAGTTTAACAAGAATAACCCGTGAATCTATTGTGGAAACAATGATTATAATAGCTTGTCTAGTTCTGGCAACTTCAAATGTATCATAATGGGTCATATTTATCTACAAGGATAAGTTGTGATGTTTGGATCAACACGCATCTTGTAAACCAAATTTAAGCTAAGATATATGGATCAGCAAGTCGAGTAGAAACTACGATCAAAACAACTATTATGATCTTCAGAAATGCATACATTCAGAGCAATAATATCAAAATCTAGACTACGTCATCTAAGTAAAAAAGTAATCGACGTTAAAATTTAAGGTGTTGCCAACATTAAGGTGTTGTAAATATTTTGGTATCCAGAAGATGAGCATGGATTTAGTTGTTGCATTAATCAACAGGAAGAAGTGGATGCAATACTCGCTACTTAGGATCAGCCCAATTTGACGAGAACTTCTTGTATATATCTGTTTAAAAATGAACTACTACTATTATTTTTGATTACAAGAAATTGTATTTGTATTACTTAAAGAAAAATAGGCATTAGTTTTTAAAGCAAGGCAAAAAGAAAAAAGTGTATTCAAAAAACAAAAAAAAAATTAAGTCTCCTACTGAAGTATAATTTAATTTTCTTTATAACAATAATAATTTTTTAATTAAATAATGTACAAAACTAATCTGTAGTCACACACTATTCACATTGCAGTATCAGAGAAATGCGGAAACTCATATAGGACTGAATAGGAATAGGACAAGACTAAATAATAATATTCTTTGGAGGCATGGAGGGGAGGGGAGCCGCAACTGTTTCATGTATACTGGAACGCCAGTCAATGGAAGAGAATAATGGAATGCAAGTTAAGAGATGCAGTTTACATATGGAATAAATTTAAACTGACTACAGAGGCTGTGTACTTCACCTAGGATTGCAGGCATACTTAATATACACACATAAGTTACGTAATTTAATTATGGGGCTCTTTAAATTTTTATTAAGTTTTTCAAATATGTAAAAGACTAATTATACTTATCAAATACAAGATTCATGAATTTTCAATAAATTAAAAATCAAATTAAACAGTTAAATTCAAACAGCTTAATTATTCAAAGTAACTATATTTTTCCTTCTATATATTTTGAAACAACCTCTGCATACTCCACTTACCATACCACATAATATCCATTACCGACCATATGACCCATTAACTCTGCCTATAATTAACTAATAAATATATTCTAATTTACGAGTAGAGGAAATTTAGTATGTGGGCGGTGAATATCTATTGGTAATAGATTGTAATAAATGTGAGCTTTATGTTAGTTAATAACTACTTAGGTATAATATAAAAATAAACATACATTCTTTCGTTTCATAAAAAGGAGTCAGTTTTGACTTAATTAGAAAAATACAACAAAATTTATTTTCATAACTAAGACAGACCGACATATATGTAATTTCATTAGTTTCCAGTAATTAATTTTAAATGACGTTAAATGATTTATTACCAATTTTATTTCCATATGTTTTAATCCTATTAGCATATAAATTATTGACTGATTTATTTAAAAATTCAATTTGAATTGAATAAAATAATTTACATGTGATAACATAATTCAATAACATAGTCTTTAATGTGTATAAATTTATTTAAAAATATTATAATTAGAGATATAAGAAAAGTGTGCCTTAATAAAAATGTTGCTTATTAACATTTACTTTTAAATATTGATATCTTAATATTATATAATAAAAGGTGTGAATTTTTTTATAAAATCACACATTATAGTGTTAGCAATTTCTTAAATATTCATTACATACATAACCTAAGTGATCAATAATAATAATTCTTTCGAATAATGATTGAACATAGTATCCACACCTTTAAAAACACTACATCTTCTTTGAAATACTTTGAAATAATGTGATAAATAAAAAAATAATGAATTCATTAAAATAAATATAAAGATATGATTAATTAAAAAATTTGACTATACTAACAATTTCTCTTTAACAATAAAAGTAAAGGTAGAGTATATATAGACTATTAAAGCTTCAGGTTTGATCTCGACCAACTCTTCACTGATTTCGGATACAGTCGGTATCTTGCAGTACTTTGCTGCTAGAAACGAAATAATGTGCCTTGCATACCTACATACAGTATATATTAGGAATTCACTTGATGAAGACAAATGAAGTCAAATATACAAAAAAATAACGCTCGAAATAAAAGTTAATATTCTTAAAATAAAGAAATTAAAACTGACTGCTTACAGTAGTTTTCATGATAATAAAGAGATGGATGAATCAGCTCAATCTCAATGCAATCCATGGAATAGAATTGACTTTGGGTGCTATTAAAATCACTTTAAAAACCTAGCTAAACTGGACTTCAGTAGTAAAGACGACCATACGTGATCTTATGGAAGAAGATCCTGTTGCACCAAACTTTTCTTTCCGAACGATTCTGAGAAGGAAAGCAAAAACCTAGAATGATAAATTTTCATAGACCTGTAAACAATACCGTTGAAATTGTTAGAAACCGATGCTTGTGAGCTATGTAGGAAGGAACACAATTTTTCACATCATAGGATTAACAGAAACAGAATAGTCGCACGCCGATCTACAAAATAATAAGACTTTTATGGATATAGCTGAAGTGTAAGAAATCTTTATACTATACTATAGAAATGGCATGATTCTGTAGTTCTAAAATGGATACAGTATTGTGGACAACTAATATTTGACCACATATAACTATAGTATTAGTAATAATGTATTTGAGAATAGTAGCCACATGGAAGGAATTTTTCTTGTTCTGGTTACAAGCATAACAATTTCTGAACTTTTGGTATAGGACAATATCTTGAAAACCGTACCGATGGCTGAAACTGTTTTCCCTTCTATATTGTTGACGTGCAAGGTCCAATAAACGCACCGTATAACGTAAAAAAATCTGATTTTGGAATATAATTAAAAATCATTATCGAGCTGAACTTAACGAGACTAATTTCTAACACAAACACTAAAGAGAACATCAGAACCAATGCATTGTCTTGGAACGCTAAAAGTCTTCAAACCAATCAGTTTTTTGCCAATTAATACCTTGCCATTTAGTATCTTTATAATTATAATTAACAATAGTAATGTACCTATGTATTGATGCTCCTAGTCGGTTTGTAGCGTACAATCTATGGTTTCATATATAATTATAAGATCATAAAAACTTATCTAAAAATAAGTTTGGAAGCTGGTCATAAAGTAAGAGATGCCAACATAAAAGGGATACTTCCGGATCTAATGTGAAAGCTGTTCTGAGTGAAACTATTTCTCTTCGAAGAGGCAGTGTTATAGTTCGTATAGTATGTATAAGTAAAATAGGGAGTCGTTCACACCATTCCGACAATGGTCGGTTTGTCTTCACCGAAAAAAAAAATCAAATTATATTCAATTTTGAATACAAAATGCTTGTGTTAAATCTTTGTTAAATAATAAAATTGTTATTTAAATTTAATAATGGTAAATATCATATACTTAGCTTAACTGTATTTTTAGTTGAATTTAATTAGACACTAAACAAATCTCAAGCCATTATTGGTACTATAATTAATGAATACAAACAAAGTATCTCAAACGTCAAATATTTGTTGAAAATCGACCACACATGCAATTTGTGTGTAAATCATGTAAAACTTTCCTGTTGACAATGAGATCAGTTCGCTGGTAATATATCAAAAGACTGCATTGAATTGAGCTTACTTAACCAAATGGGCAGCAAATGTCTCAGTGGAACTTATCACATCATACGTGTGCCTGGTGCTTACTACTGCAGTTCTGGGCGATTAAGAATTACTTGTATTTTATGTAATCATGCCACAAAGAATTTCTTGCTAGGGTTGCATAATCCATAACTGCATGTGCATAGAGCAGGGTGTGTAGCAAATACCGCGCTGAGTTGCCCACCATTTCTGACAATAACAGTTCTCATTAAATTGATTACGTTGCCGCATGCGAAGTGAACTGTTTCGCTATTGAAAGCAAAAAATTTGTTAAATAATACAAACCAAACCAAACCAAGCCAAACAGATTCATTAAGAGCTACGGCTGAAGAGATCTGAAGTGGCAGAAGTGGTGATTTAATAAGCCAAGCCAACTAAATCGGTTCAGCAGAATCGATTGAGAGCGTTATAAATATTATTTGAATTTATATTTTTAATTCTTGCGGTTGGCACTTAATTTACTTACTTAGCTGATATGTGAGCTGCATAAATTATAGACTTCTTTCTGTATGCAAATCAAACTCAGAGCGGCGACTACTGTGGGCTCAGATTTGTAGCCAAAATTTCATTTGTTTTGTTTTCAGTTTTCAGTTTTAAATTTTGAATATTTTTGCTTCGGATATGAAGTATTTTCGTACGTGTGAACTAACTTTTTAACCTTAACCTTGTTAAATAATTGTACAGACGTGCATGCTAAGTACAGACCAGGTTTTTGCGAATCATTTTATGGCTGAAATACGTGCCGAAATGAGTCATTTTTGCTTGTGGGATATTTCTGCATATGGACTATTGGATTATTGTTTAGGAATAATTAAAAAAAAAATATTTTCTCTTGCGGTCACAGTTGCATCTTCCAGCATTTAAGCGGCTGACTTATGTGCATTTATGAAGAGATTCACTGGTCACGTAATTTTTATAATTAAGACGTGTGATTTGTACCCTTTTTAATGTATTATATAGCTTTACAGAAAGCCTTTTTGGCACATTTAATTTTTGTATCTCACTTTTCTGACACACAAAAGTTTTATGATTTCTTTTACGTGTCAGTCATTGAAACATTAATCAATTTTGTATGAGATAATCTTTTATTTGTACTTTGAGTTGTTGATTAATGTCGTCATGTTCCCAAAAAATCACACATAAAAGTCAATTTCGTTTTTATTTAGGTACTCGTTTTACATAAATATATTTTTTGAACTTTAATTGTTTCACATACCTATACATATTATCATTGGAGTGATGTAATGTCAAGCAGTTGACATCCTGTTGGGCTGGCTTATCGTGAGATAAACCCAAAAGATCTTTACATTTCGTTTAAAAAATTGTAAATATGTTTTGTGCTTTAAATGTCATAAAAGTTTCTTATGTATTATATATATATATTTTTTTTTTGCTAACTGGGTCAATAACTTTGAAGACGGAAAAAATTTTAACTAATAATACTTAAATTTTTAAACTACAAATAAGAAAATTCCTTAGCGCTACATTATTGTTCGTGCTCATTAAGATATAATATATCTATATATTAATAAAATGTACAGTAAAACTAAAAGTATTTCAAAGTTACATATGCAAGCAACCGTAACTAAGGTTCAGTTGTTAATACGAATATTGCAAAATGTACTTAGACTTCGTGCGCTTGCTTACAGATACGCCAAGTTGTCTACGATATAAAATTAAATTGATTTTAACTTATATTTTTTTTCTCAGAAATTGTTAATATTTCTTAGATTTAATTAATATAGCAAAACAAATCAGCGAATTGTTGAAGATTTAATTATTTCTTTAACATTGTAAGATTAGTTAATAACTTTACATGGTTATCTATGCCTGCATAGCAAGCAACAGAATGGAAACCGTTGCGATCCACAATATCTCTGCTGGCACACTCTAATCTAGAATTATTATATAAATCCAATTCACTTCGATGCTATATCGATTTTCAGTCAGCATGCAGGGCAAATCGTCAGAGGGCACGGTGATATGAAAGTTATAAACTCTTAGCAGAACACGTAATTTTAGTTGTTTTTTTAGTTATAGTTGGAATATCTATTATTGGTAGCTTAGATACATCACACTCGATTATCTTAATATATGAGTCTTAATTTATAAATTTAACAATTAGTCATCAAAAATTGTTTTAGTTCACTTAAGCTTATTATGATTTGCCATATGCTCAACTTTAAAACACTTGCATAGGTCAAGTTTTAATCCGGTTTTCAGCTCATTGTTCTTTACCTTAATCGTCGCTAAGCAATTTTACCGAAATATAATAATAATTATAATAATGGATTTAAGAAATAAGAAGAGTAATTGGATGAATATATCGGATTCAGATAAACACAAACATACTATCATATATGAAAATTCGATTCTTGAAATTCTGTACAATAAATTTCGTTACTTAGTTGAGAAAGACATAGTACTTAGAGAAAGTTCTTAATAGAACTTTACTCTGTACAAATTCTTGTAGAATACAAAACATAAGCACAATAAAAACAAGGCATCCTTTCCTTTTTTCTACCAATGATATTAAAGAAAAATTTCAGTTAAGTTAGGTTGGAGAGGGAGTGTAAAGTTGTAGAAAGTATCACTTTCTTGCGAATGTCTCTATTCCCTCAACCTTGCTTAAGGGAGACAAGTTAAACTAACCATTGTTTCTATAATAACGACATGCGATATCCCTGTTAAATGTTTTGTTATTTCACAAGAAGCTAAAAAGATGTGGAAAATCTATCTTTATAATTGATGCCAGGCCAGTGAAGAAACGATATGCAAGACATTGAAACCGCTTCGTCTGTAGTCCTAACAGATGTGTAGAAAAAGAAAATAGTTTTTACTTTTTTTCACTGCTTCTTCGAATCTTCTGCCGGAATTCATTCTAGTTGAGAACTAGGTAACTTGGATGTAGTTGACATATGGGTATAGGTTTTAATGTAACACAACAATAAAAATGCTCATGAAGGTGTTTCCAATACAATAATATTTCCAATACAATGTAAATTTCACCTCACTTTTTTCTTTTCACGTAACTTTGATCCAATTGATTGCCACTTTATTTGCGAAATTGTATTCCTAGTCCAACTGCCTTAAATCTTTGTTTCATACAGTAAGTGATTTATACATTGTGATTTAATGGCGTTGGTAATAGTAAGCACCGTTGCCTCTTGCTCTAGGTGTCCGTAATGTGATCGACACGGAGAAAATGTTGTATTATTATTATTATTATTTCCATACTTCATTAGGAGCTTAAAAAATCTACAAAAATTTTCAACTGGTTTCTATTTTGTGTTATTGCAATCAGCTCAGCTGAATTGTGCTTCTCCAGATCATTGCTGATCTGCCTCTGCTCCTAGTTCCCTGTGGGTTCCTAGGAAGTGCAGCATGCGCGATATCTTTAAAAGGCTAACAAAGTATATATGTGCCCAATCCAACCATAATTCTATTTTCTTATTTCGCTGTTTAAGTTTGTTTGGTGCGTTATTCTCCGTAATTCTTCATTTAAAATTAAAAATATATTTATCACTTTTACTCTGAAACTTCCTTTGTTTAAACTATAGTCTTAGCGAAACTAAAGATGGGATGATCACCTTTTTTTCGGGTTGAAATCGTAAATCTTTCTCACAATTCTTTGGAAGAATTGAAGTCTCATTACGAGCTTTCAGTGCATAAGTCAGTTGCTTCTTTTTGCAACATGAACTGCCATTATACATTATCTAAGAAAATGGTAAATTAAAATTTTACTTAAATTTTTGAAAAATTTGCATAAACCTTGTGAGCTATTGAATCAAGAAGACAAACTCTTCTTACTAAGAAGAAGAAAACAATAAGAAATCCTTCAGAGTTCAAGTTGCAAATATTCACAAGAAATCATTTTAATATCAAACAAATAAACCTGTAAATTGGTCTTACGCGTGACCAATCAATCATTGAAGTCTTATTCGAATTGATTTTATTTGAATTTCATTTGAGTTTTTTGTGGATTTTTTGCGAATCAATCTTAAAGATATTTTAATTTAAAACGAATATCGCATATTTAAAGCAACTAATGGCGAGGCACGCACTCCGCTCGAACTCAAATTAAGAGTTTTAACACATTTTATGCCTTACAAATGATATCATAATTTATGCTTAAAAACTGTTAAAATAAAATATTAATAAATAATTTTGAAAATCATGCAAAAAATTAAAAAAATTTCAATTCAAATATTAAATCTTCGTTTTTACAATAGGTTTTTTACCAGAGACCTAAAATGCCTTTGGGCACATTTCGTAAAGTAAAAATTATAGCAAAAATTTGTGATTAATGATTTTTTTACAGTTTTAGGTTTTTGTTTTTTGTTTTTTACAATTTCATTACGTGTTTTTTACAATTTTTTTACTTTTTAAGTAGTTAATAGATCTTCTTTTATTACTCGTATTTCAGAGCTCAGCTGTTATTTGTGTACTTTCAAAAGACTCAACTTTTTGAAAGTCGCAGTGGCGGATGCTCATAGGTGTTGCTCCTATGATTTTTGTGGGTATTAAATTTGCAATTATTCCATAGGTGCAATGTGTTCGCCAAATTGAGCTTGGCTTACAATCGGTTTCGATTTCAAAAGATAATTACACAGTCTTTGAAATGCGATAAATCTACCAAAAAATTGTCTTAATTTAGTTTAAAGGTGAAGTTTAACGTACGCGCATTTGCCAAAAACTACACAAAAAAAAAGTTGGAGCAAATAAAATTCATTGGAAAATAAGTAAAGCAATAGAGTTGGAGTTATAAAATAATAAACTAAATAAATAATTATATGAACAATATACGAGTATGTGCAGATTGTTTTGTTTTGGTTTTGGTTTGGTTTTGTTTGGCTTTTTGGCATTCACGAAACCGTGAAAGGCACCTTTACAAATCTAGAAAATAATTTGAATACATTACTTCATTAAAAATGTACCAATCCTTTTTTGTGTTTTCGCTAATTTGGCAACAATCGCTACACAGCAAATGCATAAATTACATAAAAACTACAGCAAATAAAATATTAAATAAAAAAAAAGTTAGTTAATAAAAATCATAATTTGCAATTTTATTAAATCATTAAAAATTAATCAAAATCAAAATCAAAATCAAGAGCTGCGATTTCATTTTAAGTTGGCGGAAACTATGAGCCAGTTCAGACTTTTGGATCATAGGCTCAACTTTCAGTTAATTAAAACTATAATTTGATCGATAATGACCGAGTTTCATATCGTCTGTTATCGTTTAGAGGCTAATCAAGACGGTTAACTATAATAGTATCTATTTAAGACAGGAAACACGTATTTGCTCTTGTTATATAAACATAAATTTTAATCTACTTGATGGATGAATGTAAAACTGAGTGGTAATTACAAAGAAAAAAAGAGCAAATTGAATATAGTTTTTGGAATATGAATTGAAAAGTAGTTTTAACGGTCAAAAGCAAAAATTTGAGGAAAAACGTGTCAAGAAAATTTAGACAGCAAAAACAATGCTAAGTACAGGAAACTGATATATAACCAAATAATAAGTCCGTCACTTCTGTATGGACACGTAGCGTCCAAAGCAAAGCTTCAAACACTACTATTCGCTAGCTAGAAATTGCAGATAGTCAGGATATGAGAAGACTTTTCAAAGGGACATGGTACATTAGAATAATTGAAATCCTCAGGGACCTAAAGATTGATCTGATCAAAAAATACATAAAGGATAGAGCTCTGATATTTTTCACGAAAACTGACAAATTTACCAACACCGCGTCATCAAATCTCAGAATGGTTACAGGCTTCTCGGGTAGGTATGCAGATCTGAGGTCAATTATTGCTTAGTCTGATGAAGTGATAAACAATAATCCAGTCAAGGCGTAAAGAGGGGTTTTAAAAATACCTCGAGTTCAGAAAGAGTAAAAGTGCACAAGTACACAAACTCAAATAGCTTCAATATAATAAAAATATAGAATATATACTAGACATATACTAGAAACATAAAATGCAATATAAAAATGGTTCATCTACTTTGTGGTTCCAAAAGTCTATTTAAAGAAAAAATCATTGTAATTGAGATTTTGATCAAATTTTTACCATAAGGTAGGAAATGCAACGCCATTTAAATACACGAGTACTTCATGGGATATTTTACAAAACTGAATTATTTTAAGGTCTTTTACGTAAAATTATTGCCATATAGCTGGATGTTTAATAATGAAACAACGATATTTTCAGGTGTATTTGTATAAATACGATCGTTCCCATAACTTGACAAACAACGTTCAGTTGTGACAAACTTAAGATCCATTTGCAATAGCAGGATGGAAAACTTCATGTATAAGAAATTTCTGGTGCAATAAGGTTAGGTTAGGTTTCGTATGGTTATACTTTCACACTTAGATTAAACAACTGCTACCCATTGGATACTACTACTACCCCTTACAGTTATCAGGCGGAAGCAAGCTACACTCAACAATATTTTCAAAACACTTCTGCTACGAGAAAAGGCTTAAAATCAAATTTTTTTTAAAGTAAAATTATTAACAACTAACTAAATTTTGAAGAATTAGAAATTCTTCATGACATTCTACTTAAAAAGAATTTTATATATTTAAACATAATTCGAAATTTACTAAATATATCTCTCAAAGTATCTGTAAGGCAGACATACATTAAGACCGAAAAGTTTTCGGAAATTCTCATTTAAAATTCGCGCGCTGTATATTTTTCGATATTTTAAGTTTATGTAGTTTGGCAGCAATTAAGGACAATTAATATGCCAAAAATGAGCGCGATCTGTCAGACAGTTCGTTTACGGCAGCTGTTGAAACCAGTTCACCTCAGTAGTGCGTTGCGAAAAAAACAATGGAAAAAAATATTGGACAAAGAGTTTGCATCAAATTTTGTGTTTCGAACGAAATTTCGTGTGCAGAATCGTTGCGAATGCTACAAAAGGCTTATGGGGAATCAGTTTTATCGAAAACTCAAGTTTATGAGTGGTACAAAGCCTTTCAGGACGGTCGTACGACCGTCGAAGACATTTCGCAACGCACTACTGAGGGGAACTGGTTTCAACAGCTGCCGTAAACGAACTGTCTGACAGATCGCGCTCATTTTTGGCATAGTAATTAAGGACAGTGCTGCCAAACTACATAAACTTAAAATATCGAAAAATATACAGCGCGCGAATTTTAAATGAGAATTTCCGAAAACTTTTCAGTCTTAATGTACAAGCTCTCTAATGTGGCTTATTTCACCAAACTTTGAACTTATAGGCGTTGCAAATATATTAAATTCAATCAAATAAGTATAATTTTATATTTACTATGTCTGCAATAGCAATTTCTCAATAATTTCTTTTTATATTAATATAAGAAAAAAAATTATTTTAGTGCTGTTAAGAAGCTGTATAGAGCCGTTAAAATGGCTCTAAACGCGTTATTGTTTTTCATAACTTTCATTATTTTCCGCTAAACCCAACTTCATTTCTATATTGAATATCACATTCTGTGCAAAACATCACATAGCGACATATTAAAATTAAGAACGGAATTTGTGGATATAGTTAGCCTAACAAAAAAGCTGAACGATTTTGAGATAATCAACTTACTTGTTTCGTTTTTTCTATGTTTTGTCCATTAACAGATAAAAAATTTGGGCATTCAAGGAGATTGTATTAGGTAGAGGCGTAGACGCAATAATAAACATCTTTAAAATAATTGATATCGATGTGTACCTATTTACCTTTGTGTGGAGGTACTTTACGTTCTGATGGCACGCCATCTCTGTGATCAATACATTATTTGATGTTGTATCTATAAGTTGTGCAGTCCGATGATTAGTACTGCTAATATCCCGCTTCTTTTAACTCATCTATTTCTATTTTTAACACTAGTCTTTCCCGATCATTTTCTTGAAGAGGTTCACACCGATCTTTCTTTGTTTGCATTCTACAATAGTGGCAAACACAATTCTGGATATGCTGGTCTCTAGATTTCAGTATGTCCTGAATATATGTAGATATAAATATCGGTCCCTAAAGTTAGAAACCTCGGTAAGCTACATTAGAAAAAGACGTAGCGTAGTAGAAAAAATTACTCAAAATATAAAATTTTGAATTTATTTATCGATCTATTATTTTATAATGGTTTTTATATTTTTTTTAATCCGACTATAGGTGACTTTTTGTTAAATAATTCAATGTTTGTTTAATATTTTTTATTATATCTATTCTATATTTCGACTCGGTCATCATCAGTACCGAGTGATACATCATAAGTATCGCGATCTAACATAAATTAATATTATTGAAACTATATCTATGTCACCCTCTTTATTCCATTGTCTACCTATATGAAGTAGTAAGTATTGGAGAGTGATTCTTAGAAATGCCGAATCTGTGTCTTTATGAGAGCGTTAAGATAAATAATTTTTTAACTTTAAAGATCAATTTTAGCATATTTGAGCATTTATTTTAATTCTGAAATATATTAATTCTAAATGGTATAGGAAACCATTTTATGGTGATTTTTTTTATATTAATTATTAACTAATTAAAAACCTATCCATATTTATATATAAAAAAAATCAATTAACTTTATTTACTCACTACATTTGATTAAGATCAATAATAATAATTTAGTTTAAAGTGAGCTATTACTGATTGGAATAATTAAAACTACATGAATTTTAATAAGCTAATAAAAATTAATAATTTCTATAAAAACTCTAATCACCTAATGAATTCATATATGCAGAAACAGTAATTTGATATTCCTGATATCTTTTATTTTAATCAGAAATAAAATTTATGAATATGTATCAGTGACAAATGAGTGCAGCATTGCATAAATTCAAAATCGTAGGTCTTGAGACCGCTATAAAAACCAGATTAATTAAAACTTAATAATAATAAATAAAATAAATGAATAAAAAGAAATGTTTGTTGATTTGTGATTTCAGATTTTATTGAATTTTTTCTTTCTCTTTCTGTTTTTTAAACCAAAATATTGCTAAAAATTTAAATACAAAAGCGTTGGCTGGAGATCAGTTTTTTAAATTTCCCCATTAAATTAAATACGCACACACAAATTAGGTTATGTAGTATTGAGTTTCCTTATTTAAAATTAAATTATTAATTAAAAATTTTAAATTTTCATTGAAATTTTAAAAGCGACTTCGGCTACTGTTCAGCTACCGGCAGTGGCAGGCGTTGCAAGTTTATGGAATTTTTTCGGAGTGAATTATATTTGTTATGTAAAAATTTCCAAAACTTAAATCATTAATTTGTGAATATATTTTTTGTTTTGGTGAATATAAAATTTAATTAATAGTTTCACTGCTTTCGATTAATTATGAACGAATTTCATGCCGTGAGTGCATTTCTTGACCGCTTTCGAGTGGTCCATTGCGTTACACGCTGCACCACAGGGTATTTTGCATATTTCATGACTGTGGCGTTTTGTAATCATTGCGTAGATAAAAAGGCACATATTTTAAAAACAAATAAATTTATACACAAATAAATAGGCATAAACTTTTCTGTTTTTGTATGCTAATGTGATTGACAGCCGCAACAATTACCACGTTAAAGTCAATAGCGCACAGCCAGTCCATACATCAAACGTTTCGAAGTGATTGGCAACACATCACAGCAAATCACAGCAAATCACATTTGTCATGAGGCAATGAAGGAGAGAGGCCCTATGATTTCTAAATCATTTTAGGTGCTTTTGAAATCACAGATTTTCATTTTTTTATGCAATTCGTGATGAATTTTATATAAGTTGAAGCTTTAATCAAGAGGTAATTGAATTATTTCAATATACAATACTAAATCATTAATTTCCATTACCAATTGCCACGGAATATAACATAGTATTTAATAAATATGTAACTGTGTAATTTTTTTTATTGTAAAAAGTTTAATTGAAAACAAAATACTTAAATCTTCAATCGGGATTTTATTAATTTTTACTTTTTCTTTAGGAAATTTCATTTTCAACAAAAATAATATATGAATAAAATATTTATATATAGATTTGTATATTTATATAAATATTATACAATCGGGAAGTATCATACTGATTTCGATAAAACTTTTATAGGCTGTATGAAAGAGGAACATGAGCTAGGGTGGAGAGGGATGGTTAAATTTGGAGAAATAGGAATCTGATTTCAATACTAACACACAACTATCTGCGTATATAAACCGCAATTAATGTGGTTAAATAAATAAAATAAAAATGCCATTAATAGCGATATACTTATAGATAGACATAAGGGAGTATAAAATAGACGAATTAATTTAAAGCTCCTGATATGAAATATAAGGGAGTATGAAAGTGATGAATTGATGAACAACCAAATTAACGTTTAGAAATTTAGTAAATTTGAGCAGCAACAAACGAAGCAAGTAAAATACAAAGAGAACTTGGTGAACCTATCGAAGCTAGTAATTTTTAGCAAGACATATGCCTTTCAAATAGGTTGTTAAATTAAGATTTATTTTAACATTAACATTAAGGGACGTAATTTAACATTTATGTTGGTATTCACAAATTTTAAATAATTTTATTTTTTTTTACTGTTCACTCTTTCGTTTGAGTATTTAGAATAATTAAAATTCTTAAATATATGTATAATAAATAAAAGTTATAAAAAAATAGTGGAAATAATAAATTATGTATGTATTGATTTCATCACCTATTCAACAGCATCAAAGCATGAGTAAAATTTCAATCCACTAAATGCAGTAAACTTGTCGAAAAGTGTTATAAAAACTAAATTTAATCTTCACTATTATTCGAATGTGGCAGATAAAAGTGACATAAAACATACAGAAATTGTATCAAAGCATGAGTAAAATTTCAATGCACTAAATGCAGAAAACTTAGCGAAAACTGTTATAAAAACTAAATTTAATCATCACTATTATTCAAGTGTGGCATGGGATATAAAAATATTATTTATCAGGTAAAAGTGACATAAAACAAACAGAAACTGTATCAAAGCATGAGTAATATTTCAACCAACTAAATGCAGTAAAGTGTGCGAGAACTGTTATAAAAACTAAATTTAATCTCCACTATTTCTTGAGTATGGTATGTGTCATTAAAATATTATTTATCAGATAAAAGTGATAATAAAACATACAGTAACTGTATATATTATTGATTCCCACGACAAAAAGAATGCTTTAGCAATATAGGTACGTCTCCATTACTCACACGTAAAACTACACCACTACAAAAGAAATCAACTATTATTTGTTGCAGTGTACCAAAGTAGACTAATTAGCTAAATAAGTAAATAAAAGCAATAAATTGTAAAATATGAAACCTTCATACAAATACTTATGTAAATAATGTAAATATGATGTGATTCGCAAATATGACACTCATTTGTAACTAAAAAAACAACAACAAAAAGAAATATTGCAACATCTCACGAAAAGCTTGAGAGTCTCATCTCAAGCAGCTCAGCATTATTTTCACATAATTTCCAATTGACAATAAACACCTTAATGAAGCCAATTGAGTGCATGAGACATGCTCGACCTGTTAACGCAATCGAACTTCAAACGAATTGTGTGTGCTTGTGTGTGCTTGTGTGTGGCTGTTACATAGTAGCCTACTGTGCGCAGTAGTACTTGTTGTTTTTGTTTTTATCATGTTTTGTTGCTGCTTCACAGCATAATTAAGCTCAGTGAACATTTGGGTTGCGTGTAATGCGCATTTGTTGTAATTATGTATAACGCCCCCAATTTTTAGTTGTTTTTTTATTTTTTTCTGGTTTATACAATATAAGCAATATTAAAAAAAAACAATGCTTATGATATAAAAAACAAATCTGCAAATAAAATAATATAACATAAAACCAAAGGCGTAAAACAATTGAAAGAAGACAAAACAAAATTAGAAAAAAGTTAAAAATATTAATGAAAATTTTTGCACAAAGCCAACGCCGCCGGAGTGCCGTAGGGCGTGTGAAAGTTGCGCAGGCGTATACTTTTTTCTTTGTTATTACATTTATTACGGTTTTTCATTTAGTTTAATTTTTTTTGTGTTTTTTTTTTGTGGTATTTAACATCTGACAGCTCCTTTACGCCACCAAATTTGTAGTTGAAATTAAAAAAGCCGCAAAAAAAAAAGTTCAAATGCAGTGAAGAACAATTGCTTCACTTGTCTGCGCAAAAACAATGAAATTATAATTTTTTATTGTCTTTTTTTGTTTTTTCTTTTTTTATTTAATAAAAAAAAAATGCTTTTAAAGAGCAGAATTTGCATGGTCGTCTGTCAGTTTTTATATTAATTTTACTGTAAAACGGTTTTTCTTAAATTTTGAGAAAAATTATTTAAACAGTTTTTTTTATACTTTTTTCTGCTTTAAGTTATTAACAAAAGGCGAACAAAGTTTTTTACACAAAGGCGCTTGACTGCAATTAACTTTTTGAACTTTTGTTCAAACAAATATTGCCGCTGGGTCTGATATTGAATTCAGTTATTTATTATAACAGTTTGGCCATCGAAGAAGTGATTTCTGCTTAAATTTGGGTTAAACGCTTCAACCTATAATTATATCTGCCCTTTGTCGATGGGGTCATGCAGAAGCCAGAGCATATTTTTGACTGAAACAATACAATATCAAAATAATATTACTTGAAGGGTTCGAAGAAGCTTTGATTGGGGCGCTTTCTTAAGTAAATTGAGAAAACTCAATAATGTTGTATAATGTATATTAAAAAGAAATCCATTGATAATTAAGCTTATTCCATGATTTTTTTATTAATGATTTTATGGATTTTAACTAACAAAGGTTTCCTACAAAAATATTCAAGAACGCCACTTATATGTATTTATTTGACAATTATTGTTGCGAGGGCATTGCCATACCTGTTGTTGAGTTCAAAAGCATAAAGGAACAAGAAGCAATAAGGTAAATGCAAAACTTGTAAAAAAAATATAATAAATTTACAATAACAGCGATGTTGTCTTGTTTGTTCGCGTGCTAGAATTTAATTTACGTGAAAATATTAAATATTTAGTAAGCTGCCTTATATTTAAGGTTCTCAATCTTAAATTGTAGGTGTGAATTGATAATTTCATAATATCTGAAATATTTAGTAACTGCTATCATAAGTCTTGTCTTATATTAGCATGTTGTTATTGATTTCTTGACCATAAGAATTCATGCTGTATCATGAATGAAATTTCTGAATAGATATTAGACAATAAGAATTATACTTATACAGCTTTAACTAAGTTGTATAACTTTTATACAGTCATGCAAAAGAAAACTATTATAAATTTTTATTTATTGTGACTTTAACTACTGTTAATATTTAATGTCTCTATAGATATTTTATGGCTTTTATCATTTTTATGCGCAATTTGAAATGATGCTATAAATGCTACACTATGGTTATCAAACTACGTAACCTATAAAATAAACCAATTACTTAATCAGGTTTCAAATGGTAGAATCAATCCAATAAAATAGACGAGGTCTATGATGTACTTATATCAGATAATCGAAGAAATTGGTTTGTATGACTATAGTTATACGAGCCCAAACCTCAGCTGATGTAACATTGTGTTCATTGTAGGAACATTGCAAGGGGTTGTAAGGACATCACATCATACAAGGAAAAATGAAACGCATTGGTTATGGTATATAAAAATCTTTAAATAATTTTATTTTTTTTTTACTGCATTTTTGGTGCACTAAGCCAAATTAACAAATTAACATAAATATATTCCTTTTAAGAAATGAGCACAAAAGCACTAAATACAATAAAGAAGAGTACTGCAACTAGCACAATGAATAATAAGTATCTATATACTACTTAGAATAGCTTTTCTAATTGCTACTAATAGTGTTTTCCTTATCTGTACACTGTATTTAATACCATTATGTGCTATTTAATATTTAGTATTTTTGAGATGGCAATATTGAAGTTAAGAGCTTCATTTGTACTTTCAAATTAATATTTATTTAAGTTTATTTCATATTACTTGATTTTTATGTATTTTTAGGTCTCTCTATTACTGAAAACTTTTCAGTTTCAAATTACATATTTCAAAATACAATAAGTAAGTTCAGATATTAAACAAATTTTCTCATTGTTGGCAAAAATTTTCTGCAAAATCTAACATAGAAGAAATAAAACTTAATGAAGTTTCACAGTAACCAAGCCATAAACAGCAGAGTTCACTAAGTCAAACCGTGTAAAACTTAACTGAAACAAAAGTAGATATACCTAAGACCGCATGACATAATAACACAGAGGTACCATGATGAGCGCAGTACCTACAACATGATTACGTGAAGATACATACCAAAAAATGTGCTGGTAGTTTAACATGAGCAAACAAGATTTAAAAGTTTATTGACTTTACTTTCTTAAAGCACAACAGAAAAGAGTTTTATATAAACAATTTTTAATTCACAGAGCATAAGTATCCATTGAAATTGTTGAAGATGTTAGGTAATTTATTCCTAAATGAAGCTGCTAAAGAAAGAGTGTAGAAATACTCATAAATTATGCAATATGCAAAGTGAGCAAAGTATCTGCAGTTGGGCGGATAACGTCATTCAACTGTTGACAAAATGCCACCAACATGCAAACTAGACTGAAAGGCAGGTCTTCCGAAGTTGCATTAAATGCATTGAAATGCAACAACAAATTTCAATTATCTGTGAGCTGAGTGAGATACATTCACTGTTAAAAAAATTAAATTACTTAATGATACTATCACTGCTCATTAAACCCTTGTAAGGCTAGTCATTCGGAAAAGATACAAAGTGATGTGAACGGCTAATAAAAGCGCTAAATTCCTCAACTGCAAGTGTTAGCCACATTTCAAGTCGTTTGCCGCTTGATTGACGCTTTAATGATGCTAATTATCCGATCAGAAAAAAATCTTTTTAAATTTATTTCTGTCGGGTTCATTTAAATCAATTTATGTGATTTGACACTTCATAAATATAAAAGTCAAGGGAAATATTAAATTTCTTGTAAAAAAACAATAATAAATAAATTTGACTGAAGTGAAGCTCAATTCAGGTTTCCAGTAATCAACGATCGCCAAGGGCCATACTTTCTCCGGATTTTGAGCGAATGTAGCAGTTCACGTCAATTTTTTATTTGTCGAAATAAATTCAAAATTATGTTTACTTTTTATTTTCATGTTAATTATTTTCATTATTATCATTATTTTTATCATTATTATTGTTGTTATCAATTTATTGAGGGTTTAAAAAAGTCTGAGTAAGCCGAAACGAGTTGAAGTGGTTCAATGGCAATCAATTTTTATCGTTCGCTTTTGGCGCTTCAAAGTTTACAGTTTATGCCTTGTTTCAATATAAAATTACGAGTATTAAAATAAAATAAAAACTGCAATCGACAAGTATCTTTCACTTCGATTTATTTATAAATCAGTTAATTTAATATTCACACATTAATTTGCATAATCACTGCCTGGTAGGAAGTAAATTTAACAGCTGATCAAATGTTTGCGATCGTAAATAAATTGTTGAACTGATTTACAAATGTCGAATAAATATTCGAAAATATTATCAAAATATGTATTTCCAATACCATAAATAACAAAAACTTAGTAAATATTATAAAATTTATTTATTACCATTAAACATTATAGTCACGGTAGTCACTTATGGGAGTGAAACCTTTAGATTAATTGATGCCGAAGCAAGCAAACGGGCGGTATTTGAAAGCAGGATTATAAGAAAAATATTTGGAACAGTGCAAGAAAGAAATTCAGAATATCGCATAAGATTTAATGATGAACTTCATCAACTGATGGAAGGTGACACAACAGTCAAGCACATAAAAAAGCAACTGTGAAACTGAATAGGAAGTGCGAATGTCTGAAGGAAGAGCAGCACCCAGAATTTTCGAGAGTGAAGTTAGAACAGCGAGAAGAAAAGAAAGACCGAGAAAGAGATAAAATAACAGTGTTCGACAAGATCTGAGAGATATGAATGTCACCTAGTGGAAGATAAAAAAGAAATTTGAAAATAATGGAAGAATGTCGTAAAACAAGATTATGTCGTACATGGACATAGCTATGGATGACGATGATGCTTAAATATTATAATTCTTGTAACGATATGCAGACAACTGTAAGGAATTTGGCCTCTTCTTGAATTGAACGATATTTTTTAAATTAAAGTTCTCAGTTCTCAGGGTTATGATGAGAATGCTGACAGCTGAGTATCGGTTATGAAAGCAATTTGGAAGATTCAAATTCTACCACATTTGTGAGTAAGATGGAAAAGTGCTTCACATCAGCTCAGCTTTGCTAGCGTACGAGGAACACAGGTTAAATCTTCTAGGGATGTACTTTCTATAAGATCTAAGCTAGCTGCAGGCCAATATCATGAAGAGCATCTTAGCCTTTCAAAAAGGCAGGAAATAATTCTGACCTTCGGGACTTAGACAGCAACATAATGCTGATTCAGTATGTCTAAGTGGCCCACGAATCTTCATGAAAACTTATGCGATAGCAACAAAGATAAAACATTCTAGAAACCGATTTTTAAGAAGTTCTTAGCAAGCTACAAGACCTTCCCTATAAGCACATCTTTAGCTTTATATATGGCACAAAATGATTTTGAATGGTTGGGTGAGTACACAGTAATAGATCACCAAGGCTTAGTACATTATACAATCTCTAAAAAATCATAATCTCTATTACAGTAAAATCATGCAATTAAAGTATTACGTCATGTGATAAGTACGAAAATTATCAGCACTAAGAAAAACTGGAAACCTACATTGTATATTGTAAAACTATTTTTTTTTGCTTAAAATATAATAAACGGATATTGCTAAATCTTCCCTTAGTTGATTGAATTCTTCTCATATAGTGGAGTATATGGAGCAAGCTACGTAAGCTTGCTGTTGTAATTCATATTCAGAAGACTGATTTTGAAATTCGAAATGAAAACCAAGTCTCATTTTTTTGCAACATTTGGTACATCGATCGAAAATTAATTCTGCAATTATTCCTGTATCTTCAAACATAAACTTTTTGATTAAATGAAAGAATTTCGCTGAAACGTCCGCAAAAGGATTTCGCAAGGATTTCTGCATATCAAAGAAAAATTAGTCAAGTGGGTTTTATTGGGATCCCTGCATTTTTATGAAAATAAAACGATGTTGAAAGGACTCCTATATTTCTATGAAAATCTTTAATTCACAAAAAAATAATATATTTTTTGACTGAAGTTACAAAGACTAAAGCTACTAGATAAACATTATAATCCCGTCAACTAATTTTATTCTTGAAGGACCAATAGAAGAGTTACCAAAACTTTCAACTAGTATTTGAAGTATCTAAATTATCTTTTAGTATAAAAGTAATAGCTGTCTCTTAGGTTAATACGAATATTTACGTATGGGATAGTAACTAAATTAAATACCCATGTACTATATATGATGGTGTCATAATATGATATACGATGTTATCCATAATTTCAGTTTAATTAAAAAAAATTTTCTTTTCGTATTTTCTAATAATACAAATGTTATTTAAAAATTTTTCAAAGTCTAACTTACCATTCTTTTTAGCATCCTTTGCTTCAGCAGCAGCAGCATCCTTTTTATCCTGTTTTGGTTTAGCTAAGTTGTTGTCTACTAAGAGTAGACACACTAAGCCTAGCACCAAAAGTTTGGTCGAAAAATTTAATTTATGCAACATTTTACGGTTAAAAGCCAAAGAAAGTTTTTGTAAGTTGAAGTTAATTTCACTTCAGATAACTGCAAATAGCTAGTTTTGTACGCTTCTTTCGAATTTTTGATTTTGGGAAAGAGATACACTTTCAATTTGGCTTAATGACAGCAGCTGTAGACAATCTTAAGCGGTATTAAGACTTAAGTCATCGAAGGCAGCAGAGCAGCAGACCAGCAGACCAGCAGAACACCAAAATTTCATGCGAAGTCAACAAACTAGTGGAAGACCGAAGAAATTTCACTTTCGTTGGCTCGACTTTCGTTGGTTTGTTGATGATTCGAGTTTCGAGTGTGGCGAAGTGGGCACCGTCTCGTTCAGGTTTGAGCTGGGGTCACTGTTACTCTAGGCAGTGTTTGTTTACTTTTTTTATTATTAATTTTTTATGTTTTATGCTTTATGCTTTATGTATTTATTTAATTTTTTATTATAATATTTTCAAGAAAAAGTTGATATTAATTTTTGTTTATCACGTTTCAAGTAGGAAAACAAGTGTTGTTGCCACTGCCACTGGTTCACTTCACTTCACTCAGCACTTGCAATCCATATAATTTCGTAATGTGGTCAGCAAATGTTAAAAAAAACAACACAAAATTCAAAATTGAAACTGAAACACTTTTTGTATATAATTTTTTGCTGCCTTTGGAATTATTAGTGCAGAAAATTTATATTCAATGCAAAAATACAATAGTTTTGAAAAGTAGTAGCAGTTGTTGTTGCTATTGTTGTTGTTGTTGTTGTTGTTGTTAATATTTAATAGTTGTTGCTGATATAGTAAATGTTGCTTTATAATTTAATTTAACTTTTTTATTTTTATTTATTTTATAGTGCTTTGCAAAATCCAGTTAGCACGCTGGTTTATTGTTTTTCTCCTTTATTTATGTTATAAAATTTTTTTGTAAAATTAAAAATTGTTTAACACTGTAAGTTTAATTATTTTTTCCTCTTTATACACGGAACTCTTTTGGCATCCGATACAGCCAACGCCAGCAATTGAACGATAAACACAAATCCTAATAAATTTGCACGCACGCTTCCGCTTTGTAATCACCTTAGCAGATCTCTAATGATAGACCCACAGTTCCCATAAGAAAACAAGTTGCCTGTTGTTAAGCCAATGTCCGTCAATAGCCTTTACTAAATTAGCTTGGTATTGCTATCTCGTATCTCGTAACCAAGTCAAGTGCGTATGAAATCACTTTTTTTTTAGTATAAAAATTTAGTATAAAATTCGGTTTCAAAAGTATCTCAAAACGAAACGCGCAAGACAACGGCGTCCGCAAAACTCAACTCAACGTCTCCAAATGCAAGATAAGCGCTCTGCCCGAACGCTGTAAACGATCTGAGCTCGGTTTCTGCTTGTTAGTAAGTTTTAAGCTCAGTTTGTCGCTCTCAACGGCTTGAGTCTCTGTTTACGTCTGGAGTTCATTTTCTGTTGGAGCGGATGAACTTCAAGTCGAGAGTTTGTTTATTTGGATTTTATGAATGAAAATGAATTCGACGTTTTACTATGCGAGCCAAGAAACCTGTCCAATCAGCTGATGCCAAACCGGTAATCGTAGTAAACAGTTCCAGCGTTTGTTATTAGTCTGACGGCTTTAGTTAATGTTTTGTGAAAGTCTTAGTCGGCACAGTCGGCTTTTTTATTGTTTGGCTTAGCACGTGGCCAGATAAGTCTGAAGAGAGGGAATGTAGTTGCACTGAAATGAGTTTAAGAGACGCTTTGAGATATTAAAAGAGAAATATTTTACTAAGATATTTATTGATTCATATGCAGTTTTAAAATGATTTTTTTTTTTTATTTTTGTATTATAAACAAATTTTTTTAAATTAAATACTGCAATATATATGTATAGATATTATATTTATATATTAAATAAAAATTGTAAAATAATTCGTTGTTTTTTTAATATTTATTTTTAACAAAAACAAGAAATTGACCTATTAGTCTGTGAGAATACTTTAGTTAAAAACTGTTTGGTCAAAAAATAAAAAATATTTAAATACACATAGAAGTATATATAGATTTTATAATATCTTACTAATTATATACAGCTATTATATATCTTTAGTTGCTGTTTAGAAAATGATTTAACTAATGAAATTTATGTAACTCTTGCAATAAATCTTGGATTGATAGTGAAACTGATTGATAGTAATCTTACTCTTAATACCAACCTACTCTTTCGAAAATGTTGTTTGTTCTAAACAAAAGAATGATGGTTTATGTTTCTTGGATATAAGTACTAACAATATAAATTAATTAAGTGTCCTTTTAAATTATTTTGGGGTACAAAACTTACCACTATAATAAAGAACAACTGGCAATTTTGGGTACGAGACCTAATGCCCTAGCACTGTCCAGAAACCTCTGACACGTGTGTACCTTCTCCAGTTTCTTACATAAAGTGCGGTTATTGCTTCCTATACTTGATCAGTCTATTGGATCAATGTCTTACCTTTAAGACTTCTTCTTCCAACTGCTGCTTCAAACACTATTTACGTTCTAGTCTTATCATCCATTCTCACGACATAATTAAGTCAGCAAACTGGAACCTTTTGACTCATTCGATATTGATAATCAAAGCAAAGCTGGAACTTTTTGACTCATTCCATGTCATAGTCAATCAGAAACTCGTAGAGGACCAAAGATAATACAAAGAAGTTTTCTCACAAAAACTTCCAGTCTTGTGTCATGATTTTGTGATGGCGTTCAGTGACCCTAAAATGGCCCTAAAATTAAGCAGACAGTATAATTAAAATGAAAGGATGTTAGAGTCTCTCATATGAAGAAGAGAGACTCATATGAAGAAGCCATGATACCAATATATCATATTGAGATGCTGGTAATATTTTATTAACATCAAAGTAGTTCATGACTACTTCAATGAATTTTTTACAATAGATTTGAGTTAAATCTAAATAAACTGTATCCACTCTAATCTACACAGAGCTCCAGTATTTGTCCAAAATTTGATAATGTATATTTGATATAAGCTTCGGTTAGTGGTGTTCTCATCATCAATGTTATTGTAATCTATATCGACATCTTTATGTTACGTGAGTATTGCCTCCAGTTGGTAGTGTTATTAAGATCAATACATATTAAGATCCTAAAAAACATATTATAGTAATTATTAATATTGATATTATAAAGCTGAAAATACACTTTTTTATATATAGAAATATTATGACGAAATATTTATATTCACAATACTATTAATATTATTACAATAATAATAAAAGTCAATTTTTTTCATTTATTATAAAGTTTGAATCAATTGCTTGTTTCTCGAATTAATATTTTTTAACAGCTCGAATTAACAGCTTTCAGCTGTCATTTATGGATCCAGCACTAGACACTAGTAGTGAACATTTTGTAACATGACATCACTCATTGCAATTGCAATAAATCACTTTTCCATTTATGTTGGATTTAACCTTTCGAATACTAAAAAGTCAAACAATTATTATCATAAACAATGGAGAATTCATGCATTTATCGGGTTCTCATTATGTAAGGCGCACGAGAACTGAAGGCGCACTGGTACAGAGCGAAATAATTTATTCGATTGTGTAACAAAACTGACAGAACTAATTAAATAAATCTATCATATTCACGGTCATACTTCAGAACCAAACGATGAAAGCCACAACAATCCAAAGATGTACCACAGCACCACCGAGTTCCGCGTTGCTCGTCGTTCAACTTTTTAGCTGGAAAGCTATCGAAGAGGAAAAATTCTCGTAAATTGTCGTAAATCCCCACAAATTGTTGTTATCGTAATTTTGCTTGCAATTACCTGTCAATGCGATAATAATAATAAAAATAGTAACAATAATAATTTTTCAATAAGCAATGAATATTTCAAAGAATGGAAGAAGACCACAAAGCTATCATCTAACATTTTAAATGCAAATTTATTATGCAACTATTACCGAGGTTTCCGATGGGAGCTGTGAGTGTACAACGATTAAGTAATAAAAAATAAATATTAATAACAATTGCTAATATAAATGAAATTCATACGAGTCTGTGAAGATAGATAATTATTCTTAAAGAAGCCACATTTTATTATAACTTTGTTATGGTTTTGATTTAAGTTTGTAGTGAGACTCTTCAAGACAGGTAGGATGGAATGTAAGTATAAGACTGTAGTATAAATATGTTTAATTAAAATTATTTAAATGTATAAGCATTACCGTAGCTACAGGGAATATATGGTGCTCTAACATATATTTAAAAGTATGATCGAAATAAATAATGAAAACAACCTTTTCATAATCAACCTTAATCAATATATATATACAGTTTTTTACAAATTAAATGTTTGTGTAAAGAATCACATATAAATCCACCTTTCTCCAACATAATTACATACCAACTACTACCAATATATTAACCACTGCTTAAACCGATAAATAATAAAAGTCCAGACGTACAAAATAATCTTTGTAAATAACTAGAATAGTAGGAGTACTGTCGAAGTCGAAGTTGCGGATGGAGAGAAGAAGAAACCAAACCTGCGTAATCTTTCGCTAACTGGAACAAAAATCATATATCTATCGGTTCTTATATCCTTTAATATTTATTCCACTGTAAAATGGCAGTAGAAATGGTAGCGTCAATAAAATGTCATCGCTGTTATCTGAACAAGAACAGGAGGCCTTCACATTTAAAATTACAACAATCATATAGAGCATTTGAAGTTCTGTTAAGCTTTAAAGACTAAACAAAAGGAAAAATCTTCTTTGAGGCATTTGTAGAGTTATGCCAGTGCTTTCTGAACATAAGACATAAATTTTGTAACTCAAACTCGGTAACAAATTTATTAATAATATAAAATTTTTTTTAAATTTATTTTTCGACCCATTTATTATAGATCGGAATCCAGATGATGAGTCTCAAGGAGAGTCGAAATATAGAGTTTAATAAAAAATATTAAAGTTATATTATTTAAAAGAAGAAACCTGTCAAAATAAAAATATATGAAAAACTATTTTATTAAAAATAAACGAAAATATAAAAAACATCCGAATGATACAACATTGAACCACAGGGTTAAGTAAGTTCTAACACTTTTTTGTTAAAGAACGTCCAAATTTTTTTCTTGATTTCCCTTTGGATTTAGGAAGTAAGCCTATATATTATTATTTTAAAAGAAACCTATTTGTTATTTAAAATTATAAAATATGTTTTAATGAAGAACAGTAATAATATTTTTGCTTAATTGAAATATTGAGTACATATTTAATATAATCCATAATGGAGATTACCATAATGGAGATTTGTAAATTTCATAGAGATAAATAATGGATAATAGTTTATTAAATGAAGATAATGCATTAATTAATGAAAGTAACTATTTGATTTCATAGAAACTAGTATATTTCATAAAGAGGTTTTCAAAAAGTAGTGAACTATAACAACAAAACTTAGTTTTAATATTATTTTAATTAATTAATGAAGATTTTTAGTTCTAAAAATTATGTGGCTGTGTATCTTAAGGTTGTGATATTGTACATAACTAGGACATCGAGGACATCATCTATCTATTTAGACATCATTATTGGACATTTATTGTTATGAAAAGATAACAAGTACACATAGATATCATAGTATTATTGTTAGGGGATGTGGCACTGCGACCGTCGGGTCTATTGTACCCGATATCACAGTAGTTCCTGAATAAAATATTTGTACTTTGATGTGTAGAACTTATCATAATGTGATATGAAATTTGATATATTATCAAATTTGCACCTTTTTGCAAAACTCATCACTATGACATGTAGGTTAAACATTTTTTTTTCATTTTATACTATAACTTATGTCTAATATTTAACCAGTACTTAGTAAATATTAAGTAAAAAACTTTTAATTGTTATTAATTATTAACATTAAGACATCTTCGCTTGAGCAATAAATACAATAAATCAATAATTTTGGTTTTAACAAAAATGGAGACATTAAGCAAAAAATGTTGACAAACACTTTTCGAACATAAAACATAAAATTTGTATCTCGAACTCGGTAACAAATTGATTAATTACCAGGTTACGCCTCTGAATTAAAAACAACTTTCAAAAGTTCAAATATTTGGATTTGAAACGACGTACAAAATCAAATGTTAAAAGACTTTTGGGAAAGAAATGTTTGGCATCCAAAAAAAAACAAAAAAAAAAACAAACGACGGACAAGATAATATAATTACGTAAAGAGCATAAAATCTTTATAATTAATCTTCTTCAGCGAATTAACCTAAATTCGCAAACTATAAACTTCAGAAATGAAAAATTTATCGAATGTGAGCAGAAATGTTTAATTAATTGCAACAAAAGAAACTAAATCATTAACAACAAATCGCAAACAAAAGTTCAATTTAAATAATGCAAATGCGGTTCGAAATATGAAAATGACAGATTGTATCTCATGTAAGTCCATAAGAAATATTTATTTAAAATTATGCAAAATTTATTGCTTTTTGACTTATATAAATTATCGATTATCGATTATCGATTAGGTTAACACAGAAAACCTTTGAATCGAACATAAATCGGAAATTCAAAATTGGATTTGTCACAAGTTAATTTAGCGAACAATAGATACTGGCACCCAATAGATTAATGGCACCAAATTAAGGAAATAATGGGAAAGAAATTATTAAAAATGTTTTTTAAATTAGTAAAAATGTTTTTTAATTTATTTCTCTTTTTTTTTCATATTTATAATTAAAAAAGTTTTTATTAATAACTCCATATATCCCCGCGATGATATAAAATTCATTGCCATTTTCATCGAGGAATGAAGATTAAATTTGTATGAAGACACATCAAAGTTATTTTAGTATTTGCACAATGAAGAAGATTAAATAGTATGTATATCTTCCATCCTCATTACAATCGATGTCAGTGGAACGTCCGTTAACGCCTGCCCCCACTTTCATGCCAGCTGTGTTTGGGTATGTAATAAATATCGCATGAACATACGACTATGCCCAATTGTGCCACATTAACCCGGCATATGTGTCCGCAACTCGAAGTATTTATTTTTTCACGTACTCATTAATTGTTTCCAGATTAGATCTCTGCCTCCGTGCGGACACTCCGTGCGGAGCCTGAGATTTCTACACAGTCACTGCTGTTAGTTTTCTGGTATTTTTTCTTCTTTTTTTTTTGTTTTTTGTTTTTCGGTACACTTTTTTGGCTCAAGTGGCTCAGTGGGTAATTATGATTGTAGTGCAGTGATAATGTAATCGTAATACTGTGATTTTGTAAATGAGTAGATACATTATTTTTTTATAACTTATTTTAAAGTCTTTTTTGTTTTTGTTTTTGTTTTTATCTTTATTTTTATTATTGTTTTTTGTTTTTTTTGTTTTTGTTTTTGTGTGTTGTTCAAATGTTTCTTACATAATATTAATACGCTTGTCATGTAGTTTTTATGTGTTTATTAATGATCATTGGATTCTCATAGCAAGTTTGCCTCAATTTAGCTCATATATGGAGTTATGAATATACTTGTATATAACTTTATATATTTGACCCTTTTTTACATGAAATAATTAATACCGCAATAAAGACTACATGACATTTACTTTAATTATTGGAACGAACATTCGCCGTTTTGTTGCAATAAACTTGATTTATGACAAATCAACTGCAAATCATATTGGCATTTTATTTATTAGTTATTGTCTTAAAAATAATAATATTTTATATGACACTGAAATACTGAGATAGAGAAAAATTTATAGTCTTTGTGGAACTAAACATTAAACAAAACAATCAATTCTTCACTGAATTGCTCAAGCTTTTAGATTTATAATAATTTTCAATAAGTAGAAATTTAGGATCTCACGAAAAATTGTTTAAATGAGAATATATAGAATATAAAACGGCACTGTGGTCGACACTCTCATTTGGTAAAGGTTACACACGGCACGCCCATCGAGTTCTATTCAACATCTATTATCCGAGCGAGATGAAATTATTAAGTTACTGTATTCGTTACTGCATTATACATAATATTTTAAAAGATAATAGAGCAGAATACACAAGTAAAGTACTGCTTTGGGTCAAATGACTAATGCACCCTGACTCTGAGCTCTAAATTTGGCAGGGTATTTGCTGTCTAAATAATTTCAAATAAAAATTGGCCGAAAAAATTCCAAAATCACCACTGTGATGGGTATTTATAATCGAAACAATTGTATTTGCAATAAAAAAATCACAATCGAATTGTATGATTTTTAATTAAAAGGAGTAAAGCTAGACTTATAAGATGATGATTTTTACTTAAAAGAAGTCAAGATAGATTTAAACAATATTATCCGCTCCCTTTAAAACGGAAGTCTGCGATCATGATCAATTCTCTGTACTACAGACTGACCCTAACCAAATGGAAGATAATCAGCCTATCTAATGAAGGTACAAATGTTTATTACTTATCCTCTCTGCAATAAACTAATTATAACCAAGTAGAAGATATTCAACTCAAATCCAAATGATTTCCAAATGATCCAAATGATCTTCGTTGAGGATTTTCTAATAACAAACGGGGAGTGTAGTTCCCGTTTAAGTATTATACTAATAGTCAAGATCAAAGCTAAAGAATCACAGAAATAATAATTATCACTCTCATCTACTTCTGTCTTCTTAGATTTATCTTATTTATATGGACCTACCATATAATGTAACCTATCAGCAACATCAGTTTTGTTTCCCTGAGGGATGTGAGGATGTGTACAGAAACCCAACCCTTTTTTAATTAGATTGGGAAAGTAAAAGTTTTCAAAAATTCAATGGAAGGAAAAACAAAATATCATAAATAAAACCGTAGTGAACTATAACAAACTTTCACTACTATTTACTACGAAACACTGGATTTTAAGGTCTAAATGCTTTCTTAAAGAAATATCTTAGAAAATGTTTATAAAAATTTTGTTTGTAAGTCTAATCTCGCTTCGAAACATGTGCAGTAATTAAAGTATACAAATGCATTGTCTTTTCAAAGAGAAATTATTAAAATTAATTGCGGAAAAAATGAATTTCATCTCTATTCGATATCATGTCATCTGATATTTTTTTTTATAGTAATTGTCAAATCAGTGAGCAATAAGTGAGCAATTTTACAATAACTCAAGCAAAATAATTGAATGAAAATTGCTTGTAGTTTAGTGCAAAGCAAAATAATAAAGAAAATAAACTGCTACAATATTTGACAATTAACGATCGTGTTACAAATGTGTCTACAGACAAGTAAACACTGTCGATAAATCGATATGCTACACTATAAAATACACGATCTAGTTAAAGTTGTAATTTCTAGTCTATTTGTCAAAACAGTATCGATGGCCTGTCCATAACCGCTGAGCCGAGCTGCTCAGTAGCTGCATTTCAATCAGCACCAACAATAAACACAGCTTCCCAAGCTACATGATCGGTTTTCGCACTTATGCAATGCGAGTAACTGCAAACATTGGAGTAAATCAAGACGAAACCTGGCTCTGCAGCGACAAGAGGAAAATTTTAGCCACCACAAATAAACAATGTCAAATTACACAACCAGAGTAAGCTTAATCAACTAGCAGCCAACAATTGCAATTAAAGCCACATAAAGCTGAAGTCTCAAATCACAGACAAGATATCAGATATGCAAACGGGCAGGGTGCATCGAAGTACTCTTAACCGTAATATACCGATCGTTTAGATATTCATGACTGAGGCATAGATCAACAGTCAATTGCGGATCGAAATTAACACCATTGCAGACACTTACACACAGCAATTAACAGATTTGTGTGGCCTATCTTGCAGACGTTAGTACAAGATGGTAAGATAATAGACTGAAAGATACAAAATGCAACGCACTGACCGCATCCGATGTGATATTGACCAAGTGAGTTAGTTTACGCTAGCAAATCGTAGCGACTGAGGCGTGGAAAATGGCCAAATTGTCAAGGAGGAAAAGTTGCGTTTCAAGGCAAAAAGAAGTATAAAATAACTGCTCGTAATAATAATAAATAATAAAGTCTTTTATAAAAAAGTACTTGAAATAAATATAAAAACAAAATAGTTGAATGATCAATCATGCAGACCTGAAACGTTGCGCTATAATTATTATTTGAAATATTTTCAAATGTTAAAATGTGAAAATTAACGCTTTGGATACCAGAATAAAGTGGTTACTCCGAGAAAAACATAAACAACAGCAAAGATAGTCAGGAAATCTTTTTGAAGAGTCATAATTTTGTAAATCTTCAATTATATTATCAAAGCAACAATCTTCACTCTTAGCATTTTAGCATTCTCAGAGCATGATTTGCAAAGAATTAACATACTTTACCATCACTGGTACTAGAATGGGTACCTACTTTAGGTCTCCCATAACAAGTTTTTCCACCGATTGCCATGGAGGTATCCTACGGTTCCGAACATTCTAATCTAATTCTTCCAAATCATTTATTTATTTGACTGGTTAGTAGTTAAAAAAGAAGGATGAAGCTTTCAGCAAATTAAACATGGAAGCGATCTATTAGACGCGAAAGTGAAATTGATTTCATAGTTTCAAATCTATGAAATCATAGTAAATAGAAATCATTGTACGGTATTACGGAAAAACTTCTGTAAGCAAAAGATATATAAGAGGCTCGCTACCAGGAACCAACTTTTGTTTGGCTTTGCGAGTTAGTATGATTTTAAGCACTGCTAACCAAAACGACCAAGGTTGTCTACACTGACAACGAAGATATTTCAATCACTGGTTAACATCTGTCAACAAGTAGTAATGGCTCAGGAGTAAACTCACTTCACTAACAGATTATTATGTCTGCATTACAACCTTTTACAACCTACATTCTATGTACGTGGTCTATGGAATATATACGCCTCATTATTACCCGTGAATATTTTGTGTGATGACAGGGGTTGATGTGAGCCAATATGCAATCAGACTCATATTGGCACATATCGAGCATCATAAGGTCAAACTTTGCTGGGTTCCTGGACATAGCAATATAAAAGGAAGACGCATAGTATAGAAGACGAACAGCTGCGCCTGTAAAATTCGCAAATGCAAGCCGAATCTCTAGATACAAGTCCTAATGTGTGAACTGTTTAATAGCTTGAAAGAATTCAGCATCAGGGTAACAAATGAGTTGTAGACTCTTAAGGTCTAGATTAGATAGATTTGAAAGGAAAAGCCTGTTGGAGTAGATTATTGGTACTTGTGCCATACTAACTAACTAACTGTGTTTTTGCGCTGATGCTTCAAAGGCCGCATATGCCATGCAGTAGTTGTGCAGGAGTTGCCACTTTCTATGCATGTCTCCATGGATACTGACTAAGCGAGTCGGTGTGCTAAGAATCGCTTTATTACCGTCTTTATTACTGGACTGACAGAGATGACGAAACTGGACTTGATGGTAACTTGGGGCATCGTAAAGGACTATAGTAGTTTTCGTCAGGAAGTGTTCATGGTTCTATCAGCATTAACATAGTTAGATAGTACTGATTAAATTTTGATTTGGAGACTTCATTCAATACCTTCAATATACTATTTAATATATATGAAATACTTATATAAGTTAAAATATTTGCATTCATAATATTTGTTATTTAAGTATAAGGAAATGCAATGGGAACGTCGATTTTAGTGAATATTTCTCCTGTCTGGCAGCTTAAAATGAGATCGAAATACTAAACTAATATATATACGAAAACTTTTTATGAAATATTTTTGAGTTTGTAAGCCAAAAAACTTCCGTATTCCGATTTTCTTTTCTTTTCATTTTCGAATTACTCCGACTTAGTCTGATGTTTTTCCGTAAGCCTTTCTCAGACTCCTCAGACTCCTTTTGACTAAGTCAGCCGCTAGCCATTTGTCTCCATGTGGGTTGTTGCAACTATAGTTTCTGTTTTGTCTGACAAATGTAAGCGTTTGTTTGCAACTTTTCCGTACGCAATGAGAGATGCAATGAGATGCAACAGCAGTCGCAGCATATGCAACTCCATCTCGTGGCTGGGTCTGCGTCTGAAAACGAGTGCGAAGCAGGAAGATGTGACAGTTGTATTATTTGTTACATTTTAGGTTACAGCGCCGCGTTTACAACGTAAAACATGAAAGACACAAAATTAACGAGATGAGATTTTAGGCACGCAACACGCGTTTCTCTGTGTGGCACAGTTATACTGCACTCGATTTCGCGTCGGTTTTTGCGTTACATTATGTTGCATTTAAAGAAATGTTTAATTTAACGATTTTTTTTAAATATTTTACATGGTCTGTTAATTGCTTTGGTAAATTAGTGCAATAAATATATTTATTTCATTCGATTGCCGTGGCGACACAGGGTGCCATTCTGAATTACACTCATAAAATACGCTTTAAATTTGTTCAAATTAATAATTTACATTTTAAATGAATTATTTGCAGTTAACATCAAAATATTAATTTAGAAAAAAAAGATCAAATGAATGTTAAATTTATGCGAAAATAATATGAAAATATATTTTAAATTTAATTTAATTAATTTTAATTACTTGTAAATATGTAACTTTGACGGCGCGTTTGAGATCGTAAAATAAGTGTCTGTGTATGGAATTACATATTTGGTTATATTAACTTAGTATTAATAAGATTTGTTTAGAGTTCTAGATATATAAGATTCGAGATAGACAGAACTACATCAAATTAGAAAAAAATATCTCAAATAAGTTATCCCCTTCAATATCTCCCATCCTACTTAATTCATGCCCCTGCTTTCTGACTCAGATGAACCTAGTTCACCTAGTTAGTTAGTTAGGTATTAAGTCTGTGTACTCTCATTTCTATCCTCCAATTACTGGAATGTCGTTTCCAAATTGCTGTGAAAATCTTCTCCATTCATTCCTATGAGGTGGTTTTAGTGGGTTCAAGTCACACACTGTAGCTTTTGATGCATTCCACCTACAGTACAAAAAAAAAAAAATTAAGTTATCAAAATTATTCTCGGTTTCAATAATCTGTGGAAGCTAGGTTTAGTTGAAAGGGAGTGTGATCATATAACTGTAAGTACTTTTACGCGGAGACATATATATGTTCAAGCTGCCTGAGAGAGGCCGGTTATATTAATCGCTGTTATCTTCATATATTATCCTTGTTAAACTACGCGGTCTTTCTGGTACAGATGAGGATTCCGAATACTTCACACTAGTTATCTTTGTGAAGCTAGTAAAGAAAAGATTTACAAGACATTGAAGTCGCTTCGTCTACAGGTCCGAACAAAGACATAAAAAGCGATTAATAGACTCTATCTATTTCAAATCCTGGCATCTCTTGTACAATCCACTTGTTAGAGAACATGTCACCATTAAAATATCAATGCAATAACATACTACACCGTTATTACTACAGAAATAATAGAGGTGAAGCTCTATAAGCTTATCGTTTTATTCCTTTTTAAACTAGGTATAAGTTCTAGCAAGCTCGCAGCCTTCCTGATTATTTCAGAAGTTATTGATTACTACGATTATAGATTCTACAGTCCACATTTCGAGGTTTGTATCGATTTCACAAAGATCCATACTAGAATTTTTCTGTGTCCTTTAGCACAGTTAAGAAAGTCTTTGTGATGTTTGACATTTTATCTCAGAGACGTACGATATTCCGTCACAATACTCGATTTCAATCATCGGGATTCCATTGCTTTTTAAGAGTGTGTTATTTGAAGGAATAATTGCATTAGTTTGTATAAGACCTGAAGAATATTGCAGGTGTTATAGAATCGGTAAGAATGTCTTAACTACATATCTCTCGAGCAAATATCTGTTCCCGTTCCACTTTCTATTCTTGAGCCATTTGTGTAGATGGTAACTGTAACTGTGGTAAAGACTGTGTAACTGTGTAACTCCCAGCTTTCTCTGGTACATTAGTTTAATTAGTAAACTTTTAATAGTTTAATAAGTTTAATATATGGTTTTAATAAGAATAATTTAATACATGTAAGATTTAAGCAGTTTCTTAAAGTTATGCATTAGAATCTACAAATAATTTGGATCCTACATGGGTCGGTCACAAATGTTTTATTCTTTTACATCTGCTTAGGTTCTTCCGTATGTTTTCAGTCATGAGTTTATAAGCTGTGATATATTTTATGGTTTTGTTTTCCTCAATCACGTATGGATAAATCAATCAAAGTTACTAAGAGCAGCTGTTTCTTAAACATATGATCCGTACTTTTAGACTTGTAGAGATTGTTAAGCTCTTGAAAATATTTGACAACATTTCCAAAATATTTTTAATCGTCTTACTATTTCTCAAAAAGTGTTTTCAATCCAAAAAAATCCCATTAATTAGACAAAAATAATCTTATAATTATATTGGATTAATCAAAAGTGGTTTAAGTGTTTAACTTTTATATTTTAACGTGAAGTAATTTTTGCTAATTCCAATGCGAAATCCATCATTTCATTATTCGAGCAGAAACAAAAACTGAAAAGTATTAGCGATTTTCACAATATAGAAATCGTGTAATAAAAGTCCGTGGAAGACATTTATCCGCCCAACGAGTGAATTATGTCTAAATAAAGTTCGACAAACAGCATGAGACTAATAAACACCCAAATGCATCAAAGGAAAGGCAATCGCAGCACAGCATGGCCTCAAGCCACAACAGAACCAAACCAATCGCGTCCGAATTGAGTTGGACCAAACCTACAAACGCGTGAGGACATCGTGATTTGTGGCAAATTAAGTGCGCAGGTTGAGATACAAAGCACCTAATAACGCATTGAAAAATGTGATAAAACATGCAAATTAAAAGGAATTTTTTATTTATGATTTCGTTAGTCCACAGCACAATGGCCAACGCGACAGATTGCAATCGCTGTAATGGCTGCGCTAAATGCATGGTGCGCTGAGCAACTGCAGCAGGTCCGAAGCAGTGGAGAAATTGCTTGGCTAATAACAGGCCACAGCGCCTGATAATGCAATGGTTTTCTGTGGAAAAATGCGTTCGCCTGACAGTCGAGATCGGGTTTTTAATGACACAAAAATATGTTTTGTCGGAAAAATGATAAAGTAGAAAATTATTGTGTACGCCAATCGCGCGACTGAGTCCGATTATGTGCGTAATAAATTATGAAAAGTGCAACGCTTACTGATGCGCCGCAAATGCATATGCATTACGCAGCACAAAAGTGCAAGGCAACGGACTCGCGCCGAACGGTGTCAGCGGAGCAGGAAGCGTTTTCTAATGCATTAAGCCGGGTTAAGCCGCGTGTAAGCCGAATTAATTCACTGCTATGACTTAAATTATGTTTGATTAATAATATCGAAAATATTTGTGTTTTTATTATTAATATTTGTTTTTCTCTATAATTAATATTTATGAATTTATTTTACATTCATTAATTTAAACTACTGATAGCAGCTTAAAAATTGAAAACGAAATCGTAGAGGCAATATATCATTTTCTTGATGCTTTCGTTGGGTTAGTAACCAAAATTAGGTGGCGCCAAGGAAAATAAGTGAAAAAGGAGAGAATTTGAATTTAAGTTAAATTTATAAAGCCACTAAGAATTTATCAATTAGTTCAATTGAATTTTATCTGGAAAATAAATTAAATTATAATAAATTATTATTAATAACATAATAAATAGACTGCTATTGCTGAGATCAAGACTAAACAAATCTAGCCAACTATAAGTCCAGCTACAAATAAGAAATTTATTTACTTGTGTAAGAAAACATAAATATTATCTAATTTTTTACTAACCATAACCAAAAACATGAACTTCCAACAATCTAATGATCTTTACAATCCCGCCAACAGACGAAGAAAGAATCATCTAGCCATCATCTATTGAACAGTTAAGCTGTTCTAGTAAAGAGCGCGGCTATACATTTTCTTTTTATTATTATTAATTATTACATTATTCTTTCTAAACATGGCTGGAGATCCTTCTAAATCTCAATCGTCTACAAGTCTTAGTAAATGCTTCAAGGTTTTTATCGCTCTGTCGTAGTAGAAACAAAAGTGACGAGATATTCGAAAGCAGTCATGCCCTGTAAGACTTCTTGTAAGCAAAGCTGCGATTGTTGAGGTAGGATTATGCCACCAGCTCCTTTTTGTCGATTTTATTCATCACAGTTATCACTAGACGAGTATTTGACTCCGTTTTTCCAAATTGTTCCATCTGAAGCTCTTAAGTTTTCTAGGATTTGGTAAAGCTGCCTCCCAGTTGTCTTTATATACTTTTTAAGACAATTGGTATCAATTGGTACTTTGATTGTATGCTCGCTCAAAAACTTTATTCTAGAAATCATTCAATGTTTTCAAAACAAAACTCTGATGCACACAGTTAATGTGCCATGAGCTGTGAGAATAATAGATCTAAATAAAAATCTAGGCATCAATACAACTGCGAAAGCGAAAAAGCCAAAGGTCATGAGAAGAAGTAACTATATTTCTGAATACAACTGATCTGAATAGATGATTTAAATGTCTTATTAAATGGAACGATTATATGAATGTAGATGTTAGGCATGCCTGCGAATTATTTGAAATCTGATTTGATGAATTTCAGTAATTCGAAAAAAAAATTATTTGTTAGTAGATGTGCTGGTTATAAAGACGTGATCTCCTTTGCTGTTTTATTTTATGGAAGTTAAAAAATCGAAAAAAGATAAGTAAACAACTCCTAGTAATTGTTATCTCTTAGATCTTCCCATAACTGAGTTCACTTCATATCGCATTCCCGAGATAAGATCACAAATAGTAGACTAAGTTTTATGTTAAAAGTGGCATATTAAAATTGATCATTGCTCTAATGACTTTTGAAGTACGTTTAATTAAATTATTAAATTGAAATTATTTAAATTGTAGAAAATTCAAAATTAAACTACTTTTTGGCGGTTTTCCATTTGATAAATGAGTGCACAGGCAAAAGTGCTAAGAAAAAAAATTTTGAAAAGGCTTACACTAATTCGCGGTGATATCTAGGAAAAGCCAGTGGAACAGGTAGACAAACTGAAGATTAATGATTGCGTAGCAGATTGTTTCGGTTATGTAAAATATGCATTGAATTATGAGAATTAATTTTAATAAGATTTTCATTAAAATATTAATATTGCAATTGCGAATACGAATACGTATACGAATACGAGTATCTATGCGTTGAAGTGGAATCAAATGCACTTATTTATAAATCAGTTCGCTTACTTTCATTAATAAAACCGCAACTCCGTTTCTCGTATTATTATTAGGCAACTCCTTCGGTTACCCCCACTATCCATCACGTGTCTGATTGCATTAATTGAAACGCTTTAGTAAATTGCGATACGGGAACATGACAATTTTGCCATGGCTGGCTTATCAATTCGATCAATTAATCGAGCATTTAAATATTAAATATATTATATAATGTCTTTTATGTTTTATTTAAATTATTTAAAAATTATTTAATATTTTTTAATATTTTTTAACGTTTTCTAATCAAACACTACAAGTATCTATAACGATCTGAAAGAGTAAAATTATCTGAAATTGTTTGGAAGCAAAAATATTGTCTCTGTCTCGGTACTTTTCTTTGTAATTGAAACAATTTTATTTAATTTAAAAAAATTCATATGAAAAGATTGTTTTTTAATTCAGCAACTACAAAAGTGATTTACGTTGTCACCTGGTTTCAGGTGCAAATTACTTAATTACTTCTTGTTAATTTCCATAATAAACTTTAATTATCGCTTCAATACGAGCCCGACTTTCGCAACTGTACACGATCTGCTCAATGAAGTCATTGTGAAAATAGGAAGAGTTTAACAAATGAATAGAGAAAGTGATGTTGAAAAATCCTATGGAAAGTGAAAATAAAATATTGAAAATTTTCTAAAATGTCAATTTATTCCAGTTTAACCTGAGATTGTGATTGGAAAGTGTTAAAGCTCGTTTAGCGGTATCAAATCCGAATTGGTCTTAGGGTTGCATCTATGCGAAAACTTCTATTGATTATTCAGAAAGGATTAATTAATTTCTTTTCATTAAAATCTAGTGAACATATAACCAAGTGGTTATCTTTGATGTATAATTTCAGTTAATTGACTCTTATCTAACTTATATATCTCAGGACCTGAAGACAGTGGAAGACTTGAATATGATGCTTTGTCTCTTACTACTTACTAGGGTTTTTATTTAAAGTTGTGCTGCAGTTGTACTTTCTGATTATATTAATCACAGACATATGTAATACTTCATCTCTTTTCTCAATGAGTTCAAGTGGGCAATGAGTTTAGGACAGTTTTAATACAAGTTTTCTTAGATTACAGAAATCTATGACAAATGCTTCATATAATACCATTAGAAATTTTTACTCAGTACCTTTATCACTCTCCAGAAAGTGTGTTTCTTCAAAGATGTATTACCAAAAATACTCTCTGATTACATGAGTTCATGTTTATTCACTTGTTTATCGTCAAATCTGTTCTTAGATTAAAATCCAATGCATAAAAATCAACTAACTTTAGACGCAATAGAAGGGTAATGGTAATTGTCGTGGCTGACTTAGAATGAAGTACAAACTACATAGCAGCAGCTATAAACTTTAAAAGTATGGTTCATACTTTTTATCCAACCAGGGAATACTGGGCTCATAGAAATGAATATCGACTCGAAGGCATATCTAAGTTGCTAGTATCAATCGTCTACCTTTCGCTGAATGCGGGCGCTCTCTACCGCGTTTTCTACCAGCCGAAACATATTTGTGTACTGAACTACGTATGTCAGTGTTTCAGTGTAGATTATACAATTTATTATTTGCTCTATTCTGATAGACACTACCATCATCCTTGTGGGTTATTGTCTGAACTTTTATACCTTACAGCAGGACAGACATGATAAGAGATTTGCGTAGAGAAATTTCAGTAGATCCAATAAAATAGAGATTCGTAAAAAAGTAAGAATATTATTAATCATGAACAATTTATTTTTCTTGACCAGAATATAATGAAATATTAACAGAAAGAGAAGTCTAACATGTTCTAACCTTTCTGTTAAAATCTAACAGACATAAGAGTAGAATAGATTAGAATTATAACAGAGCTGTTATATATCTCTGTTAACATTATAAATAAATTTGGACAAGTAAACATTTTCAATCCTCAAGCTATTGTGAATGAGTTCTGTTTCAATTAAATCCTGTTAAGTTTCAATGTTAAGTGGAAAATTTTATGTATAATAAAATTCTAATCAAAATTATATTTAAAGCTTCAAAACGTTTGTTTTAAGGGTAAATTGTGGTTTTCTTTACTAAAAATACATTCCCTTTTTGGCTATTTTTTTCCTAAACTTTTGGCCTCATTCTAAAAAAGTTAAGAAACATTTATTGTAGATTTTTTGCACATATTATGGGAGTAATTATTATTGTTTTCTTTTATTATTGTATCTAATTTCAATATAATTATATTTTAAAATAAAATAAATCATCTTTTATGTAGTTGTTATATATTTTATGTGATGTAATAAAAATATATTACAGATGCTTAATACAAATCGAATATATTGTGCTGAAAGCTGAAATTGTTTTACTCTCAAACATGGGGGATTACCACATCTAGAGCTTTTATTGATAAAATGTGATTATTTTGAACACAGCTGGCATTTTTCCACTTAAATAGAATAATATTCTTTTTTAAATATACGACATACAAGTAGTAAAAAATATTTATGTTATCTCTTAAAAGCGGCAGAACTTCAAATTGAGACTATCAGTAATTATATTTACAGACTTTACAGATATTCTAACAATGAAATTTGTATAAAATATAATATATAGTATATATGTGTCGATATAATTTTATGGATTCTATATTAATTGTAAATAATATTTCATAATACAAACGTGTAGGAGTGGATATAAATTTTCTTTAGATATATTAATATTATCTTATTCTTTAGATAAAAACTTCAACAATAAAAAACATTACATATTTGGATAAAGCTCTATATGCTATAAACTTAACACTTGCTGAATAAGTTATTTATTAGCAAATAAAAACAATGGGATATATAAGACATAGACTGAAAAACTTTTCAACAAACTTTTAGATAACATAGAATTTCTTTTAAACTTTTTTTAACTTATAAGAGCTTTTTAAAAACTTTATAAAGTACTGTCTATGTTAAAATTTATTCATTTAAATATATTAAAAGCTTTAGAGCATACGCGGGCTAAGGTAGGACTTGTCGGTCAATCAATTGTTTAATTAATACTAAACTATGCCTTATAATAGCCATAGCATATTTCGTGTTAATCATGCCTTAAAGGTGATATTCGAACTGACACAGAGACAGCAGCCGCTTCTGTCATCCTGACAAAATAGCTTCTAAAATCGTCTTGTCATTTTTGATTACAACGCATATTTTTAGCTCACGTTAATGCCTCCAATATTTATGCCACTTGAAATATAATACGTCCACAACACAGAAGGTTAAGGTGAACTCTATTCGAAATCTTATCCCGTTTTTTCGATCAAAATGTATAACTTGAATTTAATTTATAACACTCTAGATATTTTGCTAGAGTAATAAGATTACCCTGAAATTAACAGCTGATTTGTATGGTTTGACAGATAAAGCATGTTTTGATTCGACATATGTATGTATTTATGAAAAATATAAATGCTTATGTAAATGAAAAAGCCTTTGATTACTCTAAAAATGATCTATTTTGTAACAAATTTGACAGATCTAAATTGAAACAGAATTAAATCTAGATTGAATTTACTTTTAACTTTTTTTCACTATACTATATGCCGGTATATATGTATGTCTTTAGAAGTCGAGATCAAAATTTACATTGATTACTCCAAAAAATTAATTACATGCGCCACCTAACGCCAAGTTTTGCAAGTCTTACATTCGATACTGTATAGCAATACTATATAAAATTCTGTAAAGCAATTGTCAAAGTTTCTTGAAATATATCTATATTGATATTCATAAAGTCAATGGTAGCAGATTTTATTCTCTATTCTCCATACTCTTCTTATTTTATTTATAATATAAAATACAAATGAATTATATCTGATAAAAATATATTGATAAAAAATAAATATTACATTTATTATTATTTTATGCCGCAATGAATTTTTGAATGGGTTGTGTGCTGAGCTATTAGCAAAACTTCATTTCAAAGCTTTTTGCTAAAAGCTCTTTCTAATTATGAAAAGCTTTTGAGCAAACTTTCTGTAATAAAAAAAAAATTTATAAAATAATTCTGTTTCCACATTTTAACGCTTGGACCTTTGACCTACATCAATTGTTTATTTCTTACAGATATTTTACAATTGAATTTAAAGTATATATATTTATATATATAAATATATTTATAAATATTGTAGTATTTAGATTTCCGCTGAAAGTTCAAAAAATATTGTTTATTGCTCAATTTTTTAGCGTTTGAATTTCATACTTAAATGATTTTTTATTCAATTTTATTTACATAACCTTGACTACTTATGAATAATTAGACGCTCTGAGAATGCCGCTGGAAATCTATAGGAATCCCCTCTATACAGCGTAGAGGCCGCATAATTAAGTATGCAATCGATTGAAATGAAAGAGAAACGCAAAAAGATGAAAACGGTTTTAATTATGAATCATGTGGTGCTTGGGCTGTGCAGGTGAGACTCGGAACTGTAAACTGATTCATAAACATTTCAATAAAATTATTTAGAAAATACAAATGAACAATAAGAGTGCAGATATGACAGTCATGGGTGATTTGCCAGAGCGCTACGATAAGTATTTTCTGTTTGACATTTCATGGAACAACAAGTGAGTAATAATCTTCAGTGATGTATTGAGAAATATAGGTATACATATAAATAATGAATTTATGATAATTACCTATAATAATATAATTTCTATTAGAAGATATATTTTATATACATGGATATTTAGTGAATTAAGTTGAATTTATTTTATTTAAATTAAATTTTAGTTTTGAACTTAACTGTTCTACTAATTAAAAAAATAATTGAAAATGGACTTCGAACACCATTAACTGTTTATCCTTCTATATGTACGTTATTTACCTCTATTATTCAGATATTCGGTATTCACTGAGCTGATATCTCTTTACTTAACTGGAATTTCTTCAATTTTGGGAACTATACATATTACTACTGCTGCGATTACCACCGTAATTAATTAAAATATTAATTCTAGTTAAATTTAATACATCGACAAGCAAGAAATATTCAAAATGGAATACCAGCACAATCTGCAGTAGAGATGATAAATTTATATCAGTACAGTACAGTACTATAAACTAATATTATAAGATAAGATAAAAGATCTGTTGTTGGCTATAATATATACAACATATTGTAAACAAGATTTTAGGATTGTAAAAATTTTCTTTGCTAAAAAATTCAATTTGATGATTATTAGCGGACCGTTTCATTGCCTGTCTGGTAAAGATAACATAGGTAGAGCTATTAAATCTCCTAATTTTACTTGAAAGGCCAAATATTATAACAAGAACAACATATACCTCTATAATGGAAACAATGGTTATTGAAGCTAACAACCCGCTGGCAAGTTTAATGACATGATAGCAACCAATAGTTATCTCTGAGTGGAAGTTGGCATATTATACGTATTTTCCTAAGTGTTGTATTTATTTTTGTGCTCAAACCTACAGGCTCTCTAATTCCGGCTGGAGATTTGTCACTGTCATGCTTTCATGATCAAATATTGGTTACAAAACCATGTCTGCAGTGTATCGCTAAATAGCAATACAACGAACATAGTGATGGCTAATCACTGGGTTATGCACAATATGTCGATATTGATATAATATATGTTACATGTAATGAACATAATACTTATTTATATAAAACATTTATTTTTATCAAATTATATTCATGTATATGTTGTGGTGTGAGAAAATTTTAATTATTAGAATTACTTATATACAAATTTTTGTTTTGTGAACTATTTTTTCTATTTTTTTACAACACCATCCGATAAGTCAAAATATAAGCAAAGCGGGACAATATTAAATTTAGTTTACAATCATAAAATATTTACTTTATTTATTTTATTTATTTTATTTTAATTGGTATTATTGAAAAGATACTTCTTAATTACACAAAAGGTCTTAGGTGACTTAAATGAGGCGCTATTTCTTTCTTTTGTATATAATACTTTTTTAATTGAGTTTATTTTTATAAACTCTCTCTAGTTGTTCCCGTCTCCCACTCCTCCTCCTCCTCCTCCTCCTCTTCCTCTATTCTGAATTGCATTTGCTAACGTTTTGATTTAACTTCAAGTGTATCTCAACATAAATTTCCTATCTAGACTATTTATTTACATATTAAACGTTTGTCGCTTGCTGCCATTTGTTTCCACACTTCCTCATTTCAATTGACCTGACATTTGCGCTACACATCTCTCCCCACCGACTTCATACTAAGACTGACTCACTACTGAGGCACATATGCTCACGAACGCGACTGGTTGGTGATAACGACCAACACAGCGTATCTGCACAAGCGAACAGCTCGTCGTGCCCATTGTAGTGCCCGCCATAGACCATCGCGGGGCAGTCGAGAATTTCGCGTCACTTTGTGCGATACGCATTCGAAGAATGCAAAACAATCTGAAAGTACGTATATTTCGCCTAATAATTAAATATATTTGAAATTTAGTTTTGTTGTGGAAGGCGAAGTGAAAACATCAAACAGAACGAATTAAATAATTTACACTCGCGTTCTCTAGTTGTTAGTTCCGTTGAATTTTGTTTTTGTAAATAATGTTTGAGTGATAAGAAAAAATAACGAAATATTAAAATTTTTAATTCAAATTCGTATAAAATCCATTGGTGAAACACTAGCCATGATGTCGTCTTCGAATAAATACAAACTGTAGAACTCGAACGAAAAGCGAAAGTACATCCAGTAAACAAACTCCACAGACCACAAACTGCCAGAAGTAAATTTGTGATATCGCAAAATCCCCTCTTCCGCACTAAAAAATGTCCGGTTCATACGCTTACGATAGCAGTTATTTGCGCACGATTTTTGGAATCCTAAGAATCTGCACTCTGGTAAGCTGAAAGTCCATAATGGCATACAGATTTCGCTGCAATACGTCAGCGTAAAAGCGTAAAAATGTAAATTGTTTTAATGTGTATTTTTGTATATTTTTATGTTTAGCTGTGCAGTCTTATCGGCTTCAATTGCATCATCTTCAGCTCCGTGCCTGTACACAATTTCCGCGGTTGCTTTTACATTTCGGTGGCAGTTTTTGGTTACTGCTGCAGTACCGTCGTGTTACTGGCGCGGCTCTTCCAAGTCTGGGAGCGTAAATTTCACAACTTCCAAGCATTTAAGTATGAGACATACTTGCACTCCTTCCTAGCAGTTGCCTTCTTCATAGCGTCTGCACTGTCATTGTCCTTGGCGGTAGTTACATACTCAGTTGCCACAGTAAGTACTCTCGAGTAATTCTCAAGACATTTTGACACTTTTTACACTTCTTGGTGTAGTTTCAGTGACACTAATTCTACTTCTTTTAATTTTGCAGTTTTTCGGTTACCTTACATCGTGTTTTTATGCCGCTGACGCATATCTAAGTTACCGCCAGAGTAGAATATGTAATGCTGCCACACAAACCCCAGAAGTCGGTTGGGTTGTGTAGTCGAACCTCATACATATGAACACGATAAGTTATATATATTTTGAAAAATATATATATACATATTGGTTTGTATCTTGTATCTTGTATATTTAAGCATTTAAGTATTTTTATAAAATTTCGAAATATTTTTTCATTTTTATGTGCTAATTGAACGAACATGTTTAGGTAAATAAATAAATTTTATACTCAATATAAAGACTAATATTTATACCAAAAATTATAAAATTAAACACTACATATGTTAAAAACACATACTTGTATATATTTTACTTGATAAGATAAATTAATAAAACAATTTAATGAAATCTCTTGAGTATGCAAATTATTTTATTTTTTTTTAGAGTAAATATTTTGTGCCAAAGTATTTATTTATAAGATAAAATTATATTTTAAATTAAACACCATTAAAAAACTAAACACCATTATGCATACACATTAATTATAATATAATACGTATATAATAAATATTTAGATATAAACAGATCTATAAAATTTCTGTTAGTGCATATAGTTCTATATTTATAGAGCTATAAATATAGACCTCTGTATTGAAGGTGCAAATTTTTGCAAACGCTCGACCGGTTCTGTGAGTGTGAGTTTTACACACCAAACTACAAACTAACATAAACATACTTTCTCAAATTGCAGAATTTTAAATCTAACACTGAGAGGTGCTAAAAGACCCAATGGAATGTTATCAGTAAAAGGAATATTCACGAGACATAGATTCAAGAATATCTAAGGGATTAGAAGCCCAAACAAATTGTACAGAAGAAGATACCGGGTAATGTGTTGACTGCCTGATTAATGCACAAAATTTTTTTTAAGAAGTTATTGCTATGAGAAAGCCGCTAAATTATTCTGCACAGGAAGAGAAAGCAACTCAATGTTTAACATCTATAGTCTAACAGCAATAAAAACACTAACCTAATGGGTACGTTTAGAAATGGATAAACGTGGACTACGTAAGAAGAGTAGCACCAAATAGATGACTGTATACTTGTAGCTATGGTATACAGTATCGGGCCATAAATGCTTTGAAGAAAACAAGGTAGCTCCTATTAAAAATGTATATATTGAAATTCACAAAGATACTAAAACATATCTCTGCAACATAAAACACCGTTCTCGTTTTACGGTTTGAAACAAATTCTTTTTATTTTATTTAAGTATACACAGAATAGTGTTCTTAAGGTAACCTTAATTTCTACACTAAGAGAGTGAGAAAGTGGGAGATATATCAAATACTAAAAGGAAAGTAATGATATGATGGAATAGTTACAATAACTGTGAAACTGCAAAAGTCTTGTGGAAATCAAACGACGAAAGGCATAACAAATTTTTACTAACGTTAATATAAACTGTCATATGTGTCTTGATTCCCCAAGAATCCACAAATAACAAGCTGTACAAGATTAATATCACCTGAAAGTGACGTATGGAGGAAAAATAGAAAGCAAGCACTGCGTGATTCCGAATGCATCTAAAATGGTGGGTCTACAATTTGAAAATTTAAAGGACGTCGCAGAAACGGAATTTTAAATTTTTCTGAGGTATACACAACCTGTTGATATCACACGATTTACCAAATTTCAACCTACTAAGACTGTTGAATTCCATTTGATAACGCTATGACTCAATGGGTCTGAATATCAGTTAAGATCGAGTCTACTGCTTAATATGATCTATTGTGTCTTACGTGAACACTGCGTATATTGCGTGAACACTGCGTATGTTTTTTACCGCAAGTGTGCACTGGACTTTAATCTCATATAACATAAAGTAATATTAAGTGCATGTACATATTTTGAAGATTACGTATTCTATTCTAACAGTTCTTCCGTTCATCTTCACACATTATTACACATTAAAAACTATTAGTCATAGTATAGTAATGAAAAATCTTGGAATTTAATGCAAAGAACTTATAATTTAAAATGAATAATAACAAAAGTATGTAGAGAAATTGTGTGAACAGTAATTTAAGTATATTATATCATATATAGTATATATCAACCAGCCAGTGGATGCAGGATTTTATGGATACGTCCTTTAGATTTTGGATTGGGCAGAAGACAGGTATTTTGAACAAATTTGTTTGGTTAGTTTAATTAATGTTAAATGTTTAGTTAGAACTTTAAACCTCAATATCTCTTCTGCAGATATAAGCTTAAGTTTTATATAATGCAATGGAAAAAGTTTTAAAAATAGCTTACTTCACTTCGTTATCTTAAAATTTTTTGCTAAATCAACGTGACAGGGAATTTAAAATCACATTGGACCAATAAGGGGCAGATCCAACCTACATGTCACACTATTGTTCAGGGTTCCGAGAAAGACAACAGTGTTTTTTTTGTGTGAGTAAAACCCTTAACAACCACTTCAAGAACCATTTTAAAACCCTTAACACCCACGTCAAGAATCATTTTACTGGGCTGTTGTGGAAAGATTACCGTAATATCTATTAGTCTGTGACAGAAACGCATCATGAGCCAGTCATCATCTGTGATTGTTAGAAGCAGAAAGTGTTAAAGGAATTTTTTATGTATATGTGACATCAGTTTAGTGTCAGACATATTTAACGATATTTATATCTTTCAAATTTTGAATATTTTACATGAACGCCAAAAAATATGCAATATTTTCTTTTATAAATAATGATCGTTTTTGGAATTGGGAGTGCTTTAATGAAATTTTGGAGCTATATAGAAATCAATATATGAACTACTTCTATATACGCCAATAGTTCTACATCTACACGAGACTTTTTAAAAGGGTACTATCTTCCTTTTTACTGAAATGAGATATCGGTCATTGGTCCCATATCTGCACATAATGCAGCGGACACTACTTGTATTAAATCATAAAGTAGCCCAGTATACATTAAGACCGAAAAGTTTTCGGAAATTCTCATTTAAAATTCGCGCGCTGTATATTTTTCGATATTTTAAGTTTATGTAGTTTGGCAGCACTGTCCTTAATTACTATGCCAAAAATGAGCGCGATCTGTCAGACAGTTCGTTTACGGCAGCTGTTGAAACCAGTTCACCTCAGTAGGGCGTTGCGAAAAAAACAATGGAAAAAAATATTGAACAAAGAGTTTGCATCAAATTTTGTGTTTCGAACGAAATTTCGTGTGCAGAATCGTTGCGAATGCTACAAAAGGCTTATGGGGAATCAGTTTTATCGAAAACTCAAGTTTATGAGTGGTACAAAGCCTTCCAGGACGGTCGTACGACCGTCGAAGACATTTCGCAACGCACTACTGAGGTGAACTGGTTTCAACAGCTGCCGTAAACGAACTGTCTGACAGATCGAGCTCATTTTTGGCATAGTAATTAAGGACAGTGCTGCCAAACTACATAAACTTAAAATATCGAAAAATATACAGCGCGCGAATTTTAAATGAGAATTTCCGAAAACTTTTCAGTCTTAATGTATCTCTCTTAACTTTACTGTTACTAAAAGGAACTCGTATTTTTATCTCTCTCTATAACTATAGCTTCAGGATCCCAAGTTGCTGAGTCATTTTTTACCTTAAGCTAACTCACCTAATATCCACATCACATCATAATAGGTTAACCCTATTGTATTATATCTTTTTGTCTTTTGGGTCTAAAGCAAATCAACTTGCAAATATTAAGTCTTTCATTCATTACTTCATTGAGATAGATATTGGTCTATTGGTTCTATATGGACTCATATTCTCTTTTCGAGTTTCATTACTGAATTGCGATAACTGAATCCGTTTACTCCGTTAAAATAATGGAATAAAAGTCTCATAATGAAGTTTTTAGGGTTTTTGAAAACAAGTTTTCAAGGTGGACTAGACTTCAGTTGAATTTATCGTATATAACTGACTTAACATTTTTTAAACTGAAAAGTTGTTAGATCTTTTTACAGTATAAGTAAGATATGGTCATATATTTTTGTTTGTGTTTATACTATATAAACCAGTTCATCCTTCTCTACGCTTATTGCAGAAGTCGCAGATAGTGTAATATTATTAAAAAATAAAACCTTTTACTTACGATTTCATTTAACATTATCCGCTTGGTTTTAAGAACATATGTTAATCTGCTTTAAATGAAAATTTTAATTCCAGATAGGGTGTATGATTACTCCCTTCTTCACACTTAACACATGAACTTGGGTTGAGTTGAGGAAGTAACTGGAGTGGATGTGTTTAAATGTACATAAATCTTTGGTTTTTAAATTTTCACATTTCTGATGAATGTTTTTTATTTGACGAACTTTGCTCTCGCTCATGTTGATTGATGTTACTTTATAATCATTAATATTTAAAATCGTTTATATCAACAAAAGGGGGAAGTACACTCGTATTACGTCGTCGGTTATACCTTTGCAGTGAAAACACTGAGCCAACAGAAGAAACTTCGATGCGGAAATTGAGTTCTTCGCGCGATTTTTCCCAACAAAAGCGGAATTGAGTTATTGTTTTTTTATTTCGCCTGCCTTAAAAATGGCGATTTAAGTGCCGTTGAAAGTACCGGAGTCGGCTATGGCTATGGCTGACTCCACGATGTACACAGCATACACAGCATTTATGTGGCCAATGTGGCAAGTAAAGCCATTAATCACAAAAAGTTTTAAGCCAAAAAATTTAAATTTAAATTTACATATCGCGAAACCTTGTAACCGTTTTCTGTTTTTATTTGTAATCCTTGTTGACATTTCCCAGGAGCCCCACTCATATGTGGCAAGTTCAAATGCGTGCAAATATGTGGCACAAAGGACGCCTGATGAAGTTGTTTGTTGTAATTACGTTTAATTAATGCGAAATAATGACAGTATTTATTTTTCTCCCAAATGCCTACGTGATTATCATTAAAAAACAATACAAGAATTATTACATATTTACTACGGTAATATATGTATTTAGTACATAAACTACAGAACAACTTTTATACGAGTATATAATTCATATTTTCTTACGAAACGTGATTTTTTTTTATAGAAATCCATAAAAAAAGTGCGATGTTTTTAATCCTTTTTCCATGGAAGTCAATTGATCTTTGCTTGCTTTTCTCGGAAGGCAAATCAGCTTAATTGAACACGTGCAGGAAATTGGGTCAAATGGTCTGTGGATAGAAGTGAAGGAATATGCAGCAGTTGTGCAATAACCAATTAGACGAGAAGGAGCAAAAATCAAATGTGGCAGCATATCAATAGGGAAAAGGGTGAAAAGTCAATCGAAATAAAAATAAGAAATTAATGTGGCAGAAAATTATTCTCTACAGTACGAAAAAAGAGGAAAAATAAATGAAATGGCAAAATTGTTATATATGTACATCATATATGCTTCATATAATTAATATTAATTAGGAATTATTAACTATTTACTGGACATGCATAGGTCAATGTGATTCTGATAAAGAAACAGTGGAGGTATGACTAGGAAATCATTAATTACTCACAGTTGTTGAATTTATGATTATCTGGCGACGAAACAGAATTGACTTAATGAAGAAAGGAATAAGGAACCATTAAGAGTAATTGATTATTGTATATGTAAAATGAATCTAACAGGAAAAGTTTCCTTGTATGTTAATTTTATTCAATCCGCATAAAATAATATTGAAGAGAATGTGTAGATTTGGATATAGATCGATAGATTAGAAAATATGGTAAAGGTACACGTCATTGATTCAGGTATTCACTTAATTAAAAATTAATTAATTCTGGTTTGTTTTAATAGATGTTAAGCTTGAAAATTTAATGATTAAAGTATCAGTAATAAAACAAATCACTGTCAAAAAGAAATATGTTTCCTTACCTCAGTTTTTATAAAAAGTATATCTTATCTAGCAAACATAGTTTATGAAACAGAAAAGCAGATATATTTGCGTTGGTAGTCATATACCTACATGTAAAATAATTGTTAATATATGTTATTGGAATTTAAAGTTAATTAAGTTTATTATAATTTCATAATTGACAGTAACTGTTTGAACAACCGACCGCACCTACTGACTGCTGACTACCGACTAGCTTATGCTACTACTTACTACCGAACGACTTTTGCTATTGCTTACTACCACGGTTGCCACTTATGGTACTTTAGTACCAAAATTGGTACTTTTTTTTTTTTCGTTTGGTACTCACTTTCAAAAAATGGTGCATTTTTGACGACCCAACTTTATTGTGGATATTTCCAATTAATTTTTTTTATAAATGCAAGTTTGCACTATTTTATATTTTGTTCATTTATAACACTATGAAAAACACAGAACGAGAAAACAAAAAGGACAAAAAGGAAATTTTGGACCTTTTTTTACAGAAATGGTACCTTTTTGAACCAATTTTGGTACAGAAAAAAATTTTCAGTGGCAACCGTGCTTACTACAGAATGACTTCTGCTATTGCTTACTACAGAATGTTCAGCTTCACTGTTCGCTGACATCACTCTCTCTCTCTCTCTCTTTCTCTCTCTCTCTGTCTCTCTCTCTCTCTTACATACATATATACTAATAGTTAGTTAATCTGTTTAGCCACACTCTAAAACTTATAAAGATCCTTCTTTACGTATATGGTTTTACAATCTATAGCATAAAAGTCAATAGATTATTTATGTATGAGACCAAACCCTAATCTTCATTTGGCTATAAAGCCTATTTTTGTCTCTGTGGTTTTGCTAATGAAAAAAAAACTTTCATACCTATGAAGAGTAAAGAAATCCAAAAGCCATTGTACATATGAGCTATCAATGCACCCAGAAAATGGTTTGGGGCTGAATGTAGGTTGGTGGCATGTTTCGGCCATCATTAACAAATATATTTTCGTATGTAGGTGAAGATATTTCGGAAGACTTTCGTATATAACAGACTACATGTTCTGTTTTCATAGAAATCAATGAGTTATTAAAAAAACTTTCGAGAAAGTGAGCATTTCATATTGTAGAGACATTTTTTGCTATTTATTTCTTATAATTTAATTCAAAATAATAAGTCGGACACCACTTTTGTTCACTCCTTAAAGGAGTATCCGTATCCTTGCGTTTCCTTATTTTAATTTATATTTAAATGTCATTACCATTTAAGAAAGTTTTCTTAAAGTCGTTATCAGCATATTTTTCCCTGATTACTTTATATTTTTGGTGTTTACCGCATCGAATATCATCAAATATTTAGGGATATTAGGTGTCTTATTCTTTAAGCAGCAATATGCAAATGACTTGGCAATGATATGCTGAAATTTGTTTGTAGACACGTTGACATACTTTCCTTTGAATGTGAATACGAAAAGGTATATCCTGCATTATCAAAGAGATTACATTTGTGCAAATACTTGGAAATCAAGCACACAAAATTGCATTAAAATCCCAGCAAATAAATTTGGCATCAATTTATTTACATAAATCTGGTACTCGTAAGACTTCTTCGCATTGGAGGACTTTTCGATTTCCATATTTGATTTTAATGTTTAATTTTTGTGATTGTAGTAGAAGATGTATTCTTTATCTTTAAAGCCTTTGCAATCATTTACTGTTGGATTCAGTCAATTGATTCATATGTTTTTTAACTTAAATTTTAAATATTATTTGAAAATTGCGTGGAGATTAAATAAAAGATTTTAGAAAATATTAATTTTATGATATTTTGATTTTTTGGATTAAATATCTTTACTACCGACATAGGACTTTTCTGCTTAATCGTATGAAGTGATTGTTCAAGTACTTCGCCGTGGTATGCGCATATGTGGGTGAGCCTTAATCTAAGCAATTCTAAATCAATACAAGCAAGCATTGTAGTTTATGCAGGTGGGCACTCATAGATGCAAAGGACCTTTATTGCTGCTAAACGATAAATTGCGAGAAATTTTAGTAGTAAATTTTAAATAATTATGGGAATTAACTACTCGTAATAACTTCAATATAAAGTTCACTATATTTTATTTAAATAAAATTTTATATCATTTTACGAGTCCCTTGTGATTTCTCTGTGCCGGTCCTGAACTTATCTGCTTTTATGGAATGCATTTTATAAAAGTAAGTGCACTTGTTTTGCATTATTGTGTCTAAGTCGGTATTAAGGACATGGCACTTGATTGCTTTAAACAGGGTTAAGCATTTGTTTGTACCACCTATGAGTTCTTGCGTATATCTGTGCTTTCCATTTAAGGATTAAATGTTCTTCTGCACAAAAGGCATACACATGTGTACATGTGAGCTCGTTTTTATCTGCTATTGACATACTGCACTATTTTTAGAAGATATTTATTTGCATTTTAATTTAAAATAATTTAATTTCAAATTAATTTAATAATAATTTCATATGTAAATATTTATTAGCAAATTCAAATTAACATTTTATCTAATGAAATTTTAATTGCAGTGTTAAAATAAATAATAATATTTAAATATAGTTTATAATGCTTGGAAAAATATTATGCAGATTTGTCTATCAATTAAATTTAATTATTAAATAATTTTTGTAATGAGATACTCAGATTAAATCAAAATAGGCTTGGATTAAAAGAATACGTCCGGAGTAGTAAAATTCATTCACCTCATCAGACTTTTACATATATATAAGAAGCACAGGTTTGTGACTGTTAACTTAAATGATTTACTGGTATCTGATGAACATACCTTAATAATTGTGGTCCTAATATTTCTAGCCCTTTGATGCTTTAAGTTACTTTTAATCAAAGTTATTTTACTAACTATGTCGTATATTGTTGTATAGGACGTTAAGAGGTGAGGAATTAATTTTTTTAGTGTTTTTATGCAATAGGTGTAAAGCATCGAAAGCCACAATGTGAGACCCAATAAACTACCTCTTAGGAACGAGTTGGGAAGATTTCACCCATCAAACTGTGAAAGACAACTGGTTGAGGTCGCATACCAGATGTTAGAAGCTAAATATTTGAGTAGGTGAAGAATTCAAAACTAAAGAGAAGCCTATTTATTTTATTCGGCATTATAATATTGAATATGAAAAGTGATTTTAGTCATTAGACCTTTGCGGAAATGTCTTTGAAATTATATTTCACTACTTCTAATATCACACAAAATTTTTATACAAATGATGTTCGAGGTAGTTCGTTCCAATATAGGAATCATTGTTAACTTGTCCGCAAACATCAATGTCTAGACACAGTTTTACGAAATATACACTTTTTTTGGCCAGTAAGTCACATGAAGCAGCGATTCAACTTCGGAAAACGATATAGTCATCAAGTATTTGCTTTAAGAACTAATTAATATTTCACCAACTATCTTACCTTAATAGTATCAAGGTGTTCTAACCTTGTTCTAAACAATCGTATCAATATAATGCGTTGATAATATGTTTGGACAAATCTTCCGATTTGTTAAGGAGCGAAGACCGTCTAAATAACTGCTGAACTAAAGGGTAATGCATTCAGCTGAGATTGGAAGCATAAACACTCCAACCAACACTGTTTCTGTGTAACTTCAATTATTAACTGCAGCCATCATGATGTTCCCATACAGAACTAATCCAGTCCTCAGGACCATAAAAATTGTGATCAACTGGATTCCATGATACCAGATGTATACCGCATTGTGTCAAAAGTGAAAACCATTGGTTAACAGTTATACTCCAAAATAGTACAAGATTGCCTCTCTCAACAGGTATGGCTTACTTCTGGAATGTATTAATCACTATCCCTCTGGTGGAGGATAACATATAGCACAGTTTTGTTGAAGCTAAAACCCTTCTTCGAATACAATTATTTACAGATTATAATAGTTAGTGGTTTTTTTTTAGATCCCATTAGTGGATTATCACTAACTTTTGTTTTTGAACAGATGTAAAGTAAGTACACATTTTTTGTTGTACGTATATTAAAGGATTTTATATTAAATTGCATATATATAAAAAAAAATAGACAGATTCATTATTTGGTTACTGCAATTACTCAACAGTTAGTTATTTTATTCAATTACGTTCCACTTAATGTGAAACTATAAAGTACATCCCATTTGCTCAACTAAGTTCCGCAAAAAGGCCCTACTTCATTAATGACGTGTTTTTTACATTGTCAGTACGCCTTCCGAGTGGTAGTACATGGAGTGACATATAAGTTAACACGTTGATGACATTATTTCTCAATTAATTGAATTTTATTAAAATCACATTAAAAACACGTAAATGCAACACATGCTTTTGCAGTTTTACTCGTAGGAGGAATAGTGAAAGCAGCGAAGAGAAAGTAAAATAATTCCATTAAAAGTTGCATTCGATGATAATGAAAATGAAAATTCCTCTACGCGAAACACAAATACAATTAATTACTCAAATATTAGATGTGCTTTTAGGTCTTAATGCACTTGCAGAACTTCTGCATGCGAAAATTTATTCAATCATTTTGTTGACTTTGTAAGGATTTTTCTATTACAATCGTATTGCTTCAAGAGTCTTACAAAGTAGTTACTGAGAGAGTAAGTATTTGTTCCGAATAGTTCATCGGATTTTCATGAAGATGTGAATAGTAAACAAATATACGTAGGCGTTTCGCCTATCTAGTAGTTAGTTTATAAACTTCAAACAAAGGAACAGCAAATGTACTAATATTAAAGTTCATGTTGTAAATATATTCTAGTAAGAACTCACATCAATACTCATCATCAAGGCATTGAATTAACAAAGTTACTGATATATATATTAATATTGTGATGTTAATATATAGTATTATCTAGTAGGAATCAACTACAAGATACATCATTAGGCATTTTGGGTTGAAGTAACAAGGATATGTAATGCACACACTATAATATTGGAGCTCGTGTTGTAAATATGTTTCAAAAGATATAAAATTCAACTTAAATTACCAAGGGATCTCAGTATAAATAATCCAAATGTAAGAGAATCTTAAATGTAACCTTATGTATACTTCTTAAGCAGAAGAAGAAGAAGAAGAATAGAAGTATACTTCTAGAAGCAGACATAGAATTAGTTAAATTCTGAAAATATTTTGGATGTTAAAAAAATCCATTGGTGAACTCAGATGCATCGGACTAGTTGGCTTATTACAGTTCTTGGTCACCAGTCATCCTTCCACTAATATCCTAATAATATCCTAATAAGCAAATATAAGCCGTTTTAATAACTTCGCCAGAAAGTCTAACATTTCGATCAAAATAAAATAAACCAGATCCATTCAGTTAAGTTTAATAGATGTTTTGTTTTTACTGATAAGTAGTTTAACAGATTTGAGTTGAGAGTATTGAAACAAAGTTTGAAAATAGGGTATTACTTTGAATCAATTTCAATAAAATTAATATAGAATTTGTACACAACTTTTATTAATTAGACATTTATTAATGAAATAATTAATTTTTTAATGCTTAAAAAAATTAAATATGTTCACAGTACACAAATGAAAATAAAGATTTTTAGTTATGAAAAATTGCTTTCAGTGCAAATCTCTCTAACTTCAGAATTATATTGGAAACATCCTCTAATTTATAGATTTCAACTGTGTAGTGGTTTTCTGCAAAATATTCCATTTCGACAGCTATATTTCTTCCTTTAATTAAATTTCATTTTTATGATCGACTTTTTTAGATTGGGAACTTCCACATAAAGGAAATGAAAACGCAGATTTTAATAAATATTGACTTTGTTTTTAGTTTAATCTTGCTATAATATCACTTGAAATCTGCAAACAAGTATTAACGTGGAATTCTCAAGGAAGCAGAAGACCTGTTAGGCCCAGGCAAACGTAGAAGCGAACACTGGAGAAAGAGGAAGAAATCCAAGCAAGCGGAAAAACCTTTGGAGAAATTAAAACCCTGGCAAAAAATCGTGACAGTTGGAAAAAGTTCATTATGGCCCAATGTTCCCCTGGGAACGTACTGGATTGATTGATTGATTGATAATATCACTTGAATCGATAGAGTAATGCAAAAAATCCTTCAGTTCATAGGTCTTAACATTGAGTTAGGGTTTTTTGGAGTATCTGATAATTATTCCGTTATAGATGGAATAATAGGCGTAACAACCGCTAGAAGTAAGAGGCGTAGATATTGATAATTAATTTTAAATATATATTTTTGTTTACTATTATTACTAAATCAAAAATCCAAATTTATTTTAAAATTAATTTTGATTGTTTTAATTTTTATTTTAATTTTTATTTATTTATTTTATTTATTATTTATTTTTTATTTATTTATTTATTTGATTTTATTTAGTTTTTATTTTAAATGACTCTTAATAAAACTGTCTTTTATTTTAAAACTAATTAAAATCAAGTTAGACTCATAAAATATATTTTATTATTTTTCAATGAAGCCGAAGTAGTGCACCTGTTGAGATACTTGCAATTTCATTAATATTTTTTCTCAAATTTAATAAAAAATAATAGTACATACCGTATCCAGTTGTTATTGTTTACGAGTATAAATTATTATTCATTACCTTATATGACATTTGTGCAATGTAATAAAATGTAGCTTGGAGCGACAGAATTTTCAAACTATAAGAATACTTCAGAATTTATTAGGAAATCGAACATTTTCAATGTAAGGATTCTTATTATTGATGATGTTCGAACTTCGATGTTCAAGGCTTTAATTCAATGAAGTTGAAAAATTGCTCTCACATAAATACGAGTACGAGTTCAGAGATGCACAATGCCATTTCAGTGTCTCACAAGAATAATGACACTTTTTCAAGTCACGAACCTAACCGAGTTAATAGGAGCTAAGCTTAATGCAAACATACGCGTATATTCAGCGTTTTTTTAAACTTTAATTCATGCATTTCAAATAGCAGGACATAAGCGCACGCATAATAAACTCAGACGTATCGTCGTAATAAAATAAAAGTCCATTAATTTTGCTGGGAAGATAGATGACTTTAGACAAAACGAGCTTTAGTTGCTTTGGCTTCTGCCTGCGGAGTTGCGGAGTTGCGGAGTTGAAGCTCAAGCCCAAGTATAAAACAAACAGCATTTGCTGTTGGAACATTGGTTGAAGTAACCACGCAATTATCAACAAACACAGACACTGCTCGCCATCGTTGCAGTGGCCCCAGCACACTCAGATCCTTCACTTGCGAAGAGGATTAAAACCGCAGTGCCGAGGACCACGTTGCATGCTCTTTTCGTTATTGTTGACAAATGCAACTTTTGTGCAGTTTTGTGGCAGCATGACACTGTACACAATATCCTGTTAACAATGCTTATGACTACAGACAAGCAACTTTTTTATACACGAATTGCTGTTATGGCAGCAGATGGCACACTCGCACACACTCTGCGGTGCAATATGGTGAACTGTTCCATAAGATTTATCTTGCCGTTTTTTTAAAGAACTACGCGAATCTCTTTCGAAATGACACAATATATTTTATTGCTTATTAACACGTACGTAATTTATTTAAATAATGTTTCTTTATTTTTTTGCTAATATTTGTTTGACACTGTGAAGCTGAATTTCTCATTCAGAGTGCAAATAAAATATATGCAAAAAATATCATATAAAAAATAAATTGGAACATAACATCCTTTGAAGCAAGGATGCACACTAGCTGTTAGCATTTTCCCTTCAGCTCGGAACGAAAAGTAAATTTATTTTCCCATTCGCAAAATAAGCAAAAATGCAGAAATGCAACAATTAAAATATTTTTCTCATTTTCTGGTACTGAACTCCATTGTTCCAGTGCACGAAGTGGCAAGAAATTTTATATGATAAATTATTATTAAATGCACTGACGCTTAAATCAGAGTAGCTCGTTTTTAATGAAATCCTTTGTTATTAAATTGTTGCTTCTCATGCTGCGAGTAGCAATAAGAGGAAAATAGGAGAAGAGCTCGGTCCGTTGCTTACGGGCATCATTATGAGTTTCGTATTTATAGTGAATCTCGGTTTCATTTCCAATTGCTCATTGGTTAGGACTCATTTTTGAGTTTATGCAACAAATGTGGTGTCCCTTACAATGCAGCTCTATTGCATTTCCCCAGGCAATTGCAGATTTCTGTTGTGAAATTTCAACTATTCCAGCTTGAAATTAATTTGTAGAACAATTTCTGTTTTTATTTTTGTAAGAATAATTAGCTTTGTTATTGGAAATAAAAAAAATTGTATTTTTGCATTGTTATTTTAACTAAAAAATATTAAAAGTATACTTTAAGGCATTATAGCTTAAATTGACAACCAAAAGCATACGATATTTAATTTTTAAAAGCCCGTAAGGTTTGCTTTTAACGATATGCTTTGAGGCGAATTAATTACTCGTAAACTCACATTTTTTAATTCCCTTTAAATAGGTTATGAAATGGGGTACGTCAACAGACCCACCAACACAAAAAAATTAAGAGGTGGCATAGGGGATGCTGACCAAATATAAAAAAGTGTATCGGGTTATATTTTATAATGGGTGTGACCATATATAAAAAAGTGTATCGGGTTATATTCGTAATAAAGGTGATTACATAGTGAAAGAGTTTACCCGATTATATATCATAATGAAGGTGTCCATATAGTGAAAGAGTGCAATGGATTATATTTTTTAATGACGTTAACATAATGATGGAGTGCACCGGGTTATATATCATAATAAGGGTGACCACATAGTGAAATAGTGCATCCGATTATGTATCATAATGAAGGTAACCATATAGTGAAAGAGTGATCACATAAAAAGAGTGAATCAGGTTATATTTCATGATGAGTGTGACCACATATGAAAGAGTGCACCGGGTTATAGTTCACATTAAAGAGAGCTGCCATTGTTATGGTGTGGACATAAGTATTGTTAAGGCAGTCTACTTACAGTAATTACAAATCATAATGAAAAGCGATTATATAGGAAAATAATTAATATCTGGATTTTCATATAATCCACAAACAATACAAACAGATGAACTTTAAAATAATAGATATTAAGCAGTACTTTAGTGATTATTTCACTCATTTTATTTCTTTTTGTTTTTAGATTTTTTGCTAGTGTTGTAAGATAGTTTCTGTTTAATTATATGAGTGATATGAACGTCTGATCTTATGTGAGTACATTTATCCTTAACTTTTCCATTGCTTCCACTACTTATACTATCCCACATGTTGGTTATGCTGATATCCTCTATAACATTAATATCGTTACGGGGTTAAAATTGGTATGTACTAGTGACTTCAAAAGTATTTTTCAACTTTAAGTGGAAGCTTACTTGAACCTCTGAAGTAAATTCTCAATGATTCTGTAAATCTGGCTAACCACATATTACATATCATATTACTGTCGAATCTGTAGACTCAGTCGATCTCAAATCAGAGAATTGTAATTTATTGTTGCAAACCATTCTTAAGATTTTATCGTGGAAATTAATTTGATATAAGATTCTTAGCGGTTCAGAATTGAGATCTCTGTCTATGTCTTTTATCAGGTGAGGACGTTCAAGTAAAATCGCTAGATTATTTTATATTTAAGTGGGTGCCAAAGTAAACACTTGAGTAATATTCTAAAAGATTTCGTAAAACTGGTTACAATTTATTTATGCGAAACTTTGGTAGCTGGAGTTCTAGAAAGAGATTCAACATACAGCAGTTGATGGCTTAAAAGGGATAGACTTTCTATCAAGCATATGCTCTTGTCAAAGGAGTGGTGACACCAACTGGGAACATAGTAAATAAATTCACCAACTTGAGTACAGGTATAGGTTTCTCAAGTGATATTTAGTGGAAGTGCTATTTTTAGTAAACAAAAAATATTTCATGCATTATTTTGAGTTATTTAAAAATTCCAATTTTATACTCTGGACAAAATTCGATATGCATACGATGCGTATAAACTTCATATAATAATATAATGTAAATTGTATAAATAAGTATATTCATATGAAATATTTGAGTTTCCTGTTTATTTTTCTTATCTTAAAAGTACATTATGCAAGTGAAAAATTGCTCATACGCCACAGTGAATAATGCATGAATGCAATTTATTTAAATATATTACGAAGTGCAAACCCTGAGGAGAACTTCGATTCAATGCTGGAAACATGCAATAAAAGTGTCTTGGAAAAAAAACTTACCAAATACTCTTACTCTGATATTTACCCTAAGGAAAGTATGCTGCCAATAAAAGTCGAAGATATTCGAATATGTGCTACCTACGAAAAGCTACCAGAATAAAGGAAGGAAGGAAGGATAACTTGTCGCCTTTTTTCTGTTTTGTTACTAAATTGCACTTAAATAAATTTTTTCCATTTGTTAGACTAAAGCATTTTACAAGTTATTTTGGTTGTTACACTTCATCGGAATTTTGTAATACTTTCAGTGCAAATTGCTGACCATTGTGAGATGAATCCAACCGCAGCCAATTTACTTTGTCTGTGGGTGTTGAAATCGAAGCGATTTATGTTTCATGCTGGATAATCGTGACCACTGCGGAACATCATCAATCAAAGATATTTGTGCTAAGGTTTGATTGTTCTGCTTTGCTCCTGATTTCGCCTTCCGATATTTGTTTTATGTCCTCCGCTTGTTTGTTGTTATCAATTTAAAAGAAAAATATTTACGAGACCGTTCCGTCTTCCAGAAGCAAACAATATATACAAAGCCAATGGCAAAGATTTTCTGATTTTATTTTTAAATCTGTTGACTAAACCATATTATGCAATGTCATGTGTTTTCATTAGTGTGAAAAATATTTATATTTTATATGAGAAGATGTTCCTTTCGTTTTTTTAAATTTCTAAAATCAATAAAATTAATTTAGTAATTTAAATAATTTTAGTCTCTTGATGCATGACTTGTTTTATTACTCGATTCTCTCGGTTCTTTCAATTTTATTATTTTGTTATTTTAAGAAAATTCTTAAATATACCCTACATTACGTACTTTAAGCACTACAAGTTTTTAAATATATTTTAGTTTGAATGTTAAACTCAATTTTAATAGAGTCAAATCATCTCTGGTTATATATGCATAACTAAACTTTTTAAAAGTGTTTAGATAACCACGAAGCAGCCTGAGCTGGCTGACCTCATTGATTACTGGATATGGAAACTTTAAGTATCACCTCAAAAATATAACTCTTGCTGAGATAGACACTTGTATACTATGTTTAGAAGAAAAGGAGATAGCGGTGCATATATTACTGGCAGTACTGGCAAGTAGGAGGAAGACTGTTTTGCGACACCATTGGGTTAGTGATGACTCAAGCTAAATGAGCTGCTTGTATCAACAAGCGATGTAGTTATGCCACTCTAGTTTTAACTCAATAACGACATCCGAGAATCGAAGGACGAAAAAGGACCCAAGTACTTTCGTGGTCTACTTCGGCTAATCCTTCACGGATTGTGCGCTGTCTCAACGTCCCACAATCTCTAATAACTTAGCCTTATTCCCTAAGGGTTTGAAGTATATACAACGCTTGATATTTCAATATTTTGTTTATGAGAGTTATGTTCTTTCTATCGGGAATTCAGATATATTACAAGTTGTTTTAAACCATTTCTATTTCTAGCTATTTATTTCAGCTCGTTAAACCATTTGCCTAACAGTTCTGTTCTAGTGACAGTTGCCTCACTTTGTTTGCTAGACTTTGTTTCCTCTAAGTCATATAAAATTGGCCTCATCGTTTGAGAGATTATTACGACTTTTTTTCTTCCATTTCAATTCAGATATCTCAGTTTGTTCAACTATTTGCTAGTATCTGTTCAAAATATCTGTTTTTCAGATTTCAGTTATCTTATTTTGTTTACCTGATTTTGCTATACAGTTCTTCTCCGAGTTGTCGACTGTTTGCAGCGTCAGATTGCAGTTTTGATTTTATTTGCGCCAAACCGAGTTTCATATACGTCATTGGTGTAAGAGTTTTACTTATTGGTTGTCTTTATTCCATAACTAATGTTCAATAAATAGGTTAATACTTCGTTGATATGAGGCAAACTCTCATAACTTTTGCTTCGTTTCATATTAACGAAAATACATCATAATTTTCTGATAATCATCAAAGTATAGAAATTGATTAAATTTTTTGAAACATATATGGTTATACTTCTTTATCATAAAAGAACATGTTTACCTTTCGCTCTCAAAACCTACTCCATGCTTTGTTTTAATTCATAATCTTACTAAGCCATCATTGCAGAACGACAGAATAAAGCCTTCCTTTGGCATTTCATTTAACACTTTTACTTTAAAGGTCATAGGTATACTAAGTGAACCTAAAAGTTATGCCTCTATAACGAAGAATTGCTTAACACAAAATTTTTAATTCAAGCAACCATTAAATACACTATCCTTTACACATATCCTGACATAAAAGTGCGCTATTATATACGCACATCTATGTCAAAATACATTTCCTGTATTTATCCTTAAATCCAAGAGAAACCCTTTCGGGTTATTTCGTAAATAAAAATAGAAAATAAAGTTATTTATCCACTCAGACAATGACTTTGCTCCGACGTGAGTCTGTTTACAAAACTGTGTTCGTCTCTAAACCGAAAGTGTTAAATAAACATCTTCTCACTTATCCTCGCTTCCAAACGTTTTTGGGTCATAACTCGACAACTGTAAGTGATGTGCTGGTATACGTGGTAACGTTTAAAGCGTAGCACCTCTTAAAAATGTCACTTTAAGTGACTTAATATAGATATTGTTTCAACTATCACACTTGACCATTATACACAGTGATTGTAAATAGCATACCTACATGTGTTTGGAGCTGAAAGCTCGTAGTGCCTAACCTGCAAATGAAGCCAATGAATGCTCTTCAGTGATAACAAATGAAAGATACTAGGGCACCAGCTACTGTTTTTGCACACAAGTACTAACAAAGTACAGCAAAAACCTAAGCAAAAAGGAGCAAGTGCTTAAAATTGTGTTAATATGTCATTCCATGGGGTTACTGGAACGAGCGTTTAGTTCTGTTGCAAAAAGTGATTTTATCACAGCTTTAAAGTTTCGTATTTTTTCCACAAATGTAGTTGGGGAATAAGCCGCAATCAACATATCACGTTCACAACTACACAACTACACAACGTGTGGAGAGAAAGCACTTTCACACATTGCGCTTCAGCTCACCTTCAATTTGCATACTTTGCGCCACAACTGATTTAATTTAATGTTTGTTGGCTACCCAAAGACTATTTCTGGCTTTTTGCCATTCTGTGAAGTCCTTTCATCTCGCACTCAGGCTCATTGTAAACGCCAGCAGTAGCGCATGAAGGCTCCTTCCGCAATGTGATATGCACTTCCGTAATATTGAGTTCTGAGGTTGCCAGGTTCATTCCTGTTTTTTGTTACTTTCCAATCCTGCAGCCTGGTCTTCCATTGTTCAATAGCTATTGCATTTTCATACTCTACAGCAGCTGTTGCCAGCTATCCTTTTGATGAATTTTTTGGTAAGCTTACAAATTGATGCTTGTTTGCTTGCATCAACTTACCCTGCCTATTTCTCTTACCCTCTTATTCTACTAGTAACCCTCTTGCAGGTATTAGTGAGTGTGAATGCATTTGTGCGTAAAGTGCAAGTTGCATTTTTCATTAAAAAAAATGACTCCTTCAGGTGTTTTTGAAATTATTTGAGGTAAAAGTAATTTGATGCTTCGTTTTCAAATAAACCAAATTCTTGAATTGTCTGAAGAAGAAAATTCTTTATTTCTGCATCACTTCAAGTAAAATCTGGAAAATCATTTATCAATTTTAAAGAATTTTCTTGCATATTTCATGCACCACAAAAGCTTGAGATTTCAAAATGAGCAAGAAAAGTTAATAAATTTCTTCGAATTTCTGTAAATGAGTAATGGCCAGATTGATCATTTGAAACTATTGTAGAATACGAAGAAAAATCATTTTACTTAACAACCAAAACTTCAAGTATTAGTTACTTCAAAAATACAAGAAATATGTAATGCCATATGTGGGGAAAAGTTAATAAATTATTTCTGCTTACAATGAGTCAAAAAAACCAGAAGGATATGAAAAACGAAGGTAAGGTTAAGCTGAAAACACAATTAGTACATTGGAAGTTGCAACTTTTCACAGAACACAGTCTCCTTCAAAGGATTTACTTTTTTCTCATCCTACTGCAGTTAATTCCTGATCCAATGGTTAAGGACCATGGCAACTATTGGACCAACTGTACGTCAAAACATTGATCAAAACAATGTGATTTAGTAATAAAGATTAAAATTTGCAAATACGTGAATTTTTGTGTTGATATGTCGAAAGTGTAATATATTCCGTCTATTACTATTGGTTATGGCTCAAAAAAAAGTAAAAATAACGGTCGAAATAAATTATATACGGACTATAAACTAATAAATGAATTCGAATATTTCCAAAGACCACTGATGATGAGTACTTGGCAATACTCGAAACAGCGTTGTATGGTCAGCAAAATTTTAATAAATTAACTAAAATTTTTGTTGTTATCTTTTCATTTCTATTCGAACCCTTCTAACCTTTAAATAGTAGCTTCTCTTCATAAGACGTGTCACTTTCGCCAAGAAAAAATTAATAGTTAAACTAATGTTCACCAGTCGACATATGACTGCCTGCATAAGATGGTGGTAAAGCCTATTAAAAAAGACGCTTGTGTCAAAGTGTAAGTCTTTCTTTTCAAAATAGTTTTATTTCAGTGAGTTCTCTTTCTTTAGTAAATGCATTGAATTGGGAATGATGTTTAAATGAAGCTTAATGGAGGAATCAAAATATAAAAGAAAAGGATTATTTTCTTAATTTCGGAAATCATCTGAAAGCTGCTCTCAAAGTAAATTTCTGACTACGGTCCTGACAAGACGTATGTATATAATACTTCTTGAAGAAAGTAGGAAATCAAAGCAACTCCAACAATTCCAACCGTCATAAATGAATAGATTGAAAATAATTCTTTTTTAATACTCTCGAAGGTTTTTTTGGTTGGAAAATATTTGCAAGCCCTACTCAAAGTAAATTTTTGACTGCGGGCTTGACAAGAAGTTTATACATGGTTTTCTTGAAGAGAATGGGAATACAATATAACGTCAACAACTTTAGTACTGTCGCAGTTTTTATTAGATTGGGTGTTTCTAGGTCAAGGCCTAAGGAATAAGTTTTTAATATGATTTTTATTAATATTTCAGTAGTTTAAAGTAATGATTTTTTAGTGTGAAATTTATTATTTATTTAAGTTTTTATGCCAAATAGAAAAATTGCTTCATGAACATTCTTTGTTTCATATTAAGAAATATCTTACACCCAACAACGATAGTCTGAAGATTAATTTTTCTTGTTTTCATTGTAAACTACGACGATGCACGTATTGTTAAAACTGTGTTTGTCTCTTGAATTAATAGATATTTTCAACAAATTTCTTCTCTAGGTTTTCGTTCCCAGTTGGAAAATTATTTATTAAAATAAGACACTATAAATCACGTCACACACTGCGTCGCAATGCTGAGCACACAATGCTGCAATACAATTGAATTTTTTCCTTGTCTTCGAGCAATGCTAGATTATAAAACACAAGAGAGCAGATTCGTCTGTAGTTTAATTTTGAAGACACCCAAGCTACCGAAATGGGACCAAGTAGCAAATTTGCATTTCGTTGCAAGTTGATAATCAAATTATTTGATATGCAAACTAACAATTTTCTAATGCATTGTAGCAAAACGAGACGCTAACGTGACAGGTCGTAATGCAATGTGGTGGAATCAGCAAAAAGGATCTAATGCTGGCACTACTCCCAGCATACAGAGGAAAGGAAATAAGTTAAATAAGAAAAAAAATACAAATCCTTACATATTCACAAAGCATGTGCAATATGCTTAGATTGCAAATATGTTTTCCTCCCCCTGAGACTCGGTTACAATGCCTTTGCGTACAGAATGCATCTGCAACGAAATGTCTATTTTCATATTTTATATATATATATATATTTTTTGCAATGATTATTATAGATTCAATACGCAGAAATAGTTATGATTGCTTCCTATAGCAGCTGCATCAGCAACAACATCATCGACACTAACAACATAAACGCATTTGTTGCAAGAGCTAAAAACTTGCAATAACGAGCGAATTGTTGTCATATCTGCGTTTTGCTACGAAATATTTTAATGGCAACTTTCGTTGGCTGATTTTAGTTGGAAATATTGAGGGATTTTACATGCACTGCATTCTAATGCTTTTCTTCCAGACTCCAGCGTAGAAACCTGTCACAAACGCAATTGTGATTCAGAACACATTTGCTAAATATGTTTCTATATCGCTTTATGCTTCAAGAATCACTTTGACAAATTAAACTAATTTTTTGATTTAAATGATTAAATGAAATATTTAACATTTTATTGCTTTCATCAAAATTAGCAATTTTGCTTGAATGAAACCTTTTGCTTGCTCATATTCCCTGGCTCGTATTCCAGCTATAAATTGCATTTTAAGAAAAAATCTCGTTTAATTTGTTGCCGACTTTTAGGTGTTAATTCACGAAAACTCGCTCGCTCCACTGCAAAGTGCACGGAGGACGATAAAATGTATTCAAATTTTTATTACATGTTGTTTGTGCGTGAAAGTAATTTTGTGCTATAGCGGATTTATAATATTGTTTACTAGAAGTCGTCATATTTTGCACTTTCATTGCATTTTTATGAACTCGTTCATACTTCATTCTATAAACTGCCTCTGGCCTGACTATAAAGCCATAGCAGCGTTGCTTGAATTTTATGAGTACTCGTAAAATAAATAAGCTATTCTGCCATAATTTAAATAACAGTTAAGTGCATTGCTCTGGCATATATAATAAAATACTAAAATACTAACAAGCTAATGGTTTAGCTACCAAGGTGAATATGACTTTAAGTTGCTTTAAATCGAATATCCTTAAAAAAAGCTTAAGTGTGATTTATTGAAATTTTATTCATAAGATCTATTCTAACAATTTGAATAATTGCTGTGAGACAAATATGAATTACAAAATCCTCAATATCAGCTACTAACATCATTAACAGCCATGGAAGTATAAAATGCAGCTCAGAATAATCAATTTCACCACAATTCATTGGTTAATAGCATTCTCTATGCTCTGATTATATCATGCTAGATCGTATGCAAGACTTAGTCAGTTGAAATTTACTACTAATGGTGCCCGAACATTTTGGAAAGAGATATATGAAATGAATGCTAGCAGGCAATCTTCATACCATCATTATTATTATAATTTCCATATTCCTTTTGAATATACTAATAATTTTATAAAATATTTCCAGTGCAGTCTATTGCATGCTATTAGTCGCAATGCCCAATTGCAGTACGGAATGTCTTCCCACACGTTGTTTGATGTCTTTGACATTGTCTTTTATTTTGCGGATCCCTAATTAAAGCTATATAAAAAATATAATTATATAACTTAATTATCAATATAGGTCTTAGAATTTAAGCGATTCAATCATATTCCCTTTTATTTTCTTCATATTGTTTTATAGGCCAACTTTAAGCAGATCAGTTTGTAGCTTCTTAAGTGTTGATTCTTTTGGTATATGTGTGAGAGTAACATAGTGTCATCTGTATATTCAAGATCTTCTAGATGCTTGCTTAAGTAACATAGTGTCATATGTGCATATCTTCTAAATACTCGTTTAAGTGCCAGATAAGTCTTCGCTTACTATTGACATTGCCAAAGAATTTTAGCTATCGTGAAGTACAACGATAAATAATACATTATACTTAACATGGAGTATTATCAGACAAACAGCCTGATTGGTTACGTATATTCATATATTCGACGATCAGTACAATCGTAGTCGTATTTATCTAAGAAGGTTTATTCCATTATTTCGATATTCCATTTAACCCCTTTGCTACTGTTATGCATTAGTTTTACTTAATACATACGCATTCTGTTCATCCGAGGTGAGATTACGAAACTCAGCAGGAAACTTATACTCTCTATAAGTGATCATTTAAGATTTGTTCTGTTTTTAAATCCTTTCTTAGGTAGTATATTTTTCTCTAGTTTTGCGCTTCAGTGTTTTACATTTTATTATATATTTGCAATACCGCAATATTTAAATTTAATATATAAATGCGTGTAGATATGCACTGAGTATAGAAAAATCGTTCGAAAGAATTATATAGTGATAGATTGCTTATTACTGAATCACAAAGATGATCAATAGAAGTAAATGTTATGTGGCGATAAATTGCTTTCTACTGAATCAGAGAGAAGGTTAACACAAGTAAATACTTTATGTATGTTTTAGTATATAAGACAAAAATATATATGTATGGCGAAAATTATTTCACTTTATGCATAAGTTTATTCTGTTCTTATTTGGTTATACTCGTACTTAATTGATCCTGTTAATAAGCAGACTGTGCAGAGTTCATAAGTCTGCAAAAATATAGCGCAAATTAATTATTTTGCCTTATACGCCTACGCCTACTCGGTGACTTACTTAATGACAAATCCGCTTTTACTGCGTCTATGCTAAATGAATGCTGCTAATTGGTGCATAAATTTTAAAGTATATGCCTGCAACATAAAACAACTTCAAGGCATTGCGCCCTCAAACAGGCTTCTCAAACAGTCTTCTCTATTCTCATAAAATTTAAGTTAAAGTGGCAAGTAATCTCTTTGTTACTATAACCGCTGCTAGAACTTGCAACTCAGCACAAAATGCTTGCGTTGCCTCATGCATAGTGCTGTGGAAGGAGTGTGCTGTGCAGTAAATGAAGTTTATTTAATTTCGTTTTTATTAACGCCTTTAAATATGCAATACAATTCTGCCATATAATCTTACTCTGCTACGAAATTAATTTCTTTTGTATGCTTTCTGCGGCAATTTCTGTGTTGACAATAAAACTTTGTTTACTTGCGGCGTATTTTATGGCATATGAAAATGAGGCAAATACGCTAACACAATGACCTTGGCACTGTGTGCATAGTAAGGACGCGGCTTAAACCAATAACAAAGGATGCTGAGGATGTTAAGGATGTAAAGGATGTAACTGGGTAACTGAGCGAGGCTTCTGCCTTACTGTTTCATTGCCTTGTGCCATTATTTTGCATTGGTTACTTAACGGATTATGGCATATGAAGTGGACTGCATTCGTTCTAAGTTCTGTGGCCGTAAAGGGCGCTCTTTAATGATTGAGTGCCGGAGTGCGGTTTTTAAAAACCTAAGCATTTCTGTCTGGACGCAATAAATCAATAAAACTGACTTGCGGACTAAAAGTAATTTCAATTTAATTACCACTTTTATAAACAAAATTTTGCAAATTAATTAAAATAAATTTTAAACCAAATACCAAATATTTGTATGCAAATTAAGTACAAAGAATATAACATAGATACGACGATGAGCAAGAGCAAAAGTTTACTGCTTTGAGCAGAGAACATATTGCATTACGGCACCAAATTGGATTACAATAATAAGCCAGACAGAAAATAAACTTTTTTTGTTTTTCACTAATAAATCAAATTTATTATAAAATATTTGTTACCTTTCATCAAAGCAGAATATAAACTGTAATAAATAGCTAACAATCAATAAGAGAAAACATGTTTCAAATCTAAGTTGTTGTGACTTTGCCGTATTTCAGCCACAACAGATATGGCATGGAAGAGTCGCCTCCTTACTCCTTACTGCCGTTGTGTCGTTACACAAGTGTAGTAAGGACATTCACGTAAGCTGAGATGGTAACAACTTTAATATTCCAAAAATGTGAGCATATCAAGTTTGAATTTACGTTGAAGCTCTCACACAAAGACACGTGTTCTGGTCACAGTTTTGTTGTCTTCCATGCCAATATGCCTCATATTTGCTAAGTTCGTTTGCTACGCTTCGATAATCCATCAATCACGAAAAAATTTGAACGTATTTGAGGCAATACTACACTCCAACATTTTAAAGTGATGGAATGGTTCGAATATGGAATGGTTCAAATATGGCGACTGCTACGTTACATTGTGTAGTACTTCAATAAAATTTTCTTCTTTAAATATTGAATATCGAACGAACAGGAAAATGTGCTTGTGGCTCCAATAAAACTAAACATAAACACCACAGGCTCAACATCACTCAACAAAGGCATTTCATCGACGACATCAAATGGGGTTCAGTTCAATTGACAAAGCTCAAATTTGCTAACAATTTTTTTCTCCTGTCAATACAAGCTACTCGATGTTCTTATTGTATTTTGGTATTTTATTTTTATTTATTTATTTTCATTTCTTATTTTTATTATATTTTTTCTTTTTTTTGTCGTTTGAAAATAAAATATTTTATATATTAGGCACAAATATTTGCTATTTATCATGGAGTTGTAGCAAAATGAAAAATCGTCTTCTTGAGGAATGAGACAATTTATACGCAACATGCAAATTTCTGTTATTGATGTTCCATCAGATATGGAGCAGCTACTTTAAAGCTCATTTTATTATGTTGAATGGTCTAAAATTATATTGCTAATGACCTTTTGATTGAGATAATATGATAATTTTTAGGTTAGGCTGCTTAATATCTTATTATGGGAAATAAAAATAGCAAGTAGAGTTAAACACAAATTCCAAACAAACGTTTTGCTAATTTAAGTGAATAAAGATGGACGAGATAAATCTCAGTTTATTTAATTATTGAGTACTATTTATTGAGTACTACCACTAGAAGTAACTTATCTATCACTTTTGAAGAATAAACACAACTAATTGTTCCAATCATGAGCTACTCCAAATGATTACTCAGAGAAAAATCGAAGAAAAACGCATTATTGGTAGCAAACATTTTTCATCCGGTACGGAATACGAGAGTTCGGTAACCTTATAAATATAGCTAGATGCAGTGAACAATATGCAGATATTTTATTAATTATATACTATATAAGTTAATTTAATTAAATAGTTTTATGTTATATGAACACCAATATTCGAAATCGAATTGGCAAATACAGCAGAAGAATTGCGGGTATAGTGCATTATAGCGCATTCTGTGAGCTAAAGGAAATTGATATTATTTATGTATTATGTATTAATTATATTAATTACAATACAATTAATTCTTAATTACTATTTATTATAATTAATATTTTATTATTATTAAAACTAATATTTATTGTGTTGAGGCTAATTGAGTCATTGTACTTGAGCGCTTTTACTCTTTATTAACTGCGAGGTTTCTTCATAATCCCTCTCTATAATATTTATTATGATTAATATTTTCTATAATGAATATTTAATTATTATTTATTAGAATTAATAATTCCAAAATTTATATTCTTCAAATCTAATATACAAAGATATCGTTAATGTATTTTCCTTAGAAATATTTTCCTTTGATGCTGCCTTATGCACTTTATGAGCAGATTTTAAAAATACCAAGAACTTGGATTTGTATTTGCATAAAATTGTATGCCGGAAACGCAATCATAAATATGGAACGCGTGTACCAGATAAATTTCAAATTCTACTGGAATTCATATCATTTCCTAGAAAAATGGGTAAAAAGTTGAAATCAGAAATGTGTTTAATGTTCATTTATTTGGCGTATGTTCCAATACTTACTTAAATCTAGTCAACTGTTTCAACTTTTATATCTCAGCATACAAATTTGTGTATATTTTCATAAAATTTAACATTTTTTTAAATTTTGTAGTAAATTAATTAAACAGAAACTATCTGTCGAGATATTCGTATTTTTATTTTCACAAATATTATCTATGTGCTCTTAGTTTTAAGTTTTAATATGAACAAAATTAAAAACTTAATAAAACTAATTAAATATTAGTTTCTATCCATATCTTGTTTCATATAAATTAATATTATCTGAAATTGCATTTAAAATGTTTTTAATACATGTTATTAAAAACTATGCTGCCTCTTATTATGATAAGTCAAATAACATACTTCTAAAAGCAATTTCAAAGTGTACTTTTAGCATTTAATCAAAGTGGTCCTCTACTGTACATAGGAGTGTACCATAATTGAAATAAAATCCCAAATTTCATATTTCATTACTCACAGAACATTGCACATTAAAAAACCATGCCAGAAGACTGAATCTCCCTTTCAATTATATTTATCATAGTTGCGGATAGGACGATGAAAGTGTCTCTATCCATATGCGCGGCTCCGCCTTACTACTCTAGGAGTCTCCTTTTTAAGGATCTTGGTCAACTACTAGACCCATCTCATTAAATTGCATTTAAGGTTTTGGCAAAGATTAAGGGTGGTTTTAAACCTCTGAACTAGGATCTTTTTACTCATTTTTCGGCACTTTTTCAATACACAGTTGATAAAATTCTTATTAAAAATCCTAAATTATAATTAAAACAATAATGTAAACATTGTATCTTCTATTTTCTGTACAAAAATACTAAAACATATAATGTAATTAAAAACGGCAATACAATTACAATTACTCAGTAGAAATATTTTTGTTCATCCTTTGCCTTAATAAAAATCCTTACCACATTCTCTTGAATGCAGGACTAAAATTAAAGTTCTCATCATTATATAAACACTTTCAGTTGTTAATAATACCAAAGTATATTTTTCAAATTTAAAATGCTTCCCAATTGGTCAGGTTACCTTGGAATAAATGTCATCAATCTTACACATGTGGATGGAAGGTACGGGTTATCTAAATGTACGTGTTCCTAACACTCCTTGTACGAGTGTTAACCTAACCAACATAAAACCAACTCGCTCGAAACACACTCGTTCGAAGCATTTGGCAAAAAGTTTTAGTGAATTTAGTAACGCCAGAATAAAGTTGATATTTATGATTATTTCCGAAACGAACTAAGCAGATACTGACAGACACAGCGCACTCGTTGCAGGACCCAGACACTCACATATAAATAGAAAATCCTTGTATTATCCTCGCACCGCAACTTTAAAATGTTGATGTGTGTGATGACAGCACCGGGCAACTCGTGCATTTACTTTATAACCAAAGTTCGTATGGCTTGTTGTGTTCTGGTTTTGGACTGGTTACTGTTTTGGATTTAGTTCGTTTCTGACAGGTGCAAAAATTCCAAGTTTCAAAAATATTGTCAAAGCTACTTAAAGTGATAATGATGCATTTGCTCCAGACTGATGTGGTTGCTAGCTGCTATATTGGTTTGTTAGTCGGTTCGTTGGTTTTGGCGTTGATGTGTGTTTTTGCATTTTAAAAGCTTTGTTGATTTGTTCTACATTGTGGTGAAGAGTGTGGTGGGTAATCTTCCTCCTAGTTCCTTTCAAAAAGTTATAAGATTAATTTAAGCTTAAATACAAGTATATTTTGTTAATTTAAAGGTAATCTTTTCTGCACATAACAACAGTTGAATGTTCTATCGTTTCGTTTCTTGTTGCAAAAGTCTTAATTCTAATAAGAAGATAAGGCTTAGTTATATATAAATAAAAAAAAACTTATTATTACAAAGGTACAGACAAGAACTCAAAAGAAAGTGTTATTCTTTTAAATTTAAAAAAAAACCATTTTACTTATACAGTTGAATGAAATGTAGTAGAACACAGAGTTCTATAACTATTTAAATAAAATTTTTAATTTTCTCACATTTTTGGTTAACAACTTTCCAGCTGTCATTTACGTTTTTATCCCACACAACCACTTTTATTAACAGGTGTGGGCAACTATTAACACAGCTGCCAATTTTAACAGTTGCAGGTGAGAAATCCTTCAGCTATTTCAGTTGCATTATTCTATTGCAAATATTTAAACTGCTGAATTACGGTCTATATATCAGAAACGTTTTTAAGCACCTAATTATTAACATATTATTATAGTGAGCAGGTTTTCGTAACTAACTTTTAAAGTAAGTTAGTTAGTCAGTGATTTTCTTGAAAATTTTAACTATTGAATTTATTTACTAGAGCAGCTACAAGCAACTTTGGTGTAAAAATATGAAATATTGCTATTATTATTAAAGCAAATCATTTTCATTCAATTACGGTTATTGTTAGGCAAGCAAAATTATATATAACGCAACGTAGATTTATAAAAACCAGTGAAAAAAACTGAAAATCTAGTCTTGAAACTGAAATAACATAGAGTAGGGACTATTAAAAGCTCTTGTGGTATGTCTTTTGTTCTAGCCACTGACCCCTACTGTAGATAAAGGATTTGAATTCAGATTAAAACATCTATACTTGTGTATAATGTCGCGAAAAATCACAGTTTACAGCCCCTTACTTCTTAGTCTATCTAAAATCAGATAATTATACATAGTTACCAGAAGTTTAATCTCTTTCTACACACAGACGACATTCTGTCACCCCAAACAAGCCTATTTTGTTGATCATTATCTTTAACATTATAACATTATTTATAACAGTGTATTATATATGCATAAGAATTTTAATAAATTCGGGGTTTTTTGTCCATACAAGTTAACAACAAGTAAGCTTGCATACTTTTAGGCTAAATGCAATTCTTTGAGATTATAAGCATTTATTATAGTACGCAAAGGTACTGCGCTTTTCGTTCCGTATTTATTAGAGCAGTTATACTAGAATACTTAAATAAAGTAACAATCACATTCCCATTCTGTGACTATCCAAGTTTAAATATAGAGGCAACAGATTTTAAAGGAATCTGCCGATCACCATCAGTAAGAAATAAAAAAGATCTGTTAAGTTGCATGAACTTGACTGAATAGATGTAGTTTATCTGTAGATGTTTTTTACAAGAAGTCTGGTATAAAACCCGCAAATAATCACATATTATGTGAAAGGTATCTGCCATAGGAAAGTAAATTTTAAAATTTGCTATTTCATATATTAAAATTTTAGCTAGTTTATTTAGCATATTCACACCAAGCAGCAAACCTTTTTATTGTTTAGATTTTTCTTTATCTTTTAAGTTTTTCTAACCAAAATATACCATATCAGCGATATTCCAACAGAATGATAGCAGATCGACCATACGCGTAAGTGTGTTTTTCTTACCACCTTTAACCATTCTTATTATCAATGTCATTCTGATATATTCTTTAGGCATAGCAAAGCTTGACTTCAGTTTTTGAAGCTAAGTGTAAATATCACAACAAATTTCAGAGAATTAAATATATAAATTTTAAAAATAAGGATTTAAAAATAGATTTAATACTTTTATATTCGTATTGAAATAATCTTAATCTTTAACATTTTTTATTTAGGCTTCCATGTCAAACAAAGTCTATAAGTCCACGTAAGTCCAACTAGCATAAAAATGGCTTTCGTTTTACTTCGACTTCTATGGATTTTAAAAGATTTTAAAAGCGCAACGTCAATTTAAATCGATATCTAAACCGCTTTTAATGAGTTCGATTCCTTTAAGGGTTCTCTACGAGGATGTCTACGAAGGCACAATTCAATGTGCAGTAAACATTTACTTTTTTTTATTGATTTTATACTTACAAATAGATTTGGACTGTAATATCAGAACGTGCCATAAATAAACGAAATAAAAGAGCAAAAGACAGGCATAAAACGAGTGGAAATTGCACATAAAACATTTTAACAGCATTTCCGGTTCAACAAATACGCCATACGTCATTTTCATCCGACAGATAGAAACGTTTGTGCAATCCCCTAATGACGGAATAGCTAAAAACTGTTTTAACACGGCAAATCTCTTTTGGATGCGAACTCTATACAATAGCAAAGCAAAAAAAGCGATCGATGTGTAAACACATTACACATTACACATTATACTTTGCACAAATGGTAAGCGCTGTAGGCACATTTGTGTTAGATTTATGCCGTGATTCGGCATGTGTGAAATTTGTCATGTGACACTAAAAAGGATGTTTTGATTTGTCATAAAAGTGGCAAAATTTCTTAAAATACAATCGATTCAATGGAACCGAATCCGGAGTCCTGAATTCGTGTACTCGGGACATGTGTCACTCACACCTTTTATTGCCAAAAAATTCACTTGCTGGGCTGAGCCATACTAACATATTTTGCCAAGTGCGAACTTGTGAATTGCATGAACATAAGTGAAGCACTTAAATCTAAATTGTTATATTAATATTTTATATGTTGAATGTTTATTGTTTATTGTTGATTGTGAAATATATTAATTTTTTTGCATACAGGAGTGAGAAAGTATCTATAAAATATTTATAATGCACAATTTAATAAACAAATGTTTGCAATGCTATTCCAAAGTGTTGAAGTGTTCAAGTGTCAAAGTGCTAAAATGCTAAAGTGCTAAAGTGTTAAAATGTTAAAATGTTGAAAGCTAATTGAATCCAACTTTTGAATTTAAAATTTATAAAAAGCAATTTACTTCAGAAACTTTAATGAAGTTGTGCAAATGAGTCAATTTTAGCAACTTACAAATTTGTCATCTCGTTTCGACTGCATTTTCACTTTTAATTTAAACTTTTTCGACAAAAAATGCATCTCAATGCAGGCCAATGTTGAAGTGAGTTAAAAGGCAGTTTGAGTTGACGTTCAGTTTTTATAAAATTGTTTTTATTGCAGTTGGACACTTGCTTTTAAGGATTATAAACAAAAACTATGTATTTTTCAATCAACAAAATTTCCTTTTAAGATGATTTATTTTTAATCTTTGCTTTAATTTTCTCAACAACATAAAATGCAATTAACTGAGTTCACAATAATGGAAAATACTTACTCTTTGCCTCTTTGCCTCTTTAGACTTCTGTCAAATCTGAGAACATTAGTAAAGATACTAATAAAACTTCTAATATAGAGAAGGAAAGTATTACATATAAATAATAAGGTAAAGTGAACTGAATAGAAAAGCATGGACATTATCACAGACATGATGAAGCAGCACTGGGAGTGTTCGAGAGAAAAGTTCTTCGTAAGATCTTTGGTCCTCTACGAGTTGGCGCCGACTACTGCATTAGAATGAACCACGAGCTGTACGAGCTTTATCACGACATTGATATAATTCAGCGCATTAACATCCAGCGGCTTCGCTGGCTTTGTCATGTCGTGAGAATGGATGAAGACGCTCCGGCGAAAAAGGTGTTTGAAGCAGTACTTGGCGGAAGAAGACGTAGAGGTAGACCGTGTCTCCGGTGGAGTGATCAAGTTCAGGGAGCACTAACTGGACTTGATATACGAGACTGGAGAAGGCGCGCACGCAGCAGAGGCGCCTGGGGAGACATGCTGCGTCAGGCCGAAACTCGGTAACGGGTTGTTATGGCCACATAAAGAAGAAGAAGAAGAACTGAATAGAAAAGTAGGAAGCTGAAATAGAAATAGGAGCACTATTCTTAATTAGATGGAAACATTCCAAGTAAGTTTGAGAAGAAGACTAAGTATTTCTTAACCAATAAGCTTTGAAGTATTGATAAGCAAAAGTATTTGACTGATTTCGAGACCTAAAGTTTTGTCAAGCAGAACAAGAGTTCAACCATTTCACTGAAATTCTATAAAGTTAACAGCGCCATAACAGACAATAGATCAGTTAGCAGTTGCTAGACAGTAGCTAGAACCATCTTCGGATCGAGCAAAAGAAAATTAGGCAGAGAGAGCTTTATGCTAAGTGAGCATTGTCTGTCAAAGCCATATCTTCGCAAGCAATGACAATTACTGAAAATGTGTGATATACTTATAAGAATGAGAATGTTTAAAATGTGTGGAAGTTCGAAGAAAGAGATCGTTGGAAAAGTTATGTGTACATATCTTATACATACCAAGAGTGCTAAATATATATTTTTGACCAAACTACAAAGTTGTGGAGCTAATGAATAAAGAGATCATCCCAACAATGAGTGTTATCAAAAAGCGAACATTAGCAACTAAACTCAGATAGTTTTGAGGTAACTTTTCTGTGATCACGATATTGTGGAACTATTAATTGAAACCAATAGGCACATGTGACTTTGTAACACTTATTTTGTGAACTTATATCAAGTGTGAATACATTATAATCATGTATGAGTCCACACTATATTGTTCACAGAGTTTGCAATTAGCAATGCGGATATCTTTGCATACCGCCAACTGCCTACTTATATTGAGTTCAGTTAAAGTTACTTCGTTTATATTCTGTAGAACATTTATGATGTGAATATAAAATATATTTTAAATCATCCATTTCAAAATAATATTGTATATTAATGATTATTCAACTTTTATATTCTTTGTTGATGGGATTTGGTTTCTGTTTGCTAGAAATAATGTTATAGTGATAACGTAAAAAACAACTACAATAGTACATTATACATTACACAAAGATGTTTTCATATCTAATTGATTCGTAATGTACTACTCTCTTAAGTCCGTTCAATGGAAAACATAGAGCAAACAAATATTATTGCACTTTTTTTCATACCATAGTTATCGGAGTAACAATATTTTCCAAAGAATTTATTGCAACTAGTGTCCTTAGAGTATGGAATGCTATGATAAATACCCTTTCATAAATAATCAGTTGTAATACCAAATAGCATTGACCTCGTTTTACCTACAATAAAATTAAAAACATTTCTCTTCGAAAAATTATACTGACATTGATGAAATCCATGCATAAACAATTCGAAGGATTCAGATATTTACATAGAAAACCTTTGTTGTTGATGTGATGCTGATATTGAAGAGAGGTCACCTGAAATGCAGAAAACACAAAGTAATGCGTAAACAATTTATTAAATAAATTTCTATTGATGCACAAAATATTGAAAAAATAATAACACAAAATAGTAAAATGAATATTAAAAAGTATAAAAAAAATTAAAAAGTATAAAATCCTTTTATTGACAAAGAATAATACTCAAACTATTTCTTTGGAATACTTAATGTTTTTAAAAAACATGTTTTTCATTTACAAATTGATTTGATTTAATCAGTATTAGAAATTAACATATTTTATCACAAAGTCAAAGGTTATTGATTTCAGTGACAATTTTGCAGGAAAGAAAACACAGAAAAGTTATATATTAAGTCATCCGATTATAAGCGGCATCGAAATCGTATTCTAAGGGTTTCACAAATAAGTCAGACAATTTATTCATGTTATTATTGTATATATCTACACAAGGGTCAATATTAAATAAAGGACATCCTACTCATTTACAATTTTAATATCTTTAACGAGCTGTTTGATCAACGTGTCTTATAATAATTATGAATTATTAAACCACTGATGTGAATTTTTAGATCACAAAAAATGTCAAGAAACTTCTATGAGATTACTACCATGAAATCGAAATTTAATTTAATGATTTCATATTTATAGTAAGGATTAATACAACATAATGCGATGAGAATCACCCCGACAGCAGCCCTTGAGGTTGCATTAGGACTGTTCCCACTTCACATACTTTCCAAAAAAGAAGCAATAACTTTTATTGCCAAGCTACAGTTGACTAGTAATCGATTAATAAGATCACTGCATAACTCCTTTTTAGGTATGAAATTGCAAAGAGAGGAAGCACTAAACATCACCATATCTGACATTTGCTCACCTAAATTTAAGTTCCACTAAAAGTTACTAGTGCAAATACCAGAAAGGAATAACTCGGAATGGAACATATCTTCATTCGTTGGAGACTACCATCTGTACACGAATGGCTTCAAAACGGTGGATTGAGATTGGAATAATGTAATTGCTTGCAAACAAGCCAGAGAATTCATGCCAAATCGATAAAAACTTAGAACTTGGAGCTTCTAATGCTGTACACAAATGTCATTCGACTTGTTGCAGGGCTTCTCACTGGACACTGCGGAGTAAAAAGGCATCTATTGAACATAGGTTTTACAAGAAGCGATAGCTCCAGACTTTGTTGTGAAGAAGAAGAAACAGCAGAATATATTCTGTATCATTGTGATAAGCTCGCCAGACTCAGACTTCCGTACTTATAACTGCCTATTCACTTATAACGGATGATGCTGTGGATTGGAAGATGAAGTACTCCAGTTGTTGTTGGTTTGCGTTAATACTCTTTGAGTTTGATAGTTAATTAATTCTATTGTAGTATTTAATTTTTGTAATTGATTTCTTGTCAAATATTTTTTTTTAACATTATAATACTGATTTTTGTCATATTTTTATAATTATGCTAATTTGTTTATTTAAATAGTTGTGAATTTAAAAGCAAACGACTTGTGACTTAAAGTGTAATGATAAATAAACTTATTGATAATTACAATCCCTCAGGCACTTGAAGCAACATCTGTTCAATTTATGCTATACTTATTTTTATAAAATTAAATTTGAAATTTAATTTATTGAAAATAATGGACAACATATTTTTTTTTTATTTTTTGATTTTATGAAATTTAATTTATTTCTTTTATAATGATTTTGCTGCAAGTGTTAAGTTAATTTTAAATAGAATTTAGAAAACAAAAAATACTATGTAAATTTTCATATTACTGCAAAGTTTTCTCTAATAATTATTCAATTTGTATTACAAAATTTTCTATAAAATATAGCACTTGGGGTTATTTGAATAATTTAAAAACTTAATAATAATAAAATTTTATTTTATCTTAACATTTTAATGTATTATCAAATAAAATCCAAAACATTGGCACTGAACTCTTAACTGCCATGTTGAAATTCTAATAAAATTTATAATTGATATTTCAAAAATTTATTAATTATAATAAAATATAGAGTGCAATAAAAAAATTTTATTTCATTATGATAACAAATGCAGTTATTTTAAATTGCAGTCAAAAAAATCAGAATTGAATTGCACATACATTGGTATTGGTATAAGCTGTTGCTTTTTATTGAGCAAATAAATTAAAAATAAATATTATTAAATAATAAATATTATAAATTAGTTTAAAACAAAAAGTTTTTATTCATTATCGTTAAAGTATAGTTTTAGCTAATTTTTAACACAAATCAAATTAACCTCCATTCCTAAAATTTATAGATTAAATACATCTATTTTATGCGATTTAAAAGTCTTCTTGAAAGTATTATTGCAGAATGCTGGCAGAAGTCACAATTTGGACCTGAATTTATTCAAGTCAACTAATATTATAAAAGTAACTCAGTAAAAAAATTAATTACTTAAACTCTGGTTTTTTCTGGTTTACTTGGACGCAGAAATCACGGAAGTATTGCACAAGAAAGAAAACATTATTGCTTTAAACCTGAAATCGCAGAGCTTCTAAGCAAAACTTAAAAGCTTATGCTTTAAACCTGAAGTCATAGAAGTGATAAGTAAAGACGAAGAGGCTTAAATACTATTAAGTCTGGGTGCTGCAAAACTACGTAGAAATAATGGAAAAGTAAGAGGAAATACGAAAAATAAGGACAACTTCTTAAAATTGTTCAAAAAACCTTTCGAATTCTTAAGAAACATTTTAACTGTACAATTTCTTATCTATCTGAGTATAAAAATACCATTCTGTTATCGGCTAAAATTCCTTGTTGTTGTAACACAAGGAATCTAAACTAGACCATAAGGTTCTAGCGACCATAAAGTGTTAGTCACCGTATTGGTGATTTTCTCTATTATTATAAACACTTCACATATCGGTGTTTGTAATGAGAGGTCGGCTTCTCTTCTGTGCAGTTTAGAACCTCTTCTGACCATCTCATCTGCTAGTGCATTCCCTTCAATATTACTATGTCTAGGATCCCAGCAAAGAGAGATCTTGGGATATTTGAGCTCATCACCATCAGTCTATTTTAATACAATCGCCATTTTTATACAATTTTGGATTTAACCGTTTTAGATGCAATTGCTTTCAGTGCAGTCTGACTATCTTAAAAAATCGTGATATTCTAAGAATATAATAGCAATAAAAATAAAATATATTCTCATCTTTGACATTTATTTCAAATTTATAGTCTTAATGACCAAATTTCATTTATGTATTCTTTCTGTCCATACAAAATTGTTTAAATAATACACAATTTTTTAAATTATTTTTAAAAAGTTTATTTTTTTGGATACCCTGAATATGACTATAGACTATATTCGAAATATTGGTGACAATAATATATATGTTTTAAAAATAAAGGAAAAGTTTTACGTTATTTATTTAAAAACAACCTTAATGGTTCATTAAAGAATTCTCATAAGGTTCAAAGAATTTATCTTTTCTGTCTTAATTTGGCAAATGTATCTTTTCATCATTTTTGGAAACTTGATAAGTTGCCAATAATGATGTGACATATTTATTTATAACTAAAATATTAAATTCAAGCAAAACATGCCTCAGCAATTAATTGAAATTTGATCGATGGGCAGGAGGCATGAGAATTCCATCATATTTAAGGGCATCTGAAGAAACTTTACCATTTTACCATTTTGTTCGTATCTCAAAATGACTGCAAGTTAGGGAAAATTAATTAAATTTCATGCTTAAGCACACATCCATTCCATAGAACTGAAAAGAAATGAAATGTAAAGGAAACGAAATCACAATTATTATGTGAAAATAATAGTCACAAGCGCACATTTTCCAACATTTTCCGAAATTCGCCTCCAGCGAATAAAGTCGTCTACATTTTCATAACTTATTTTTATAACCTGCCTTTTGAGAGTGCCTTTTGTTGTTTGGAAAAGCGCTGGTGGAAGTGTTTCTTAAAATGCGAATATGCACACCAATATGAGAAGTTATGTTCTATTCGACAAAATCATTTGATTTTTCTTTATTAGAGAAAACAAGAGAGATGGGATGTGCCCACTCATACTGTCTGATGGCTGATGCCTGACGCCTGACGCCTGATACAATTTCTGTAGATGCCATTTTATATCTCATATATTTTTTAATTAAAATCAAGATAATAAGGAAGTAGAAAAAATAATTTGAAGTTTAAAGGCCCAGCATGTAGAAAAAAAGTCAGATTTCTATTAATAAAGAATTGATTACTTTTATTTCCGATCAGTTCGTCAATTCGAACTCAACAACTTCGATTTGAGGTGCTATAAAAACGCTGCCAAAGATATAATTTTTGTGCTAAATTATATCCCAGTAAAATATAAACATTTACAAGTGACTTATGCGAGTACTCATATACGTTTCGTTCCATGTTATAAACAAATTTCTCTGCTCCCAAACCCAACACTAATTTTCCATTAAAATTGCTTTGGGCCAAAATTCGCTTCATCTCGTCGGAGCTCCATAATTGCTGTTTTGGGCTTTGTGGCACACTCTTATCAGCGCATAGGTGTTTGCAGCAAATCACGCTGTGAAGATTTTTCAATTTGATTGGCTTATGTGGAGCTCGGCGTACTTGTTTTAATTTTGACAACATTCAGAATCTGCCCACGCCAGTACTTAATAGACAGCCAGATATGTGAGTCAGTCACTGACTTTTATTGTGCTTTCGAAATGCTGTTGGCTAAATCTTTTTGCATGACAATAATTTGATTTTGATGCGATAATAACTGAAATAGCATGCCACAGGCATATGTTGAATTTGTTAAGAATTCCAAATAAATTTAAATTAGTACACGTTAAGTGCATTTTTTCTTTCTCCAGTCTAAAATTGGCATTTAGCCCGAAGAATGGTTTTAACTTCATACCTGACATTTTGGTTTTCCACTCCTCTAGTGTACTTTTGTTCAAAATTTAAAACAGTTTATGCTCTAATATTAAATTTTATTTAATAAGAGTGTGAATAAAATGTTTTAAAATTAAAATTTAAAATTTATGTATCCCATTAGGGCTACTTAGGCTTTGCAGAATTCATTATGCGAAAGTAATGCACTAAATCTGTCGAAACTTCCCAAGCAACAGGCAGCACTTAATGGACCTAATGTGAACGCATATATGAACCACACGCAGAATGCTACTACTCATTAGAATAATTTGCTCATCTACACATTTAAATCTGAACTTATTTAGCCTTTAATACCCGCAAGACACATTCAAACAGACTCACACTTCCGACGCAATCATACCGCGCGCCGCAGTAGCAAACTTGCAAATTCATTTATAAATAAATGCAGGATCAAGGAATGCTTTGTGGTTTACACTGTCATACATGCTCTCATACACGCCGTCATACACGCACACAGTCAAGCAATGAAACTTCATTTTATGTTTATGCAAATGACTAATATAATAATAATAATAAATATAATAATAAACACGGCATACTTTCGGGCGGCTCATTACGTAGTTTATGTGCAGGTGTAGCATTATTTATAAACGAGGGTGTAACAACGGACTTATCGCGTCGCTTACAGTGGTTAAAGCGGTTAAAGTAATTTCATTGTTCTGTTGTTGGCTAAACTTATATAATGCTAGTTTATGCAAGTGCGACCGCAATGCATTTGTTCGTTTGCTGTGGTGCATGGGCGTTAGAATTGGAATATGGAATATACCAAGTGAGTGCAATATCTGGCTTGGCAGCTTTCTAGTGTAGGTAGCAATCAACAAAGTTTATTTATGAATAAATAATATTGCAACTACATTTTGAATAAATAGTAGATGGGTAACGAATGACGGATTATACATATGTTGGTTGCATTTCTCAGATACACGCATGATTGCTATTCAACGTTTAAGTTTGCAACAATATTTATAACTTGCATCTGCAGTTAAGAACGTATCTGCCCACATAGGCTTTTCCTGCACATAGATTCGGGGGAATCTACGTTGGCTTGGTTACAAACGTTAGGATTCTCTTGTTTAAGTTCTGTCAGATGCAAAAATTTTACTAAGTGATATTTATCTTTCCTTCGTTATCCGCTGAAATGCACTAAATATAGATATAATTGGCATCTAATTAAAACTATTTCAAAGAACAAGCATAATGGTTAATTAGCAAGATTATGAATAACTTAAAATGATTTGTGAAAGTTATTTTAGTTTTTGGAAGTCTTTGTTTGAAATTATGGTTTTGCTAATTAAAATATATATTTAAATTTGATTGCTCTTAAAAATGCTTAATATTTCATTATGCGATTTAAAAATTTTTTAATAGAAACTGTTAAGAGCAAATTTAATCTACACATTTCTAAATAGTGGAAATATGTCTTTAACATGATATAAAAAGAACCAGGATAAAAATATTAAAATGAATGCAGAAAATTATTCATTTATGCATGAAATTCTAAAATTTGAAAGCAAAAAACTCTAAAAAATTGTTTTTATGAACCCTTATAACTTCATTTTGTAGTGCAAATATTGTAGAGATATAAAAAAATATGTTGTTATCTGAAACCCAAAAGCAAATATATGAAGATTAAGTGTCATATGAAATTTTCGACTGTAGACGAAACGTAAAAGTAATTATCAAAACATCAAAATTCAGAAAAATCTTGTAATTCCAAACAAAAGCTGTGGCTACATGTGCAATAAAAAAAATGCCCAAAATGCATTTTGCCTTTTCATAGAAGGCGTAGTATATCAATTTCTAAAAAGTTTTGCAGAGAATTTTGAATACAAAAAATTTGAATAATTAATATTGGAATATTTAACTCGAGCCTTAAATCAAAAATAACTTTTCCATTTTAATGGGAATATGGACAGCAATGTTTGAGAATAATTTTTTTCAGTTATAATTACTCCACTTCTTATTAAATTTAAAATTTAATAAAAACGTATAAAAAATTTTTTAAATATAAAATAATTTAGACTAACTAAAAAAAAAAGCCGGAATGTCGACCGTTTAGGACCTCCTAATGTCAGAAGGAGAGAGTATTTCTCGACACAGTAACCTCCTCCTGGCCCAGATCAAGGCTGAGCAGTCACAGAAAATATGACTGGAAGTCAATGTCGGTCATTGAGAGCCTCCTAATGTCAGAAGGAGAGAGTATTTCACGACCCAGTGACCTCCTCCTGGCTTCGATCAAGGCTCATCATCTGGCTCAGATCAAGTCACAGAAAATATGACTGGAAGTCTCGTCTGCTTCTAAGCTGAGTCGACAATCTATCCTTTCAGACATATCCATTTTGTTCAGGTGATAACGCAGTCTACAATCTATCCCTTCAGACATATCCATTTTGTTAAGGCGATAACGCAGTCCATGGTGAGCCGTTAAATATCCCACCAGCAACCGCAACTCTGTTCTGCTGAAGAAGGATACCTTACCATTACTGTAGGGATGAACCAAGTCTTTAGCCTGACGGTTACTTGGAATGTCGCACCAGTAGCGACTTCTCTCGGCTGAAAAACATTTAACAATCAGAAACTTAGTTGTAGATCAACTTAATCCAAAATATGGCTCCAGTCCACACATTTGAATGGCAGATCCTGATCTCGCAAGACCGTCGGCAGGCTCATTACCATTGATTCCTGTGTGACCAGGCAATCAGCAAAGCATCACTTTGTTTTTGCACGCCAGCTGCTGCAGCATATCATAGAAGTTTTGAGGAAAACTTTCAGGACAATAATACTTTGATTGCTGTTTGACTATCTCAGTAAATACAGATACGGGCGCCTTTCAACCCATTCTTAATGTTGATACCTATTTATATACTCGAACTATAAATATATTGTCTTGTCTATTTACATTTTCAAATAAGAAAGTTACTTAATAAGAGTTGCTGTATATTTTTAAACATTATCCGCATAACAGTCACTTGAAAAAATTATATATTCCTTAAAATTGACATACTTACGAATTTAACTGAATTAAGTACTAATAAAATATTTTCATATAAATTTAAATAAAATGTAAAAATGGAAAATATTTAAAATTATTTAATTAACATACACAATACCTTTCAGAATTTTAAATTGAAATATAAATTTTAAATTTGCAATATTAACCATTCGGTCGTGTTATTACAATTAAGCCAACCAAATAAGCCTTCCCAGAACTTTAACTTCAGCTGCCATTCCTGTTCTTGACGCATATTAAAAGCTCTTAAAGAATTGTTCGTTTTTCTTTGCTGAATCCTTCGAAAACGTGTTCGTCTCCTCCATTTCCAGATACTAATTACGCTTTAATCGCAGTCATTATAATAAAAAACATGAATACGTAAACAACAGTTATTTATTTATATGTACTTAAAGTCCCACACATTTATGCCAAATTAATGAGAGAAAAAAGTACGTATCTGTAAATAAATAAAAGCACTTACCGAAATAAAGTATAAAAACAAAAAAAAATTAACAATAAAAATATGTAAATCCTTTTATTCATAAAAATATTTCATATTTTCGTAATATGTGTATTAAATAAAAGAAGAAAAAAATGTCCCACAGACGAAAGTCACTCGGACGACAAGGCCAAGAGCAGGGACAAGGACGAAACCGAATGGGCAAATGCCAAATTAATGCCATAACTACAAACAAAAGTAAATACTCTCCTATTCGTATGCGAATGACTGTCGGTGACTCGCTCACTGGCTCACTGGCTGACTGGCTGGGCTGCGTGTGTTTATGTGTGCATGTGTGCATAAATAAGCCTGCTTAAACGCTAATGCTGCAAATAATGTTTAATCCCTGCACATTAACTTACATTAATGCTGCCAAATGTGCAAACACATCAGACTCAATACCGCCATTTGTATGTGCATTTAATTTTTTATTTATTTGCCTTTGTTATTGTTTAAGTTTGTTTTTGTTGCCATTGTTGTTGCCATTTTCTGTTGTTTCTTTTCTGCATACGAAATACCTGCGTGTGTGTCAGTAATTTTTTAATTACAAACGTTGCAGCATTAAATGGTCTCAATGGACTTAGTATTGAGCACGGGACGTTTAAAAATTTCATACATTTTTATTGGTTTCGTCGCTGTGTTAACTGTTTTTTATGCGTGTGTGCGTGTGTGCGTTCATGTAATCGTAACTCGAAATGACTAGCAAAAAATAATAAAAATAATAATTAACTTGGACAAACATTAACTTTTATTATTAACAAAATCATAAAAAAAGAGAATTTAGTTGAGGATATTATAAACAAATATATTAAACATATATTTAATGTGATTCGATTTATATTGACCACAAGGGAAATATAATATAAATTCTGCGATATTAGATATTGGTCTGATAACCACTTTTAAGAAAAATGTAAAAATAGTAAATAATAATTATTCATACAATAAAATTTTTAATAATGTACATTGAAGATAGTTTAAGAGGAAGACCGAAATGTTGCTGATCACAAAAACTTAATAATATTAAAAACATAATGTTTTTATTTATTAATTTTTATCTGTACTAACCTCTTTTAGCTTGAGTGCAACACCACTTTCTTCTAACTACCGGACTATTCCCGGCGAAGGCCTCAATTTGCTATTAAGTAGGCAGTTTCCTTAAGGAAACAGTGTTCTGGAAGAAAAATATATAAACACCTGGCAAGTCGAATTGCAATTGGAGCTTATACTCTGTGGTAACTAATTTGAAAAGCCTACCGAAAAGCTCTTAACAAGCTCTTTGAGCAGTGGAATATACACAATATATGGATCCCAGGGCAGTATAGAATTTAACGCATGACAGATGAACTAACCAGACTAAATACTATCACAAAATTTTCTTTCGAAAGAAATATAGCAGATACAACTCCACTTATTAATGAGATGAAAGAACTTGTTAACTGCATGTGGAAGAATAGCTCCACTAGCATAAAGTAATAGATAATATAGCCAGAAGTAGATGAACAAAGGATTAAATATCAACGATACCACGGCGTCTTGAAGGTGCGATAAAATTCACTATCTAATAGGCAGGCTACTACTTACATTATGGGACAAAAAAGTTGTGGACGATATATTAACAAGTTAGAAAGAAATTTCAATAGACAATTTCATTTTTAAATTTTTGAGAAACCATAAGAAAACAACTAAACAAGCTATTGCAATGAACTAAATATATGTATAAATGGCCAGGAAAAAAGACAACAAATCTAAGCAAACTCATTGCTTTGAAGTGGATAATAATGGGTCAATGTCTGATAGGCAGAAATGCTGTTATAGCCAAATTTTCTTCAAACCAAGATGAGAAGAAGACGATTGAGCATCTTTATTGCAACTGTCCAGCATTATATAAAACTCGCACGAGTACACTTAGAAAAGCATTGTTGGATAATCTAAGCGAAATTACCAAAACTGATTTATCCCCCGATTTGATGTTTACCAGGTACTGTAGTTGGCTTTGCATGGACAGGCGAAGAATTCTTTGATAGGATGCTTTGATAGAAACTTTACCTATCCAGCTATTTGTATTAACAAGTGAGTTTAATGAACTTAAGCTAGGTTTAAATTAATTTCACAAAAATAAAAACAAACTAATGTCTTAATTTAATTTATTGAACAATTAAAATAATATATTTATTAAAATTATAATTTGACTTGCAAATCTTACAATATGTTTATCAACATTAAATTCCATAATAAAATGCATAAATAAACAAAAATCCTACATTTTTAAATTTTAATCTTAAAAAATTAAATAATTATAAAATTTGCATAATTAATTATGAATTTATTTACTTCTGGTGTAACCTTCAATAAATAGTTTTATCCTAGATTTATATGCGGTAGCAAAAGTATGTAATTTATACAATTAAATTAATTAATATTTGATTTAACATGGTAAGCCAGGTAATAAAATTAATTTATGCATATTAATAAAATGCGTTTATTTAAAAATAATACAAACACTTGCCTTAACCATAAGTAAATTTGTTGCTTTTTAAACCACATCAATTGCGGTATTTGCACTTTTAAGTTTCAAACAATATACATATGTATCTGGAATATATTTTCATATATACTTGTAGAGGTTCATACTTTAATTTCTACCTTGACCGCATTTAAAATAATAAATATCAAATATAAAGCTATAAGATTTGCGTGAAATTGCCATAGAAACAAGTTCACTCTAAGCTTCGAGGAATAAAAAAGATTCGGATTCTGTGGTCCGAAAAAAAAAATTATTTAGATATTATCCAGATTACTGGATACAAAAGAGTTTCACATTGCATCTTTTGTTAAAAAAGTACTTGTAAATCAAAAAGACCTCAATCGTTTTATTTGATTTGTATTTTTACTTCATCTTCATCGTCTTACTTGAATATGTTTGAAATTGGTTTTTTTTTTGGAAAATTTTCAGTCATTTTTGCAGAACAATGGTGTTCTTTCAAAAAATATTATCAATCTGTGTGCTTTTTCTATATATCCCATATATCAATGCCTTATTATCTACTGACCATTTCTAAATCGATATCTCCCGTCTTCTCACACTTGTCTTCTGTTTTCGTCCATTGTAGACAGTTTTATACCACGTTGTTCAACACTCCGCTAATATGACCAGTAGAATTTGAGTATTTTTCCTAAAAAAAATCATGAGTAGTTGCTTTGAAAGAGTGTAACTGGAAAATAGTGCATAATAGAAGAAAATTTTTTGGATTAAAATATTTAGAAGAAAATAAAATATTGATATATATATAAGTTTTTTTAGTATTCACTTCACATTAATAAATAAGCTGCACCATATAACTAGAGATTAATGACTTAACGAATTACACACTAAAGTAACTAATTAAGTAATAAGTACAGATATAGGCATATATCTTTTATATCTTTTAATTCCTTCTAATACTTTTTCCTTAATCATAAGGTTGACAGAAACACAAGTATTAATTTTTTTTAAAAACTTAAAAACGGTTTCTATCTGATGATATATTATAATTTCATTTTAGTTAATTGGGCTATTGAATTTTTTTTATCGAGCTGTCTTCACCACATGTGGTCGAACATATCCTTTTGTAGGCGCCCTCAGTACTCCCTTTCATGCTTGTCTTGCATGTTTTTTTTAGCGAATAAACGAATTAAAAATATTATAAGAAGGGAATGTCATTACTGTATTTTCATCTATATCTATATTCATTTGAAATATTCCACCACTGCAGAAAAATATTGTTAAAGTATTTAAATTAGAGAATTTATTCAAAAGTATATAAATTTTTATTTTATAATTAACTTTAATTTTCAATTTGTTTTTGTGAGGAACTTTTAATGGGACGTTGTTGTAATTTAAATGTTAATTTATGTATTTCATTTTTATAATAAATTCATTAAATTGAGTGTTTTTACTTTATTAAAAAATTTTTTTTATTTTTGTTTAAATTTTTCAACAGATTCTAATTACAATTTTCTGCACTAAAAACTTTTTACGGAGTAAATTTACAATTTTTTACCAATCATGTCATTACATCCGAAACTTTTTCAACAGCATAATATCCATTTAAAATAAAAAATTAATATATTTCTTTTGTTTTGCATTCAATAGTTATTTTTAATTATACACATTTTATGAGTTCCAGATAAAAAATTCTCATCAATTCCAAAAATACGAATGTTCGGTTAATGCTAATAAAAAATTTTATCTGCACTAAAAAGTTTCGATTTTACATCTATTAAATGTACTAAATTATATATAATAACCAAAACTTTTATATCTAAAAGTTTTCAAATTATTGAAACAATCAAAGTTGCAGTTAATAATGCAGTTCATTTGATACTTTTCCATCAGCTGATATACGTAATTTTAAATATTAAATACTTTAGTTAAAAATATTGAATTTTTCAAAAAAGTTTTATATCTAGTAAATTTTTAAAATTATTAATATTTATGGAGCAATCCAGATGTAGTTGTATTTTTGCGGGTGCTATGGAGATGAGTTTACTTGTCAGTAGAACTTTGGCTAATTTTCGAAACTAAAAACAATGATACCAATCAAGTGGAGCAGCATTTACCACCATAATCTGTCTGTCTGTCTGTTATATTGGAAGCTTACTATGATTTTTGATAAGATGGAGAAAAAACAGATGTTGTGAAAGTAAATAATTATAATTAACAAAGAGCGCATACAACTTATCTCATTCATAACTGAATCCAAGCTTAGAAATAGAAACTCTAACTTTTTATCACTAGTAATGAAGACCCAGACACAAAGCTACTATACTTTTGGTGGCTATGATAAATCAGACTGGCTGCATATGTCATCCCTTTTAAACCACAAATATTTGGGAAATATCCTCAACATTGATTGGCTATACTTGAGCAGTTATTCTGTAAAAACGTTACTACATAAAAATAGTGTTCTGCATAACAGTACATATAGGTTGCTCTTGAAATAAAACTTAAAGACAATATAGTGACAATATAAAAAACAATTAAGTGACGTAAAGCTGGATATGTAGCTTTAAAGAAGAATTTTCTAGTCTGCAAAACACACGAGAGTTGTCTTGCACAGTTATCTGCTTCGAGTTTTTTTCGTATGTCATGGTCTACCACATGTCACTTATACTTAAAATTTGTTACAAATCTTGAAGAGGGACACAACCAGCTTCGGTCTAAATAATTTTTGCCTAAGTGCCGCAAAATGATTATTCAAGTAACAATTCCAAATAAGCTCATCATGCTATGTTTCTTCGTTCATATCATAAATACATTAGTATCTTCTATATTACTCCATTCTTTCCATGAATGCATCAGTATCTATTGCAGAAGAGAAATCATTTCTAGTGTTAATTACCAAAAAAGCTTTTTAACTCATACTATACTCTCTTCGAAACTGTAACTTATTGTTAGTTAGTTCAAGGTCAGATCCAGATACAATTATATTTATATTTTTATTTTATAGATATTTATTATAGAAAGAAAGTTGGGTTAACAAAATTACTCTATTTCAACTTAAATCAGCTTAATATGTCTACATTTTATTACATGCAATTATTTCCTGGTACATCAATTCTGTACTTAGTTAAATTTTAAATGCTTGTCATTATAATGGTAAATTTTCTAGATATCTGGTACTTGTTAGACTCAATTTTCGCGCCCCTTCTCCATACACTATCTTACCTTCTAAGCAAACTATTTTCTCTCTATTCCAAATATCACCAGTTCTTCCTTCCATCCTTAAGCTGAATGTGTTTTTTATATGCTAAACCCTATAGTGGCTAGATATCTGGTACTTGTTGGATTCAATTTTCGCTCGCCTTTTCCGTGCACTATCTTACATTCTAAACAAACTAATTTCTCTCTTCTCGAAATATTACCAATTCCTCTTCATCAACATGAATAGCCTTCAATACTATGGACGGAATGTACTTTCCATAAGCCAAATCCTTAACAAATGTTCTGTCAAAATCTAAAAACGGACTCCAATAACAATTATGTGAAGTCATCATTATTCTTTGCGTAATCTCATTATATGTGTAGATATATGAGTATAAATTTTTTACGATAATCTTTAAAATGAATTCAGATACTCAAGTTTTAGTATAAAAACTTAATGTTCAAAATAATCCAGATTTTTTATTACTTTAGATTTATTCTCATTTTTATATTTTCTCTGATTCCTGAATAAATAGATTAAATTAAATGGTAAACAACCAGTAACTAAATATTGAGATAAACGGAAATCTAAAAATCAATACCATTGCATACAAATAAAGTAAAACTAATCCTTTATCGGTATTTTGTTTACCTGTGCTTGCAAATTGTGTAATTTTTCAAGGTTCAATTACACAAATAAAGTGCACGCCCGTGTGTCGTTGCGGTGAATAGACGACTCAAAGCCAACGTTTTTTACTACTTTCGGATATTCCTTGTTTTATTTACATTCGAACGCTCAGTTTACAGTTTGTTCTGTTCCGAAACTTTTAAAATATATTTTGTAGAACACATGTTTTCACTACAACCATGGAAATTCATACACCTTTTTCATTTAAACTTGGCCTGCATTGTTCCCTCAAAAATAAACAAAAAATTGAACATATTTAAAAATGGAATTTAATTTAAACTTTTTATTTCTACGACATACTTTTAGATACGACATATCTAAAAACAGAAATAAAATTTAATGTTTTACAGAAAAATGTAAACTAATTATTAAACTAATAATTTACAACATTTAAATTATAATATAATTTTTTTAATAATTACAGAATGAGATACACTTTTTACCCGCTAAATACTTTTGTCTTGAAACCTAAACTTACTTGCTTTAAAATAATCAAGCAACATTAAAAGCCATTCAGTCTATAGTAATTACTTCAAAAAGTGCAATTGCTTGACTTAACTTAGTAAAAGGATAGGTTCCAGAACATTGAAGAAACGATTTCCTAATTCATTCTGTAGACTTACAAAAAGTCATTCGCATGTAATCAGTAACAGTGTTGTTTAGCGTTGATACCTGTCATGAAGCCTTACCATAGTGCTCTACAAACACATGTATCAAAATAATGGGCCGATAAACGCCCCATTGAAAATTCTAATGAATTTCCACTGGTTCTAATGAGGTATGTGTTTTGGATATAACTTTCTCCTTGGTAATGTTCGAGCCCTGCTGACCTCTGCTGATCTTTGGGTCTCAGCACTCGTTGGTGTCGAATATAGTCAGGATGAATTGGCTTATTAGTATGAGTCAACGTCAAACAAAACAATATGTCATTGCAATATATAAAATATTAAGTCTGGTACTTCCGCTAAGCAATTTACTCTTAAAAATTCTATTAGCATATTTAACAACACCTTTTAGTTTGAGATATCACTTAAATAAGTTACCTCTACAAAAGTATAGTATTGATATTTAATAATTAAAAATTTAAATTTGTTATTTATTATAAATAATTTCAATTATTCTACAGTTGGTTTATGATTTTGTGCTAATACAACACAGCACAAATATCACAGCAAATTAATAGAAAACTCCTCACAGTGCAAACATACAAGTCAAATACGGCTTTGTGTCAGTTGGTTAATGAACGCTGACTCTGAGCTTCGATTTTGGCAGGGCATGACTTTAACACTTACTACTTACAGCCTCAAAGTAATTATTTACGACTAATTAAATACAAGAATTATTTCTAAGACCACAGATGATGAATATTTGGCAGTATTTGAAATTCAATTAATTAAAATAGTATAAAAATAATTTATGTTGTTGTAGTTTATTACTTTTCGAAATCTCTCTATACGTTTGGTATTTGTAAAACTGATGTCTCTCTATCAATTTAGTAAAATGAAAGGCAATAGCTTATGATTTAAATAGTGCTGAAATTTAAGTTTTATTAAATTTATTTAAATACCATATCTCATATGCAATATATTTTAACAAATTTATTAATTTTTCTTATTTACATAATATTTAAATTATTACAAATATTGATATTTTACATCATAACATTATGTTTAAAAACAGTTTACAGCTGATATTAAAAATATAGAAATATTGAAAAATATTTAACACTTGTTAAACTTTGCAATTAAACAAATATTTATTCATTCTTATTTGATTTATTATTTGAAATTCAAAGTCTATGCAATGTGAAATTCTCATTTAATAATTAATTGATTAATAGTTTTACACATTCACTTAAAATTCTATTTGATAAGCATATAATCATTTTACTAGAATTTGAAATTAAAATCATTTAAATTGGTAAACACTTGGGGCTCTGTAGGTTTACAAATTTAAATGAATATTTCATTTCACTATTACAATATATCTTATATATATATATATATATATAAATAAATTTAATTGTTAAGATATATGCCTATGCGTTGTATAAAAACCCCCACTAACTACTAACCTACAATCTGTTTCTTACTCGTGTCCTGCGTAAATACAACTCTTATATACAATTTAGTGTACAATTATAATTTACATAAAAACTATTTATTTTGTAATAATTACATTGAAATATATCTAAAGCGTTTCAGAGCATTTTCTTATTTGTCACAATATAAATTTATAAATTTAAGTTCTTGTTTATTTCATTAATTTACAAAACATCAATTACGATCTAACTTATGAGTAAAAAGTTCAGTAAAATTAGTGATATTAAAATTATCTCAAAACAGTCGCAGTATGCAGTTAAGCTTAGTGGAAAGCATTACAATATAGAAAATATATAGAAAAAATACACCCTAAACTTCTGACTACTCCTTACCTGAAGACCCATGGACAAGCTCATCAAATGCAGTCAAATTTTTGATATAAAAATGGTATCTAAACTCATGCTTAGGACTTACTTCGCAAATCGTTTTAAATAATTTTATATTTACAATTGTGTTTTGTATTGCATATAAGCCAGAAAGAAAAGCAGTAAAATATATAATTGATTTGGCAAAGTTGAAGTTTTGATATAAACCAGAGCAGATAAATTGAAAAAAAATTGAAAAAAATTGTAAAAATAATAAAAATTGATTTTCCTTGTAGGAAATAGGAAAATGGGGAGCAAAAGTTTGCTTGTCAGTTATTTTTATGTAAGCGAATTTTTTACATTTTTTTTATTATATAAATAATTCTTTGAGCAATTTTGCACAAATTTTACATGCTGAAAATGTATTTCGGAACTCAGTAAGCACAGCATGGAAAAGTTTTTACTGCAGGGAAAACAAAATCCTTGCGGTATAATTCCTTTGTTCAATATTTACAATGTGCCTTTCAAATGCGTAAACATGAATTTTATTTTTTATACTAAGAACAACACCAAGCTTCATATCTTTATATGTACAAAATCTTAAAGTAAAGTTAATTTTCTTATATTTTCATTCATTTAATTTAATTTGAATACAGCACAGTCAATTCCAAATTTCAGTTACACACACATCCCTCCTACCTATATGCTATATACGTATACTAAGCAACTTATTAAATAATTTCATTGAAAATGTTTACAATTGTAATTACAAAACTTTAGTCGCACTCATTGGCTCAATTTGAAACTCTACCTTCAGTTGTTGGGTACTCGTACAACTGGTGGTGCCACACCTTCGTTTAGTTCCCACACCACTTCGTCGATGCTTACTGCGGTATGGCACCAACAGCACCATTTACTAGAGCACCGTTTCATTGGTATTGGTACAGGTACGTGGTCCATTAACTATAGAATACTTCGAAGAGTTATCCTTTTTGACCGCCAATCTACCCAGAAAGATCTCCTTGAACGTCTCGCGGAACTGACGTGACATACCGCAATAAATACCAAAATTAATCGGATAGCTTACAACCAAAAAGAAATTAGTGAACATAATGAAAATATTCGCAATGCGATAGTCCAGAAATTCTATAAGCAACGAGGACACAATATGCATTAGTGTTACCACAGCAATCGGTATCTCTACAATGAGAAATACGGTAACAACAACAATCAGCATCAGTGTGGTGCAATTCGATTCACGTAGCTTTTTGCATTCTTTCTTGCGGTTTTCGCGGAATAGCAATTTGCGTCGTTCCTGCGCCTGACGCATCGCTCGGAAGAGTAGTATGTTCAGCGTCACCAGTATGATGCAGGGCAAGAGATGCACAAACAGCACACGAGATGAAAAGTATAATGTAAAATATAAATCCTCGCCAACATAAATATGCACCCAATTTGATGTTTCCACATGACAGACTTCTGTATGATGGCCATTCCATTCAATCTGCAATGGATAGTATGTGCGGTCGAAAAAACGTGTGCTCTGATGCAGGAATGCACAAATCGCAATGTATAGTGTACAACGTTTTACGCGCGGCATAGTGCACCAAGTCCTAGCCATTGGAGCGTGGCAAACGTAAATGTATCTGAAAAATATAAATTGAAAAAACATAAACATAAACATAAATATACAAATTTGTGTTTTTAAGAAATATAAAATTCACGTTATATTAAGCAAATTTAATTACTGGCTATAGAGTTTTCCGTGAAATTGAATGCATAATTTAATTTTTTTTCATTGCAGTATATCAATTTCATATCAAATAATAAAAATACAGAAATAATTTCTGCTATACGTGGAGGCCAAAGATATTGGCTAACAATTTATAGCTTTAATTTGATGTTAAACAACACAAATAAGATTCACTGAAATTTTACTTCACTTAAATTCTGAAAGCTCCACTATTTTGGACTAAAACATTGAAGCGACGTTAATTATCAACTCTCAGAAGAGGCACACTCTAAAAAAACTAAACTGCAAATAAAACTCGACAGGCGCTGAGGTATTCAAAGAAATGATGGGTGGAGAAAGAAGGTCCATCCACAAAGCTATGGTGATCTGAAGGCCCATCCACCAAGCTATGGTGATCTCGTAGCACAAATAACGTCACTCTATAAACGAGCTGCTAGAGAAAAATCAAGCCAAACCACCAATGTCAGAACCAACCATAGATATACTCAAACTATCCAGCTGCAGCAAACAGCATGTCCATGTAAGAGGTTCTGTAGAAGAGAATAGTGGAATGTCAGTAAACGTAGACAAATTATACCTGGAAGGACAGGAATAATTTGTTCTCATTATCAAATTCGATTTAAATCGATATATGAGAATATATGATTCAGCAAGGCAGCTGAAAAGCTCACATATGTTATATTCCTTGATATATAAGACTATAGTGCTTCGATCGGTTAAAGCGTACTTTATTTACAATAAATTTGAAATTAACATGTCTGCATATTTCTAAACAATAAAAAGAGTTGAACACCAACACCGCGTTATCGAATCTCAGAATGGTTACAGGCTCCTCGGGGAGGTATGGAGATCTGAGGTCAATTATTGCTTAGTCTGATGAAGTCATAAACAATAATCCAGTCAAGGCGTAAAGAGGGATTTTGAAGATACCTCGAGTTAATAAAGAGCAAAAGTGCTCAAGTTCACTGTCTCAAATAGCTTCAACATAAAAACCATATAATAATTCACTTCTTTACAAAATCTTAGTGTTTAAAATCAATATAAATAATTTAAAAATAGTTACAATGGTTTATAAACGTATTGATTTGTCTAAAACTTATTCTACAAGCCTTAAAGAAAATACACGTGAAGAACGTCTATAACCTATTTCAACAAGAGAAATTGTCACAAAAATAGAGTATCTATTATCAATGTCTCTATTATCTATTGACCGGACCGTATTAGTGGTTGCTGTGGGCATTAAGTTTGAAACAGTAATGAGTATCTTATTAAACATTTTTGATTTTGGAAATAATACTAAATAATATTAATAGGAATAAACGATGTACCAGCTTCCAACAAAGCGGAGAACTGCGACCATGGTTGATCTTTTGTGCTGCTACAGACCCTAAGCAATCAGAAGACATTCCACCTTTCGAATGAAAGCGAGAATGTCGATCGTTGAGGAACTCCTAATGTCAGAATAGTACTGAATAATAGGAACACAGAAATTAAAACGATATAATCTGATCCACAACTTTTGAAACGTTTAAGAAAAAAAAATTATTTTTTACGTTATTGCAACATTACAGGTGGATTTCAGATCTACCCACACATTTTCAATACAAAACAGAAGATGGAAAATTAGTTTGCGTCCAAAAACTGAACAATAAGATACACATGTCAATTTTCTAGACTCAAAAATTATTTTATTGGTAGTTTACCATCAAACTGTTATTTCAATAAATTAAGATTATTATTGCAATATTTTTTTGACTACTTGCATGTAATGATTTTTGAAAGAAAGAGCTATATTAGAGAAAAAAATTGTTTTCCTTCAGGACAATCTATCTGCTCACACCTCAAAAATCATCAGTACAACCAAATATTTAAAGTATAAATCGTTACAAAAAGTATCATATACGGAAGACTTACCCTTCTTGCAGTTTGAAGCCTATTCACATTGAAAATGATTTCAAATAAATAAGAAAGTAATAGCTGCAGTGGAGTACTGTTTTGCTGACCTTGCAGAAAGCCACAACTAAGATGAGAAGCTTTGCGGGGTTATTGAAATAAGTGTTTTAAAATTGAGAGAGATTATATATATGTTAAATGATACGGTGTAAAATTGATATTAAGCCCTAAAAGTATTTTATTAATTGCAAATTAATTAATTATATAAAAAGTCATTATAATTTTTATAATTTAGTATTTTTATATTGCGATTGAGTTGAACAACCGCATACTATAAAAGCTTTCACTTCCAAATCTCGAAAATGCCAAGCACTGATAGTTTCTGTGCATAATAAATCATATTCGCAAAAAGTTACTCCTTGTTAGAATCTTCAAGTAGACAAGTTACATAGACAAGTTACACAGTTCAAAAACTTGTACGAGTAGCAAAAGTCGATAAAAAATTTTGTGTGAACCAATGTTCTATAGTAACATATCTGGGACAGTTTTGATGGTACAACATTATTGCTTTATCATCGTTGCGTGTTTCACTGTTGAATGTTTCACTCTTGAATTTTAGATAAGAATCCATACACTGAAACTACTTGAGAAAGTTTTCAAATGTTTTTATAAGAAAAGTTGACTTCATTTGTAATGCAATTGTAATTAAATTTAATCTAAGTTACCACCAATATAAAACTTCTGAGCAAATGTTGAATTTTTCATAAGTTCCTCAGTTCCTTTGTACTAGGAATAGAAATGTCAACAGGAATACACTGACAACGACCCACTTCTTGGAAGTTTGCTCGAAATGTTGAAAAATAAAATTTGTTTTGATTTTTTTTTATTAACATAAAAACAATTATTATTATTCTTACTACAAGCATGGGCATTAGCCGCATTCTGCAGATGACGTCTGTCAGCAGTGGTCTTGTGCCTTAAGCTGTTAAATAAGCAAAAAGAAACGAAGTCCTTTTAAATTACAACACGGCAATGAAAATATTCTTATAATAAAATAATAATAAAAATCACAAATATGAAATGAACAAACAACAGACGTCATGTGGTGTTGTGGCAACAGTTTTCTATACTCAATCCTAGCCATTCCTATTTCATCCTTGTTTCTTACAACAGCGATCAGAAATAAATGTTCTCATTACAAATAAGCGCACAAATTATGGGGCAGCAACAATGCCCTGCTGGAGTATGGAAAATTTGATATGAAAACACTTGACAGGAATTGCGTCAAATTGTCAAAGGATGTCAGATAAAGCTCTTCATTTTAAATATGTACATAAAAATGCAGAAAATTGAAATGGGCTTGTGTGCGTGCGCTTCCCTAGAAGTGTGGGATATGTGACAGAGAACTATTTTTTTACGAGATTGTAAGTGGATTGATGAACGACTTGATTGGTCTTTTATTTTCGAATTCAATTGAAAGGATTTAATTTAAATGGCCAATTATAATTTCTTCTTCATATTCCGAATTATTAAAATTTATGCAAATGGACTTATATGTATATATCTGTTATAATATTTTTATTGAGCATTTCTATTAAATACAAAATAATAAAGCTCAAAATAATATTATAAAATGATTCTTAGTCTTTTTTTGATGGAAACGAAATATGACAAAAAATTGAAACAGAAGCTAAATGCTCAGATTGTACGAGTGCTGATGATGGAAAACCTCATTAAAGCAGCATATTTCCATTCTGGCAATCCTACCACATAGCCTGACAGAAGATATTGATCTATTTAAATTAAATATTTAAAAGGTATTATGTTTGTTTATAAAATTGATTATTAATAGATTAGGCTTCTTCTCCATGGCTTGATAAAACAAATATTAACACATCTCATTCGGAGGCAATTATTAATATTGGTAGAGAGAGACGAATAACCGTTGGTAATAATTAGTGATCACTAGCATTAAATATTTAGTATTTCATATAAAATCGAAAATAATTGACCACCTATGTTCCAAAAATTGTAAAAATTGCTGCGTGTTAGCTTTCCATCGATTACTGTAACTTCGCGGAAAGTTAAAAACTAATTTTAAAACTTCTGTGGTTACTATACATTCTTAGTAAAAATATATTGTTTATATTAACATATAATAAAAAGATGGTATCATGTTTCGAGCTTGTGTAGTGCTCTTCCAAACTGAAATCATTGTTATTAAAAAGAGCAACAAGAAAAAAGCCTAATAAATCAACAGATCCTCTGATTTAGTGAAAGAAGTCTTATAAATCAACAAATTACAATCTTCTGATTCAGCAGACCTGTTATAATCGATCATCCCATAAAGTCAAAAGATTTCATTCAAGCTTTGCGCTACGAATCCCCCCAATAATTGTTTCACTACTTCGATGAGTGCAACCGTAATCCTCACACCATTCTCCTTTAATATCGCGGCTTTCGTGACCATAGTTACAAAGTTTATCGCTAATCTCACTCGCACGTATGCGCTAACCCACCCCCTTTATGATCACCCTATCTCCCTAATTTACGCCCTGCTTTCTGGCTTAGGTGAACCTAGCCTTAAGCCTTAAGCCTATATGTTCATATCTCTCGCGCCTGATTGCTGGAACGAAGTTTCCTCAATGCTGTGGAAGTCTGCTCTATTCCTTCCTAAGAGGTGAATTTAGTGGGTTCAAGCCTAACACTGTGACTTTCGATGCTTTCCACCTACTAGAAAAAAAAAAGTCAAAACAATGTAAGTCAATCTGGTTCAAAACTTAGCTGAGTTTAATATGTAATCAGTTCACAATATCATGAATTTAGATGCAGTGCACCAAAGAATTAAAGTGCAATTTAAATAGCTAGACAAAATGTAAAAGTGTATTCAGCAGTATAGCCTATACTAATGCAAATAAAGGATACCCCAAAAAAAATATCCTTATCATTTTCTAAAATTAATAGTAGAAAAATGTTAAACTACAGTACGTTTCAAAAAATCTATATGATAAAATTTTAAATCAAACTCATATATTTTTAATTAGTCAAGTCTCTAAATTTTTATTCATTGAAATATTATAAATAGAAATATCTGAAAATTTTTGATTGATTGCTTCTGTCATATCGCATTTTTGGAATGATGTCCCCACAGGACAAACATAAAATTGTCATTTGATTGAATATAAAATGTGCTTATTTTAATAAATTTATTAACACCAGAATGCGCATAAATAAGATTGTATTCTGTAGTCGTAGTCGCATAAAGTGAATGGAAAATGTTTTCCATGAAAATTAAAATGTCCTTCAGAATGGCGTAATTTATGCGCACATTAAGTAAAAATTTTAAATCGTACTAAAAAAAGCACATCATTTATGTATTTATTTACGACCCTCGTCAAATTGCCTAAAAAATTACAATGCAAGCGGAATGGGAATGCTGAAGTACATACGAGTATACGAGTATAGCAAGAACATATTTGACATATTTTTGCTGGTCATTTCATATTTGCGGTACAAATAAGTTCGATAGAAATGTATTTATAATATCTGGATTAAAGATTTAATACCCATATTAATGCTATGTTGGAAACCCCTGACTTTCCGTTACTTTTATTTTCAATTTGGTTTGTTTTTAGAGAATTTCCTTATAATTTCTGCAAAATATTGCAATCGAGAACCTTGCGAACTAGTTAAAGCTTCGTTTTAAGGACTACTGCCATAGCTATGCATCTGAGAAATATCCGGATTCGAACACACGCTGAAAATGTTCATTCCCTCCAAATACATAAGGTTTTGATTTCAAGTATTTGTGTAAACCATTATTAATATAGGTATTTTGTTAAAATGGCGCAGTGGTTTTGTGGTCATATATAAAAAGTATTTTTATCTTAATTGTCTCAAATCAAAAGAGGTAACTTACTGGATCAGAGGAATAATCACTGGCACTGAGTTCTTACTGTGACGAATTTTGCAATAAAAGACCAATAAAAAGAAATTATCCTATATCATCGAGATCTCCCGTAGAGATATCAGTCTTGCAGTAGATTTACTTAGAAGTCATTGCATTTTAGGTAACCATGCTAGGAGACTTAATCTCCTTTTCTACCATATCTGTTGTTGTGGTAAAGACGATGAAAGTGCCTCCCACCTGCTTTGCTTCTATCTGGCACGTACGCGGCACCGCCGGGTATTCTTTTTAGAGAATCTTGGCGAACTTCATACAACATTAGTTTTGCCAAAAGTAATAAATGGTTTTAATCTTTGAGTTTTTAATAAAACGGTAGCACAATGGGCCTATAGCCGAAAGTGGATCTATTGGGATCGCTGGTATAACCTAACCTAACCTATAAGACCCGGTACTAATATTTTTTCAAAAACTAATATCGTAAATTATGACGATGAACCATTTATATAATTTTTATAATTTATATCTCATGTGTTTTATTTCTATGTATCTTACACATACTTATATATTAAAATAAATTAATATATTAATAAATAAAATTTTTTATATGTGATCGCCAACACCAGCAATGGATAGATGATAGTTTTCGATAATAGTTTCATGTGAATCAGTGCATGGTTGTTGATTAGTTTAATTAGCTGCATAATAGATAGTTTTTTGTCTATAATTTTTATTGATTATTAGTCGTTTTAACACCACATCCCTGACAAAAAACACCGATAGGTAAGATTAAAGTAATATTGTTAAGTTAATATAGCTTAACAGGTATTTTCTTCCTACTGCTAAGAAGATAGATAAACTGTCAGAAATGTATTACACCATATACCAGTTTCTAATCATAGTCAAAACTTGACAATTACAAAGAAAACCTATGATTGTCTCTTTCGTCCAAGTTGTTATAACTTCTGTAAGTGTAAGTGTAAAAATTTAAACGCCGTATACATTCGTAGCAAAGCAATGTTGGATAAGACTAAAATTATATTCTTATGTCTACCTATTTTATCATTTCTTTCATATTTTATACTGAATTGTCAAAAAAGTACTACCCAGAAACTATTTCTTATCGTAACCAAAACTCGACAATTATAGAGAAAGTCCGCTGATAATGGATTTAGTCTATGTTTCTATAACTATAAAATAAGTTTTGAAAGACATACATTTTCGCTGCAGGGGCTTCGGCACATCAATCGCCTGAAAGCACTGCAATAAGTCCTTTAGCCTATTTTGTAAAAATCGGCTGTTTTAAAAGACTTAAAAATACTTCAGTAGAAGTAAACAACACATTTCAGGTTATCTTAAAATTGTTGTATCTGTATAGACACATTTTCGAAGATAACTAAGTCGGGTCTTCTAGATTTTGGGTGCTGGTTTTCAACATCTGGTTTCAAATAAAAAAGATTATCTTACTTTTTAAATTATTAAAAAAAATTGTTGAAAATTTATCATTGAATTGGTGTTGTCAGTTTGAAGATGTCTGAGCCGCGTCTTCTAGATCCTGGCTGCTAGTATCCTACATTTAGTTTCAAATAAAAAGATTATGTTGATGTTTAAATTATGTAGAAAATGATTGAAGATTTATAGTCCAAACAAAGTTGCTAGTTTTCGAGTTCCACATGACTTTTAAATAAACGAGCTCTACAGCAGTACTGAACTACTCATATATTATTTGTATTATTTGTAAATTATGTGATATTGTGTATTATTATTATATTTATGCATGCGATAAGGTCTTTTATTTTTATTCAAAATCATTGTCAATTGTAAGTCAATGTCGACATGTATGTTTACAAGGAATGGTAAGTCCTTGGTATGAAAAATTTTCTGAATTTTCCGTTTTGTAAGACAAGTTAATCAATGTAAACAAATAAATCTTTAACACATGCATAATTCTGTCAATAACTTTTTACTTCGGCACAAAAAATTGCTATTCTGAACAGTTTATCAATTTTCATGTCATTTAAAAGTAATTTAATTCACTGAAATCAGAGATTTTTGTGCGTGTCGAAATGAAACATTGACAATACAACACTCAAGTGCGTTTGTAAGGAAAATTGAATATAAAATACACGCATAATGAAAATATGACATTTTTATTTCTTTTTCTGAACTGAAAAAGATTTATACTCCCAGCAGTCAGTTATGTATGAACACAATACAATATTTGTCATGTAATGCTTGAAATCCTTTGTGAAATTCTGCTTGGAACCAGAAACAGAAGCCATTGTTAAGTAACTTGCCACTTCATGGCTTGACAATTAAAGATAAATACCAAATAGGTTCACAGTCTGCATATTTATTAAAAAGATATTAAAATTTATGAACTGTGAAGTGTAATGCAAAAAGGTAAAATTGATAAGTGTTCTAAATATATTACATCATTGAATTTATTCTAGCACAAATTTTATTTTATTTATTTAAGGATTTATCGTTATTACATTGTAGTTGACTGAATGTGTACACATTCTATGTAATAAAAAAAATTTAAATCTCAAGATTTTAAATATAAATTTGCTCAATTGTGTTATTTTAGTAGCAATTTTTATGCTAGCAACCGACTATGACTGAAGAAAAGACATTCAGCCACTTTCTATATTGAATGAAGATCAAAATATCTCCCACTGACATTTGGAGATAGAAGCTCCTAGCCTACTATTCTCTCCTTGGCCGACAGAAATACTATATATAACGAAAAAAAATAAATCTTGAATCTGAATGACAGGACATTCAGATTTAAATTAGCACTAGAGATAAATATTTCTTGGAAATTAAACAGTGAATTGAGTTACTGGGTTCTTAATAGAATTTGTGAAATATGTTGAGATCTTAAAAAAGGCATTGGCCTTAAGAATTAATACCAATATCATACACATGTCTTTTGAAAACTTGTTTTAAATAGAATGAAGTAATATATATGCCATATGTTATTTAAAAAAAGGTATATTGTATTAGAACGCGCAGTTAATAGTTGTCTTTGATTCACCAACCAAATCTTGAAATCAAGTTTCACTTTATTAGCTTAACAGATAGAACCACCTGATGATGTTTTTTTTGATACAGAAGCAAGTTAAATAATCTCATTTAATCTAGAAAAATAAAGCAATGAATCGCATTTGTTCGTCTATTATCAAAAGCTGATGTCGTCTTATCTGTGTCGTATTTTTGTTATCATAAGAAATGTTACACGGCAGCTAAGGTGGTTCATTATGTCAACACTTGTTATTTTAACCTTTTCTCAGGCAAGACTATCATAAGTTCGACAAATCTACTGCTGTTCCAATTCGGACAATCACAGATAAAGTGTTTAGAGGTTTCAAAATCCATTACACAAATCCGACATAGAGGTCTCTGAAACGGTCTCTGAAGTATGTTTGAATCGCATTAGCGTTAATAAGAAGAGGCTGCTCTATTTGCACTCAACGTATCAAGAAACATATTTTCAGATATCTACTGCAAGTATGCTTCATATCTACTACATTTCACTGCACATGAATTGAAAACAATAGCAGTTTTAACATTTATCTTAATTTATAACAATCATTTATTTATAGTTATTTAAAACTATTGAAAGTGTGAGCAGATAAAGTAAATCAAATTTCCATGTTTCACCAATCAAGAAATTATGCACTGCCGCCAGCAAATACTTTGAAGGAAAGATTGCAATCATCAGGATACTTGAAACTTGAAACTTGCATTTCAGAAAAATATTTATTGTGAAGTGAATTACAGAATAAGATTATGAAATATTTCTACAACATCGTCGTCGTTATTATCAATAATAGTTTATGTAACAATAGACTTTGTAGTCTATTTTAATATCTCATTAGATTTATTCTCTTCATCTTCTTTCGGTATATTAGCTTTCTTATTATCCTCTCTTTCCTTTATACTTAGTTAGAATTTTCTCCTCAATTATTTTCTAAAAGATGATCTTATGTTACACCAATTTTCCTGTAACTTTCTTTATGACAATTTTATATTTTTATATAATTAGCGAAGCATAAACTCAGGCAACGTTGTCTTGTATTTCAAGTATCAGTATTTCTCAAGTATTTCAAGGCAGAGATATATTGAATATAGTTTAATATAAATGGCAATCCTATCAATCACCTATCGAATATATTTTTATCTCATTCACTAGAGCAAGGATGCACTGGCAAATATACAAAAAGTATCGAAATACTTCACAAAAGTAATTTTAATCTTTAAATTTTATTTGTATTCAGAATTTGAAACACGTCCTAATCATTTTTATTTCTTTCTATTTAAAAATTGTTTAATAAATATTTTTTATTGCTACATATTTTTTTTTCCTTTCTAAAATATACACAGACTCTAGTAGCATTCCTTGAAAGGATACGCATTCTATGAAAATTTTTTTCAGAAAGCCAGAAAGCTTGAGTTTGTAATATTAAATTTGAAATAAAAACAAATGCTGAATATCTAAATATCTGAAAAATATTCAAGATTTTTTCCTAGCAATATAAATAAATTTTATGTTTCCTACAATAAAAAAGTAAAAGGAAAAAAAACAAAGAAATGTGCTGTTAATGTTTTCATTACACTTCTTGCTCTACTCCACTCCTGGTGTGGCTTTAATGGTTATATGGAAATCCTGTAGTCCTCTAGTCCTGTAGTCATATTGCTTGCCGGTTTTATTGTAATGGTAATGGTTATGATGAAAGTATCACCTTTTAAAACATTTCATTGTTTCTCTTCGGTGTAAGTTAAACGCGGCGAACGTTCCAACTAATGCACTTCCCAGACACTTCTTAATATCAGAAATATGTAAATTATTTTATTTGACCCAATGCAAAGTGACTTAATAAAATTTTATAAGGATAATTTAAAGACACACAATGAAGTAGTTTTACATCATTTAACAATAAAAATTCTTCAAAATTTAACAACGAAAATATTTATCTAAATTCTAAAGACTTTAAAAAATGTTTGAATGAATAATATATTTTTAAATACAATTAATTAAAAGTATTTCTTATTTATATGTAATAATATCTAGGAAATATGTTGGAAATTAGAAATATGCCAACCACCTTCTCTAAGTACATGGCATTAAATATAAAATTCCTGCAGTTTCCTCGATAAGAAACAAGGGAAATCATTGCAGTTAAATCATTTTTATTATTAGAAGCAATGCAATTTCCTTGCAAGGAGTGCAATTCTGAGCAGAACGAGCTGAGGAAATGGCATTAGCACGGAAGAAGCTATAAATGCTTTATGTAATTGGAAATGTTCAATTCGAATTTATTTAGAATCATTATCGTAAATTCCTTAATGCATTTGAGATAATGTTTTCTAGAATTTTATTCTATTGCTTCTGCATTTGCTTTAGAATTTTATCTAAGTATTAAAGCAAAACACGTACCTTTGCACAGCTAAAGCCAGAGTCAACCATATGGACGCCGTGTGACACATAGCAGGCATTATCTGAAAAAACGAACAAAGAATATGTTTTTAAAATAAGAACATTTAATGCTTAAACTTAATTTAATAGAAACTTTAATTGCGGTTTTTTTGTTGTAACACAACAGTAGTTCTGTTATTCCATTATTATTATTATTATTATTATTATTATTATTATTATTATTATTATTATAAACTAATGTATGACAATATCCAATATAACAAACCTTTCTTATTACAAACCTTGTTGAATAAAATACTTCATTCTCCACTTTTAATTTGATTTAAGACTAAAAGCTTGTATCTATGTTTTTAAACATAATCATAAAAATATATAATACCATTGACCATTGAAAGGTACACAATAGATCAAACAGGTCGCAGTGTATATGAATCCTTAGCCTAACCCAAAACCCCCAAATACCAATATATATTAAATTTAAACTAATTCGAGTGTTTAGCAACTATTAAAGTACTGCAGTATAAACAAAGATATATTTTTCATTCATTAAAGCGTATCGATTAAGAAGTTATTTTGACCTACTACCATGCTGAATTATATACCGGGTACTTCCGGATACTTTTTGAGCAGAAGGTATTATAGCCTTTACATGAAAGAGCATAATTGATTTTAATAATTTCAACAATTTTAAGAAAATATATTCATGATAAGATGGAAGATATAATATTAACATCCTTCGCCATTTAATAAATGTAACTTTTTTTGGTTACCAGTTTTAATAAAGGTAGTTGGTTCTCCAACAAAATTATCTCTTATCTCTTAGCATCTCTTAGGTTGTGATTAAGAGAACCATATTCAGATAGGAAACCAATGATTAATTTGAGTTTAAATCTATTTGGACCGAGATAGTTGTAATGTTTGTTATTGACCCGATTATACTATTGGGATTGCCTTAGGTCTTTAAAGTCAGTCTAGATTTTCTTAAAATGCTTGTATTCCAATACCCCGCAAAATGGTTCGGATCTTACAATATTGAATCTTTTATTACTGGACATTCAAACGAGTGTTACTTTAATTGTAGTAGCCAACACAGATATAAGATTAATTTAGTTTTTCACCATTTCGGATTTTATGGTTCAGGATAAAGAGAGTTCAAAGTATTCGTTTAGGAATACATAAGAATTCTGGTATTTTTGTGTCGCTTAATGATGCATTCTATGTATATTACAGTTTTCGTTAGAATAAACTTCGGTCTATAAAGCTATTAGAGAAATTTCCATTGAAACGTTTCTATTAAATTCTTATTGAAACGTCTATATTACATTTGTCTCGATGAAAGCCAGCACCACTTTGTCCCGTTCTCCAGTTTTGATATATTAGTGAATCGAAGATATGCATTAGAGGCTGTTTAAAGTATTCATTCTTCCTTTCACTTTTTTCAGAGAAAACGTAGGATATTTGAAAAACTAAAACCATGGTTATTCCTAACTACCATCAGAATTGGAAGATGTCCATTGAGTTCGCCTCTCATGTAGGCAAGAATGTCTTAAAGATGGAATGCACTTCATATTGTTTCACACTCTATGACTGTGTGTAGTGATGTTATCATACGAAGTAACTCCGTGGCAACTATGGGACACGTTTTCACTGTGGACAACACCAATAATGGATAAGCATGTCAGTATTCATTTATTTAGTTTTTGACCACCATTCAACAGCTTCTGACACACATGGTTAGTAAACTATTTATGTTTTCTCTAGTTACTTACCATTATCTATTAAAGGTAAGCGTTGGCTTTATTTCTATATGTTCGCAGACAAGTGAGAAGAAAGAAAGAAAGAGAAAGAAAGAGAAAGAACGAGAAGAAAATAGATTTTTTGTACTTTCTTCTAACATATTTGTAGCTATTGAGATAAGGTTAAACCAATCTAAAAACCATAACTTACACGTTCCAGCAAATACGTTCTATGTGACTGTGTAAGTCATTGCTAAATTGTGTGTTAGTAAAAAGTTGGATAAAACATAAGTATAGTTGTATCGAAGTCGATAATGCCTATTTTAAACCCGGCAACAAAAGTTTTGATTAATGAATTTTTACTCTTCATTTTAAGGTTCATAATACCTTCCATACTTAATATATAAGTAAAATATATAGTTTTTGAAGTTGATAAAAGTTTGTTTCAATAAATAATTAAAAAATTTAAATATTTTAATTTTCTTTTCAAAATAAAACCAAAACTCATTATTAGCTTTTATTTCATTAAACGAAAATATTGCTTTTTAGAATGATATTGCGAATTTTCAACGAAAAATTAATTTGTAGAGCATGACGAGCAAATTATGTGCAAAATGAAATACGAGTACTTAAATGAAATTGATATTATATAAATATGTTAATGAGTTTATAAATGTGAGTGAAATTCGTTTTGAAAACCACAAAAAAGTAATACTGATTCGTGATATCACGTCAAAACCAACGTTATTAGCACACAATTCCATGCTATTTTATTCCGTATTAATCACATTTTACATATAAAATTAATTATAAAATATTAAAACAATAAAACGAAATTAAGACAAAAAAATTATGATATATAACAGCTTTCTCAACTCAACCTTTTCCACTCGAACAACGCCATGATTAATTAATACGCTTGCCATACTGAACCCATACTGAACCCATACTGAAGCCATACTGAAAGGGTTAAGTAAACAAGGACGCAATGACAGATTACACATTAAGGGATTGGAATACTCATATAAAAAATACTAAGTATTCTCGTCCTTTTTGTGGCCAGAAAATTATACAGATTAATTGTGAAAGGGTGCTTTAATGCAGTGTTTTTATGTTTTAGAAAAAAAGGCACAATTAATAAAAGTGGAATTGAAACGTAAATTGCAAAAGAAAAAATCGCTTGTAAATGTCAAAAAACACATTTCGAAAGTTTAAATGCTTCAAAGTTGTTCAGTTCACCATTTCAGGACATTAATATCGGGAGCAAGAGGGGATTTAGTAAAGGATTTTATGTGAAACGCAAAGATTGGACAGCTATTTCATATTCAACTCATTAAATAAATTTTAATTACGACTATTAAAATTTGCCGTCTGCTGTAGTTAGTAAATGTCATTAACTTATACTTTTGTAATATAAAAGAAAAAGATACTTTTATTAATAAAACATTTAATTTTGAATAATTTTAATAAAAACAAATATTTACTAAATGCTGCATATTAATCGAAAAATAAAACAAAGTTTAGTTAAATTACAAAAATCAAGCAACGCGATGGGGTCCATATTTAGATGCTTTTCTAGGTTGTCTCCAATAGTCTAACCAACAAAAATCAAAAAAAATATTTCGTCAAAAGTCTTCAATTCCACAAAATAATAAAAAATCTGTGTTACTTTTTTGTTTCGGGATTCTCTAGTACGGTAATAACACGCCGATATTACAGAACGCTGAACGTTTGCGTTATGTCTGCTGTATTTATCTATATACCTATTCTCTCTTCACTAATGCAATTTATGCAACATTTAATTATATTAAACAAATTTATAAAAATAATTTGATGACGCTTTTAAAATTGGTCATTGATCACATTTCTGCACGCAACAAATCTCGTTCCTCCTAAGAACCGTTTAAGGTTTATGTATATAAATTGATGGAGTGGGGATATCAATTCGAATTGCAAATTATAATTAGAAAATTGTTATTATTGGTCTATATATTTATATGTATAATTTCTGCTCTTCTTCATCTTTGTTGAATATTATATTTTTCTCCTCTGATATTTATTTTATAATTTGTCAATCGATAATAATCGATTGGGGCTAGCAATTGGAAGTTCAAGTTGCATTTGCATTATAATTATCGTAGGTTTGCGATATGGAAAGTTTAGCCCCTTTTTTCTAATTTGATAAATACTCGTATTATATATGCTTAGATAAATTTACCATAACTTTAACTCTTCTCCTTCTTCTTATACTCTTCCAAGGTTATAGCTAAGTTATGCGTGAATAAAACTTTATCTTATGTACTAAGTTATGTCAAAACAATTGGTATTACCATCAACGCGTTCTGCATCAAACTCAATACACAAATACAGCCACATTTTTGTAAAATATGGTTCAATGATTATGTAAAATATCGTCTAAAATTTCTTTTGGTATTTTTTCGATGCTAACTATTCCACCTAACTTAATAATATTATTAAACCAAATAGTGGATTTTTTTATATTTGTAAAAGCTAAACGAACTAATATGCAACTCTAATGGGAACTGTATGTTTGAGGAAAAGAAGACCCGAAGAGGAACAGAAGACCTGAAGAATATGCTGAAAAAGAATCATGGGCTCATGAAAACAATAGATGCATAGAAAAACAATAATCAACAAATAATTAAGACCGATAAAATAAGACGTATAATGCTACTATTCAATAAAAAAGTGGAACGGGGTGTGTCACTGTAAAGCTAGTAAGTCAACAAAATTGGTTTTAAAGTCGCGTTGCTACTATATACCTCACATAATAATACTAATTATAATATTATATATGCTAACATACACTACCATAACACCTATTGTGAGTAATATTGAATGGACAGTAAAGAAAATGCAGTTTAATTTAATTTTTATATATAGAAACAACTGTGAAATAATTTCTCATAAATACCACTAGCTGAATATATACTTTTAATTTAAATGAAATAAAATAAAATTGATAAAATATATATGCATCTCAATTCTATCATTTACTGTTTATATTACAAATATTCACATTACTTATTCAAATACTTTATTTAAATCAAACTCAATTCCAAAAGTTTGAAAACTTAAAAAGATACAAAGTATATTTTTTATGTGAAAAAGAAACAGAACTATTATATTTCATAAAAACTTTAATGATATTAGTTTCAACATTATTTTGTATATGTCTTTTATATAGCAGAAAAAGCAATTCGTTCTGAAATCTATGATATTTTCAATTTTCACAGCATGCAGATTCGACCCACATTGGAAGGTCCTTAACAGCATTGAAATTATTGAAACTGTCTGAAATGTGATTGTCATTTCAATTTTCGGAGTAAAGCGAAGAAAACAAAGGTTTAACAGAAAATTTGAAATGAAGTGAAAAATCTGCCAAAGTAAAAGAGAACTTTTATTTTTTAAGGCAAAAATGATTATTAATCAAATGGCATCGCAGTGTTCTTAAAAAGGGTTAAGTGAGAAAGGACGTGATGGCTGAATGCATTTGAAAAGGTGAAAAGTAACATATTAACATTGTTTTCATTTTCATTCTTAAAAAATTGATAAATGAAAACTTTAATATTTAGATTTTTCTAATAAAAGAGAAAGTTTTTCAGAAAAAGAAAATCAAAATATGACCAATCACATTGTGTTGACAATACGTATTCTCACGAAATAAGTCATAACATTTATTAGCGAAGTAAATAAATTTACACTATATAGTACTACATTTGACAGTATATGAATTCAATACCTCAATCTGGTTTTCAATGAACCGATTACTGTTTGAAACCTTAAGCCAAATGCTTCATTTGGTTCATCATTAGCCACCATCATCCTCAATCAATAGCATTAATAAGCTCAAGTTACCCTTAGAGAATTTTAACAATAATAGCCGAAAAGTTTTCAAAAATCACGTCGAAATATTGGTCTGCAATAGTGGGAAGGAGAAGTAGAATGCCTACACACTAACCACAATCTGGCGCCCAGGGAAGTGTGTGCCCGAATCGCACGGACTAAACCACTCTGACTCATTCCTAGAAACCCTTGTCCTACCTCGGGACTACGTTAGATTTACTTCGAGGTAGGGTCCCTATTAGTCATTTAAGACTTTCATCGGTGTGACCAGCGTCCAGGCCACGCTATTACTATATTTATATTTTTAAGTATATATGATGTAGTATTTATAATATTAGATCAAAATAATAGTGACATATAAGATTATAAAGTAACTATTATACGTTATTATACATAATGAGCCTAAATCAGTTTACAATGATCACTTATCTTAAATCAATTTAATTTAATATTATACATTTATATTTTACTAAATTCGTGATATTGTCTTTCTAATATTATTAATATTAAGCCAAAGCTAGTGCTACGTAAAAGTTCAAGATTACCTAAATATTTCTTACACTCTTACACTAAGTTCAAATAATAGAAAGTACAAAAACGTTTTCTACTGTCGTCCTCATCCAATAGAGGAAAGGACCTCACGAACTCTATTGCTCGATTCACGGCTCATCTCATTCCAGGAGTAATTTTATTTCTAATTGTATTAATCTTCTCCATGTTCTTGCTGTGCGTGTGTGTGGAACTGCTCCAAGTGGTAATAGCTTAACTGCGAAAAATCGTCCTGCATTAGCAGCTAGCACAGGGATTTTGGAGGTACCAAATCTAAGCGAGAATGTCACGATGAATTAATCCAATATCGTTAAAAGATATCGAACTCAAAGAACAAATAAAACGATTAAATAATTTTGATAATTTTTTAGTAAACTCTTGTCCTAAGTCGTATTAATAGACCATAACTTCTAATAAAAACTTCTAAAAATAAAATTAGGAAATCTCACATCGACACATTTCGCTTACATTTTTGTAATAATAATTCAATTTATTTCCGAAACATGGTCGCTAATGAGGGCCTCAACTCAGAATTTACAATCCTTTGTCAATAGAAGCCTGCGGCGTATTCTAAACATATGGTGGCCTTCAAAAGTCTCCAACGAAGAGCTATAACAGCGCACCAAACAAAAGCCAATAAAGAAAGAAATTCAGAGACGGAAATATGGTTAGCTCGGCCACACACTTAGAAAGCCGACAGATGCAATTGCCCACTCAGTCATGGAATGGAACCCGCAAGGAGTAAGGAGACGAGGTCACCCCAAAACCACCTGGCGAAGATTAAAAATCTTTTAACCAGCTACGTTTTACTGCCAGAAACAGAGACAAATAGAGGAAGTTTATAAATATTTTTTGTGCATAGACTTAGTTCTAATTTTGAAATTTTAATTTTTATAATAAATAATATGTCTTAATAATAATAATAATAATTCAATTTATCAATTGATTTTTTCAAGAACCACAAATTTCACCACACATTCACTGAGATACTTACCTCATTAAAAATACTGTAAGCCAAGCACATGGATACCGGATGTAGAGGTTTATAGTGATTACCAAAAGTGTACATATACCAAAGGCCAGGTGCCGGAAAAATAACAGTCAGCATATCACATATTGCCATACCTGCGATGAAATAGTGCACAAAAAAAGAAATTCTTATAATGAAAATGTTAAAATAAATTAAACTTGAAAACTTTAAAAACACGTTCATTGCTGCCAAAGTTCACTAATGTAATTTAATTTCGAAGATAAAAAATAATCATTAAAACAGACATTACACAAAGGGTTAAGGTTTCGCCAACGTTCGGCTCGCGCCCTGTGAACCGAGCGGCGCATGATGGTGGCTTCAATGTTGGTAATTTACTGTTTATTTTTACGATTATAAGCATTTACATTATTATTATTATTACCAGTGATAATACTGTTATTATTATTATTATTATGATTGCTGCATCATCATTCAGGACTCAGGACTTAATGCTTTACGGCTACTGACAGAGCCGCACAATTTATTGTGTATCCTTTTTTATGTGTATATGTTGAGCGGTAATTAATGTTAGCGTTAAATAATTTTAAAATGTGTAATATGAGCACCACGAAGAGCGTTTGATGGCTCATAGTAACTGGCTCAATAATTGAGTTACAGTTTCAATTTCATTTTAGTTGTGGACTGGATGTCACAGTTACACACTAATTTACTAAATATGTCATTAAGTTTCTCGAATTTCACCCAACTTTACACGCTGCTCTGCTTAATAAGTGGAAAATTGCTTCCTTTTAATGAGCACTAAATACAAAATATAATGTGAGGGGCGTTGGAATTTGAACGAACATTAGCAGATGCCATGGACGCTTACAAAGCACTTAAAATTCTAATTTTGAATTACTTTTACTACTTAAAGTATTTTTTAATTATTTTAGTAACAGTAGTCTCAAAAGTATATTTAAGTGGTTCATTAAAAAATTATATGAAATATAACCGATATTTAAGCACATTTTTAATTACTTTCCTTGAATAAAAATATGATGTACTTTCCACAAATTTCTCTGAGAATTATAATATATTTAATAATAAAATTTTAATTTTTAAATATTTTCATGCAAATATTCTGCTGCAATCATATATGTGTTTCATTCTAATCATTTTACGATAATACCTGGTACATGCCATAAAAAATTGTTACCATCCATTGTGTTGCTGGTACCGTTATTGCACACACAGAGTGCTAACAAATAACACTTTGTAAGGATTTAAATATACATAGTACACGCGCAGACATACACTTAATGGAATAGTGACAGCGATTAGATTGTATTGATTCCAGTAGCAGCGCAACTGGATTGTGGCAAAGTGCAATTGTCTGCAGTGAAGCATGTGTCCATAGAACTGCATAAGCAATCAAGATACGCTGTATATCAAGAATATAAAAGACACTTAACTTGTTGGATAGTCGACACACAACATAGGAGGTTTCAATGCTCGTATGACGACAAAATCAAATTTACTTTGTGTCACTAGTGTATAGTATATGAATGGTTGGTAAATGTGCATGTGAACTGGGTAAGAGTACTACACACAGAGTATACAGTAGGGAGAACTTGAGTTTTGATATGCAAACATAATGCAGTAATGTCGCATTATGTTAACGACAAAGCATTTCCTTAAATTACTAATATAAAGTAGTTGCATAGTATAGGAGTGCTCTGTGCAAATGCTTGCCTTTATATGTTATTAAATTCAATATGCTGTTTACTACGTATATACCACTTACCCATTAATACAAAGTTTGTCGGCGTTGCCATGCTCTTCTTGCTCAGTACAAGTACAATCAAAGAATTTGCAACTACTGTTATCACAAGCAGAAATGGCATACAATATCCGTATAGTGGTTCTACATAGTCCACTGGTGTGTCGCAAGTTAAATTCCAGTAGCTCATATTTGTATTTAAGTCAAACATCTGACACCGTTCACTGAAGTTATTATACTGCTGGTAAGAATAATCTGTGCCATTGTAATCTAAAAACATTTGTGAATTATTTGCTGTGCTATTGAAGACACTGCCAATGGCAGTAGCGTCGGATCTTGCTGTCATAACACCACCACCACCACCGCCACCGGCCCCACTGTCTACATTCCAATATGACAAGCCGGGTGCAGATAAATCGTATGTAAAGGCGGTATTGTTACTCAAGCTTGGTGCCATTACTGCAGCAGCCGTTTCCGTTACTGTGCTTGGAATTTCCGGTAAAAGTCTTTGATCGCCGGTAATATCCATTTCTGTATTGATTTTTGTGTTTAAGCAATAGTTTTCTGATGCTTATTTAAATTTTTTGAATTAATAAGTTTTGTGGGAGAGTTATTTCAAACAGAAATACTGCTTTACACATTTTGTATTGTTTCTGTTGGACGTTTATTGGCACAAATTTATAAACGACATTTTTATATATCTAAAGCAGTCAATAGTGCGTTTCTCACATAAATTCAAATTTCTGCCACAGTAATTTTAAGTTGTATTAAATTTGAAACTGAAAGAAAAAAAATCAAAGTTTATTTAAATTTAATTTAATAGGAAATTATAAATTTTTTATTATTTGAATTTTTTTCATTTGGCAAATTTATTTAAAAGTTTTTCTTCTGAAAATTGCTTTCTAACTAATGACTTTTAAAGGGAATAAATGGAGACAAATAAAAAAGCACTAAGAACAATACCATTTGCTTTATAATACTTTTTAATTTATTTCTTAAAAATACGATATTCGATTAAACTGAGAACAAAACAATTTTCTTCTAAATGTATTCCCCGCAATGAGTTTTTTATAGCGCCATAAGACTATGAAAGAACACTTAAACTATTAAGAAAATTAAAAATCATTTTCTGCATTTGCTGCAAAATTTGGCTTGAAGTGTTCTCGAACATGCACGACGGAGAGCAAATGGTGCTTGTAGCATTAGCGACAGTAAATTTATTTCACAAGGTGCAACCACGCATTTTTCATGGCTTTAATGGCGCATCATTCTTATGGTACTTCCTCTGAATTCGCCAGCTCCAGTGTTAGTTTTCTATGCTCCTCGTATACACTCTGCTATTTACCGCCTCAGAGCTTCAATTTGTTTATTATTCAAACGACCGAGTTAAGCTTATTTGCACTCTATTTATGCCAACTCGTGAGGATGCTTTCATTACACCCAATGGAGAAACGTTTTAATACCTTGCCAAGTTTACATTCGGTCTTTTATTGTGCTTTCCTAAAGTGCATATTTACTTTTACGTTGTGTATACTTGAATAAGTACATATAAATTATATGTATATATTATGTCATTGTCATTGACAAGAATTAAACGACATAAAATTTTAAATTAGTTTTTTGGAATCTGCTCCAACAATTTAAGTAATTTTTAAGTAAGTTTCTAAAGTTCTAAAAATAATAATCTTTGTAAATGCAATTTATTTCAGTCATAATCAAAACATTAAATTATTCTTAATTAAAATTTTATTAACTTAAAATTAATAGACAATAAATTAGGTGAGATTAGGTTCAGAGGACGTGACCAACACATTCACTTAGAGATATCTATTACCAATTGTGACTTAAAATCGTTATCGGAAGGCAACATACATTGATTGTTGTTTCTAATTTAACTGCATGTGCAATCCTTGTTAAACTATTTGCTTTTCTAGCTGAAGTTCAGGATTTTTAATAGGTCTACCAAAGTTGTGAGAATCTTTTAGACATGAAACTCACTTCATCCACATACACTTTTAAAAGATTTTGAGTGACTTAAGTGACTTGAAGTGATTTATTAAATTATTTAATCCGTTTTTATAAATCGACACTTACTTCAAATATTATTTTTTCAGCGATTTTCAAATTCAAATAAAACTGCCATACTTAGCAAATTAACCTGTAATTTATTTGGATTAAAATCAAACCCTAATAAATATAAAACCAAATTAAAAAATATTACAAAATTATGCGTTAAATAGGAAATAGTTGTTTTAAAATTACATTCAAATCACTTTTCACATCCTTAATAAATAAATGGCTGCCGGGAAGCATTAAACTGCAGCACTTAAAATGTGAAATGCACTTCGGTGCGCACGTCACCTAAATAAAGTGAATCACGTGAAACGCATTGAGGCAAAACATTGATTTCATGACGTTATGTGCAACAATAAAACACTAAACTAACAAAAACTAAACAACAAAACAACAAAAACAAGTAAACAAACACACAACAAGTAAACCCAAAAAAGTTGCTAAAATGCATGTCATGCGATTTTGGTTGAGTGCCAGTCTTCAAACATTGCAATTGCACTTACAGCCAAAGCTTTTGGTGTTCGCTTGCGTATGAGTAACTTTATTTCGCTCAACTGCAGGCTGCAGCAAATGCATTACTGCATCAATGAGGCGTGCAAAAACTTAATTAAAATAATTTCGTGGTTTCTATTTATTTTTATATATAATGGCGTATACTGTGGTTGAGTATAAAGTAAGCAAACAATTAAGTTTAAATTTAAAATAGATAAAGTGTTCTTTGAAATTGAATTATCAAAATTAACGTAATTCAATATTAGCATTCAGTTTTACCAGTAATTCATGGAATTATATTGAGTTATTACATATATCAAATGTGTGCTTTACAAATTAGCTGATTCTTATGCAATTAAAATATATTAATTAATTCCGTAACAACATTTAAGTGCTCAGCGCCACTTTTGTCATATGGGAAATTAGTTTAAAATTAAGGAAATTATATTTTGTGATGATATCAGATTGAAAATTGATACCATTACACCATAAGCTATTATTACTTTGTTTTACTATTATTTATTAATAAGGAACTGAACTGCTAGCTCCTTCTTCCTGCAACTTTTATTATATTTGCAAATCGGCAATATATGAATGAATAAAGATAAGTTCGTGAATACAATATGTTTAAAAAATAAACATTATCGGTGCTTAGGTTAAATCATATTATTTATTTATTATTATAATTCAAATAACTTTATTCTCCTTAGAACATTTGTTAACTGTATTTGTATCATTTGTTATTATAACAGTTCAGATTGAGTACTCTACAAACACTCGCATTATTTACTTATTTATTCATTTGCATTTACCCAAACGTCCTATATACTTGTATTTTATATTTAGTTATACATTTTGGTTATTCAAATCAGATTCATAGTCCTATAAATACTCGTGTCATATATTTATCTATATATTTTAGTCTTTTAAGCGGGATACTCGCATATCTTTTATATCTTTCAAATACTCGCATATGTCTGTGTAATTTCTTTATTGAAATCAATTATTTTTATTTGTATTCTATTTAATCACAATTACATGTGTCATTCATTCTTTTCAGGGTTGTAGACACCTCCCCATTTGAGATTGAATCTAAAATGCGGTGACTCTAAGGTCTAAATCGGTCAATAGGATTTCTAGTACACCTTGATCGGTTATATGGAACAACTGCCTCATTGCATCTCTTAGCTTGAGGTGGTGCAATCTCAGATACTTCGTTTAATGATTAAGTTGAAGTCGCAACTATGTTTATGTTAGTTACTTCGACCAGATCCTTAGCTGTTGTTTCGTAGAGTCAAATAAATCAGCTAAATACTTTTCATCGACGATAACTTCGAAAGTACGTAAATTTTGTCTTCTTCAATTAAAGTACAATGCACTGTGGAACACTTCTCTGCAAATCTTCTCGCAAATATCATTCATAATCGTTGATATGCATTAATTTAAACATGAAAATATTATTCTTCGTAAGATCTTTGATTCTCTACGAGTTGGCGACGACTACCAGGACATTGATATAATTCAGCGAATTAGCATCCAGCGGCTTCGCTAGCTTAGTCATGTCGTGAGAATGGATGAAGATGCTCCACCCAAAAAGGTATTTGAAGCAGTAGTTGGTGAAAAAAGACGTAGAGGTGGATCGTGTCTTCGGTGGAGTATTCAAGTTAAGGAAGCGCTAACTGGACTTGATGTACGAAACTGGAGAAGGCGCGCAATGGCATCAGGCCAAAACTCGATAACGGATTGTTATGGCAAAATAAGTAAGTAAGTAGCACAAATACTAACACAAGAAACATTAATTCACAGTTCACTTTATTTAAAATTTTTTACATTTAATATCGAAAAAAAAGACAATTGCAAAATTTACATCATATTATTGACCCCAACATTTTCAACCTTAACAGTATATTTTCGAAACAAATAAAATTATGAATCATAAGAGAAAATATTCAAATTTAATATCAGATACAGATCGATTATAACTCAAACTACAATATTTCATTTTTTGCACATTTACTTTGCCAATAACTATTACAATTTTTTATCTGTTTTTCAATAATATTTCCAATTTATCGCTGTCAACTACACACCGTAAAATAAACTATAAGATTATAGTATAAAAATTCAATTAAAATGTAAAATAGCCAAAATATTTTGATTTTTTATAGACAAAATGAAAATGTAAATAATTTTAGCATAAAATTTACATCACATCAATAGTTGCTTTCCACCGTAATATATGCTCAGAAACTTACAAAAGAACTAATGCGGATTCTTTTCACATAAATATATTCATCTACAATACATAATGTGGATCCAAATATATATGGAGGGTGAAGAAGCAAAATTCCTAGTTTGTAATTTGAACTGACTAAATTCGCAAAAATACGTAGTGGAGAGTGAAAACAACAAGTCACGCTAATTTTATTTTCTATGAATATTTTTGCGTATTTTTGGTATTTTGAACGATTTTACTGCCGCGTTTCTTGGGTACTATAACCCCAAGTCGTTGAAGTCGTTAGCCTGCAGACACACGTGTACAGGATTCAGTTTAAAGTGTAAGTTACGCGTACTTCAATTATTTTAACTTTATTTAAACAAGCCAAGAGAAGACTGACATTCAAGATATTCATTCACATGTTTACCACTTCACCTATAATAAATGATTATATGTACACACGTCTGCTGCTGCCTTAAATTTCTATTAAATATTACATTATTACAATATTACAATATTACATTCGCATAAGGAGCCATCGCTTTAAGGATAAATATGGTTATGCGTGCCTTCACGTGGAAAGTATTGAACTCTTTGCTGCTGAAACTTTGTTATATGCAATTTTTTATTGAGGCTTTTGACTGACACTTTTACACGCTACCTATTTTGCCTTGTTTTCCACTTTTTAGACAAAACTGACAGCTCCGAAAAAAATTGGCTGCTTACCTTTTTCAACTCTCAATTAATCACAGCCCATTAAAGTATATCCTTTGCCTGTCTCCTGAAGTGTCTGCTTGTCATTCAATATTCAATTTAATATAATTATTACTTAAAAAGTAAACGGGTTTGGATTTGAAGTGTTATATGTTGTTTTCTGATATAGAAGTAACTGCAAGTCATTTTGGTTTTTTTTTTCTATACTAAAGGAGTATTCACAAGAGAACTCACAATTTATTATAAAGAAAATTGAGCGTTAATTTTGTCAGCAAGTTATCAATCAATGTGTTCGCTTAAATACTTTCTTTAAACCCTTTAACGAACTGAACATTTTAGTAAGTCATGTTATCGTCATATAAGTTTTCCATAGTAAAACAAAAAATATAATAAAAAACCAAGATCTGAATCTTTTCCGAGTTAGCGCATCTGGGAACTTTTACTTTTTGATAGCTGGGGGGTTACTGCAGAGTCCAACCCATCCCATTGACTAATATGTGTATTCCTCATAAGCATCGAGTTTACTTAATGACTGAACTAAGATCTACGTACCGCCTCATGCGTTTAGTGATTACTCTCAGATTAGATAGTGCTAAGTAGGGCAGCCTGTCGGTTTTTGCATATAGCTTCAGGGCTCTGTCCCTTATATAATTTTTGACCGAATCTATTCTAAGGTCTCTTAACATATCATTCGTGCGGATGTACCATGGCACTTTGAAGAGTCTTCGGAGAGCCCGAGTTTAGAAGCAAGTTTGAGCAACTTGCTTCTAAATAGTATAGTTGCATTTATTGTATAATGTATTTAAGTATAGTGTAACCAAAAAAGCTCATTACTTTTCTTTATCAGTGAAATGCTCTATACACTTAATATTCTGCTATTACTCTTGTGAATTTATAATTATCATACTATATACCATAAGTTAAGAAATTAAAACCTATTATACTAAATACTATAAATATAAACTTATGATTTCGTATTTACTTAATATTAAGTTAAAATATTCATAACCATTTTAAAGGCAAATTCAATTGCTCTCAATATCAAATTTCTAGCAATCCTCAGTAAATTTATTTCCTAAAATTAATTTAATTCTACTTTACTAAACGGAAGTTGAAAGGAAATACAAAACCAAACGTGATTTACTCAAGTAAGAAATTCAATTGAGGGCCACAAATCAAAACATTCAATATAATTAAATAAATTCCACTCAAATAAAACGATGTAATACCTTAAGCCAGGAACAACTCTCAACTCGAATTGAATAAGAGCCACGCTAAGAAAGTTGCTATTTCCATACAGACAAGGCATTCTTGGGCAATAAAAGCGGAAGACGCAACAATTGAATTAAATTTTACTACAGGAAACAAGGAAACAAGGACACGAAAGTAAAAATCCACCTTTATTGACAAAAAGTGTGTAACTATAAGCAGCAAAAATGAAGATATTATTCGCTAAGACTTGTTGTTGCTGCTGATATTTTTGTTTTATTTGCTGTTATTATTATTGCTGTTGGTGTTGTCATTGTTGCTGGTTTAATCCAATGGCTTAAGTGAAACTACAAACGGACTACCTTAAGTCTATAGAACATAAGCAAGCCAATGGCCTTGATCATTATATGGACTACAAACCACGGAAGCACCAAAGCGATTCAAAATAAATAAAAAACAGTCAAGACAACAACAATAACAGTATTCAGTATTCACAACAACACAAATCACATGCATATATATTGTTGGTTATTGTTGCTATTTGGCCCAATGGAGGTTTATGGATTTTGGTTTCGGTTCTTGATACCTCACAGTTGTGGTTTGTCGGCCGAAACATGCTTTATTACTCGAACGGTGGCGCATGAATTTCAATAATTCAATTCAATTGATTTCGTTTAGGTCCATAGGCACGTGGTAGCCGTGGTATTGTTTTCAGTTTAGATGGAACAATATTTAAAGTGAGCCAAGTAAAACCAATCGTCCAACAAAACACAAACACAAACGCAAAGAAAATGAACAAAATATCTGTAAAAATAATTCATAGACGACGGACGAACCAAAAAAAAAAGTTAAAATTAAAGATAAACCAAAATAAAAGTCGGAAAACGGATGTCCGTCCAACGGAAAAGGAAGTGGCTTTGCCTCTCAACAATGTAAATAAAGCAATTTCATTACAAAATATTGGTAAGGTAAAATCAATTGGTATTTCATTTCGTATTCAATTCAATGAAATCTTAAAAGAAAACAAGAAAAACTAATATTTTTCCACTTGATTGGCATAAACATTGCTTTGGCAACTTAATTACGCTGAAATGAACTCAGAGCAAATTATAGGGACATTAAGCAATAACATTGCCATAAAATATTAAACAACTTAGCAAAACTTTTAAAATTTTTTATTATGGACATTAAGCCAATTTATATGTTAAAGATAGATCGTATCTAAGCGAGAGTTAAAATATTCACATAAAATAAAACGACATAAATTTTATGTAGCATAGTTGGGCTTATGTGAAGTGCTTATAGAGGACATCACATTAATCGACTAACTCCAATTTAAAAATATTCTACCAAAGTTTAACGTGACTTAATTCGATTGCTTTTTATTTATTAATATTTAAGATTCAAAGTGGACAAAATTTCTTACAAAGTACTTTATGCAATATCCGGGAGTTAAAACTTTTTTTTGGCCATTTACTGGTAAGTACTTTGCCATAGATTCAATAATTTAATTTTATTAAAAATATGCAAATCACGTTTTGAATGCTAACTCCACTCGAGAATTTATTATCTGTTTTATTATAAAATGACACCTAAATTATTTATTTTGTTCTACTGGGAATTTTCAAATAAAAAGTTTAAAATTATCTACTTAAATTTTAAGAAAGCGCAATGCATATTTGATTTTTTTATCCTTGAATTAGGTAAAGCAAATTAATCGAGTATGAATTGGCAATGTATGATTATGCGTAACTTGTTTGTAATACGAGTACTACTACATATAGATATATGCTATTGCTGATATCTGATTATGTGTAGTTTGAAATATTAATCTGTCAAAAAAATGTACCAATAATTACTGATTATCTGAATGTTTTATTTCTATTATCTCACATGGGCTTTTTCTAGTAGAATGAACTAATTGTATGTGGCCGGAAAAAACAACTAGGGGGCATTTCATGGATCATAGGGATTTAAGAGAAAGAAAGATACGCTCTATACTGTCTTTCATTAAAGAAATCGGACTTGGAGAAACGCTCTAACCCGACTAAGAGGCACAATAGATCTTTTAGGTCGCATTGCATGATCCCTTCTTTAATAGCAATAATAACTACTTGCATTCAAAAGTTTCAGAAACACATTTACTTGTCAGATACTTTGACAAAATTTCATAATACTTCAATAAGCGTTTGAAAAATTGCTTTTTCAACACAAAATTAAGGCTTACTAAAAGCATTTAATTAGGAACATTCTTACTATATTTACTATTACTATTTAAAAGTATTCACTAATACCACAATATTTGCATGCTTGATTACAAGAAAGCATATAGGTATATAGATAACAAGATAAGATCGGCATATCAGTTATTGCGCCAAGTTTTTAACTATATTCATTATAAATTATATATAGAATATAAACATGGGAATAGGTAGATAGATAGGTAGGTTGGAGTTGCTACCACAGAAATAGCATTGGGACGTACATAGATTTAAATCAGTATACAGCCAACGCCGAAAAATGTAACACCTCCCCCATTAGGTAAAAGAAAACCAACCTCACAGTTTTATAAACTTGGCCAGTTCCCTAACATTATAGGATGATGGCTCAGTCAGATTGGTGAATAAAAGAGAATACGAAGATTTTTAATCTTCTTCTAGCTAAAGAAACACACTGACAGTCAAGATGGACCACGGTCTCCTACTCATTCTCAGAGCCATAACCTTGACAAAAATCCTTATAGAGTAGACTCAGTATCATAGCATGCCTTCCTATTTCGCAGTGGGCCGTCAGCACAGATCCCGTGGTGCTGAGCAGGTTCTGTCTTAGTTGAATTAGATAACTAGTTCGTTTCTTGTCTAAATAAGATCAAGTCACCCTAGATATCTGACAATGAGGTTCATCAGCTCAGTATTGCTTGGCTATGCTCAGGTATTTTTGTTTAATTGCCAGTTTAACTGTAGCAAGTGGAACGCCTATATCTGAGAAATGAATGTTAGGGAGAAAAGCGCCTGCCTTGGCGAGGTCGTCTACTAGCAAATAACGCAAATAAGTTTAACCCTAACAAGCCTAGCTAGGTCATTGCAGTTTTGAGCAAAGGTACAAGGCAATCTTGAAGAAATAACTAAAAACTACAAATACAGATATGTGGAATGTATCTGTAGTTTTTATTTATTTCTTTAAGTTTGTATTGAACTTTTGTTCTTTAAATAAGTATGTTCTTATAAAAACGAATATAATATAAAAATACATTTAATTTGTTATTCAAATTAGTTATATAAATTGAAAACACTGGCAACTTTTTATTTATAGTTTTCATATTTATAGTTAGAAAATATTTATTTATTTATATTTATTTATATTTATAGTTAGAAAAAAGGTTAAAATTTTGTTCTGTAATTTTCCTTCAGTTTCCAAGTAACAAAGGTAATTTTTTTTTATTAATTTCTTTGAGTTATATACTTTTATCTTATAATTTAAATGTAAACAAAAATTTCTAAAAATTGCTAAAAAGTTATTATGGAATTTAGAAAAATTCTTAAACTTTTTCTGCAATCATTTTATGAAATTTCTTGAAATTTAACTCAAGTTCACTAAAAAAGGATTTGTTAGTAATTTTCACAAAATCTTCTTTAAATGGAAAACAGTTTAAAGTGATGTTCTTTCAATTATTATTTAAATATGATAATTTAAATAAATAACTGAGTACACAAAAAGTTCTTCAAACACAAAATTTACTTAAGGACCACACACAACACAACACAGAAGACTGAGCGCTTTCTTAACCCAACGTCAGGGTCACAGATTGAAGCAATTTTCGGTGTTAATCATTCACTAAGGGTTTGCGAGCATTTTTGCCATATTTTTTAACTCCAACCATAATTTAATATGGCAATAGGAAAATATTTGAATATGAATAGAGACAAAGCGTGAAATCATTCAATTCAAATCACGAAGCAGGAAAACTTTCTGCCCTCAAATATGTAAAACTCTGTACAAACAAAATTTTATTTAAAGCAGAAAGTATATATAATCGTACTTATATAAAGAAATCCTTTTTCAACAAACGCAGCGAATATTACACATATTTTGTAAGTAAAATAACTAAAAATGAGTGAGATGGGAAAATTTGTTTTTCCACGTTTCTTATTAGAAAGTATTCTGTAAGTCGGTATTCCCCAGACTAACAGATTTTTAAGTGCCTTATGGGTGGAAATTTGTGTGTCTGTGGCTTGGCGTAAAGTGCCTCTTTAAAGGGCGTAATACCATTTTAACACTTATCTCAGGGGAGATTAGATCGCTGCAGATGAATATGTTTTCGAAAGTAGGCAAACAAGCCTAAAGAGCATATGTTAGAAAACATTACCGAATGTACCAGATAACTTTAATTTGGTAAATCGATTTTTTTGTATAATTTTTTGAGAAATCTAAAGCGCAAAAAAAATTTTGAATAATTTCAATTTACTCAACACAAGTTAATTGTTAACTCAACACAAGGCAGTGCACTTTCTGAAAGAAAAATGTTGACATGTGGCAACACTTAACTTTGTGACTACATAACAAATTGTTTTGTGGTATTAAGTGATTTTAAATGATTAAATCAAGCCTTCCTGCTGTGTAATTTATTTTTTATAGACACACAAATCATTGCTGTAGGCTTTGGACTTAAATATAAGAACGAAAAACAAAGAAAATGAAGTAGTTAAATTAATTAAATCTAATTTAGAGTAAAAATATATTTAGCAAAATATTTTATTTATGAAGCAATTAAATTGTTTATATACACAGTGTTAAACTCACCTTTCAGTTGGGTTTTCCTAAGGAGATAATGATTTAGTCAACCAAGTTAGGTATCTAAAATAGAAAAAAAAAATGTATTTAATAAAAATAATATTATAGTTAAAAATAAATTGCAAAAACGTATTCAATTGTTAATTTAAAAAAATATAAACCGAAACGGGTAAATCAACATCATACACTTTTTATAGTGTTCTTGAATGTAAATCAGAACATGAATGCAGAGTTTTTGTCTTGAAGAATTATAGTTTTATATAAAAAAATGTTTCCACCCAATATTATATCATTTATTTTCCATATAAATAATTTACAAGCAATATTACAAAATTTTATCGACTTATATATACCACATTATTTAACACTTCAATTAAATATAGACAGTTTTGTCCATTTAAATTAATTATTATTATTGAAATAGTTAACAATATCGTTCCATGAATAATTTACAACTTTCATTTAGTCCAAATTGAGCATTGAGTCCCCAAGAACCTTAGAATTTCATTTACCTTTCGGTTATTGCCTTTTGAGAAATATTGTTATTTAGTCCTCTTAGAGTGTGAACTCTTCTGTTGTTCTAGTTTATCTACCACAGCACACAATAACTTCTAAGATCACTCAATGCGTAAAATTCTTCAAAGGCATTGTTTTATAAAATTTTGAATTTTGAACTCGATTGTAGTGATCGGATTGTAGATCGGATGTAGCCTTTTGGAAAATATTGTTATTTAGTTCTCTTAAAGTGTAAACTCTTCTGTTGTTCTAGTTTATCTACCACAGCACACAATTAGTTTATAAAGTTTTGAATTTTGAATTGGATTGCAGTACAACTGTTCTATGTTTCAATTTCATAATATAAATATGTATACCTTTATGCTATATGGTATAATGGTATTCTATGTGGTGTAATATATCTTCATTTTTTTAATAATAAAGAAATATTATTATTAACAATTTTCGATAAATAGTATTTTAGAAATTTACATTCCTTTGGTAGAAATGTGAACAAATATAAATAAAAAAATTTTAAAAAATTTACATGTAATAAATACCAAAAGCCAACATATAATTTATGCATGAAATTCGTAGAAATTTAAATAAACCAAGGAATACATATTAAGCTAAAATAACATTTTTTTCTGGTACGTTAAAAAAAAAAATAAAACAAACTAATTACCATACAAAATCCTTTTAGTGGCACACAAATGGGACTACAGTGCGTATGAGCAACTTTTGCCGAACAAAATATAAAATGAAATTTCTTAAATGTGTGAGACTTGACCAATTTTATTAAATTTAAGTCGTTAGCACTTAAGGCAAAAAGTTTATCTTAACTCAATGAAACTTATTTGCAATGAAGCATTTCTGTTGACTAAGCGTTATTGATGTTACCACTCTTCAGTTTTTAAAGTTTTTTTTTTTTTGTGTATTATTCTTCTGAGTAAGTACTTTCAAAAAATGTTTGTTTATCCTGTGGATTTGTAAATTTCGTTTTAAAATTTCTGCAATTTAACTTGGCATTAAATTGGTTTTCTTAAGCAACACAAAGTAAAACAACAACAATTTCTCTTTTATCGACTATTTTATTTGAGGTTTACCAACTTAAATTTTCTTAAAGCACTACGACAAAATACATAGAAAAGTTTATTAACATTAAGTTCTTTGATATTCTAACAAATTTTCTGCATACATAGTCTAACTCACAGTGAGTTAGTTAACAATTTCATATATATATTCCTTGTGAACAGCTTTAAAATTGAATATTGAATAGATTGGAAGGAAATAATCTTTAAAAATTTTAATAAAAATGTAAGTGCACTTAAATTTATAACAATTTTTCTTAATTAAAGCAAATAATTCGAATTCTAGTACAATTTTTTCTAGTATAAATTTTCCACACTTTTTCCTCGCGAATGTTAAAGTCTGACGTTATGTTGTGTATGTGTGTATGTGTGTATGTGGGGTAATGAAATACTTAAAGGAATTAAGTTGTCACTAGTCAATTAGTGACACGCGCAACACTCGCGCAATCAAAACGTATATCAACTCATATCCTTTAAGTAAGCTAATAAAATCAGCGAAAACCGGCCGCAAGTCAAAGTCTTTTACTGCATCATTCCAGTACGACAGATGGGGACCAGTACGACAAATTCCAATTTGCCTTCTATTTTCTCAGAAGTAGAAAGTAAACAAATTACTTGTTTGCCTGATCGACTGACTGCCTATTTGGCCGCCCGACTGACTAAATGGCACTGAGATACTTGGCACGCCAGCTGCCAAGAGTTGGACAGGACGAAGAGTTGGACAGGAGACTTTCTGTGACAACATGTAAGCATCACGTGCGTTTGAACGTGTACGTATGCGTGTGCGTGACTCCTTCCTTAACAGTTAAATTACTTAAGATTTAGTATTTTTGTATCCCTTGGCAAATTGAGATGTAGTTTGCTACAAATTGCGGCTGGGAAACAGAAGAATTGCCAGTGTTGAAGTGAAAAACGATTTCAGCTCTATTTTTCTTTCTCCCTTTCTTTACATATATATATACATGTATATATATATATAAATATTTTTTTTCTATTTATTTATTTACTTTTTTATTTTGTTAGTATATAACAATTTTTCCTTTCTGCTGGTGTAGTCGTGTGTGCTAAAGGCATTTTATTCCAAATAAAACCAATCGAAAGAAATTAATTTTAACATTTGCCTACGCACTGGTGAGCACCATGACAAGAACCTTTGTCGGTCGGGTTTAAGTGTTAAAGATAAGCACTTTTATTATGAATTGGGTTAGCCATTAAGTGCAACAGACGTCTGTGTTGTCGCTTTTAATAGATTTTGCACACTTCGCAAAAAATTATGAAGACTCACAATAACACAAAAATCAAAGATATACAAATTTTTCTACTTCCATGGATTTTTTTTCTCTTTTTCTTTTTGATTTGATTGGTTTTGTGACTTTTTTGTTTTAAGTTTGTTCATCTGTAACTTGAACTCATATGTAATGAGTGTGAAACTTTTTTATATTGGTAATAAAATACATTTTTAAAAGGTTTTTTAATGAAAAAAAAAAAAATTTTAACGAGAAGAAACTCAAAAAAAAACCTTAAGTAATTGCGTGCTAAACAAAAATATTCAAATTAATCATTATATATAGTTAATATTATAGAAATGACATTTCCATTTAAAGAAATGAAAATTTTTAAATTCAATCAATTCAAGACAATCAAGATGTCTCTAGTATGTAAAATTATGGTATTTACTAGTCTGAGCTAATATCATATAATAAAACTATTATTCACATATTGTAGAAAAACCAGTTATTAGTTAGTTGCGGTGGAGCGATAATGAGTCCTTTTCAATTAGCTAAAAGGCTCATTTAAATCCTCAAAAACCTAGTAATAGTGGGTAGTAGAGTGGGTAGTAGTAGTCAAACTAGAATCAGCCAGAAGCATTTATAAAAGCACGAACCTGGCTAATGCTAATGCTGGAGACAAATCTGGCCAATGCTAATGCTAGAAACTTACATCTAATTCTGGCATCAAGTGTTCTGGTGTCATTTATTCGAGAGCTGGTAGACACGCTTTACCACAGTATAGACAAAGTCTAGTTCCATGCCGTCCTATGGTTCAGTACCCTATACAGACGGATATTAATTAGATACCTCTGATTTGCTTCTTTGTATTAAGTCAGAGATTCTACATTTGGAATAGATTGGCCATGTAGCCATTGACCTGGCTGCTGAAGCGGAAAGGATCCACTCACTAAATCATACCTACGAAGGTAGCTGACAAGGGCTGGGATTGAAGTAGCAGTATCTGTGGAACGTCGATATAAATTGCTTGTGAAAGCTTGGGTGGAATTCAAAGACGTAAATCAATCCAAACAGTACATGTCTAAATGAATTCTTGTAAAATTCTAATCTCATCTACATAAAATAGTTGCTTCAAATAAATATTCTTCCCCAAATAAATATTAATTTCTTAGAAAATTTAACTGCGCTAACAAAATTCTGTCAGAAAAGCATAACTCGCTTCATCACATTGTTCCTTCTAAAACAATTAAAGATATTTATGAACTGCAGTAATACCCTTTCAGGCAAAAGAAATAAAGAATAATTTATTTTCTTAAAATTTTATCAGATATTTCAAGTGCGCAAAAAATCCTTAATAGTTAATAAATTCTTTTTAATTATAGACGAAAAATTGAAAATTGCTTCTAATGGTTATCAAGGATCATAGCTGCCATAATGAAATCTTATACAAACCATATTGTTTGGTTTTAAAAGGCTCATAATTATTATTTAATCTGGGCATAAAAGAAAAGGACGATAGAATACTCATACAACATTCCGTCCTATTACCTTTGGCTTTCAAGTACAGCAATTAAAAGTAAATTTATTAATTTTTTGTTAAGTTTTCGCGCGTCTCAATAATAAAATAACCGAAAAATAAACAAAGAGCAAAAATTAACGACAATGCAAGCCTTCAAAAACACCAAAGAATAGGACAAAACAGTGAAATATCAAAGGCTTGTTAACCTCGAAGGATCCAACTAAATTAACCACAAAGTATTTAACAAAAGTTATAAACTGAAATGGAATTTTGTGGTTTTGCTTCAATGTCGCGTATAAACTTGGCGATTATGGAAAGTTTTACGTTCAAAGAAAGTAAGCCAGACAATTCAAAAAAATTAACAAATATCTGAAATCCTCGCTGTTTGCTTTAATTAAATCAAAAATGTAAGCAAAGTTTCAATATTTTGTTAATATTTACACAATAATCTACTTGAAGAGCTCATCAAGAAATTCATCAGTCTTTTGATACAGCATAAATTATACTACACGCGTACACACGCCTCACGCCTATCCGCTATCCGGCAATAGAGTAGCCTCTAATGTACACACACAGAGCACCCCATCCCCCGCACAGAATTCCAACGCACCATCACACCATCGACAAGCTAGGCACTTGCGAATAACGCGCACTGATTTAATTTTGCCATACACAAAGTGAAATTATCCAGGTGCTGCGTTAATTGCTCAGAAATTTACTCGAATTATTGCTAATAAGAATATATAATTTAAAAGATACAATACGTTTATAATTAAGAACTGTGCTAATGACGCCATTAATCGTACAATTAAATATGACTGCGCCTTTGTATCCATGCGCTCGTACGAGAATGTGACTATGAGCATCAATGTGGTCTATTATCAGAACCACATGTGTCCCGCACGGAAATAAAAAATCACCTATAATTAGGCATGATTAAAGGCATTCAACGAAAGTTTCTAGTAAACTACAGCATGCATTTGTTTATCTGGCTGTCTGTCCAAGTATCCAAATATCCAAGTTATGGTCTGTTCATTATTATTCATACGTCCACATGTTCATATGTGTTTTAATGCGAATATCTTCTGCGAATATGTATATTGCATTTAATGCATTGTATTTTCATTGCTTTATTAATTGCTAAATAAGCCATTCAAGAACAGTTTTCAAACACATAAAGACTTCTCCCACAATAAACAAGCAAGACTAAACAAGAATAAAAATTCAGAAAAAGATTAGAATTTTATTTCTTTTCAATTTACTACTCGATCTTTTTTAAATTTATACTCGCATTTTATTTTTGCGAAATTTTTATTTTCGCAAAGCAAATTGTTCTGTTGTCTTCGGGAACCCCATAGACGTGTATTATCTTTGACATTTTGTGGCATTATTTTTTTTGCGGGGACAACTATTGCCGCCATAGTTTTGTCCTTCCTTTGAATTGTGACCGTAGAACGAAACTAGTACATTTTTATGATATTTTCTTGGTCAACAGGAAAATTTTATGTTAAAAAAAATTGTTGTGTTCCTTTTTATGGCTGCATAAAAAACGCTCATTAAAATGTTTACAGAACAAACAATGTACACAGCAATTTCGAATATTTTTCAAAAATAAAATGAGAAAAATTTGATGTGCCATATTTATAGATGCTTTAAAGCGACGGAATGTTGTTTTTGTAAAATTAATATTTACTTATGTTTTCAGAAAAGAATTTTTAATATTTATATTTTGCGCTTCATAATAATATTAAAATATTGGCATTAAAGTACCATTTCGACACAATAAAAATTTCACAATAAAATTTTAAGAGGTTGAACGACTTGATTTCTCTCCACTTGTCAATAAAGTCAATAAATTGCTCATATCTCATAAATTTCTTGAGTTCAAAGACATCCATGAGTACATCATTTACATAATTCGAAAAACAATATTTTTGTTGGACATAAAATATACTTGTACTGCGTTTATTCGAACACAATCTATAATATTACCACGGTATAATTTAAGTTCTCTTTAAGCCATTATTTAAAATAAATAAATTGACCCCAATAAAAATATTTTTGAAAATGTTATATGAAAAAAAAACGCTGTTGCAATCATAGCCCATCGAAACAGTCTATTAAGGTTACAAATCATCATTGTCATCAGGATACTTTTGTCCCAACGTGACCTTCAAGGTAAATTATCAAGGTATCAACATTGTCACCAGGGTGCTTATCTATCTTTTCTCAAATGGAACCCTCAGGGTAACTAATCATCAATATCTTAAGTGTAGGTAATTTGCTATCATCAAGGTAGGTAATTTACATTATCATCAGGGTATTTATCTAACTTTTGCTCAAATGGAATCCTTAGAATAGCGAACCATCCTTATCTCAAGCGTGCCCGCGAACATAGATAATGCTTATTGTCATCAGGGTATTTAACTATCTTTTCCTCAAATGAGACCATATGGATAGCTAATGCTTATTATCACTAGCGTTCCCATCCAGGTAACTAATCATAATTCTTTCCATTCGCTTCATAAATGTAGCTGATTAACATTGTCATCAGTGAGATTATTGGGGTAGTTATCTATATATTACTCAAACGATATCATTAGGATATGTCATCATTTCAAGTATTTTTGTTAAGATAAATCATAACAACTGTGTCCTGTAGGCCCACCAGGATAGCTAATTATCTGCATGTCAAGGGGTACCGATGGAGGATGCAATCATAATTATTTCCAGCGGTATAACTTAAGCAGATAATCGAGTATCGGAATATTGAATAAAATAATGGATTAACTATAGACGAAAGTATCTGGTAAGCAAAAATTCTTGCAGAATTGATGCATTCAGCACTAAATTTTATTAAAAGAGCCATTAATATTAAATATCTGCAAATTGCGAATTGTTGATAGTAAAAATTTGAAAAATGTTTCTCAACTTTAATGTCAAATATCCCTAAATAACAGATAGTGTATTCAAATAACTAACAATATATAAGACTACTCGGATTATTGAATGACAAAGAAACACTATCGCGAATAAACTGAAATAAATGGGATCTCTCTAGACTGACGGCAGTTATTACCGACGTCTGGCTTATTGTAGAACAGGCAACGACTTTAAAATCCCTAAAATATATTTTGTCGCAACTGCAAATAACCACAGGAAAAAAGACTTCTCGTTTTCTTTGTACGTGCTTTGTTTTCAAAAGATAGAGAAAAGCTACTCTAAGTATGTAGTTCTTCAATAATTTTGGGGAGCTGATGCCATTTAATATTAATGAACAGGCAAAGACTGCATCTAACCGTGTTGTCTAGATAAACAACAAACACAGTTGCAACCCGACAAAGGAAGAAGAACTTTTTTTTCATTTCCTCTGTGCAGTGCTGCAATTGGACAGAGAAAAAGCAACTTTCTTACTATTTTCTCTATACATACCTTACTATCTAGAAGAAGAGAATAGCTAATTTACGGAAGTTATTCATCAAAAATTTTAGGACACTAACAATAACTGATATCAATTAATCATACAGACTAATTCTAATCGTGCTGTCTAGGCCAGGGGTGTCTTAAGCACCAGCGACATGTTTTTAATCTACCACAATTACTAAAATTTTCTTTTAGTGTACTGATAAAACTACATTATTTTATTTTTATGGTATATCAAATATATGATTTTAAATTGATAAAACTAAATTTAAAATTATAACCGTATTTTTTTTTTTTTCGAAAACAACGATGAACGCATGTATTTGTTTCTGCGGCCCTCCAATCTATACCGTGATTTGTATTGGTCCGCAATCTCATCTGGTCTGGACAACCCTGGTCTAGACAAACAATTGCTTGGTGATAAGGTTCTTGAAATAAAACGGTGCGGAACTGCTAATTTGGATCAAGGAATGTAATTAATTTAACTATAAAATATAAAAATATTTTATATACAATATATTGTAATACTAAATATACCTACGCCTTCTATAACATATTTATAGCCAATAATTTTGAATTAAAATGTTTAAAGTTTAATCAAAACGTACTTCCGCAATTTAACAACAAAGAACCTACATGTATATTCTATGAATTACAAATATTTTATTTATTAATATTTTTGTAAATAAAATTTATAATAAAAACAAACAACAGCAACAATTCACAAACGAATTGAACATGTTTAATCGCTTTCAACAATTATCGCAAAAACTGAAAATAACTGAAAATTAATAAATTTTCATCACGACGAACAAATTTAGGAAATTCTCCAAAATGTATATACACACCAAAAATTCAATTTTCAATTACAAAATAATGAAAAAAGTAATTAAAAATTAATTGAAAAAAACAGAAAAAAAATGAATTGAATTAATTTTTATAATAAAAACAAATTTTGTGTGAATGAATTATGTGCGAACTGTGAAGTGAAATTTCGTTTCGTTACACAAACACCTGAGCATGCACAATAATTCACACCAACACCAACACAAACCAACAAACAAATTTTCATGTATTAATGTGTTCATGTGTTCGCACTACACAAAATTAAATGTTAGCAATTTTTTTCTTTGATTTCATTTTATTTTATTTGAAAAAGTTTTCTTCCATTTACTGCTACAATTTAGCTAATAATAATACGCACACAAGTTAACGCATTTACACAAGTTTTGTGCTTTTATTTGTGTTGCTCTTGGTGTCACTCACGTGTGGCATTCCACATTTTATTGGGTAAACACACATTTTGCATAATTAACACATTCTGCGTCATTATGAAATATGCGAATCAAAAGCACAATAGCGCAACAACACAATACACATGACTACAACCCCTCAGGCACTAATACACTAGCACAACATGCTGAATACACTGTTTAACACACACAAACACACACACAAAGTAATGAACTTAAATATTCAAAACTGTTGTTTTTCATTTAAAATTTGTAAATATTTGCCTACAGAGATGTGCTATTATTTTCGCTTTAATATATTATTAAAATTTCGAATGAAAATTCGTTGTTTTTATTAGGCATTAATTGAGTCTTCCTAATTAGCAAAACCCATAAAATAGGCAATTAGTGACCCAATTAAGTATAGCGAGATGTTTCAATTATTTTATTTATTTAAATGAAAGTAAATTTAAATCGAGCAGTGTTAAATATAGAACTTACAATTAAAATTTTAAACAGTGTAGGAATAATAAACTTTTCATTATTTTGATTTAATTTGATTTAAAATTAAAGATGAAAATATCAATCTGTGTATCAATTAAAATTCACTAAATTTAATATTTAATTTTATTTTCTAAATACATATTGCATATCAGTAATTTTTGCTTCAGCATGTTGCAGGTATGTGTATGTGTATGTGGCCTTGTAGCTTTTCACCTCTCCTTATAAGGTTTGGTCAGCATATGATTTTTTGTTCTATACTTGCAGTGTATATGCGGCGCTGCACAAAAGAATTATTAATATTGCCAAGCCAAATCGATATGAAAAAAATTTATTTGATAAAAAGGAAAAAAAACCTGCCTTAGGCAAAAAATAATTAAAATTCAGAAAAAAATTTTAAAAATAATACCTTATTAGTAGTAAAATGTCACTACTACTATACTTTTATTCATATCATATGAATAGGTATACAAGGTGACCATTTATTATTTTTAATTATTATTATTGTTAGGGGATGTGGCACTAAAACCCTTAGATCTATTGTGCCCCCTTCGGGACTTAGAGTAGGTCTCTAAGCCCTGTTGCGTGAATAAAAAGTAGTATAGAACATATTTTAAAGAGTTTTATTGCCTCTTTCGTAAGAATATATATTACTAGAAGCCTATTTCGTATATGCATTAGCGCACGGCATTCTAACGGCTTTTAAGGTGGTATTTTAGTTTACAGTGCCCTGTTAGAATTCCAGTAATGAAACTAATTTTTCTTTTGATTCAATCCTGATATCTTTCATTGTTATAGGTACTAATAAGTGATTTGGATTGTTCTAGTCCACAAAAAGGTTCCGGCCCATTCATCGGTGTGGCTGCTCCTTTCCTGGTTAGTTTGCCCACGTATTGAATTGTTTTTAAACTTTACTGTCATATCTAAAAGCGTACTGAATCATCTCATTTTCACAAAATATTTCATTCTATTTTAAAAAGTGTACAATAGCTGCGAAAAACACGACATCAGTGAAAACAATTCACACTCTGTGTTTAAAATCCTTGCTAGACTAAACCAATCCAATTGATACCAATTGATAAGCTACTGTTTAAAGCTATTCTGTTTTTTGATATATAACCCCAAATCGCGATAATGTTTTAACAAGTTATTGAGTTACTAGTTAATCCGTTTAAATATTTATGATCTCAAAATATCAGAAAATATACATCTACTATTAATTAATATATTGCTTAAAAAATAATTACGCACACAAAATTTTTAATATTAAATTTTATTTTACTATAAAAAAAACATATTAATTTATTTATTCATTTTGGTCTAATAAAAACCATTTCACTTGTCTCGCAGCTAAAATTTACTTTAAAGCAAAATTAAAAAAGGTACTCTTTAAATCATAATTACAACAAATTTATATAAATTCATTTTCCATAATATGGATTAATGTTATTATGAATAGAGAACATTTTTGGTATAGCTTTATTTCTTCACTTCTTTTTTAAAAAAACTTATATAGAAATTTATTTGTAAGAAATCATTGGCTTAAAATCAATTCCTGCTCCGCTACAAAAGCTTGATTAAAGCCAATTTTTTTCGTATTATTATTTAATTCAAATTTGTTTGCATATGTATGAATATTAAAGAAAAAAATATCCAATTTTTTCGCAGCTAAATATTCTTGCTAATATAAATGACATATACAAAAAAAAATTTTATACAAAAAGTTTTCATTATACACGGTGAAGTGAAGCAGTATCTGCACTGTATCCATTCCATAGTGTTAACTCAATTCCTGACATTTTTGCAAATCTGTTTACATATATCTCATATCATGGCGTATTCAGTTTCAGATCATGCTTTCGTTTCAACAGACTGACTTTTTATTTACTTTATCTGTCGGCAAATTTGTATTAAATTTTTCTCACTTTTTTAGTTTAAGTTTAGTTTTTTCGTTTGTTGTTTTTTTTTGCGAATTTAGACAGGCATCAATATGAATCATTTCAGAAACGTATACCTGATATATGTTTATATATATATATATATATATATATGTAAGTATACATGCGAGTGTACGGACTTTTGCGAAGTCAACTCCTGAAACTCAACCAAGTGTAAAAAGGCATGCAGTATAATATCCTTGAACAGCAATATATATCTTCAACACAAGTGAAAATTTTGTTAAGTAAAAACGTATACCGAGTTATCAAAGAAATTTTACAATAACATTTTATACTCAATATATTGGCATAGTTATAGATACTTTCACCAAACTCACATTACTTACTTGCACAGCAGGTATGGCTTACGAACACTTAAACTGCAATCATTTTTTTGAATGGTTTTTTGGATCAATCAAAAATTTCAATTTCTTTTATGTCAAAAATGACATTTTAATTTCATAATTGCGATAAACAAGTGAAAAGTGAAAATGAATTCGTTAGATGCTTTTTGAATTTATTATGCAATAAAATAGAACTCGTTGTTTGGGTCTGAAAAGTACCTAATTGATTGAAATTAAAATTAATGAAAACACTTAATGTAATTTCCGAAAAGTGCTTTCTGTCTTTTTTTATTGTTAACTCTTAAGTACTTTTAATAAATATATTATGGATTGACATAAGATACTTAAAAATTAATAACTTATGTGGAAGTAAGTATTATGATTGAACTTATTCCGCAATATTTCCATAAAATATGAACAAACCAATTGCAATTATAATAAAATTCATTTTTTCCTGGATTTAATAAATACGTTATTAAAAAATAAATTATTAAAAATATGTTATTTTTAATTAATTTTGTAGCATTCATATTTAATGTGAATTAATGTGAATATGTTATTTTTAATTTACTCAATTACTTTAAATATTTTTTTTCTAATTTAAAAATTAAATTCGCAGTTGTTATATGACCCTGAGCGGGGCATGCGAACATATATTACATATGAAACTCTTGAAATTATGCGCCTAAAAGCAGGTCAATGCCTGGCACTTCAAAGCAGTTCACAAAAAGAGAATTACAGAAACCAAAAACCACAACAAAATCACAAAAACACAGATATACAAAAACAGCTAAACAACAAGCAAACAAAAACATTTCAATGGAAAAACCATTTTTAAGAAATTATAAATTCACACCGAAAGGTGCCAACGTAAGCAAAGTATGCGGCATTCTTGCAGACTTTGTTGAAGCAAATATTATTAAATGGCGACAGCACAAAAGGGTTGCCAACACACCATTTTACAATATGATTCGGAATGTAATGCCAAAAAAAGGACACCGCACTTCGTCAACTAAAAAGGCAACACCGCATTTGAAAATTTTGTTGATGACTACACAGAATGAGCTGATTTTCACACAGTGACAAATGTGGTGATATTAGAGCAGCAGGAATCAAGTGCAACGCACTAAGGTAGCCTGCTGAGACTGACATTGTAGTGATAAGTCTAAACAACATTTAATTCGTAGGTTGTAACACACTTTTGGGCGCTGTAAAAGAGTTATAGTTGGGCCATTTTCCTTTCATTTCTATAAAGTCCTTTTACTCATTTGTCATGTTAATACAGTGTAACTCAACTAAAACAATTATTTCTTGTCCTTTCATCCAAAAAGGTATGAAACCGTAGAGTAAAGGCATTTCTTGCTCAAAGCAGGTGTTGAATACTTTTTTGTATAGTTGATACTTTGTGAGATAAAATTATTTTATGGTCTGAATTATACGTCTTAATTAAGTTGAAAATTAAAAAAAAAAAACATTTGAAAATGTATAACGTTTCAGATGTTTCCCATTTTTATGTAACAGTATTAAGTTTCTTAAATATATATATGCATATACAGTGGTGGAGCTAGACCAATTAATGGTGAAGCTAGACCTCTTTTTTTCTACTTTTAGCTTCACTCAATTTTTTTAAAATTTTCGCTTCAATTGATAGAATTGTTAAGTCTGTGAAGATAGTCTGTCTTGGCTCTTCATACTTCTCAAGTAAGTCTTAACAAATTTTAACTGGAACTGTACACATGACTCTGGTTACTATATAAACATTCGAATATACTTCCTCTAAATTATTTACTTTAATATACCAGACGAGTTCTTTTATATCGTTGACTGAGTCTAGTGTGCTCTATATAATAAGTAGCAGTTCCTCATACAGTTCTATAGGCCGAATTATACCTAAAGCATTACAGTACTTGAGAAGGTCTTCATTTGGTATACTTTTCATATGATTAATGTCCTATAAGAAACCAAATATTTCAAAATATCCTTTAAGTGCTTTGAAGTGACAGTCAGTAACTTTTTGCGAGGCCTAACGCCGCCACTGTGCATATATTTGCTAATCTGAACGTTCCATTGTGTTTATTTGTATATCTGCAAACACGTCTGTTAAGACAATAAATAAATAATAAATAAATAAATAATAATTAATTTAATAATTTAATTTAAACAATAAATAAATTTATCAATTTTTAAATTCGCAGAAAAGATATATTCGTCACAAAAAACTTTTCACTAGTACTTTTGTGTACATAAATACATTATAGATACAATACATTATAGAGTAACATATTGGTTCTAAAGTTTGCTTCTACTTAAAGTGACTTCATTTACGTATTGTTGTTATATTTGTAGATAGTCTCAAGAATATGCTGCTCCAGAATTTAATATGGAAATAACTGTTAAGAGTTTAAAAACACCGGATTATCTCAACAATATAAACCAAATAACCTAAGGATAAGCTTAAGATCAAGAAACAAATAAGACCTTTGTAGGTTCCAATCTGGTATAGTTAAAGGTCTATCAGGTTTCTGCGTAGTCAGAAAATGAATAGTTCAATTATTAATTTCTAGTGGATTCTAATTATATTGTATCTAGTAATTTATTTATTTATATCTAATAGATTTTTGTTCATAGATATTGATAATCACATATTAGATATGTCATAGATTATCATAAGGCCTTTGAAAATAATTTCACATTTCTTAACTATACCTATATGGAATTTTAGTCGTTTCCTGAAATTTTAATGTGTTTAAGTGGGTTAGTTGCGTATATGAATAACATCGTTATACAACTAGCTGCTTGATCACTTAACTTTATCTATAATAAGTTCTTTAAGAGCGCAAAAATATGAGAAGTGGCCTGTGACATATATGTTCCTGCTGTAACATCTTAGACAACTGCCGAGGTGAAGTTTAGTTCCTTTTTATACTATGGTTACAAAAGGTGACATGTCAGCAGCGGGGGTGAAATGAGGTTATGAGGAAATGAGTTAAGTTACTAAATAGAAAAGCTTTGCGTGTGCTACCAAGATGTGAATATCGAATGTAATAAATTCTCATATTTATCTGGAAAAAAAATTGAGCCATATTTTATGTGTTTGCAGTGGAAACTAAAGAAAAATTATAAGCCGCAACGTTAATCAATTACTCTTCATCAAACCACAGTATTACTTTCGTTAGATAAGTAACTACGGTCTTGTTGCGACATAAGATATATTAATTTTATAGTTCTCCACTGTACTCCCCACTGATTAGCACTACACAAAATAGTGTAAATCAATTCTCTAAACCACAATAAATTAATATTAATTTAACACTTAAGATCAGTTAACTATCTCAGTGTCGTTTTACATAGCAAGGTAATTTGGAAAGATACATAGCATATGCTATGCATATATTTAGGTATAACATATAATAGTTAACAAATTTTTGAAAATTTTTATCAAAATTCTAAGTAAAGTAATAAATTGAATAATTACATTTATTTCATATATATAAATTAATTTTATTGCTTATGAATTAGTATATACTGTTAAGATTGTGAGTAATTCAAACTATTAAGAAATGATTAAATTTGATTGTATTGTCTGAAAATTGTAAATAAGATTCCAAGTTCTACGAATTATTATTGTTATAAAATCATTTTCAACAGAAGTCAATTTGATGAACCCTCACGTTTCATGTTTTCAATTTTGTACTTTTCAAATCCCAAAATCACTTCAAAACGGTATTAAGGGTATGCTAAACTACTTAAACGAAATGTGTTTCATTTCTTTCAACCAAAAATTTTGCTGATTCTCACAAGACGATAAAATGTAAAAGTCGAAACTTAATTCAGTAGTTGAAAAAAAAACAACTAAAAACTATAAAAACCAAATAACATTTTGATATGCATTTGATAACTTTTTAAATGATTTTATCATGCAATTCGAATTGAGCATATTTAGAAAACGACAAAGGAATGCTAGTCCTGCGTCCTGCACATGTAATGACGCTTTAAAAAGAGAACAGATACGCAGATATAGTGACAAATTGACACCCCGACAAACCGACAAACAGACGTGTTCGTATGTAATCTCAGGAACTTAAAAATTTAAATTGAAAAGCTTAACGTAATGCCAACTCATAGTTGCCACTTGATGACATTTGTGCCATAGAGACAATCAATGTTGGCAGTGAATGCTGGTTAGCTCTTCATTGCTGGTGCTGCCACCAACAAGAACAACATGTAGCACTTATGTAAGTGGAACAATCAGTAATATTGACACCCTCAACTAACCCTCAACGAAGTACAAAAATCATTAAAATTACTTGTCAGTTTTAGTGTTCGAACTATTCTATACGAACTATTCGAAAGTTTTTCGTTTTATTAGTAAAACTTCTGCGTTGAGAAATTTGAACAAAAAATTGAATTTCTGTTTTAGAAGGATATTCCAAAAATTTTAAAACCAATAGCAATTTTGAGAATAAACTCTATAGAGCAGCAATTTAACGTCGTTAGATTCGAGAATTCATGTGCTGCGAACATAAATCACAAGGCCTTTGACCCAAAAATTTGCCTTTTTGCTTTTGAAAAATAAGTTTTAAAAGCGATTTCAGTATTAAAAAGTTTTAAGTACTTTTTTTGCCACAACTTAGCCTGAACTTTGAAAATTTAATATCACAGTATTGGATTCTATTATGGCCTATTTGTGTTGGCCTCTCACAAAGTTATCTATGATGCCACATACTCATCACATAATTAAACCAAACTCCGAACTCAGCATTAATAAAAAGTTCGGAGTTTGAGAGATACATGATGATATATAGGAATAGGAACTCTTACTGCGCCTATACACTCAGCCTTTAGTGTGCTTTAAATTCTGAGCTGGGGGCAATATTTGTAGGCATGCTTTATGTTATCTTTCAAACGTCGTTGCTCGAAGTTATCGATAGGTTATTGCAATTAAAATCTCAATAAGCCATCCAGCACACTTTAATTGGCAATAAATATTGAAAATGTGTTTCCAACATCCAATGACTTTTCAATCATTTTTGAATATTCCTTCACATTTCAGTTTTTAAACTAAAGTCAAACTATTGCTTTGTCAATTTGCTCATATTTGCACAACAAAAGAATCACTGTTGTTCATTGTTCTTTAATTCAATGAATGCCCTCAGCAAAGTCGTCTCCTCCAAATTAACCACAGACAAGCAAATTGTTGCTGTGTTACTGGTGTTTCGATTAAATAATGTAAAAATAGTGTTTGTCTTTATGGTTAATAGCTGAATTTCATTTCTATGCCAAAATGACACATTTAAAGAAAAACTTTTATTACTGCCGAAAGTATCTGAAAATTTACACGAGACGAAATGAAGTTGAGATACATTTGTTAATACGACTAAGTGCTGGAAGGGTTTAAATGCTTGTAAGTCTGCTTTTATTTTACACCCAATTTCCTGGGTTTGCTTTAAGGCCCCAAAAATCCAAAAATGTAATTTATAATTTATTCATATTATGCATGAACAAGAATTTCTATGCAAATTTCATTGTATTTGTCTGCGTGTAAATTAGCTCTGACAATGCCATTGAACCAAAATTCTTGGAGGATTAGTACAGCACAATTTTAGCATTACAAAATTCGAAAATAAAAACAAATAAAATCAATGATATATACCACACATATATGCTACATGGTATATGCTATATGCCAGTCATAAGCGCCTAGTCACGCATTGCCCTTTGGCAAGCGAGCATATGCGGGGGCCTCACATTTAGTCTAGTACATTTACTGTGCGGCCCTGACACATTTGCTGGCGTGCATCGGGCAGGCAATTGTTTGCCGGAAATGCAAAGTGAACTTCCAAATTTCGTTTCTTGCCAATTTAAAATTGACAATTTTATTTTCTGTTCGCCAGGCAATGGCTTTGGCAAGTTTTCCCTTTCACGTAGTTTGTAGATAAGCAAAGCTATTTGTGGTCGTTGGAATCACCCTGAGGCGTTTTATTGCCAAGAACATTAGAAACATATGTGCATATGTATGGTAAGTACATTGAGTGCGAAGTACATGTGTTTGCCCATATGTTGGTCTGTGGTAGTTGCAGTACGGGTACATTTTCTGGTTAGGTTTTCCTTCTATTAAGAGCATGAGGGCTTTTTTAGTTGCTTTCGCTTGATGTTTTTTTGAACTGAAATTTTGTTTCGATATAGAACATAGTAATTAGTAAAGAGATATACTGGTATTGTGGGTTAATGACTTGGTTATTTTCTGTGCTATGTCAACTCACGAAAACATTAAAGTACAAATTTTTTGTACTATTTAAACTGTATTCAAACAGGTTTTAAGGGTTATTATGGCATGTTTAAATTCTCAGCACTGAGCAGTACTAGTTCTATATCGGTTGAGGTCCTTTATATTGCAATCTTGAAGGGTTAACTATTTTGTGTGTTACTATAGCATACAGAGCGCTAGGTTGGTCTAGTTTAAATTAGATAAAATACGTACCAATCAGCTATTTGAACTAAGGTGGAACCTGCTCAGTACTACGGTATCGTTGCTGACGGGTCACTGCATAGTTGAGAGACTTTTGTCTTTCAGCTGTGGCTTTGACAATGAGGAAGAAACTGTGCTCTATCTCATGTTTAAGTGCCCATCTTTAGCATCTCTTCGGTGCCCCTTTTCTTACTGATCTAACCGAGTTGTCATCTTGCCAAATTGAGGACCTAACCAAATTCATGGAGTTGTCAGGTTGGTTCACCATTACCTAATGGAGGAATCGTTGTCTTTCAAGGTTGGTCGTGTACTGAACTTTTAATCTATGTACGAACCAATGCTATTCCTGTAGTACCACAACGGGCCATTATTTTAGCTCAAGTGGGCTTTCATTCCCTTCCATGTGCTCTTCAATGTTTAGTGGCAAGGAATTCGGTGAGTTTGTTAGCATATCGACTTAATTTTAACCCTTTATTAAATTACTAACTTTGAGTTATTACTATTCTTCGTATTATTTTTCTTCCTTTTTTCATTCTGTTATTTATTATCGTATAAAATAATTACGTTTTTCTTTCAAAGTTTAAATTATAGAAATAAAATAAAGGGTGCTCAAATTAAAAACTCTTGGAGAATAAAAAAACAAATGAAAAGAGTTTTTATTCTTCTTCTCCCCTGTAGTCAAACATTACACATTTCCAAGAAATTACTCGGATACAACGAAAATTTTATATGAGAACATGAAGTGAATCTGCACTTTAACAGATAAATATTAAAATATTTTATAATTTGTTTGTAATGTGACAGTTTTTACGTGAAGCAGTAAAAGCTGAATTGCTCTTGCAGAGTCGTTGAGTCTTCAGCTTCAGCTTCGCCTATTTGTCTCAAATTGCAGTGCTGTCATCTCGTAAGTTTTTTTTATGCGAGGAAATGAAAACTTTTTACTAATTTCAAGAATTTTTCTTTCAGAAATGACACAAAATAAGATTTTTCTGAAGTGCGAGAAAACATAGCTTGAAGCCATTCATAAAGTACCGAACCAAGTTGAGGAAATATTGTCCAAAACGTGAAACTCGTAATTATGAAATTGTAATTAAAATTTAAAAAGTAATATTAAATATTTAATGCAACCAACAACTGTGCAAACTAAAGATCTGCTTTTACTTTAGCTCTTGCTGACTGCAGAAACCTTTCACGTAAGTTGAAGTAAATGTAGATATATGAGTATTTCGGTAAGTACTTTTGTTTAACTCTATTTGTGCTCGTTTGCTGGCAGGAACAACTGCTGAAGAGTTTAATCATTAAGCACGTACCGAATACATGCACTTACTCATGCTACTGTGATGGGTCGTCTGTAGCGCTCGATTTGGCAGAAGTTCTTTAAGTAATGTTAGTGATGGAGTTTATCTTAGTAGCGAAATATCCGACTATTGCTTGTTAGTGTTGTGAGTTTAATGGCTTCCTATTACAACTTTCTTTAGTAATACTTCCTTAACTTTTCCTCTTTCACTTTTACTTTGACTGTTCCTTACATTATAATGAATGGTTCTTGCTTTTATTACCATTATCATTCGTTCTTGTCTATTGCTATTTGTTTGCTTTTCTATCTTTTTCTCTTCTCCTCATTTTAAGCAATTTTTATGGTAATTTAACATTTTTGCACATATTTTCTCACATAAATTTAGCGCAAGGTCACGCACAGTTGATTTACGTTAAATATTTTTATGTGTCAAGTTCCTGACGTTACTTTGTGTTTGAGTTTGGAATCCAACTTGAGTCTGAGTTTATGGAAAAGTTGAGATCTTTAAGCTTAACACAAACGTAATCTGATTAAATTATGCAGAAAACATGTAGCGACACACATGCGAATGAATGAATTCGCGTAGTACCGAAAAACGTATTTAAAGTTAATTAACATAAGTGCTTTCAAGCTTTCAACTGAAAAAAACATTTAATTTTAAATAACCGAAATAAATTTTAACAATGAGTATAAAAAAATATATTATAATCTTCAAAATTCATAGAAAAATAAAAAGAATCGTTTTTTATCACAAGAACGCACCCACTTTACTACCTGTAATTTTTATAATAGATTGTACTACGTACTCTACCCACATCCGATGAGACTTTTCCAAAATAGTTTTTTATTATTTCATTATTTTAATTTTTTATTCTTGTTTTTTTAAATAATTTTTCCTCTTTCTTCTTCTTCTGCTTCGGACTTTTCGAATCCCAAATATTTTTTATACTTCACGACTGCAAATGCAATTCATATGTCGGTCGATGTGTTTTGGATGACTGAGTCGATATCAAAACTATTTTCTTTTACTATATTGTCAATTTCAAGCGAAAGAAAATCTAAAAGTTGCACCAGCCTAATAGTCTTATCCCAAAAGCCTGATAGTCTTTTCATTTACCCAAAAGTGGTCAAGTTTACTACAAATCATTATTGCAAAAATACTTTTATTTTATTTTTAAAAATATTTAAGAATAAAGTAAAAAAATAAAACAATTTCATCTAAATAAGCATATCTAATCACAAACATGAATTTTCTTTTGTCTTCGAATGCCAACAATCATTTATATGATTTTCAATTGAGATAAGTCATGCAAGAAACTAATTTACATAAATAAACTCTTAATAATATTATTAAGGAATACTTAGTATTGAAAATAATTTGAATCAACATTTGTTAAAAGGATTCATTATAATAAGGGCCATAATAATAAGGAATAATAAAACATGCAACAACAATTTGTAAGAGCATATCACAGCATCTTTTATATTATATCATGTCAATTCAAATATGCGATATGAAGTGCTGTGTAAAAATGTTAGAGATATTAAATTTAAGTCTTATACAGAAATAACTTTCATATTGTACTACAAATCTACTTTGTCATGTACTATAATGCTGTACAATAATTTTTTGCAAACAGTGGGTTAGTACAAAAAACACTTTTAGTGTATAATATTACTAAAGTTATTATACAAATCATGAAAATGGTTAATTATGTTCCTTCCTTTATGGTCGACAATTAGAGATTGCTTCCCTTAAATTATAGTTTGAGGAACAAAAACAAATAACACAGATCTATGCCATATAAGTGCAGTACTTAAAGGATTACATTCGTTGAGTCTTCCGCTAAAGCTCTTTTAAGAGCGGTCTACCCTGACTACCAGATTTATGACGCTAGGACAGAAAACATCTAGTAAGGCTTTTTTAATATTGGTGCGCAACCTGCATTCAAGATGTTATTGTGTTGGGAGACAATACAGGTAAGTCAGCGCAGTTGTGAATTGTAGTTGGACTCTTACTTATATCCTAACCGACACAGAAGTAAGTTTTCTACCATTAGCATGCGTATTAGTATCATAGCATTTAATAGGCTTACTTATCACGTTGCAATTTCTGAGCAGATTTTTAAGTTAAAAATTGTAGTTAGTTTGAACATTGAATGTGCAAAGATACAGCTACTAGTAGAACCACTAGTTACACTATGCAACACACTGTTCAGAAATAGATTTTTGTTCTTCAATATTATTTCTTTCAATTATACTAAAACTTCTTTTTAAACTTTTCTAAACTTTCTGATAATACCACACATTTTTTATAAAATTATTTATTAAGAACTTTAGTTTAACTATTACGTCTTTATTAAAGCCAAAAGTCTTTCCTCTAAGTATTTTTTAAAGTCTGCATGCAAGTAGTGCTATTAATATTATTTCACTATCTTGATAATACTATTTTTGCAATACTCATTCGATTCTCTTCTTTTTCAATTGAGTTCATTATGTGACTGTTACAATTAGTCTTTATTAGTCTTTATTAAATGGTCAGTTTAAGATGTATTTGTCTACCGAAATATATTACGAGTATAGTTTTGAAGTCATGTAGAATCCATCCTCACACATTGTTATAATAAAATATATCCTAACTTTTTTCATGTGATAACCAAACCTGGAGTCTGATTTACTTAGAACTCAAGACATCAGTTATGCAGCATATGAAAGAAACACTTTACATATGTTGAACTTTTCTTTTTCCTCTTCGTAGAATGCAATTTACTTTTAAGTACAAAAATTTCTGTTCATTTAAGAAAATAAGAAGTACTTCAAAAACTTATATTAATTTTCTTTATATAAGTGAATTTCTCAACTTACAGTTAAGCCGATTAAATATGCAATATGCCATATGAAGTAAGTAGCTAAATAAGCATAATTGAACTGTAACAAAAGCAGCTCAACTCTCTATTGAAATCGTAACATTTGCCTTAGTAAACAAATAATTAATTTTCAACATCTGTGCATTTGGTTCGCAAAGGATACTGAAAAATTCATTACACAAATTCTACTGAAATACTTTATGTTTGAATTGCTAATTCAATGATTTTCGTTACTATATCTGTTAGTTTTCTTAACAACAAATGCTCTTAAATATTTATTTAATTTCACTTAAGAAGTTTAATATTTATTTAAGAAATAAGAGTAAACAAAGTGTTTATATTTAAAATTTCTAACATTGAAAAAACAAAAGTTTAGCTCTGTTAATCACACTAATAAATTTGTTACTCATACGCAATGTGGAACCGCTTTTTAAATTAGAAAATTATTCGACAACATTTAAACTCAATTTCAATTAGAGTTCAATAGAACATAAAACATCTACTGAACATGTTATATATCAGACTCGCTACTATAAGTTTCTGTTGAAAATCAATATTGTAAACACTAATTATTCTGGCATGCGTTTGCACATTTGCAAACCAATTTGCATTTGGAAGTGCAACCTCAGTAAATCATTAGCAAATAAATTCTCATTCTCATTAATTTTCCAACAACTGAGCTTTAATATAGCACATGGCTTTTCTAATGAAACAGTTAATACTTCTATGGACAATCAGTATTCAATGATCACATAAGTACACTAAGAATTACCAAATCAAATTCCATTTGTTATGTGAACAATTGGCAAAGATTTATGTATCTGCAACCTAATTCAATATTGGGCATTTACTGCCATGTTTGGACTGAAATAATCAAAGAAAATCTCAAATGGAAATTGTATCTGAGCTAATTAAATTGAACTATTACTAATGATTAATAATTAAATTCTATTGCTTTCTGCTATATGATACTTTAATGAAACATTATTAAAATGTTCAATTGTTTATTTTAAAATGAATAAAATTGAATTGAAGTAGATTAATATATGCCGAAATAAATTTATAAATTTATAAACTTATAAATTTCTCAAAATAATTACTACTGAAATAATGTAATATAAGCCAGTTACAAATCTTTGAATTAAAATTAAATTGAATTCAAATTAAATTAATTTCATACTATATGCTGAAGTTCAGTAACAGTAATTTCAACTGAAATTATTATACAAAATTTCAGAGAATCAAGTTTCAAAAGCTTTTTTTAGAAAATTTTTTAGTAATAAATACTATAAACAAAAAATTGAACTTATTTTTGAAATAATCATTTTAATATAAGAAAACCCTTATACAGTATTTACTAATTTAATACTGATATTTCTAGATTTTCCAATAGCTTCTACAAGTTAGATACTTCAAATACCAGTGTAAATGCTCTTAAAATGCTCTTAATTTCATTGTTCATTAGTTACAGACTTATGTATATTTTGAATAGTAATAATAGATGTAAAAAAAAAATTTAATTAAAATCTAAAATATCTTTCAAGTCAAAAAAATATTAAATATAATATTGAGTGCAAGTCCACGTTAATCCTTTTTCACTTTATTATAACGCTTTGCTTTTAATAATAGATAAAAAAATAAAAATATATAAAACCGTTATCTTTATTTTTGTAAAATAATTTTTAAATTTAACAACTAAAAATAAAATAAATAAATATTTAAAAAAATCATAACTGTGACAACTATTAAATTAATCACATAAAATGGCGATAAATTTTGAACTTTACAAGAGAAAAAAATATGTGATGCCATATATCAATAATAAATGTTAAATTTTTAATTGAGGACATAAAAATATTTTAACAGCAAATCATAACAGTACAAATAAAATTTTAATTTATTCCATAAAAAATATTCAGTAATAAATTTAAATATTTACCAGTTGTATATTAAAATCATTTATGAGACAAGACATACGTGATATTGAATTTTATTAAATGTTTAATAAATTTTTTAGTTAAAATTTTTTATCATATGTTATAGATGATAATATTTTAAATGATAATTAATAACCATAAAGGTATCTAGCTCAAGAAAAAGATTCAAATATTTTTCATTTGTTTCAATTGAATTTAGTTGGGAGAGAGAGACACTTGCACATTAATAAATATAATAAAAATAAATTTATTTTAATTTAAATTAAAATTATGAAGAGAGAGAAATTTTGTGCATTTCCTTACAATCCCTAGTTGCAGTTATCACTTTTGCATAGTTGCACCTAGTAATCTCGTTTGCATCTAATATGAACTCGGCTTGTTGCGAACCTTTAAGATGCTCTAATGCATCAAAATTAATCTTGATACAATTTTTTCATAGGAGAACTTGGATGGAATGAGTGTAATCTAATTGATAGAATAGAATTACAAAATAACTTCACTTGACTTATATGAGATTAAATTAATTTAGAGCAGCATTCCATGGTAATTTAATTTGCCAACATATAAACACTACTCGGCTGTCGTGTCAAAAACACTTTTAGCTCGCACCTTTAGGTTTACTAATCACAGACTATTTTTAGAAGTTTCTTAAGAAATGTTATTCCATTTTCTTTACTTATTTTAATTCAATTTCAAATATTCAATGAAACAAGCTGTTAATACTTCAGCGCGAAAATTGCTGAAGTGATCTTATATGACTCTCTGAGATTACATTGCTGATGGAGTACTATATCTCTAGAGATTTATCTTCCATATATCACAACTTAATTAGTATGAGCCACTTTTAAAAGTTGATTTTATAAAATCTTGCTGCTGTGTTAAAATTATTTACTATTCACGGTTTTATTACAGCTTTCAATAAAACTATAATCTATAGATAATAGATCTAACATAGTTTTAAAAGTAGATTAAAGAATGTCCTCAAATTGTTATACTACACAAATATAGAACCGCAACACTGATTTTTTTTGTTAGAATAATTTTCTATATATGAGATATATATATATATGAGGTTACTAGATATGAGATTCATTCATGATGTTAACTCAGATACATGGTTTCCGGTGCTATCTAGCGTATTTTAGTACACATGTAATACTTCGGCAGCTTTTACTAATACTTAATGTTTTTATAATTTGAGTTAAATTCTTTTATTTTCTAATTTTGGTTCAAATTAAACACTCATATTTCACGTAAACATTTATATTTTATATTTATTTTCTAAAAGCATAGAAACTGCTAATACTCTACATAATGTTTTTTTCTACTTATGTCACTGAATTTCATTTTAATTTAATTAAAAAATATTCATTCTTATAAACAATGATTGAGTAACAAATATTTACAATATAAATAATTAAAATGTTGTATTGTCATTATTTCAATATTTTCAAAACAAAATTTACCCACTAAAAGTAAATAAAATAAACCTCGAAATTCCAACTAAAAATACAATTCCTACAATCTTTAATTAATTCCAAAATATTTAATAATATCAATTGCAGCAAATCTAAAACAGTTGCTATAAAAATTCACAAAGTTCGAAGCAGTGGCGTAACTACATTTTTTAGGCCTGTAAGCAAATTCTAACTAAGGGGCCCCTACCAACATACTATGGGGCCCCTCTTTTTATACTCTTTACACGAAAAAATGTGAAAAGGGTATATAAGGTTTGTCAAGATTTTCGTAACGCATTAAAGAAAACGTCGGAAATACCATTAAGTATATATCAGTACAATATATATATATACTTTTTCAGTTCAAACTACTCTCTCAGCTTTTGAACTCTTCGAATGAAACTTTACACACATACTTTTCGGGAGCCAACCCTGTTCACCATTTGATTTGATTGAAATTGGACGTCTATTTCTTGTAGCTGTGATATAAACTTAACAATCGGATATGAGGTTTCTCCGTTTTTAATAAAGGTATTCAAATGGAATTTGGTGTATACAGTACTGATATTTGCAAAAGACAACGTACAAAATTATTTTTAAATGGGTTTTAATCTAGATATAGCTCCCATATAAACTCTCGATTAAGACACATATTTTTCTTAGAAAAACTTTTTTATTTTATAAATAGGTTTAATATTTTATTTGAAGTACATACATATTATGTACTTTAAATTTAAAATTTACGTATCTTTTAAAAAATGCAATATGAAGTTATTCCAACAAAAACGTTTCGTCCCACTTTTGAGAATTTATTAAAAATAAATACAATGAATAGAAAAATTTATAGTGGGGCCCCCTAAATTCGGGGGCCCGAAAGCGTTGCTTCCAATTGCTTCCCTGTAGTTACGCCAATGGTTCGAAGTATTTTCGTATTTAATACCACAAATCATAAAATCCACAATATTAACAAATAATGCTCACCATATACCATATACCACATACCATATACGAAGTCAATGCAAATCGTAATAAAAATAAATAGCAAAATTTTCCTAAATTATAAATATCAAAAAAGAATCATTTGCTTGGAATATGATAATAAAGATATTAATTTCATAGCTGAGATAAAAATGAAGCAAAAATCAAAAGCTTACCTCAAAATTGCCAAATATCTGTAGACCGCACAGCAGGAACGCTCGGTAGTATCTTTGTATGCTTTAGTACCCACAACGGATCGATAAACTTCAAATGACTGCAAAAGAGGAGCAGATACGTAAAAGTTTATTAATTCTTTTTAATTTAATTCAATTAGTCGAATGAGTAAATAATAATAACATGTGATATAAAAGTCCATTTATAAATAAGTAAAATGTTGATTTTTATCTAATGAACAAAGTCTGAGTGGCTTCGGCGTCAGTAGTAAAATATTTATTGCATATTTACTACGAAATATATAAAATGAATTTGTGTTATACTATATATAAATACAATAAAAGAGACAACACAGTTCATATGATTGTTTACTGATAATAAGTTAAGGACTTTTGGTGACAAACTCATATACCCAAACACACAAACACACAAACAGACAAACAAACAAACGTGTTTGATGAGCAACACTTAATAGTAGAACAATTGAACCCTTATCAGTCGTTATCAGTTATGTTGTTGATGCGTTGTTTAGAGTAGCTACTTTCTTGACTTATCGTACTAATTAGCTTAATGTAATGAGGAAATGATTCAGTAATTTTGTTAATAACGAAATTTATATAGCTTTTCATTTTAAGGATATAACTTTTTATTTGATATAACAAAAGAGTTTTTAATGGGCGATTGACGTAGTTCATGTAACTTTTGCGAAATAATTATCACTTCATATAAAGTTTTCTAATTTAAGTAATTGGTTTCTGCGTAATTAAGAAATTAATAATGTTACTATACAAATAATTTGACATCTGTTAAAAAATTTAATAGCACATCATCGTATATACCAAATAAATATTAAAGTCCAAATCATTTATTAATACCTACTGTCAACACCACAAAGTCACTTAAAACTTACTTTAGTAATTAATAGATGTCAATAATTATTAAATATATAAAAATGTATCTTCCAAAATTGTGTTTAATTTATAAATAAATTCATTTATTGAGGTTTCTAAAAAGATTAAATTCAATAAAAATGCCAATATATATAAACTACTTATATATTTACTTTATATATATAATTATGAGATGTTAACATAGTTAAGTGCTTCAAAAAAAAATTTAGGTAAACATCAAAAAAAAATTTTGAAAGGTAAAATATGATGGAATATTTGACGGGTCATCATGAACTACGTTATCACCTTAACCAAATGGGTCTGTCCGAAGAGATGGATTGTCGACTCTGCTTAGAAGTAGACGAGATTTTCAGTCACCCAGAAGGAGGTCACTGGGTCAAGAACTACTCGACCCATCTGACATTAAGAAGTCCTCAACGGCCGATATTCTGGCTTTCATTCGGAAGGCGGAATGTCTTCTGTTCGGTTAGGGTCTGTTGCAGCACAAATGATCAACCATAGTCGCAGTGCACCGCTCCGTTGGGAACTGGTACACCGTTTAATCGTATTGCTATGATAAGATATTTTTGACAAATCCTAAAAAATAATAATAAATGTAAAAGTATATGTGCTGTTTTAATGAATTTCCACTCTAAGAAACTAGTATAAAAAACTATCACATAATATATTAGAACTCATAATCACTGGAAAGAACTATATAAAGTGCACTAAAAAAATTACTTAAAGGTGAAGTTCCACGCCATGATTTTCATCACATGATGGAAATGGCTTAGAACTGGTTTTCTTAACCAATTGTACATCAAATATCAGTTAAAGACAGTAAAGGTTCTGAGAAAAAATAGCAGATCGCTAAACAATAGGCACAATTCAATGGTATTTTCTTATTAAAACAATATTAGAGGAAATGAATTCCTACCTCGCATTAGCATATCACATACCTATATGACTACATCGAAACTTAGATAAGTATCACCATTTCCGCTATCACATGCAAGTCCCAAAACCGTCCTTACCACTTGTGGTTGAGAGAGTGCAATTAAAACCCTTAGCCCCACAAAAATTTAGCATAGAAAATAACTCCTGCGTTGATATATTATTGAACAATCTATTATCTTCATAGCAATCCTTACTATTCAGTATAAATGTTCAGAAACATATTTTCTAAAACAAAAAAAAAAACAGATTCCTATTGACAGACGACAGAAACGCAAAACTGTACAATAAGTGAACTTCAAACAAACTTTAAACAATTAACTGTTTATACCAGATTAACTCTATTAGCGTTGACAGAAACCCATAACTGGACAATATGTGAACTTCAAATAAACTTTAAACAATTAACTGTTTATACCAGGTTAACTCTATTAGTATTGGCAGAAACACAAAACTGGATAATAAGTGAACTTCAAACAAACTTTAAACAATTAACTGTTTATACCAGATTAACGCGATTAGCGTTCAATTATGGTACTGTACGATAATACAGCAGTAGTAGTATATACCACTGCAGTAGTATACTATTACACTACTACTAAAGAAATAAGAATATCGAATATCATAAAATATGTAGGAAATTTAATTTTACAATTAAAAATAAAATACTTTAAAATTCAATTGAACTTAACAGAACTCTGGTAAGTATTTTTTGTTTATTAATGATTATTTCTGAAAAATATTCGTTGCTTTGAATTGAACTTGCCTTTTTGTGGGGTTTGGCATCATATTTACCATTTTTATTTTTCTATTTATTTTCATTAAAATTTACAACTTAATTTAAATATTTCATTTGTTTTTCTATCATCAGAGTTCAATTATTTAATTATTGTCATTTAATACTCATCACTGCCGTCAATTAAAATTTTTTATACAATTTTTGTTTAATTAAACTTCTGATTACTGACTCATATTAAATAAAAATTCTCTACAGGTTACAGTAATTATTTTTTAAAAATATGTAAATTGAAACTCTTTGTCTTTACCCTACTGTTAAGCTCTGGCTCATATATCTGAATTATTACACAAATTTTTATCTGCCGCGCAACAAGCCGCCTCACTTGTTGTCGCTTATCATCGGTGTTAATCAAAATTGATTGAATTTTTTGTGTGACGTCATTGCAAGTACTTACCTTTTCAACCAACAAAAATCTTTTCTACACTTTTTATCTAACGAATACGAATACGCATAGAACTATACGTATATGGCATGGTAGGGTATGGTATGGTATGGTATATGGTATGCAAAAAATTTCCAAAAATAATAAACCGAAGAACTGCGCCAAAGGATCATTAAGGGAGTGAACTAAAAACTGCAAGATAAGCAAAAAACGTGTCCTGGCACTTGTTGCTTGAGCATTTGCCACTCGTCATCCGTGCAGAATTTTGTGAATTTTGTGAATTTGGTATAATTTTGATGGCACTGCACAAAAAGCTTATAAAATATGAACGACTGACTGTGAGAATGGCTGTTTGTGCTTATAAGTATGTATAAATATTGTAATAATATGAGATATTGTATCTGACGACTGTGTGGCAAGACAGACATAAAGAAAAGAATTTACCGAAGATAAACAGCAAACGTTACACCAAAGGCAAGGCAAGGCAACATATGTAACGTGCCAATGGCTAAGGTATATACCAACTCACATATAACAAAGCGGTTATAGGTTTGTAGATGAGTGTATTTATTAATAAGAAACTCATGTATATGTAAAAACATGTCTAGGATTTAACATAAATTTATGTACACTCTGCTTTTATTTCGCTTGGGTTATTCGTATTCGTATTCGTATATGAATCCTTGCCTTTTTGTTATGCTTCTTTCACACACTCTCATCGATACCGATACCGATTCCGATATCATTTACGAATTTAAGAACGTTCCAAATTTCAATTTAATTCAATTTATTTTATTGTTACTGATTTTGGCGTCAAGTGTGCACATATTTTACTAGCGCTACACGCCCTTAACTATCTGCACTCCTAAGCGGTAACTACTGCTACTGCTGACGTTTTACTGCTGGCGACAGCGACAAATCTAAATTCAATTTGTTTTAAGGAAATCGTTTGCGCTTATATAGAAACAATTTTTATGTAGATTTTTATGCGATATTAACTAAACTCACAGAACTCGCAAAACTCGCAGTTTGCATTTAAATTATAGCAAAAATAGAAACTCTCAAAGGACTTTTTGCATTTTAAGTATTTTTCAAAATAAGCACTTATTCTCTTATTCTCCTACTCTAAGTGGTTTTCTGGGCTTGCCGTTTCGATGAAAATTGTTATTTTATGCATTTACGCTCATGAATTGCTAACTCGAAATATAAAAGCAACATAAATAATGTATGTACGCGCAGTAGCATTCTAATACTGCATCAATCGTACCAAAATGAGTGAATCTACTCACAATTTAATGTAATTACGCATTCGTCTAGGAGCTTGTCAAAGGAGCAGAATTTGGGTTCGATCGCAGTACGAGTATTTCTGTCAGACAAAACGCCGAATAGAATGTCACTCAGTTTGTTGGGATGATTGGGAAAATAATTTAAAAAATTCTTTATTTTCATTTTATTATGTGTTTAAAAACCATAGCAACATTGAAGTAACCATAATGACCCTTGGTACTTGCCAGCACGCATGTGTTCCACTTACATTACCAATTTTCAATCGAATCGAATCGAATCGACTCGAATTTCATATAAAATTTTATATACTCGTACTTCGACTGCTTTAGAGCAATTTGTGTGCTGGCTGGCTCTTCTTGTCCGAGTACTTCATGTGAGTTTGTGTAATATTTTTGCCCATAAATTCAAACATTATTGTCTGCAGTATATTCATATCGAATTATTTTACAATATATTGTCTATTAAGAAACAAGTACCTTTTTATGAGAACACTCTTGTGAAGAATATAAAGGGAACTCTTGGTTCGAGTGCAGCAACAAATTGATTCAAGTGGTAAAATGTTATATTTTCATATATTGTAACATAACATAATTGTAAATACGTCATATAAATTTCATATGAGAATATACTGTCCGTTTATTACTATTATGAAATGACGTACATTGTTTTCATAAGATTGTAGATGCATATAATTACTTTAAATAAATGGTTTTTAAATAGAATTTATTGTTATTATTCCATATAATGAGACTAAACCTATATTTGAAACTATTATTTAAATAAATTAAACTGTAAATTGCAACAAGTAGGGAAAAATAGAACCAATATTCCGGGTATGTATAGCTTGTTTCAGTAATGTGTAGTTGAAGTCCTTAAACTAATGCAAAAAAAATTGGAACTGTGTTATTTGAATACAAAAAAACAATGTGTTATTCAATAAGTCATATCACACCTTTGTTACTCATTTTAGTCAAATTTGAGTAAAAATATAAAATCGGTAAATATAGTCTGTCTTGGCCAATAAATGATCAATGATCTACCAAAATCATACTATGTTTTTGAGTGACGATTTCTGGTGTTGATACAATTTTCGAGCTTCCTTTATGTAATTTATTTTCTCCACTTATATGACACTTTTAAACGAAAGTGTCATATTGTCAGACCTAAGTGTCTCACATTTAGGCTAGATTGGAGTAGCAACTTTACTCATAAAACTGCACTTGAGAGAGATCATCCGTATGCTAAGCTTAAAGATTAACCTTAAAGCTAGAAGTTCCAAAAATTTTGCGTAACTTTCCACTAGCTTACTTACAAACCACTATTTTTGAAAGAATAGACTCACCTAGCACATTCAATTTCGAAATTTTTATTGGTTTTAAATCGGTTTCTGCAAAGAATTTAATCACGGAGCGATGCTTATTTTTTCTATCATTAAAAAATACATTGATAAATTGAAGTTTTAATTATTACATTAAGACCGAAAAGTTTTCGGAAATTCTCATTTAAAATTCGCGCGCTGTATATTTTTCGATATTTTAAGTTTATGTAGTTTGGCAGCAATGTCCTTAATTACTATGCCAAAATGAGCGCGATCTGTCAGACAGTTCGTTTACGGCAGCTGTTGAAACCAGTTCACCTCAGTAGGGCGTTGCGAAAAAAACAATGGAAAAAAATATTGAACAAAGAGTTTGCATCAAATTTTGTGTTTCGAACGAAATTTCGTGTGCAGAATCGTTGCGAATGCTACAAAAGGCTTATGGGGAATCAGTTTTATCGAAAACTCAAGTTTATGAGTGGTACAAAGCCTTCCAGGACGGTCGTACGACCGTCGAAGACATTTCGCAACGCACTACTGAGGGGAACTGGTTTCAACAGCTGCCGTAAACGAACTGTCTGACAGATCGAGCTCATTTTTGGCATAGTAATTAAGGACAGTGCTGCCAAACTACATAAACTTAAAATATCGAAAAATATACAGCGCGCGAATTTTAAATGAGAATTTCCGAAAACTTTTCAGTCTTAATGTATAT